>NC_090296.1:179932398-180560612 GCF_039906515.1 Pseudorca crassidens | reverse complement strand
TCACCTGTGGCTGGAGGGGGAGGGGAAAGATCACCTCTGTGTTGGGCTGTGGCTTCTAGGGCTGCGGAAGTTTCTCCAAATTAGGACAATGTTACCTCTAGTGGGAGGAAAAGTGAGGAGGGATACCCAAGTGGCTGCAACTGTACTTTAGTTTGGGTTTATTTCTTAAACTTTGTAGTGAGTTCCCTGGTGTTTGTTATATTCTATTTCTTGTTTATATTCATACCATGTTGAATGTCTGAAATCTCACTTGAAAGTTTCCAAATAAAAAGAAGTGGCCCTTCTTGAAATAAAAAAGAAGAAAGCTTGAATAAAATTACATGTCTATAGACACAAACATATCTACCCATGATCAGCTTTTCATAAGGTGATTAGATAACTCCACGCTAATCCTTTGGTTCTCGAACTCTTGTCCTAGCTTCCTGATAGGCATGATTTTTTCAGGAGTTGGTGATATATTCATTCATCCAGCAAATACTGATTGGCTGCCCACCATGTGCCAGGAGTGGGTTCACAGAAGCTGAGGTCCCGAGGCTTAAACAGGAGACAGACATGCAGGGAGGAAACACTCAGTAGGATGGAGGCTTTTTTTTTTTTTATTCTAAAATGAGCTTCCATGTAAAAGTTTCTCACAGTTTCTATCTAGGTAAGTTCTCAATTTTTCAGGAGCAAATTATCTTTGTGTTGGAAAGGCTCACTTGAGTGGTCCTTCTTGGTAGCGGGAGGAGAGTGCCAACCTTGCTTTAGAGCTAGGGGATGGAAGGCCCGTGTCTGAGTATGCCCAACAGAAGCTGCTTCTCCTAACCCTCCAGGAAAGCAGGGGAGGGGGCGACTGAGACAGGGGCCAGGCCTCCCCGGGATGAAAGGGAAGGAGACCATGACAGTGGGTGCAGGTTGTACAGCCTGGACGATAAGATGGCTTCAGTGATCAACTGGCAGCGAGACTGTCAAGGGTGCGCAGGCAGCTCATCATGGGGGAGCGGGTCTCGGATCCCCTCCCCAGCCACTGACCCTGAGACGCGAGGATTCATCAGTACGCGGCTCTGGGGTGTGGGCTGAGGAGAAGCAGGACCACAAGGAGGGAGGATGTGCAGCTGGATCCCATGGGGGACTCTGGAGTGTAAGCTGTCTACCCTGCAGCAGGCTGGAGTCCTCAGGGATCACCCCTGAACCCAGTTTCCAATGTACCATGGAGGGGCAGCGCCAGCTACAGAGCCTGGTGTAGAGCCAGGAACCCCATGGCCACTGGGCAGGGATGGGACACCGGAGCTGAGCCCCACAGCCACATTGGACACCCCACCACCGCATGGTGAGCCCCAAAGTGTGAGCTCGGCCAACAAACGTGGACCGGGGGCAGTGCACAGGTCAGTTCTCACCAAGGAGCACAACCATTTAAAATAAGGGCGCAAACTCCTGAACTCATCAGAGGCTCACTCTTGTCAAGGTGTTTGGGGTTCGGACTGGCCCCTTCGAGGTGAGTAAACCCCTGAAGTTATTGGGCAACTTGATGGGAAAAGAACATACCCACAACCCCAGGAAGGGTGTAAGCTTCCTGGAAATCTGGCTCGTGGAAACCAGAGCCAGTTCTGACTTGAAAATGAAGCACTGTGATTTAATTTGCACCCCAAGCTGGTGAAGCAGGTCGTACCAGTTACACACAGGAAAGGAAAATAATTTCAAAATGTGGTAAATGCCATGGCTGTAAAATACAGGTTAAAGTGAGACGATAGGGGCTTCCCTGGTGGCGCAGTGGTTGAGAGTCCGCCTGCCGATGCAGGGGACACGGGTTCGTGCCCCGGTCCGGGAAGATCCCACATGCCACAGAGCGGCTGGGCCCGTGAGCCATGGCCGCTGAGCCTGCGCGTCCGGAGCCTGTGCTCCGCAACGGGAGAGACCACAACAGTGAGAGGCCCGCGTACCACAAAAAAAAAAAAAAAAAGTGAGACAATAAAAGGGAGATACCATTGGCTTTGGGGAAGAAGGGCTTAGAGAAGCCTCTCTAAAAATGTGGTATTTCAACACAGCCTGAAGAACCAGAGGTGTGGGGAGAGACTTCCATGTAACGAACACAGCGTGTGCAAATGTCCTGAGGCAGGAAGCCATGTGATGTGCCTGATGAGTACGGCCCTTGAAGAGTAAGTGAGGAGAAAACGGCTCCAATGAGGCTGAAAAGGTTGTGGCAGGGTCTTATGAACCATATCAAGGGGATTTTGTTTTGTTTTGTTTTTGTTTTTCCCCCTAAGGGTGATGGGGATCTACTGGAGGAATTACAGCAGAGAACTGACCTGATAAAATCTACCTTAAAAAAAATTGCTCAGGCTGTTGTGTGAAGAATGGACTAGAGCCAGACAAGAATGGAAGCAGTGGTGGGTGGGTGAGGCCAACATTTTGGAATCGGATTACTTGGATTCAAAACCCAGTTCTGCCACCTACTAACTGTGTGACTGTGGGTGAGTTACTTAACCTCTCTCTGCCTAAATTTTATCCACTCCAAAAGGCAAATGAAAATGGTACACATTTCACTGAGTTATTATGAGCATTACCATGAGGAAGATATGCCGTTTTATAAGCACTTTCATGTGTAGTAAACCTGGCACATAGTAAACACCCAATAAACGTTTATTTATGGCCAATTTGTGTTTATTATTGTGCTAGTGTTATGATTTTCAATAGGAGGATAGGGCTGTTAGAGTTTTAGGAAACAGATAAAAAACAATTCTATCTTTGCCTTCTGAGTCTGGAACCAACTGAGAAATAAGACACAGAAGATGACAGCTGGGCATCTGTTATATCTTAACTGACAACTACGATGTGTCAGGCACAATGAGAAAAGCAGATGAAAGCTTAATTATAACACAGGTGAGGGGGGGTGACACATGGGGACAGAAATAAGTAAATATTTAAATCAGTAAGCTGTATCATGCTTCAGAAGGTATCTCTTTAATACTGATAGTGAGAAACTGTGGTTAGATCAGCAGTCAGATCAACCTTCTCCTATGTCTCCCTAACAAGGAAGACTTATTTCGTCATAGAACTAGGAAACCACAACCAACCCCTGACCCCCACTATTGCTTCAGGGGAAGAGTCTCCCCTGTAGCTTACCATACAGCAGAAAGACCAGTCCTGGTCATCTTTCTTAAGTCAACAATGTATAATGAAATGCACCCATTTAAACTGTGCACATAGCTGAGTTCTGACAAATTTATACATCTGTGCGTCCATCACCACCACAATCAAGATACAGAATATTCCCATTACTCCAGAAAGTTTCCTCCTGCCCCTTTGCAAAACACGCCTCACCCCAACACATGCCCAGATGGCAACTAGAGATTGGTTTTCCCTCCTCTAGAATTTCTTGTAAATGTAACCATATAATATATTCCCTGTGTCTCGCTGCTTTTGCTCAGTGTATGTGTAAGACTAATGCATGCTGTTGTATGTCAGTAGATTTTTACATTCTGTTGCTGAGTAGCATCCCATTGTATGGGTGTACCACAATTTCACTAGTTGATAGATATTGGCGTTGTTTCCAGTCTTTTACTATTATGAATAGAATGGCTGGGACTATTCATGTAAAAGTCTCTGTGGACATGTTTTTATTTTTCTTGGTAAATGCCTAGGACTGGAATTGCTGGATGATATGATAAGTATATTCTTAGGTTTAGAAGAAATTGCACAACTGTTTCCCCAAATGGTTGTACCGTATTTTACATTCCCACCATCAGGGTATGAGTGTTCCTGTGTTTCCACAGTCTCATCAACGTTTGATTTGGTCAGTTCTTTTCGTTTTAGCCATTCTAGTGCGTGTGTAGAGGTACTTCATTGTGGTTTAATTTACATTCCTCTGATGCCTAATGATACTGAGCATCTTTTCACGTACTTATTGGCAATTCCTATGTCTTTCTTATGAAGTGTCAGTTTAAATCTTTTGCCCATTTTTAATTTAGGAGTGTTTTTTCTTCTCATTATTAAGTTGTAAGACTCCTTTATATATGCTAGATATTTGTTCTTTCTCATATGTATGGGTTGCAAATATTTTCTTCTATGGATTGCCATTTAATTTTCTAATAATGTCTTTCAAGGAACGGAAGATTTTAATGTTGATGAGGTACAATTTATGAATTCTCCTTTGTGTTTGTGCTTTTTCCCTGCCTAAGGAATCTGCCTACCCCAACTAAGTAGTGATTTTCTTCTGTTTTCTTCTAGACGTTTGATAGTGTTAGCTTTTATACGTAAGTCTATGATGGATTTCAACTTAGCCTTTGTGTATGGCATGAGTTAAGATTGAGGTTCTTTTTTTGCCACATGTATGTCCAATTGTTCTAGCACCATTTGTTGAAAATACTATCCATCTCACATTGAATTAAATTGGCACCTTTGTCAAAAATCAACTAATCATACACACGTGGATCTGTATCTGGACTCTCTAGTCAGTGGCAGGGGTTTATGTGTTTGTCTTTGTATCAACACCACATTGCCTTGATTACCTGGTTATAAGCCTGAAAGGCGGTAGTGTAAGTACTCCAACCTATCCTTTTCCTCAATATTGTTTTGCTTCTTGTTGCTCCTTTACATTTTTATAAAATTTCAGAATCAGCCTGTCAATTTATATATACATATTTTTTGAAGTAGAAAAGAACAGCTTTATTGTTTTACCAGGCAAAGGGGGACACAGTGGGCTCGTGCCTCTCAAAATTGTGTGTCCCAACCTGGAGGGGGTAGTGAGGAGTTTTATAGTAATGGTTCAAAGAGGGCGTGGTCATCTCGTAGACATTCTTCTGATTGGTTGGTGGTGAGGTGATTGGGAGTCAGCATTGTCAACCTTCTGGTTGCAATCAGTCTGGGGTCTACATGGGTACTGATACTTCTCCCACCTTGTGGGAGTGTCAATTTACATTTTAAAAAGTGCCTATTGGAATTTTTGCTGGGATTACATTGAACCTATAGATCAGTTTGAGGGGAACTGACATTTGACCAATTCTGAGTTTTCAGAACTCATGGTTTATCTCTCTGTTTATTGAAGTCTTTTCTCTCAGCAAGGTTTGATTGTTTTGGGGGTACACATCTTGCACATCTTTTGTCAGATTTATTTTCAAGTGTTAAATATTTTTCCATGCTATCGTACATGGTATTTTTCCATTTCAATTTCTAATTGTCTCTTGCTAGTATAGAGGAATACAACTGAGTTCTACATCTTGATCTTACCGACATAAACACATACTAGGTTGTTGCTGTTAAGCAGCAGTGGTTTTGGAGGAAACGTCTGGCCTTTCACTCATGGCTGCAGAATGGCTCTCGCAGCTACAATGCTCACACCCTTGTCCAAGGCAGGAGGGAGGACAGAGAAGGAGGGACCAGACACACTGGTTCCCTTTTATCAGCAACACACGATCTTTCCTCTAAAACAGTAGTTCTCAAGTGGAGGTCATTTAACTACCTAGGAGATATTTAACAATGTCTGGAGATATTAGTGGTTGTCACAACTAAGAGGGTGCTATTGACATCTAGTGGGTAGGGACTAGGGATGATGCTAAGTATTCTACAGTGCACAGGATGGCTTCCCCATAACAAAGAACTGTCTGGTTCAAAATGTCAGAAGTGCCAGGGTTGAGCAACCCTGTTCTCACCACCCTGAGACCTCCACTTTGGTGCCACTGGCCAGATCGGGGCATGACCACCCCAGCTTTCAGGGAGACCAGAGTAGTAAGAAACATTGATGGTAGCAATTAAATTAGGTCTCTGATGCCTATAACCTGGGGCTGGACTTACTGGTTTCTCAACAAAATTAGAGCTCTGTTAGCAAGGAGGAAGTGGGAGATAGACACCGAGTAAGCAAATCATGGGGTCTGCCACAGGCCGACAGCAAAGATCTACCCAGTTTCCCAGTCTCCCAGGGACCTGGATGAAGAGCATTTTCCATTTTTTTAAAATAAGTCCTCTGACCCTAGGCTTCAGAATCACCAGCACAGGGATGCATACATGAAGTTTCTATGTAATGTTCTAGATCTCTTGAGGGAATATGATACATATTTCTTCCAATAATTTTTTTTAAACCTTGAACTGCACTGCCAATAAGCTGGGCACAAAATAAGAATTTATATTGTGCCCTGAAGATCTTATTTCAATACACCACAAGATAGGTGAATATTTAGCTGTGATAAAGATAACAAAATCAAGAACTGAGTAACTTGGCATGGCCACACAGTACCAAGTCAAGATGAGAACTACATTCCTGCGCTTCACAGCCAGCCAGCAGGCTCCCCATAAAGTCCATGGATCCTGTACCAATTAGATTAATTTTTAAAAAAGAGAATTTGTTAGTTGATACTTCTGGGAAGACTGGGATGCAGCTAGCTGCAGACCAAGCTGAGTCCAGATGCTCAGAGGATGTTATCAGGCTCATCTCTACCTCGTGGCTCTGTTTCTGCTTGCCTGGCTGGTGGCGACTAGGAATTCCGGCCTCACCTCCTTTAAGGGGAAAGAGCGTATCCACCAAAGTCCTAGCAGGAAACAAATCGCACACTCTCAATTAGGCGATGTGAGATAATTTAATAAAGGGGTCATTTACATGGTGAGTACAGGTTTTAAGGAAACCAGCACGAGCTAGTGCTGTCCTTGGTGCTACAAACCACAGGACATATCGTTCCCAGGCCAGAAGAGGCAGGAGAAAGAAGCAATCTGGAGGAGCTGGAGTGGGGAGCTGTGTGGAGAGGCCCTTCCCACAGGAGCTGTGGCATTTGGGGGGGCACAGTGAAGCCACGCAGTCTGGCCTCTGCCCGGCCCTCTCACTGATCTCCGGGCGGTGCCCCAGAGGCTCAGTCCAGTGGGAGGCGGATGGATCAGGGAGCCTCCCAGGACAGCAAGCAGGTGAACGCAGGGCAAGGACGTATCTGGAGAGGCCAACAGAAGATAGCCAGGCAGATCTATCATTAACCACACAACAGAAACGTGACTGGCCTTGCCTGAGTCCCCGTGCTCATCCCTGTGGTCAGATGGAGAAGGACACCGTGATCGACCAGACCCGCAAGTGAGAGAAAGGTGATTCTCCTAAGAAGTGCTTTCAGACAAATACTGAATGGTCACTCCAGACGCACGCTCACAACCTCAACAAAAGCCAAAAAAGTCCATTGCTTGAATGGATAGAGAAACCTCCTGGAACTTTCTTATTTCTATACCTTTATTTCTTTATCCATTTATTTGTTTCTGTTCATTGTAAATATTGTTCCATAATAAAAGCAGAGACTCAGTGGTTAAGGGTCTACCCAGTCAAACTGTCAATCATTTGTGAAGAAGAATAATGACATTTTTAGATATGTGAAGTCTCAAAGAAATTTACCTACTTGAAGTATTTTTCCCTACCCAAGTGAACAGAGTCACACAGATCCCACAGTCACTTTCAGCTAACAGCAGGAAGTCTCTGTTTTGGGTATTTAAAGTCTAATCATATCCATTCTGATATCAAAACTGCAATCAAAATTCTGCCTTTTCTTTCTTTCCTTTTCTCTCTCTCTCTCTCTCTCTCTCTCTCCCACCAGACTCCTCACACTAGGTGGCATTCAGGCGTCCTCTCTCCCGCTGGTCATTACCAGGCTCCCATGGGTACCATAGTGACCTGCGCAGAAGGAGACAGCAGCTGCACCCTTCAGTCCTCCAGCCTTCCGTAGCTATTTCTATAGCAAAATCTCAATAGAATGTCTTCTCCCCTAAAAAAGATTCTGCCTCTGGATTTGATGGACTAGAACACAACCCGACGAGTCCCCCACCCCCTGCAGGAAACGACTATAAAACCTGAACATGAAGCAAGAAGTACTGGAGAGGGACTTCCCTGGGGGTCCAGCAGTTGAGACTCCACAGTTCCACCACAGGGGGCGCAGGTTCAATCCCTGGTCGGGGAACTAAGATCCCACATGCCGTGTGGTGCGGCCAAAAAGTAAAAAGAAGAAGGAGAAGAAGGAGAAGAAGAAGAAGAAGGAGAAGGAGAAGAAGGAGAGAAAAGAAGTACTGGAGAGTGAACAGAAGCTGACACCCGGGGTGGGGTGCACATTTACTGGGGAAGGTGAGATCGGGAGCCATACAGGTAAATTCCCATCTCTGTGGCTTTTTGCCAGTGGCTAAGTGTGGTCCATGCAGCATGCACAGCAGCACTGGTGGCAAACATGGAAAACCCTACAGGTTTTCTGCCCTGGGAAACAAGAAAAATAAAGACAGTGAACCGGAAAAGTGAAGCCAGGAAACCATGAATGCTGAAGGAGGGGAGGGGTCCCAGGAGGGAGAAACTCAGAGGTTAGACCCTCCCACTCTACCTGCCCGTGTCTCTGACAGACCCTGAGCCACATGTATGTGAAACAGGCTTAAGACAGCTCAGCTAAGGAAATAAGATCTAGACTGAGACTAGAATTCCCATCGAAAAACTGAGTTTTCACACAAAACTTTCCTGTGAACACATATGAAAAACACTCTTTGGAGAAAAATAGCAGAATCAAGAATCTCTACAACTTAACATTCATAATGTCTAGGGTCAATCCAAAATTACCTGTCATATGAAGAATCAAGAAAATGGAATTCATTCTCAAGAGAAAAGAAAAGCAATGAAGCCATATCCCCACATGAACCCAAGCTGGACCCCACAGGCAGGATTTTGACGTGGGTATTGTAACTGTCAGTGAAGTGAAAGAAACATGCTTTCAACAAATGAAAATCTCAGCAGAAAAACAGGGAATCTCATCAGAGATACAGACACAATTAAAAAAAGAAAACTAAAAGGAAATTCTAGAACAACAACAATAAACCCCCACAATTTCTGAAATAAAAATTTCACAGGAATACACTTAGCTGAATAGACATACTAAAGACTAAGTGAAATGCAAGATAAGTCAGTTGACATGATCCAAAATGAAGAAAACAGAGAAGGCAAAATTTTTAAAAAATTTGAACAGAAGCTCAAGGACCAGTTAAATGATATCAAGTGGTCTAATATTTGTGTCACTGGAATACTAAAGGGAGAGGAGAGAGAGAATGGGCAGAAAAAAAAAACATTTGAAGAAATAAAGGCCAAAAATGTCCCCAAATTTGATTAAACACATAATGATGAACAAATACCAAGCAGGATGAACACAAAGAAGCTTATGAGTTACATCCAAGTCAAACTGTTAAAAACCAAAAATAAAGAGCAGTGTCTTGAAAGCAGCAAGAGAAAAACAACATATTACATATAGAGGAATATCAATTCCATCACTACTGACTTCTCATCAGAAACCCTGAAGGCCAGGAGAAAATGGAACAGGATCTTTAAAGTGCTGAAAGACAATACTGTCAGCCCAGAATGCTATACTCAGTGAAAACATCCTTTAAGAATGAAGGTGAAATAAAGACTTTTTCAGATAGAATAAAACCAAGAGAATCCATCATAGTCAGAACTACACTATAAGAAACGATAAAAGAACTTTTTTAGACTGAAGAGAAATGTAGTGAAACTGGTCCTCAAAACAGAATGAAGAACAATGGAAATGTTAAATATTGGTAAATGCTGGGGTACACAAAAGGTCTGATTCCAAAACCAGACAGAAATGTCATAAGAAATAAGAACTGCAGACTAATGTCCTTCATGAATATAGACATAAGTCCTCTTAACAAAATATTCACAAATTGAATCCAACAATATATAAAAAGGATAATACATTATGCCCAAGTGGGGTTTATTCTAGAAGTTCAAGTTTGGTTAATATCCAAAAATTAATCAATATAAGTCATCATTTTAATTGAATAAACGGTAAAACCACATAACCATTTCAATTGATGCAGAAAAAGCATTTGATTAAATTCAACACCAACTCATGATTTAAAAAAATATAATAAATCAAAACTCTCAGCAAACTAGGACTAGAAAGGAACTGACTTCAACCTGACTAAGGGCATCTATAGCACACCTGCAGCTAATATTATACTCAGTAGGAGAAAGCTTACTCCTTTCTACCTAAGATCAGGAACAAGGCAAGGATGTTCATTCTCACCACTTCTCCATTTTATTAGTGATCCTAGCCAGTGATATAAGGCACAAAAAAGAAATAAAAAACATAGAGACTGAAAAGGAAAAAAGCGCCAGAAATCTATTTTTAAAATTCAACCAGATTAGTAAGTGAATTTATTAAGGTTACAAGATACAGGTCAATTTTCAAAAATCAATTGTATTACTTTTTTTTTTTTTTTTTTTTTTGCGGTACACGGGCCTCTCACTGCTGTGGCCTCTCCCGTTGCGGAGCACAGGCTCCGGACACGCAGGCTCAGCGGCCATGGCTCACGGGCCCAGCCGCTCCGCGGCATGTGGGATCTTCCCGGACCGGGGCACAAACCCGTGTCCCCTGCATCATCAGGCAGACTCTCAACCACTGCGCCACCAGGGAAATCCTTGTATTACTATTGACTGCCAATGAATAATTAGAAACTGAAATCTTTATAACTATACAATAACATCAATCTATAAAACTATAAAAGAGCATCAAAAACTACTTAAGAATAAAATTAAAGAAATATATGAAAGACACATGTCTTTTGTACATGGAAAACTGCAAAACACAGCAAAGGGAAATTACTCAAGACCTACACAAACTGAGAGATACCCCATGTTCGAATATGGAAAAATCCAACATTGAAATGCCAATCCTCCCTAAATTGACCTATAGACTAAACGCCATCCCATTTAGAATTCTAATATACTTTTTTAAAAAAGAAATCAACAAGATGATTTTAAAATTTATATGGAACTATAAAGGGACAAGAATAGCCAAAACCATTTGAAAAAGAATAAAGTTAGAGAATTTATGTTGTGCAAGGCAGTAATTCCTGGATTTCTCAGTGTTTTTGCACAGTCCTGCCTCCTGAGCAACAGAAATCAGCGTGCTGTAAAGGTGAGGTCTGCTCTGATCGCCCAGAAACATTTGCTCTTCACATGTGGGTGTTAAACCTGATCCACCTGCTTCCTTCACGATAAAGCCACTCTGCTTCCACTCGAAGGGCAGTGAAACTTCTGATCCCCCACAAAGCTGGTGGCTAACGCTCTGGAGCAGGGACCTTCCTTTCCTCCCCCAAATAAGGAAAAGATAAACTCTCTCTTTCTCTCCCTCTAAGGGAGGGGTAGATATTCCTGCTTCTATATTTCTGTGGTACCATCTCACCGAATGTTCAGGATCTACCTGGCTCTCATCATATCGCTCATGGGGACCAACACTGTGATGCCACTCTGGCCACTATTATTCCTAAATAAGTAAGTAAAGATGTGCATTCTGACTCAAAGTCTTGGTGCTTCTGCCTGTATCGCTATCTACCAATCCGCTATCTATCCATCTATCATCTATCTGTCTCTCCAGATACAACTTTGAAGGTGGTAACATCTCAGATTCACAGTTTCAGACTTAACCACACTATCTGATTTCAAGACGTAGCTTAGAGCTAAGTAGTCAAGTTTGGTATTGCAGTAAGGATCGACATGTAGATAAATGAACCCACACCTAAACTATTTTTTTAAATTAATAAGCTTTCTTTTTTAAGAACGGTTCTAGGTTTACAGAAAATTGATCACAAAGTACAGAGCATTTTCACAAACTCCTTCCCACCCACCCCGCCCCCACTCTATTATTTACATCTTGTGTGAGTGTGGTACATTTGTTACAACTGATGAACTAGTATTGATACATTATTATTAACTAAAGCCCATAGTTTATATTAGGGTTCACTCTGTCTTTCTACATTCTATGGGTTTTGGCAGATGTTTGGTGTGCAAACATTTCATAATAGTACAGAATAGTTTCACAGCTCTAAACACTCCCTGTGCTCCACCTTCTTGTTCCTCCTTCCCTCCCACCCCCCTGGCAACCATCGATCTTTTAATTGTCTACACAGTTTTGCCTTTTTCCAGAAGGTTATGTAGTTGGAGTCACACAGCCTGTAGCCTTTTCAGATGGGCTTCTTTCACTAAGTAATATGCACTGAAGGATCCTCCGTGTCTTTTCGTGACTTGATAGCTAGCTTCTTTTTAGCCCTGAATAATATTCCATTGTCTGGACGTAGCACAGTTTATTTATCCATTCATTTACTAAAGCACATCTTGGTCACTTCCAAGTTTGAGCAATTATAATTAAAGCTGCTATAAACATCCATGTTCAGGTTTTTGAGTGGGCTTGAGTTTTCAACTCCTCTGGGTAAATACCAAGGAGCGGGACTGCTAAATCATATGGCAAGAGTAGGTTTAGCTTGGTGAGAAGCTGCCAAACTGTCTTCCAGAGTGGCTGCACCGTTCTGCATTCCCACCAGCAATGAATGAGAGTTGCTGTCGCTCCACATCCTCGCCAGGATTGTCAGTGTTTTGAATTTTGGCCACTGAAATAGTTGTGTAGTGGTAAGTCATTGTAGCTTTCATTTTCAATTCCCTGATGACATATGATGTACAGTATCTTTTCATATGCTTATTTGCCATCTATATATCTTCTTTGGTGAGGTGTCTGTTCAGATGTTTTGCCGTTTATTAAATTGGGTTGCATGTTTTCTTAATGTTGCGTTTTAAGAGTTTGTGTATTTTGGATACTGCTCCTTTATCAGATACATGTTTTGCAAAGATTTCCTCCCAGAGAGTGGCTTATCTTTTCATTCTCCTAATAGCGTCTTTCTCTAAACAGAAGTTTAAAATTTTAATGCGGTCCAACTTACCAAATTATTTTCTTTGTATATTGTGCTTTTACTGTTGTATCTGAAAAGTCATGCCCAAACCCAAGGTCATCTATATTTTCTCCTATGTTGTCTTCTTCTAGGAGTTTCATAATTTTGCATTTTACATTTAGGGCTATGATCCATTTTGATTTAATTTTTGTGAGAGGTGTATGATCTCCATGTGGAAGGTTGGAGTTGAGTATTTTTCTTCTCCCAGGTTGGTTAAGCTCTGGTTAGTTGGTTTGCTTTTTAGTTTATTCTGTTCATCCTTCCTCTCCCCCGGGGCTGTGGGCTGTGTATGCAGCCCCAGGCACAGAGCGACTTATGTCAGAAGCAGGGAGTGAAGGGGACAAGGGGATTTTCAGGGGAAAAGAAATTTCAGGTCTATAGACACAAACAAGGTAGAAAGCAAAGAACTGGGAGATTTGCAGCCCTGTGTTTTTCCGAACAGACTATAACCTCTTCTTGGATCTCAGCTGTACCAGGATATCAGGACAGGAGGTAGACTCTTGGCCACGTCACCCAGACACAGAGAGAAAGCCAGCTTGGCCAGGGCTTTTCCTGGGATGGGGCAGCAACCTCTGCCACTGCGGGCAGAAGAAGGAAGACATGCAAATTAGAAAAACAGGAGACTGTGTTAGAAGAGCAGTTTTCAAAATCTGGGCTGGCCATAAGCTGGAAGTACAGTCCCATCAGAACACCCAGGGCGTGACAGGAGGAAAATTCCATTTTGAAACAACAGGAGTTGCTTGATTTCTGAGCACTTTGATGGCTCGCGCCACCTCTGTAAGGAAATCCAGACACTTGAGGACGGGTGGATATGTATCCTAAGCCCTGCCTTCTGCGTCACATCCACAAACTTGAGATGAATGTTCACCTGAGTTTAAGCCATAAGAGCAAACATGACTAAAATTGATTTCATTCCACTGGAAGATCCCAAGTGCGCAAGTACAAACATGGGGGACCACGTGGTTTAGGATAAACCTGGTTCCCATGAGCCCCATCTATGAAGAATCTTGGTGGGGGCGGGGCATGGGATCCTAACCTGTGACAGCAGTGGAGCGAAAGTTCCAGCCCACAAGCTGGTCAGGGTGCCCAAAGCGTGGCAAAGAGCGAGAGACCGGTGTCAGACCACAGAGCACGGCCAGTGGCCAGCGAGAGCCCCCAAGGCAGCTCTCTCGCCCCCAGGATGGAACCAGAGGCTCAGCACGCGCCTCAGGAGACTTGTGAAATAACAGGGATTGAGGCGCTCACTCTCTCTGAGGAAGTGGAGCAATTAAGAAAAAAAATCCATCCATACCATCTTAACAAGGACAAAACTGTCAGCCGGTGTAATGCACTGCTGCTTGGCTACCACCATCACTCCCCATTTCTTCTTTGCCAAGAGAGCTTCTTCCTTTCTTCCTTCCTTTCTTTCTTCTTTCTTTTTCTTTCTCTCTCTCTCTCTCTTTCTTTCCTTTCTTTCTTTCTCTTTTCTTTCTTTCTTTCTTTTTTTTTTTGACCACAGGGCTTGAAGGATCTTAGTTCCCTGACCAGGGATCGAACCTGTGCCCCCTGCTGTGGAAGCTCGGAGTCCTAACCACTGGACGAGAAGGGAATTCTCAAGAGAGCCCTACTTTTGTCACAGTATCTGGGCTTCTCCTCTGTGACTCTTGGATAAGTCAGTCCTAATGGTTCCATTCCCCTCGGCAGTGATTTATCTAGGGATGTCCCTGTGCCCATTTCTGGCCATTTGTGCTATAAGGGGAGGTCTTCTGGGGATGGGGAGGGAATTCCAAGAAACATCTTCTTGTTTATAAAAAGAGTCACAAGTGAAGGAATGATCATTTTTCTTCTGTCCGTGTTGCCATACCTGGATGTGAGGCTCGGACCTACTGTGATTATCTTGTGAACGCAAGGTGAGCAGCCAGAGTTCTCACTGAGGCTGGAAGGGAGGAAAGAATGGGGACCCCTGGTGACAGTGTGGAGCCACTGAATGAGCCAGCCCTAAAGCCACCCTCCTCTAGACCTCTCGTTAGGCCAAGGAACACATCCCTAATTATTTTAGACAGTTAAGTTAGACAGTTTAGGGGTTTTCTGTTACTTGCATCCAAAATCATTCTAAACTGATACGGAAGGAAGGAAGGAAGGAAGGAAGGGGAGAGGGAGGGAGGGAGGGAGGGAAGGAGGGAAGGAGGAGGGAAGGAGGGAGGGAGGAATGGGAAAGGTGGGTTTTGAAGCAGAAATACTGCTGACACTTGTAGGTAACAGTCTAGACAGTTGAAGGCAGATGTTTCAATGCAGTAATACGGGAAATGGGAACGTGCTGCCCACCTCACTAAACTTGTAGACCTCTCCCAGAGTTATGTCTCCTACAGGAACTAGTCTAAACTAATATAAATAAAACTAAGATTTTGCTTCTCAATGAGTCAATAGATATTCATTGGCCAAACACTCAGCACACAGCATGTGGGGCACTATCAAAGGAGATCAAGATTTATTCCCTCTGAAAAAAATGTCAGAAAGCTCCAATCTATTTCCTTGCAAGAACCAAGGAACTCTGAGGCTCACAGTATGCTCATGGATCATTTACGCATTATCTTCCTATTTCTCAGAAGATTCTGAAACTCAGACAGGAAAACTGTTTTAAATTCTCACATGTCCAGAGAGATGGAAGGCCTTTGAAAGACACCTGGTCCAGTTTCCCAGCTGAGGTTGGGTGATTCCAAGAGGCCATCCATCTGAAACCAGAACCTAGGTCTTCTGTGGCCAATCTGGTGCTCTTTCTTGTTCATTTTGTTCACTGCAGAGAAAAACAAAAAGAAAAGAAAAAACAAGTCTGTAGCAAAAAGACACCTTCAGGCCTACGCAGAGTCACTCATCATGTGTATTGGATGTAAATTGCATTTGATAACTCAGGTAGGTAAGAAATACAACGCTTTTATGTAACGCTTTTTAATTTCTCTGATTATAGAAATATACTTTCTGATTGGAGCCCCTGTCCCTCTTGCATCTTCATGCATCCTCCATGCTCTGCGTCCCTTCAGAGCCTAGACTCTTGCAGCCCTGAATGCTAAGCATTTGAAACTCTGAAGCAGGATTCTTAAACTTTTGGGGGTCTGGGGAAGCCTATGGACCAGTTCTCAGAAAATGTTGTAATTGCAAAAACATAATGCATTGGATTACAAAATAAGCCAAATATACGGAAATATATTTATCAAAATATTTAAGGGGAGTTCCCTGGTGGCCTAGTGTTTAGGATTCTGGGCTTTCACTGCTGGGGCCCAGATTCAATCCCTGGTTGTGGAACTGAGATCTCGCAAGCTGCGTGGTGCCACCAAAAAAAAAAAAAAGTTGTTACAAAATGCTTCTATTTTAACACATTAAAGAAATAAGACCAACAGGTCTGATGAGTACCACAGCTTCCAATGAGTGTAAATGATCATTACAGGTACTTGCAACTACTGTCTTGTGATACGAAAACATCTATGATTTCTATTGGTAATGAAGTCACAAATATTGCCATTACTCACCTCTGTGGTTTGCTGCAGCATTCGTAATTGAATTTCAACTAGAGGCTATTGAAAACAGAGATGTGGTATTTCTCCCATCCAACTCACATTCTAACCACAGACTCCCCGCCCCCCACCCAGTCCATGGATCCCAAGTTAAGAAAGTGTGGGTCAAAAGACTTTTCTCTGCCTTTCTGCTGTATCATCTTTGCCCAAAGCCAGAATGTGGCTGACTGAATGGGGGAAGGCCTAAAAGATAAAAGAAGGTTAAGAAACAAAATTTTGTCCTGCCTCAGGTGGGACGGCCTCACCACCCAGAAGTGGAGGAACCTCTACCCTTCCCTCCTGTCACCAGTGCTGGTGAAATTTCTTCAGCAAAATTGACAGGTCTGGGACTCCTGGTTAAATATGATGAATTAGCCATGTACATACATCTCCTTTCCCTTCAAAATAAAAAATATATAAAACCATAAGGGCAAAGATATTGGTAGAGGAGACATCAGAAGATGAACGATTTGAACACATTTCTGAGAGCCAAGAGTGGAGGGGTGGCTAATTTGCAGAGTGAAAGAGGACAGGCGGGATCAATAGTTTGGTTTGCAGAGGGGATGCTAAAGACAGCACCGATTTTTTTCCACGGGACCTGGGAAGGCTCAGAACTGACGACAGGGAGGCGGGAGGTGGAGTTCACTCCCCCACGCCGAGAAATCAGGCACGTGCCCACCCCACCCATGCAACCTCCTTACCACCCCAAACGCCAAGAGACCAGAAGGAAATAGGGAGGAAGCAGAGTGAGCCTGGGGCTTGAACTTAGGATTATTAAGTGAAATTCTTCAAGTTGACTCCCTTCATTCCTAATCTGCTTCCAGAATTCCAGCAGGTTGCCCTCTGGCCCCCAAGGAAAGGGGCGGGAGGGGGGGCTGGGATTGCAGGAATCTTCTCCTAACACCCTGAACATGTTGACTTTGGGGCCAATGAAAAGGCCACCTAATCATTCAACGTGGAAGTTCCTGAGCAGACAAGCTACATCAGCATAGAGAGCTTCCAAAGACCATCCTGAGCACCTCCCTCTCAAATACGGACGGATAGGCAAGGAGCAAAGAGCATCTGAGAAAAGTCTCCAATACGAGTTTTGCACGGACTCAAATTTGCCTCCCCTACATTCTTTCTCAAGAATGAAGGATTTCCCCCTCCAAATCAAGAGCATAGATGAAGAAGAAAAGCAACCCAGGAAGTGGGATTCAAAGGAGAGCAGTAAACAGTAAAGGTAGTTTCAATGAGGACAGCTTTGTCCAGGACAGTACAGACGGGAACAGGAGAGTGAAGAGGTACAGGAGGGGGTTTCCAGGGGGTTGGAGTGGGAAGGGCAGGAGGAATGGAATTGATTCATCAACTAGCTTATTCACTATTTGAAAAATAATACTAAAATGTTTATAATATCTTAGATGAAGCTTGTGGATCAAATTAAGTTTATAAAAAAGCAAAAAAAATGACAAAACATTGATATTCATTCCAGGAAAAAGGGAAATGTCGTGAAAGAAAGGAAACGTAATTATAGCACATTCTATGGCTCAGCAGTGGACAGTATTTAAAAGGTCCTAATAATGCTGACACTATTAATACAGCCCTCTCTTTTTTATTTATTTATAAACTGAACTAACTAGCATGCACACAATATCACACAGTCCATGCTGAAGTCTTTTTTTTTTTTTAACATCTTTATTGGAGTATAATTGCTTTACAATGGTGTGTTAGTTTCTGCTTTATAACAAAGTGAATCAGTTATACATATACATACGTCACCATATCCCTTCCCTCTTGCATCTTCCTCCCTCCCACCCTCCCTGTCCCACCCCTCTAGGTGGTCACAAAGCACCGAGCTGATCTCCCTGTGCTATGCGGCTACTTCCCACTAGCTATCTATTTTACGTTTGGTAGTGTATGTATGTCCATGCCACTCTCTCACTTTGTCCCAGCTTACCCGTCCCCCTCCTCATATCCTCAAGTCCATTCTCTAGTAGGTCTGCATCTTTATTCTTGTCTTGCCCCTAGGTTCTTCTGACCATTTTTTTCTTTCTTTTTAGATTCCATATATATGTGTTAGCATAGGGTATTTGTTTTTCTCTGACTTACTTCACTCTGTATGACGGTCTCTAGGTCCATCCACTTCACTACAAATAACTCAGTTTCATTCCTTTTCATGGCTGAGTAATATTCCACTGTATATATGTGGCACATCTTCTTTATCCATTCATCTGTCGATGGACACTTAGGTTGCTTCCATGTCCCAGCTATTGTAAATAGAGCTGCAGTGAACATTGTGGTACATGACTCTTTTTGGATTATGATTTTCTCAGGGTATATGCCCAGTAGTGGGGTTGCTGGGTCGTATGGTAGTTCTATTTTTAGTTTTTTAAGGAACCTCCATACTGTTCTCCATAGTGGCTGGATCAATTTACATTCCCACCAACAGTGCAAGAGGGTTCCCTTTTCTCCACACCCTCTCCGGCATTTATTGTTTGTAGAATTTTTGATGATGGCCATTCTGACTGGTGTGAGGTGATATCTCACTGTAGTTTTGATTTGCATTTGTCTAATGATTAATGATGTTGAGCATTCTTTCATGTGTTTGTTGGCAATCTGTATATCTTCTCTGGAGAAATGTCTGTTTAGGCCTTCTTCCCATTTTTGGATTTGGTTGTTTGTTTTTTTGATATTGAGCTGCACGAGTTGTTTATATGCTTTGGAGATTAATCCTTTGTCAGTTGCTTCATTTCCAAATATTTTCTCTCATTCTGAGGGTTGTCTTTTCGTCTTGTTTTCCTTTGCTGTGCAAAAGCTTTGAAGTTTCATTAGGTCCCATTTGTTTATTTTTGTTTCTATTTCCATTTCTCTAGGAGGTGGGTCAAAAAGGATCTTGCTGTGATTTATGTCATAGTGTTCTGCCTATGTTTTCCTCTAAGAGTTTGATAGTTTCTGCCTTACATTTAGGTCTTTAATCCATTCTGAGTTTATTTTTGAGTATGGCGTTAAGGAGTGTTCTAATTTCATTCTTTTACATGTAGCTGTCCAGTTTTCCCAGCACCACTTATTGAAGAGGCTGTCTTTTCTCCCCTGTATATTCTTGCCTCCTTTATCAAAGATAAGGTGACCATATGTGCATGGGTTTATCTCTGGGCTTTCTATCCTGTTCCATTGATCTATTGTTCTGTTTTTGTGCCAGTACCATACTGTCTTGATTACTGTAGCTTTGTAGTATAGTCTGAAGTCAGGGAGCCTGATTCTTCCAGCTCCATTTTTCGTTCTCAAGATTGCTTTGGCTATTCAGGGTCTTTTGTGTTTCCATACAAATTGTGAAATTTTTTGCTCTAGTTCTGAGAAAAATGCCAGTGGTAGTTTGATAGGGATTGCATTGAATCTGTAGATTGCTTTGGGTAGTAGAGTCATTTTCACAGTGTTGATTCTTCCAATCCAAGAACATGGTATATCTCTCCATCTATTTGTATCATCTTTAATTTCTTTCATCAGTGTCTTATAATTTTCTGCATACAGGTCTTTTGTCTCCTTAGGTAGGTTTAATCCTACATATTTTATTCTTTTTGTTGCAGTGGTAAATGGGAGTGTTTTCTTAATTTCACTTTCAGATTTTTCATCATTAGTGTATAGGAATGCAAGAGATTTCTGTGCATTTTTTATCCTGCTACTTTACCAAATTCATTGATTAGCTCTAGTAGTTTTCTGGTAGCATCTTTAGGATTCTCTATGTATAGTATCATGTCATCTGCAAACAGTGACAGCTTTACTTCTTCTTTTCTGATTTGGATTCCTTTTATTTATTTTTCTTCTCTGATTGCTGCGGCTAAAACTTCCAAAACTATGTTGAATAATAGTGGTGAGAGTGGGCAACCTTGTCTTATTCCTGATCTTGGTGGAAATGGTTTCAGTTTTTCACCATTGAGGATGATGTTGGCTGTGGGTTTGTCATATATGGCCTTTACTATGTTGAGAAAAGTTCCCTCTATGCCTACTTTCTGGGGAGTTTTGATCATAAATGGGTGTTGAATTTTGTCAAAAGCTTTCTCTGCATCTATTGAGATGATCATATGGTTTTTCTCCTTCAATTTGTTAATATGGTGTATCACATTGATTGATTTGCATATATTGAAGAATCCTTGCATTCCTGGGATAAACCCCTCTTGATCATAGTGTATGATCCTTTTAATGTGCTGTTGGATTCTGTTTGCTAGTATTTTGTTGAGGATTTTTGCATCTATGTTCATCAATGACATTGGCCTGTAGTTTTCTTTCTTTGTAACATCTTTGTCTGGTTTTGGTATCAGAGTGATGGTGGCCTCGTTGAATGAGTTTGGGAGTGTTCCTCCCTCTGCTATAGTTTGGAAGAGTTTGAGAAGGATAGGTGTTAGCTCTTCTCTAAATGTTTGATAGAATTCGCCTGTGAATCCATCAGGTCCTGGGCTTTTGTTTGTTGGAAGATTTTTTTTTTTTTTTGCGGCATGCGGGCCTCTCACTGTTGTGGCCTCTCCCGTTGCGGAGCACAGGCTCCGGACGCGCAGGCTCCGCGGCCATGGCTCACAGGCCCAGCCGCTCTGCGGCATGTGGGATCTTCCCGGACCGGGGCACGAACCCGTGTCCCCTGCATCGGCAGGCGGACTCTCAACCACTGCGCCACCAGGGAAGCCCTGTTGGAAGATTTTTAATCACAGTTTCAAATTCAGTGCTTGTGATTGGTCTGTTCATATTTTCTATTTCTTCCTGGTTCAGTCTCAGAAGGTTGTGCATTTCTAAGAATTCTTCCAATTCTTCCAGGTTGTCCATTTTATTAGTTTATAGTTATGTGTAGTAATCTCTCATGATCCTTTGTATTTCTGCAGTGTCAGTTGTTACTTCTCCTTTTTCATTTCTAATTCTGTTGATTTGAGTCTTCTCCCTTTTTGAAGTCTTTTTAAAATTAATTAATTAATTTTTATGTTTGGCTGCGTTGGGTCTTCGTTGCTGCACACGGGCTTTCTCTAGTTGCGGAGAGCGGGGGCTACCCTTTGTTGCAGTGCGCGTGTTTCTCATTGCAGCGGCTTCTCTTTGTTGTGGAGCAAGGGCTCTAGGCGCCCAGGCTTCAGTAGTTGTGGCACATGGGGTCCGTAGTTGTGACTTGCAGGCTCTAGGGCACAGGCTCAGTAGTTGTGGCACACGGGCTTAGTTGCTCTGTGGCATGTGGGATATTCCTGGACCAGGGCTCAAACCCATGTCCCCTGCTTTGGAGGCGGATTCTTAACCACTGTGCCACAAGGGAAGCCCCAGCCCTCTCTTTAAAAAAAAAAAAAAAAAAACTTATTGAAATATAGTTGATTTAACAATGTTGTATTAAGTTCTGCTGTACAGCAAAGTGATTCAGTTATACATATATATTCTTTTTCATTTTTTTTCCATTATGGTTTATCACAGGATATTGAATATAGTTCCCTGTGCTATACAGTAGGGCCTTGTTGTGTATCCATTCTCTATACTAGTTTGCATCAATACAGTCCTCTCTCAAGATACAACCACCACATGGGGGAGGGAGAAAGGGGGTGGTACATTATAGAGAAATGCTCAGCTGTTAGAATCAGAAGTCAAGAGAAAATGTCTAAACTTGATGAACTGAGAAATAGCAGAGTAGGGGCACTGTTTGAGAAATATGAAGGTAAATACTAGAAGAAAGAGCTACAGGAAACTGAAGTGTTTGCCCTGGAGAGTGGGCAACAGGGGCTCTTTACTGGACAGAGCCACCAGGAGAGAGGTAGAGGCTAAGCCAGCGTGAGGGGGCTGACCTGCTTTGTGCAAACACCAGGGCCTAAAATAGATCTTCTGATTAACAGAAATACAGTGGCGGGTTGGGGCACCTGGCCTTACAAAATGATGCTCTTTTCTGCTCCTGGAACATGACATAGATCACTTCATCTCCATCGAGGTTGGCATTATCATGTTCACTTTCTAAATAACGAGAAAAGTCATTACTTCCCTAAGGTCATGGCGCTAGGAATCTGGATTTGGAGCCGTGTCTGTGTGAATCCAAGGGTGAGCTTTTCCGTTAGTTCCAGGGTGCGAGTGTGTGTTTTCTGACTTTATGACTTGAGAAACATGCTTGTGTCAACTCGGAATAGACCCCTCTGTGAAAGTAAGAGCACATTACAGAAAATAGGATGGCAAGGCAAGAGACCAGATTCTCAGCAACCAACCTCAGGCCCACAGTGGGCAGTGCTGCCGCCCACACTGCCTGCTCTGGGGCAGCCCAGAAACCCCAGGCTGATCAGCCCCATGCTGTGAGCCTCTGCTTAGCCCAGACTCCAACCAGACCCTCCCCCGATCCCAGTGCAGGAATGGCTGCCCCACCCCACTTCACCCCACTTAGCTGACTTCTTAACAAATGAATCAGAGTTTTAGATGAAGCTCCTATAAAACCATGGGCCACTCAGAGACTGCAAATTGCTAACAGATGTCTTTTGGGTTAGAGTACAGTCACATTCCTGCCAACGATAAAAATGAGAGGTTAGAGAACAGATCATTTTATTATCCCATAAAGAAAACCAGCCAATTGTGCATTTGTGTTTTTCAGGTATATGTGAAGTGAATTTTGAAATCTCCTGGAAAGAACCATATTTTTATAGCTAAAGAAGGCCTTGGCTATTAGAGGTGAAGCCCTGAGCATCTAAATTTATTCGTTTGAAAACAGAGTGTGTATATCTGCATTGCTTATATATCGGGACGGGGTGGGGGGGTTCTTTTAAACTTTATTTATACATGCTACCAGGAGCCATTCCAACATAATGCTAAAACTTCATCAGAGCCTAAACCTTTTCCTTATTTGTTCCTATTCTATAATCATATACAATAAATTATAGGATTTCAGCTAAAAGGAGATATATATATACACACATATATATATACCACATGTATGTGTATGTATAGGCTATAATTTTTCTCTTTGTGGCTAATGGGTGGGGTGTCCATTGCATATTTTTACTTATCCAGCTTAGAGTGTGGTTATCATAAGATTTCTATTTTAAGAGCACTTATTAGCCTGGTTAAACACTCCTAAAATGTCAATTGTCAAAAACCTTTAAAATTAATCAGCTGAGCTTGATTAGGGACAAGCTTAATTTAGCAATTAGTCTGACCAAACTGTCTTTTACTATATAAGAAGAGTTTATAATAAAGAACATTTCTCTGCATAATTATTTTTGCCAGGCACAGTAAATTCCAAAATCATAACCCATACACATACAGAGTCAGCTTGCACCATAGGGATAGCAGCTAAAAATGTCACTGGCTTATAATAAATTCAGATCCCCAATGTTCCAGGTTAAACCTAAAGACAAAGATAAACATTGCAATGTCAAAAATACCAGTGGAGTTAGCCTTTCCCTGTGCTGTTCGAATGTATACAGTTGCTAGCTCCCTTGAAGCAGGGGCTATGAAGCTCAGTGGGGGGAAATTTGACCATATTTCTGACTAGTTCATTCAGGCAGAAGCCAGCAGGCCTCCAGCACTTGTTTTAGTTTGGTTGCAGAGGGCCCTGAGCCAGAGAAGAAAACAGGCTGGGCCCACCACAAAGGAACTCTCTTCCCCCACCACTTTTCAGTCCTGAGGCTTTGAGCGTTTTGATGCTCCTCTGGATTTAATCATGCAAATGTGAGTCTCTCTGAGCTGGACGTCTTGGAGGAAGAGGTTTCTGAGACTAAGCAGGTTGCAGCCCAGCCCACCCCTCAAATGCACGTTGCCTATAACCCCCTCCTTAGGGGGATGCACTGCCATGACCTAAGCAAAGAGTAGGGAGCTCCAATCAACCAATTAGTCACCCACTCAATCAGTCAACCAGTTGATCAACCAATCTATCAGTCTGTGTTTACTAAGCGTCTGCCAAGTGCCCAGCTCTTGCTCTCTGCACATCGTGTCTGGAGGTGAAGACAAGTGAGCAGAAAAGAGGGGCTGCAGCATCACCGGGAAACAGAAAGCAGTATTTGCTGACTCGGCGCCAACAGCCCAATTCAAAACCAACACCAAACACTGCAGTGTGAGGCAGGTGGTTCTGGGGAAGGCAGAGTGTTCAGAGGAGAACGACAGTGAGGGCACACGGTGTGTCTGGAGCAGCCGGTCCCTGGAGTCAGCAGAGTGGGGGGCGAGAGCTCTCCGCCTGCACCGGGCAACGCGCAGAGGACCCCTGGCCCTGCCGGCCCGGCAACTGCCAGCCCCTTGCTCCAGGCTGGTCTCAGCCAGAAGGGACTTCGGGGGCTCTGCCCCGTGCCACCAAGTGGTAGGAGCCACGTAATATCTAGATGTGAACCCTGGCGAAGAGGCAGCACAACTGTGAGCTTCGAGGAAAGGTGACCGTTGAGACGACTATCTCGACGATCAACTTCCAAGTTTCATTCCAGCCACCAACTGAGGCTGTTTGGCTGACAATTAATTAACTCCTCAGAGTGGACTCACAGGGACAGTGACAGGCGTTGTCATCGTGAACCACAGGCTGGAATCGGGACCTTTATATTAGTGCAGCCTCCGCCCCGATGGCTGAGCACCCGGCCTCGTACAGGAGGCGTTGGCTCGTGGGACGCTTCGGAGGAGGGACAGGGCTATGCATTTCCTGTGGCGATTGAAAATGGTCATCTTGCTTCATCTTAGTGTCCTTTCAGAGTAGCCTCCATCTGCCCAATTACCCTAGCATAATAGAGAAGTGCACACGGAAAACATTACCCGGCCTCTTAAAGATCATTTTGTTGAGTAGAGGATCAAGCAGTTCAAATGACAACCATTTCCTTGAGCATCCTTAAGTAGAGTCATAGATAAAGAGTGCTCAGATTGTCAGGAAAATCACCTTAATGATGTCTACTTGCCCCCTTATGGCAGACTGAAAACTTGTTTTACTTTTCCTGTTAGAGAATATGTAGGAGAGTCCCCTTTGTGTCCTAACAGAATGTTCTCAACCTGCCAGCTATGAACACTTTGAGGTGCAGATGACTCTCTGTACCAGAGGAAGGCCAGTCTCACTGACAATAAGTACTTTTAGAAGAAGTCAAAAGATCATGAGTTATTTCTACCCATTCTTTTCCATTCCAAAACTAGTTATTCAAGGAACAGGATATCACTGGTCCTTAGGGAACACTAAACCTGCCCGCATGGAAAACTGTCTAGTACAACGTGGATAAGAATGGAAGCAAAAGTTGAGCCCCAAGTAATTTACATCTAAAGCAATTATAAAACCAGAAAAAGCCCTCAGAATTTTGGGGGGTGTTCTTTTGTCTGCTCTAAGCAAAAAGCAAAGGTGGGTCCAGGATGGTGAGTTTATTGCTACAATGTGTGACCACCTCACAAGGGGAGAAGGATCCAGAAGAAGTACCCTTTAAAGAAGATAGAAATCCAGAAGACAAAAAAGTGAGTTTCCTCTACTCTCACTGCAGACCAGGATTCCTGCACAGACAACGAAAGAGCTTTTACTCAGCAGACTTATTGGGTACATGCTCCCAGATTCCTACAGACAGAACTTGAAAACTTCAGCCTATAAGCCCTCTAGCCAGTTCTCCCCTTGTGTAGTCCAAGTAGAACAGAAGTAGTATTTGATGGCAAGGAGAGACAGCACCCTGACACCACCCTCTGTCTACTGAGCAAGTGGTATTTTCAAGTTTTCTTCCAATCTGAGTTTTTTTAAAGTTTGGCCCAGTTCTGCTCAGGCCCCAAAATCATAAGTCCAAAGCAATTTGTTGAGCAGATTTATACATGTTCTGAGTTTTGAGACTGTAACACAAGAAAGAAAACAAGGACAGAATGACTATTCCAGCACCTGAGTTTATTAGTTCCACTTCACATGTGTCTGAGGATGGCCTCTGAGAGACACAGCATTGATGTTTCTGCATGTGTTGGATTTCTTGATTTCACTAACAGCATGGGTTTTTTTTAAGTGCTTCTGACTCATGCACAGGTGGTGCCTGACATGAGCCCACACACCATTTGTTCACAAATAAGTCGAAGACCTCATTCATTAAGAGCCTTGTCCTGCAAACCCTGAGCCCAGACTACCAGAAAGCTCTTCCAGTAACTTGAATGTCTAGAAACGTCCTCATCTCTCAGTTGCATGTTCCCAGACACTGTGTTATCATGGAATTCTCCCTTACACACATGCGCATAGCTTTGACAAGGTGTTGTGTTGGTCTGGTGAACTCTGAGTTGAAGTTAGGGATTTTTTTTTTCTTTCTGAGTGCTGAAGTTAGATCCTAGAAGGGCTTAAAGGGAGGGTTAGTTCAAAGTCTTCTTCGGCCCCCAAAGACAGTCTTTTCTTTTTTTACCTAGGATTTATTTTTTAGAGCAGTTTTAGATTCATAGCAAAACTGAGCAGAAGGTACAGAGTTCCTGTACACCCCTGTCCCCGCAGGACGTGCTCTGCCTGCCCCACTATCAACATCCTATACCAGATGGTACATTTGTTACAAGTGACGAACTGCACTGACGTTATCACCCAAAGCCCGCAGTTTACATTGGGTTCACTCCTGGCATCCTACGTCTGTGTGTATAATGACAGATACCTACTGCTGCAGTTGGCTTCACTGCCCTGAAAGTCCTCTGTGCGCCACTTCCTCCCAACCCTTGGCAATCACCGATCTTCCCACTGTCTTCACAGATTTACCTTTTCCTGAATGCCGCAGAGTTCGAAACACACAGTATGTAGTCCTTTCATTTTTTTATTTTCATTTTTATCTTTTTATTTGGGCCAAACCCCATGGCTTGCGGGATCTTAGTTCTCCAACCAGGGATTGAACCTGGACCCTGGCAGTTAAAGCGCCAAGTCCTAACCACTGGACCGCCAGGGAATTCCCTATGTAGTCCTTTTAGATTGGCTTCTTTCACTTGGTAATACACATTTAAGGTTCCTCCCTGTCTTTTCATGGCTTGATAGCTCATTTGTTTTTAGCGCTGAATAGTATTCCATTGTCTGGATATGCCACGGTTTATCCATTCACCTACTGAAGAACATCTTCATTGTTTCCAAGTTTGGGCAATTATGAATAAAGCTACTATTTGTGTACAGGTCTTTGTGTGAACACAAGTTTTCATTTCATTGGGATAAATATCAAGGAGTGTGACTGCTGGATCGTATGGTAAGAAAGAGTATGTTTAGTTTTGTAAGAAACTGCGAAACTGTCTTCCAAAGTAGCTGCACTATTTTGCATCCTCACCAACAATAAGTGAGAGTTCCTGTTGCTCCACATCGTCACCAGCCCTTGTTGTCAGTGTTTTGGATTTTAGCCATTCTAAAAGGTGTGTAATGGTATCTCATTGTTTCATTTTGCAATTCCCTCATGACGTGATGTTCAGCACTTTTTCATGTGCTTACTTGCCATCTGTGTATCTTCTTTGCTGAGATGTCTGTTCAGGCCCTTTGCCCACTTTTTAATAAGATAGTCTTTTGAAATCCAGTTCTTATCTGAGTCAATTATAGGACCCAGAGAGAAACCAGGTGCAAGGAGATTACATGTGTCGACTCTGGAGGCAGACCGCATGGATTTGAAACCCAGATCTGCCCCTCTCTAGCTGTGTGTCTTTGGGCAAGTTACCTCACCTCTCTGAGCCTCCATTTCCTTCTCTGTAAAATGGGAACAATAATAATTGTATCTACCTTGCAGGGTTGTTATGTGAGTTCCGCACATTAATACATGTCAACCACTTTGATCAGCGCTGGGCATGTGGGGTGCACTCAGCATTCAGCAGGCCTTCCAAACAGACAAAGGACACGCCACCTAAGATCTGCTCTGTTACCAACGTACCATCAAGGCTCACCTGTAAATGCCCATCAGTTAGTAAGAGCATTCTTCTGGGTTGTGAATTTTAACCATCACACCAAACATTTGAGGTCGGTACTGTTACCTTCATTTGATAACAGAGGGAAACAGTGAGCCATGTTGGACAGCCAGGGGGGCAGCACCAGGGTTTGAACTCAGGCCGATCTGACTCCTGAGTCTGGGTTCCTAGTCACTTCTATGCTCCCTTAAGCTATTAACTAAATTTATCTGCTTCTTTCAATCTGACACCTATTAGGTGAACTCTATGAGACTGCTGATATTGGACCATTGTTGCCCTAAATTTTATATGGATCATCCTAGTAGTGAAAAAGATACTTCATTTAGAACATCACCCGAGAGGGGGTCTGGAGAGAGATGGCTGTGCCGAGCTCCCTGGGGGAAGAAAGGGCTTGTTCTGGACAGCAGTGGAGGTTCCCGCGAGCAGCGGGGCACTCACTCCCGGGGGGAGGAGCCTGAGAGCTGGACCTGGGTGGGAAAGACTGGCACTGTCCACTTGCCCACTTCACCAAGAGCAGCCCCTATGGGTCCACCAAGCTGGAAACGGCAGCATGGGCGGGGCCAGCCGTTCAGAAGCCAGGAAAAAATTTTGCTTTACTATCTAAAAAACTGTGATTACCGTGCTTTCAAAACTGTCTCTGAGAGCAAGAACCATCTTATTAGATACCCTGCAAATAGTATTTGGCCCACTGTAGAAGCTTAATAGATATTTTAGAATTAGAAGAAAAGCCATAATAAGTCCCTTGTTGATGGAAACACAAGCACTCTCTGGTTTCTCCTGGCCCACTCCCCAGTCCTGAGGGGGCCCTGCAGATGCTCAGATGCGGAGGACAGCGTGCTGGGCTTGCTGAGCTTGGGAAGGACCCACCTCCCCTGGGTCCCCGGTCCCTGCATCTGCCAGCCTGGGGTTCTCCTCCACTTCTGTCCAGAGGGTGATGGTCCTACCACCTTATCAAAGGCAGTCACCTTAATTCCAAGTTGGGTAAGACTAACAGGAAACCCTGCAAAACTATGATATAATGTCAACACCCCCTTTTCTGTCCTGTGACCAGAAAAAGCAGGTACTCAGGTGTTCCCTGAGCCTCCCCCCTGGCTACTTGGACCAGACAAACAGTTGGAGCAGTTTCCGCCCTTGGGGTTAAAAATCCACTCAGGGAGACCAACTGATGCACAGGGCAGTTAGGGATGGGCACGCTGTCCCTCCTGAGTGTGAAATTCAGAGGAAATCAGTGACACCTCTACCCGGGGGACAGCTGCAGCTAAAACTCAGTGACAGTCGGATCTGGAAGGTGGCCACAAGATGGGAAACCAAGGGAACTCCCTGGTGGTCCAGTGGTTAAGATTCCGTGCTTTCACCGCCAAAGCTGAGGGCCCGGGGTTCGATCCCTGGTCGGGAATTAAGATCCCACAAGCTGCCATGCATGGCCAAAAAAAAAAGAAGACAAAGGATATGGGAGATCACGACAAGGCGTGGAGGTGGCAGGAAGATGAGTGGGGAGAGCAGGGATGCGTAGGGGGCCGGGATGTGGGTGGAGCTTGGGCGGCAACAGGGATTCCCTGGGAGCCCCAGGTCCCTAGCACCAGGGATGCCCACGGTTGGCACTAAGTGGACAGATCTCCATCTCGTTCACATACTCCCCCCCACACTCGACCTCAAATAACCATCTGAGGTGCGTGCTGTCCCCGTTTGCTGGTGGCGACCCGGAGCCCGCCACACAGTTTGCAAGAGGCAGAGCCTGGACACGACCCAGGTTCAAGCCCAAATGCTGTGTGTTCTTTATACTGAGGCCTACTGCTTATAGGGCTAAAGGTCGCTCCTGCCCAAGCCGTTCCCACTTGTGGTCTAGTAATAACCACAGCACCTCACATGGCTCTTTACCCAGCTGTTCACTCTTACACCCGATTTACGCATTAGAGATTTCCTCTTTTCACAGAGCCAATACTCAATCGTGGGCGAGTGACACTAAAAACTTAATGTTCTGACAGTCATTTCTGAAAAAAAAAAAAGCTGTCCCAGTACAAGGTAGCATTCACAGAAGGGCAGTTGGGCCAGGAGCTGAATGAATGTCCACGAGGTTGCGGTAATAACCAAGGCAAGGATGCTGCCTGCGTTCCCAGACTTGAGCCACGCTTCAATTAGCGGTTTTTACAGGAGCCACAGGAGTGGATTAACCTTGTGACCTGAGGACTTGCTCAGAAGTGGGCTCTTTTTCCACACTCCCTGCCTTGGTGGATGACTGGCTTCATCCCTTAATACCCAATGGGAAATGAAATGTGTAAAACAGCAACCAAATCACTGACACCAGATGTGATGCCAAATGCTTGGAATTACCCAAAACAGCTGAATCAGGGCCGCCATCCACATTTCTCCAGCTTCCGGCCTGGAAGATGGCCCTGTGGGGTCTGCTGGGGCTGCAGCCACAGCTGTCACCTGGCAGCTCGACCCTGGAGCCCTGCCTTTCCGGCCTGCCAGGTTGGTGGCTGTCTGGGACAGTGACCCCCACCCCCTAGAGGCTCCCCTGCAGCTGCTCTCCTTTTGTGTAATCAGTTGTTTGTCTCCTGATAGGACTTCACAGCTGCCCCAGGAAAGAGCCCCTTCCCCCAAGCACTTTGTTCTCATTCCATTTTCCTGAGAAGTCAGATCTGCCCGCTAATCACTGCACAGTCTTATCAAGAGACTAATGAATTTAAGAGGCAAAGAAGCCCGCTTAGATGTCGCTAAATGCCCACCGCTCAGGCGCACAGCTGTGTCTTCTGTGCCTCCCCCCGCATTTTCTGCCGGCGCTGGACATCTGATGGGCGTCTGGAAGCTTTGTTTCGCTCTGCGCAGCTGCTTCTCTGTACCATACATCAAAGGAGGCGCATTTCCGCCCTCATCTCCTGGGCACACAGTATGCAGCGTTTGAGGGAGTTTTAAGGAATTGAGTACTTGCATTTAATGAGATTCTTCCTTCACTGGTTCCCACTGCAAGATGGTTTTGCATTAACAGAATTATAATGCCATAATGCTCCACTTTAATTATGGCCAGTGGCAGCTGGCACCCCAGTTCATGTTAATGATATGCAACTCGCGTACATCGATTCCTACTCAAAGTTGGGAGCGCTGCGTCAAGTGGTGTGCGCCCTTCTGACTTAATAAGGAAGGCAGTGATGAGGTCCCTGTTTTCATGATCTGTTATCTTTTGCTACTTCCCTGGTCCTAACAGCCTCACAGTCTCATCAAACCCCACTGAAACTCACAGAGCCTGATCTTCTGACTTCATTCCTTTTCTTAAACAGGCTCCTAAGACTCCCAGCTGCAGTCCTTTGGAATAAAATCAGATCACAGCAGGGTACTTACAAGTAGAAAGAACATCAAGAAATTTCATTCGTTTGTTCATGCAATAAACAAATTCGGACAATAAACAAGAAGCAAATGTGTCGAATGTCAGAAGGTAGTAAGAATTATGAAGACAAGTTGGATAAGGGGATAGAGACTGTTGGACTGAGGGTAGAGTTTGCTGTTTTACGTTATTTGGTCAGAAGGCCTGACCCAGAGGATGGAGTGCCCTGGAGGAGAGGGAGACACGTGGGTGAGTCGTGCTCATATCTGTTCAGGGCAAAAGGACCATCACGAAGGGCCTAAGACAGGAACGTGCCTGGCATGTTTGGGAAAGAGCAAAGAGGCCATGGCGGTCGGAGTCATGAAAGAAAAGGGAAGACTTAGGAGATGAGGTCAAGGAGAGAGCAGGGGCCAAATAATACCAGACTGTGGCCAGCGCGAGGACGTGGGCTGTGGCTTGAGCTGCATGAGAAACCGATGGGATTTCAGCAGAGGCGAGGCATGCCATGATCGCGTTTCAACAGGCTCAGGCTGCTGCCGTATTACAAGCAGACTTTTGGGGGCGTGGACGGAGGCAGAGAGACCCGTCAGGAGTTGCATTCATTTGCTAGGGCAGCCTTAGACTGGGTGGCTTAAACAACAGAAATTTATCTTCTCACAGTTCCAGAGGCTAGAAGTCCAAGATCCAGTTGGCAAGCTTGGTTTCTCCTGAGGTCTCTCTCATTGGCATGCAGAAAGCTGCCTTCTCTGTGTCTCCCAGGGCTTTTCTTCTGTGTCCTCACATGCCTGGTGTCTGTTCCTCTTCTTATAAGGACGCCAGTCATATTGGATTAGGGTCCCTTCCATTTAACCTTAAGTTAACCTTCTTTTTAAAAGCCTGCCTCCAAATACAGTCACACTGGGGGCTAGTGATTTAACTTATGTATATATTTTGGAAGGGTACAACTTAGTCCATGGGAATTCCCTGGCAGTCCAGTGGAAAGACTCCACGCTTTCACTGCCAGGTGCTTGGGTTCAATCCCTGCTTGGGGAATTTAGATGCCACAAGCTGTGTGGTGCAGCCAAAAAAAAAAAAAAAAGCAATTTAGTCCATAGCAGTATGTGAGTGAAATAATGCCAACAAAAGATGACCATGCTTGAACCATGGTCATACTAGTGGATATGGTGAGAAGAAGCTAGATTTGGGCTCTTTTCCTGAAAGTTTGATTAGATAGAATCATGTTTGTACCAGTTTTCATGAGCATCATGATGGCAATAAATACTCAAAATTCATCACTTCCTAATTTTTTTACTACATTTTATTATTGTCTGTGCTCTTGAAGCTATTTATACTTCTTATATCCACATGGTGGAAACCGTATACAGTGGAATACATGTCCCATCTCAACTTCAAGTTCAATGAGGTCACTGGGCAGCTTGAAATCAGCCACTGTGGGAGTATTTACGCCTCGGAAATTGTCACATACTACAAATCAGGGCTTGATTTGATTTATTGGTTTTTTTGGTTGATTGTTTAGACTTAAGGAAGTAATAGGAAAAACTGCTACATTGCCAAATGCACAGAAAATTCAGGAAATACTTTTCAGTTTTCAAAAACCATTATCCAGTTCAGCAAATCAGTCACTCCTGTTGTTGGTGAACCAGTGAGTGAAGTTATGACACACATCTTGCTTGTTTCACTTTCATCTTAATTTGTTCACTTAAAGGAAAATATCAACCAACATGCATGATGGAACCACACTTGTTCTCTAGTTGTAACCTTAGGTTGCCTGTGGACACAGAGTTTGACAAAAATCAATGAAGCCAACTTCATTGGTAGCGCAGTGGTTAAGAATCCACCTGCCAATGCAGGGGACACGGGTTCCATCCCTGTTCCAGGAAGATCCCACATGCCGCGGAGCAACTAAGCCTATGCACCACAACTACTGCGCCTGCGCTCTAGAGCCCACGAGCCACAACTACTGAAGCCTGCATGCCCAGAACCCGTTCTCCACAACAAGAGAAGTCACCGCAATGAGAAGCCCGCGCACCGCATCGAAGAGTAGCCCCCGCTCGCCGCAACTAGAGAAACCCCAGCCTGTGCACAGCAACGAAGACCCAACACAGCCAAAAATAAACAAATAAAATAAATACATTTTTTAAAAAAAGAAATGAAATTTTTAAAAAAATCAATGAAGCCATTCTGTGAGAATTAATTGGCTATATGGAATTTACAATAAAAATTGTAAATACCGTTGACTCTTGAATGGTAAGGGTTTAAACTGCACTGGTTCACTTAGACACGGCTTTTTTTCACTAAATTATGTGCTACAGTACTACTCAGTTAGTTGTATCCACGGTTAGTTGATGCAGGACCGCAGAAACAGAGGGCCGACTGTAAAGTTACACTTGGACTTGCCACTGTGCAGGGGTTGGCGCCCTTAACCTCTCTGTTGTTCAAGGGTCAACTGTATTGTTAAAACTGTACATTTCGGGGCTTCCCTGGTGGTGCAGTGGTTGAGAGTCCGCCTCCCGATGCAGGGGACATGGGTTCGTGCCCCGGTCCGGGAAGATCCCACATGCCGCGGAGCGGCTGGGCCCGTGAGCCATGGCCGCTGAGCCTGCGCGTCCGGAGCTTGTGCTCCGCAACGGGAGAGGCCACAACAGTGAGAGGCCCAAGTAGAGCCAAAAAAAAAAAAAAACTGTACATTTCATGGGAATTCCCTGGCTGTCCAGTGGTTAGGACTCTGCGCTCTCATGGCCAAGGGCTGGGGTTCAATCCCTGGTCAGGAAACTAAAATCCCGTAAGATGCATGGTGTGGCAAAAAAAAAAAAAAAAAGAAAAAGAAAAATTGAACATTTCATTATTATCTGTAAATTGTGTGCTATACATTCTTTATGTCGGTAAAGTTTATAATAAAATCTTTACATATACAATTTTTTTTTTTTTTCCCTGTACGCAGGCCTCTCACTGTTGTGGCCTCTCCCGTTGCAGAGCATAGGCTCTGGACGCACAGGCTCAGTGGCCATGGCTCACGGGCCCAGCCGCTCCGCGGCATGTGGGATCTTCCTGGACCGGGACACGAACCCACGTCCCCTGCACTGGCAGGCGGACTCTCAACCACTGCGCCACCAGGGAAGCCCCAAACTTTTTTTTTTTAGAGAGCTTGCTGTTAAGCATTTACTAGCACAATAATCACACCTGTGCTGTGGTGTGGGAATGGGATTAGGTTTAAGATGGACCCATTCTGCTTTTCCATGGGGTCTCTCTCTCTGAGATTCATGGAGACTATTATCTTATGGAAAATATGCATAATTACGGCCACCAACGTCACTGTGTTCTCTGATGTTACAAGACATAGGATGTCCCAGGTACCATGTCCTACGCCACTCTGCCCTGTACCTTCCCTACACCCTTCAAGTCAGTATCCCTCCAGTCCAAAAGAAACTGATCTCCTTCAAGCTCTTAGCATCCCCCAGGCTCCTGTGACGGCCAGAGGCAGGGAAGGGCAGTGTGGGGAGCCCTGCTCGTCAAAAGCCAGGCTGGACAAATGGTTACACCCACGCAAACAACCCCACTGGCTGCTGTGCTAGACGCTGTCCACACTCCCCGTCCCTTCACGAAACCTTCGTTCCCTCCACAGTACTCACACCTTTCTGCTTACTTTACTGGTTTATTGTTTGTCTTCTCACTGAAATGTAAGCTCCACGAGGCAGGAACATCTCTCCCTTGTTCACAGTCATGTCCATGATGCCTAGAAACTGCTCAGCACTTAACGACTGTCAACAGGCACTGGATGATAGAGTGAAACTTCGAGCTCAGGAACTCTAGTGCCTCCTCCCCATGACCACGCACTGCTGGTGTTCAAGGCCCATGTCCATACATGCTGATGAGAGAGGACCAGCTGCTAGGAGATACCCATGGGGGGCCTGTCCAGCCCTCACAAGCCCAGGTGGGGACTGCTAGAGACAGCACAGAGCTGGGCAGGCCCCAGGGCATCACCTTCCATGGGAAGATGGGCAGTTGCATTGCAAAACTCCTTTTAAAAGTATTTTTGTAGGCATAGAGGGAACTTTCCTCAACATAATAAAGGCCATATATGACAAACCCACAGCCAACATCGTCCTCAGTGGTGAAAAACTGAAAGCATTTCCACTAAGATCAGGAACAAGACAAGGCTGCCCACTCTCACCACTCTTACTCAACATAGCTTTGGAAGTTTTAGCCACAGCAATCAGAGAAGAAAAGGAAATAAAAGGAATCCAAATCGGAAAAGAAGAAGTAAAGCTGTCACTCTTTGCAGATGACATGATACTATACATAGAGAATCCTGAAGATGCTACCAGAAAACTACTAGAGCTAATCAATGAATTTGATAAAGTAGCAGGATACAAAATTAATGCACAGAAATCTCTGGCATTCCTATACACTAATGATGAAAAATCTGAAAGTGAAATCAAGAAAACACTCCCATTTACCACTGCAACAAAAAGAATAAAATATCTAGGAATAAACCCACCTAAGGAGACAAAAGACCTGTATGCAGAAAATTATAAGACACTGATGAAAGAAATTAAAGATGATACAAATAGATGGAGAGATATACCATGTTCTTGGATTGGAAGAATCAACATTGTGAAAATGACTCTACTACCCAAAGCAATCTACAGATTCAATGCAATCTCTATCAAACTACCACTGGCATTCTTCACAGAACTAGAACAAAAAAAATCACAATGTGTATGGAAACACAAAAGACCCCGAATAGCCAAAGCAATCTTGAGAACGAAAAATGGAGCTGGAGGAATCAGGCTCCCTGACTTCAGACTATACTACAAAGCTACAGGAACCAAAACAGTATGGTACTGGCACAAAAACAGAACAATAGATCAATGGAACAGGATAGAAAGCCCAGAGATAAACCCATGCACATATGGTCACCTTATCTTTGATAAAGGAGGCAAGAATATACAGGGGAGAAAAGACAGCCTCTTCAATAAGTGGTGCTGGGAAAACTGGACAGCTACATGTAAAAGAATGAAATTAGAACACTCCCTAACACCATACACAAAAGTAAGCTCAAAATGGATTAAAGACCTAAATGTAAGGCCAGAAACTATCAAACTCTTAGAGGAAATCATAGGTAGAACACTCTATGACATAAATCACAGCAAGATCCTTTTTGACCCACTTCCTAGAGAAATGGAAATAAAAACAAAAATAAACAAATGGGACCTAATGAAACTTCAAAGCTTTTGCACAGCAAAGGAAACCATAAACAAGACCAAAAGACAACCCTCAGAATGGGAGAAAATATTTGCAAATGAAGCAACTGACAAAGAATTAATCTCCAAAATTTATAAGCAGCTCATACAGCTTAATAACAAAAAAAAAACAATCCAATCCGAAAATGGGCAGAAGACCTAAATAGACATTTCTCCAAAGAAGATATACAGACTGCCAACAAACACATGAAAGAATGCTCAACATCACTAATCATTAGAGAAATGCAAATCAAAACTACAATGAGATATCATCTCACACCAGTCAGAATGGCCATCATCAAAAAATCTACAAACAATAAATGCTGGAGAGGGTGTGGAGAAAAGGGAACCCTCTTGCACTGTTGGTGGGAATGTAAATTGATACAGCCACTGTGGAGAACAGTATGGAGGTTCCTTAAAAAACTAAAAATAGAACTACCATATGACCCAGCAATCCCACTACTGGGCATATACCCTGAGAAAACCATAATTCAAAAAGCCTCATGTACCAAAATGTTCATTGCAGCTCTATTTACAATAGCCCGGAGATGGAAACAACCTAAGTGTCCATCATCGGATGAATGGATAAAGAAGATGTGGCACATATATACAATGGAATATTACTCAGTCATAAAAAGAAACGAAATTGAAGTCATGAAGAACCTAGGGGTAAGAAAGGAATAAAGACACAGACCTACTAGAGAATGGACTTGAGGATATAGGGAGGGGGAAGGGTAAGCTGGGACGAAGTGAGAGAGTGGCATGGACATATATACACTACCAAACGTAAGGTAGATAGCTAGTGGGAAGCAGCCGCATAGCACAGGGAGATCAGCTCGGTGCTTTATGATCGCCTGGAGGGGTGGGATAGGGAGGGTGGGAGAGAGGGAGACGCAAGAGGGAAGAGATATGGGAACATATGTATATATATAACTGATTCATATTATTATTATTATTTTTTTTTTTTTCAGTATGCAGGCCTCTCACTGTTGTGGCCTCTCCCATTGCGGAGCACAGGCTCCGGACGCGCAGGCTCAGCGGCCATGGCTCAGCGGCCATGGCTCATGGGCCCAGCCGCTCCGCGGCATGTGGGATCTTCCCAGACCGGGGCACGAACCCGTGTCCCTTGCATCGGCAGGCGGACTCTCAACCACTGCGCCACCAGGGAAGCCCTATAACTGATTCATTTTGCTGTAAAGCAGAAACTAACACACCATTGTAAAGCAATTATACTCCAATAAAGATGTTAAAAAAAAAAAAGTATTTTTGAAGAAAGGGTACCGGAATTTTTCCTATCAGTCACTGTCTTTGGGCACCAAGTATCGAAGCCAAGACTCTTCCCTGTTTGTTTTCCCATGTGTGGTTTCAGATCAGCAGATCAAGGTCAATATTGTCAAACTGGCCAAAAGAGCAATCACGTCTTTTCCCTTGCTGTTGACCCCACTGAGCATACACCCTGCTGGTGTACAAATGGCAAGCAACATTGTCCCTATTGGTTTCTACACTTGGAGGAATCCAACAGCTAGACAGAATGGTGACCCATTTTTGAAAATATGGTAGGCACCATATAATTAAACCTTATATAAAAATTCTGAAGGAAATAAAGATGTTCAATTTCTAATTTCTTTATAGGAGACTAAATGGAAAACCGGCATCTTATTATAGTAGCTGAAAACAACCCATGGGTTTTATTAGGCCAAGAGTCATAATGCCCTTGAACTTGAGCCAAGGCAATTGTACATGAGCCATCCCAGTTTATCTGCCTTCAGTACCCAGAATTTATTTCCTTCAAGCTGAAGAACATTAGGATGGAGATGACACTTAACAGCAAACAGATGTGCGGCTGGATTCAACTGAAATAGACCCAACAGAATCTTTTAAACAGTGAATTACATCACAGGAACAACGGCCTTTCTAGGAGTCTGCCAGTCCTCTGGTGCGGGGTTTAGAGGCCTTAGGCAACTTTAAGCCAGAGCTTTCTCTCTGGGGAGACCCACCACCACCCCGAGGTCTCTCTCGCTGTCTTCTCACCAACACTTTGTCTCCTGTTGCCGCTCTTCACATGGGAACATACATGCCTAAGCTTTCCCCATTCCCCATTCCTGCTCCCTCAAGGCCCTGCATCTCCAGGATTTGGACTAACAAAAATTGGGTTTACTATTACCCTCCTTTGGCCACACGCTGGTGTTTTTAAGGCACCTGCCCCAAAGTCACTAAGCAACCCCAGAGAAAGATCTTTAATGGTGGAATCCCCACATTTGGTGGGGCTGTGGGGCAGGGGTTGGGGGCAGGTGGACTCTGGCTTGGACAGTGGGGCAGTGTTGAATAGCAGGGCAGCTGTATCTTTTTTTTTTTTATGGCCACGCGTTGCGGCATCTTAGTTCTTCGACCAGAGATTGAAACCCAAGTCCTCAGCAAAGGCAGCTGTGTTCTGACAAAGGCTAGGAGGAAGGAGAAACAGCACTTCTTTCCAGTTTTCTGCTGGGATTCATTTGGAAGAGTCTAACCAGCCAAAAAGGCATTTGCTATTCCAGTAGCTCCTCGGAGCACACCAGACGGAGATGAAGCTGCCCTGATAAATACTCGATCAGCTGTTACCGCGTGGGCAGTAGACAGCCAGACGGCCGGGGCTGGGAGGACTCTCATTTCACCCGAACACACTCTCTGAGCAGTTTCCAGGGTCCATAGATTTGCAGCCTCCCCCTTTTAAATGCACACATTGTAGGCAAAGTCGTGGTCGCCTGCTCTTCAGAATTCCTGATCAACAGGCTAAACAATGGATCAGTCCTGCCGGCCTGTGGTTTCTAAGACGTGGATTGTTGGCATGTGTATGGCAGGAAGCTGATTCAGCCTTGACCAATAGCAGCCTTTTTTCAGGAGCGAATACATCAGGCAGCGAAAGCAGATCCGGCCACGTTCCCACCTTGGCCCAGACACTGCTCACGCGGTGGTCGTCTAAGTTCTGAGCAGCCTGCAGCAGCAAGGTGAAGTGTGCTGTCCGGTGATGTTCACAGCCAACTCCATCCCTCGACTAGTCCTTCCTTCGGTTCCTGCTGTGGTTCTAGTACCAGGGACACAGAACTTTCACACACATTCCAACAGGTGCGACAACAGCACAGTGACCAGTCCATCATAGGAATAGCCCCCTGAAGAGTGACGTGATCTACTATCCTCCTTCCCAAGTGGAGGACACTGTGCCAGGCAGACAGAACAAGACGGTGATGGTGATGACAACCAACACTGAAACTGCCTGAAGGCTCCCAGAGAGAGGTGAGTGCCAGCCAGCGTCCTGGGCAAGCAGGCTCCACTTCTGCCCCAATACCCCAGGGGCTTCTCCAGCCTCTGCACCTGGCCACCCTCCTGAACACACAACCCTTATTTATGTTACCCATCTTGGAGGATGTACCGGGTGTCTCATTCTTCCTGTCCCTGGACAGTGTCATTTGTTCTTCAGTTCCTGCCCTGAAGCTTCAGGGACCAGCTACTGCAACCCAGCTCAGGCCGGAGCCCAGGACCCTGACCACTTGCTGGGAGAAAATAACCCTGGTTGAAGATAAATAAAATGATGGGTTTCCTGATTTGTGGTCCTGAAACCCTGACTCTCTTCAACCACCTTCACATGGAGGGGAAAACCTCTCGGCGAGCTGGCCTCTGCAGAGAAGCATAACCGTCCCTGAAATAGGACCTCTGCTTATGTGACTGTGGCGTCCTCCCCGTTGGTGATGGTGGCCTCCCGGCCAGCCCTGAATCCCCACTTAGCCAGGGCCAGCTCTTCCCTCTAGGTTCCGTCCAGGTGTAATCAAGGGTGTTGGCTTAAATAAGTGACGCGAGGCTCTGTAAATTCAGGCTGTACCTCAATCTGCTTGATGCTGACACTCCTATCACAGACGTGCTCGGAACCACCACAGGGAGGTGGAGGCCAGGATGTCCCTAAAATGTGTGTTGTCAGGAAGCACACAAATCGGTTATAATGATCCAAGTAAAAAGGCTTTTATTGTCGTGGGTAGGTGTTTCTCGTTTTTTTGGGTTTTGTCTTTTTACTGCTTCTTATGGGACTTTCTGTTTGTTTCTTACTGAAAACTGTAAGAAATAGTTTCATTAGAAAAGGAAAACTAAAGATGACAAGGTAATAGGTAGGTAACCGTGGTTTAAACATGTGGTTGACAATAAGCCCAGGAGTCTACTTGCCATTCCACGGCTTTCTGGATTTTAAAGGGCAATTGGGGGAATTCCATGGTGGTCCAGTGGTTAGGACTCCGTGCTTTCACTACCAAGGGCACGGGTTCAATCCCTGGTTGGGGAACTAAAACCCCTCAAGCTGCGCAGCACAGCCAAAAATTAAAGAAAAAGTGGGGTTGGTGGCTATTAGAACAAGAGACTAACCATTTGGAGGTAAGTATGAATCAGTAATTTTGGAAGAATGTATCTCTGAAATAGCAGATAACCATCACACATGGGTATAGCTATTCTAACAAAACTGACTCTGACATGAACAGCCATGTCACCTATTCAGACAAATGATATTATTCCTAGAGACTTGGAGTGAAATCATTTATTCTAAACCATTAGTAATCATTTATTCACACATGCATGTAGCAAAATTTTGAGTCCCTGTTATGTGCCAGGATATAGCACACAAGAACATGAACAAAGCATAAGAAGTAATGAGGGAAACAGACATCAAACCCAAAAATCACGTAAGTAAATATATAATTGCTAAATGTGATGAGAGCTACCAAAAAAAGTAAAAGGTGTGCTGAGAGACGACATGGGGATCAGGTGGGGGGTGGCAGAGAGTTAGGGACAGCTCTCTCATGTTAAACTGAGATTCGAAGGATGAAGAATGGCTGGCCAGGCAGAGAGTGTGGGGAAGAGAGTCGTGGGCAGAGGGAACAGCCCGTGCAAAGACTCTGAGGCAGGGAGGACGTGGAGAGTGAGGAACTAGAAGGGGGCATGAGCATGGTGAGCCCAGGGACAGTGGCTCCAAGGAGGCTGCTCACGCAGGAGGGGCACACAACGGGTCCTTGAAACACTGGCGCGTGCTTAGATTGGCCCCGAGTGGTGGCTCTGGTTGCTCTGTAAAGACCAGCTTGGGGCGCGGTAGGGAGACCAGATGGAGCCCAGTCAGGATGCTCACGCAACCCTCCCAGCGAGAAATGGTTTCTTGGGCTGCAAGGGTAGTGGTGGGAGTAGACAGGGCAGACCAGGACAAGGTGGATTTTGGAAGTGGACTCAGTGGACATGTTAACAGACTGGATAAGAGGAGAGGAACATATTAAGAACAACTCTTAATTATCAACTTAATTGAACAGCTCAGAGATTATCATACTGAGTGAAGGAAGTCAGACAGAGAAAGACGAATGTCACATGATATCGCTTATATGAGGAATCTAAGAAGAAAATGATACAAATGAACTTATTTACAAAACAGAAACAGTCTCACAGACTTAGAGAACGAACTTATGGTTACTGTGGGGAAGTGGGGGGAGGGATAGTTAGGGAGTTTGGGATTGACATGTACACACTGCTATATTTAAGATGGATAACCAACAAGGACCCACTGTATAGCACAGGGAACTCTCCTCAATATTATTTAACAAGCTAGCTTGGAAAAGAATTTGAAAAAGAATAGATACATGTGTATGTATAACTGAATCACTTTGTCATACACCTAAAACTAACACAGCATTGTTAATCAACTATACTCCAATATAAAATAAAAAGTTTTTTAAAAAACCAAACAATTCCTTCACTGACATTATGAGAAATGAAGACACCCAAGGGGGCAGATCTCAGGGTGAGGGGGAGAGGCAGGGAGCCAGATGTGTGGCGCATTACGTCTGAAGTGTCCACGAGACAGCCACACAGAGAGGTGGAGGGGGCAGCTGGCTGGAAGAGGCTGGGGACACACACTGGGGCCTTGGCAGTGTGCTGACAGCATCCGAAGCTGAGGAAGCAGATAAAATTCACTGGGGGATGAGGGTGCTGAGAGGAGAGAAGATAGCCTGGCGCTGAGCTTGGAGAAGAAGCTGCCAACAGACAGGCAGGAAGGAGTGGGCACAGAGGCAGACTCGGCCTGGGGAACTGAGTCGAGGGGAGAGGTTTGCAAGGAGGGGCACCTCCACCAGTGACGCCAAAGTCATTCAAGAGGACACCACAAAAGCATCTGCCCCATTTAGCCACGTGGAGGTCCCCGGCCACCTCACTGGGGCAGAGTCTGCAGCATGATGGGTGCGGGGAGCCCAAACAGCAGGGGAAATATCAATAGTAAGCAGGGAGGGGAGGCAGAAGTGGGGGGCGACTGCAGTGTTGAGGGCCTTCTCTAGGGTGCGTGGCAGCCTGAGAGGAGGGCTGGGCTCATCTGAGAAAGCCTGGTCTCATCCCAGCCCTTTCATTTCGTGATGTATGACATCCTGGTGAGTGGGATGGAATCTGATGAAGGCGCCCTGGTGCTGGGTCAGTGCTGTGACAGACATGCTGGTCACCCAGGCCCAGGCCGCCTTCACCCACTGCCCTGTCAGCTGCCAACTGTGTCAGCTCCATCTTCAACGTGTCTCTCAGACATGCTTCCCTCTCCCCAGCTCCGTCTTCATCTGTGTTGGCTGACATGAGCCCAGGATGGGCCACCAGGCCTCTCCCATCCCCGGGCCATCCACGTTTGGCTGAATGTCTCAATGTACACAGGTAGAAAGATACTTCCACAGAAATTTGAGTCCTAGAGACTCACAGATTTTCAACTAAAATACATGGAATTATCTGCTACGGACAAAGGAGGAAGCTGGTAACCCTCTATTTTGTTTTTAAAAAAACCAACTTAGCTTATTAGGAAAAGTCTATCCTACAAGAACCCTGATCTGTTACAGGATGTCAGGTGATCACGTGGAAAATGGGATCTTACAAGAAACTGTTGGGATACCTGTTCTAAGAAAAAGAAAGAGACAGAGATTCTAAAGTCTATTCTTAAACACTGAAGAAGAAAATCTGGATTTAGTTCCATCTCACCAACTTCTTTTTCTTTAAGCAAAACAACTAGATGTTTCCCCTTGCACCGTAAGTTTGTTTCTTATTCTGCCTTTTCTTTAACACCAGTATTAATAGTGGACCCAGAGCAAGCAGAGGCGATTCCATGATGAGGCTCCATGGCCATTTGCTCTGGGTTAGAACTGACCCCCTGAGTGCACGGATGTCAAGGAAGGAGCCAGAACTGCTCCCAGCTTCCAGGGTATGCGGAGAGCAGAGCAGCTACCAAGGCCAAAGCTGACAGTTGACAACTGTCTGCACTGGCCACAAAGTAAACGTTTTGATGAATAAAGGAGCCTTCTCTTAACAAAATATGTAAGAACAAACGTTTTAATAAAATATTAGGCCAAGAAGACCAATTTCCATTTCTAAGAAACAGGCCCTCCAGCTTTCGAGATGCTCTTCCTCTGATCCAGAGGCAGGCATGACCGTGACGCTGGGGAAAGACATGAGCAGATGCAGGAGGTCAGGGCACCGGGTGGGCTGCCGCGTGGGCGCCCCCAGTCAGTGGGGAGAGAAACACTGGACATGTGGGGCGTCTCAGGACAGGCAGGGCTGACTGGACTCTAATTAGATTTGTGATTCACAGAGGCACTTTCAGAGATTTCGCTGTGTGCTGTTCTTCATTTTCAGGGCTTTGGAAATGCACTCTGAATTTTATAGCAAACAGACAAGACACAAGGTTACAAGAGAGACTGCACAGGGAGCTCACGCCTAATGGCCTCACTCGGGCTTGGGGGGTTGTCCTGGACAACGCACTAAGCCTGACTTACTGCCCATCACTCACACCCTGGAGCCATCGTTAAAATGTAGTTCAAGAGCAATTTTTCATCAAATTTAAATCATTATTTGTTTAAGTAATAAACACTTTATGAAGAGGTAGGTATTGGAGCAGGTAGCAATAACAATGTCATCAAGAGACATGGAAAGACTTCCTAGGGAGCCTGAGATGATGGGTGCTTCCTTAGGGCCATGAGTGATGGGAATCCTGTAAGCAATGGAGACCCAGGCACAAGGAACCCTGAGCATAACTGGTAACAGTAGTTGTAATAATATGCTATGATTTTAATAATTGCTTCTATCCTCATAGAAAATCTTTAAGTTAGATCATTTTAAAGGTCGTATTATACATATCTGTATGTCTGTGTGTATGTGTATTGTACGCAGATGATAGATAGATAGATAGATAATAGGTAGACAAAAGTGAATCTGATTTTTTAAAAAGCATTCTCTCACTTACTGGGTTGTTGGTTAATATAACAAACAGATTGAGGAAATTTTTCTTTGAGAGGACAAGGTAAATTCTATAGCCACAGGAAAGAACCAAAAGCTTTATTCATTGTAGACAGGATGTTTTGCAAGTATGCCTCTATTAACAGTAGTTGCTTCTGGGGATGAGTATGGGGAGGAAGTTGCATAATTTTCCTTACATGCTTTTTTATATACTTACACAGTTTGACTTTTTTTTGCCCCAAGCAGGTCCCAAGTATGCCATATGAAAATGGCATTGTGTATTTTGAAATGAAAATGGTATTTTGTATTGTATTTTCACCCCAAACCGGGTGGATCTGGTGCCAGCCCCGTCAATCGTGGTCATATAATATAGGAGTGAAGACAGAAAAAGTGGAGAAAAGTGAGAGAAAAAAATATAAAGGAGAAATAAGATTGATAGTGGGTTGTCTGAGCAACTTTAGAGAACAACCTTTCAAGCATCCTAAAACAATTTGGAAATATTCAGCCACTAATTGTTCTCAGCAATTATTGAGAGTTAATTTCTGTGGAGCCACTTCTGGCCTACTTTCATTTCAGTCGTTTTGTGCAGATGTCTAAAAAATCTGTAATTCATATTGTTCTTTTCCTTAATGGAACTGGAAAGTATAATGGGAGTATGTGGAATTCCGGCCTCATGGAACCACAGTCTAAAGCTGTTCAGGAGGGTGTGGGGCAAGCCCTGCGGAGCCCCCTGCTGCTGTCAGGGTCTGAGGCTGGAGAGGACGTGGCTGCATCATCTGCTGACGTCATTTGAGACTAGGAGGCAACTCAGGACGGATATTTCCATTATTTAAGTCAATTACCAGCACTCCTTTTCGTGTGCACTTAAACATAGTTTGGTTATCCCTTTGCCAAAAAAAAAAAAAAAAGAAAAAAAGGCTTTCACTGCTAACTTCAAGATGAATAGTTGCGTATTATTTTGTATTGCATTCATGGTGTTCCCTGTAAAGTTAAATGTACAGCCGTCCTCCAGGCCACGAAGGACCTTGTGCTGCCATCTTGTTCTCTCTCTCTCTCTCTCTCTCTCTCAGCGAGGGACCTCTAACCACCTCCAGCTCTCAGGTCCTCCGACCAGCCCACCCTCTTTCTTCTTGGACACAAGAAGCAAGAGCTTGAGTTTCCTACACTCACTTCTTGTTGCTGATGTTCTGAGACCGTCATGAAAAAGATGGTCAACACTTTACACTCAAGTCACCCCTACCTGTGCCTACAGCAGATATTCCTAATACATCACAACTTTCTTCTCCACTGAACTTAGAAATTCTTAATTTGGTGCTCCAAGAAGCCATTAATCACAGGCAATGTGGAAATGAAAACGTACAGTCTGCCCCTTCTCTTGATTTAGATTCCCACTGCGTGGGGACCCCGACACTCAGCCCTCCACTCCGCACTTCACCCTTTGGGACTGCACCTAAGGTCTCGGCTGTGTAACTCACTCCGCTTGTCAGCTCCCACCTTCCATTTCTCAAGCGGAGTCTTCTGGGCTTGATGGAACGTACCAGCACCTCCCCTCACTGGCCCTGGGAGTGATGCTACCCTACCCGTCAGAGGAGCAATGCCAGTAGGGCTATGGGGTGTGACTGGGGATTTACTCGCTGTGTTTGTGTTCCAGCCTCACTCTAACGTACTTCCTGTCTTGGGAGCCAGGACAGGAAAGGTCACTTCATGAGCTCCTGAGCAGCTAGGGTTCTACGTGAGATTCGGGTGCTGCTAATTGGGTGCACTCATGCAAGACTTGAATTTAGAATGGAATTAGGTGGGGTAGCGACAGGGCACTGGGTCTCCAGCCTGCCGGTGTGCACTGCAGCCGAACTGGGTGGATCTGGTGCCAACCGCTCCAGGGGAGGCCTCCCAGTTCTGCAGGCAGCTTTCTGATGTGGTTGGACCGATGACTCCCTCGCACCCACTGCTGGAATGTGGGAGCTGGCAGCTCAGCCCAGAGTCTGCTTCTTCTGTCGTCCCAGTGCTCCTTTCAGCCAGCCAATACCCTATACTAAATCCCTTTCTGCTTTAACCACAACTGGACAGGATGGACATGGGATGCAGCCATAGGATACTTCCCAAACATCTTCCTGTTGCTTCTTTCATCTGACCTGGCTCCACTCTCAGAAACTGCTGGGCTGCAAAGAGTGCAAATGCTGGGCTGCACCAGATAATCTAGTTACCATAGATAAGAGAGGAAATATGCCAAGTTTTCGACAGCCGTTAGCCAGAAGATATGTTGAATATAGGAGAACACAGAAGACTATTTAAATAACGTGTTTTGATTACTGCAGAGAACGAATTGTTTCTTTTTAAAGTGGGAGAACTTACATGCAGCACAGGGAGAAAGTAACAATGCTAATTGTAACCTTAAGGAGCCACAGGAATGCATATCTTCCACACCTGCTGGGTGCTTATGTTGAGAAATCTTTTTCCACTGTGCTCCTACCAGAGTATGACCACTACTACCCATCACATCTTAGACAGAAGGTGTGAACAGACTCACTATCAGTATCTTTAAAAGATCGCTCTCAGGGATTTCCAGAGACTTCAATCCTTAAGGAAACTTTAGCATCCTAAATCTCCATGGGTACAAAGTTAATGCTATGGATGAGTTTAGTGAGGAGAGAGATGTTTTTCCTTTGATAAAAATAAAAAAAGGATACAAAGGGAAGGGGAAAAAGTAAATTTACAGTGGAAAAGCCTGATACACACTACCTCATGCCAGATGACCAAGGGTAACATCACTGGTGATAATTCATGTCGGGAGCACATACCTTGATACGATGTGACGAGGACTGCACTTTACCTTCCACTCCAGGACCCAGGACTCCCGTCTAATTGTGAGAAAAATATCAGGCAAATCCTAATAGAGGGCTATTCCACAAAACACCATACCCATACTCCTCAAAACTGTCAAGGTCAAGAAAAACAAGGAAAGTCTGAAAAAGGTAACAGCCAAGAGGAGCCTGAGGAGACATGACAAGTAATATAATATGGTATCTGATGGGACACTGGAACAGAAAAAAGACATTAGTTTAAAAATAAGGGAATCTGAAGTGTGGACTCAAATGATAATATATCAATATGGGTTCGCCATTTGTTACAAATATATCACACTAATATAAGATGGTCATAATAGAGGAAACTAAGCAAAGGGTGTGTGGAACTCTATGTGCTATCCTTGTAATAATTCTGCAAATCTAAAAATTACTAGGGAATTTCATGGTGGTCGTTAGGACTCAGTGTTTTCACTGCCTGGGCCCTGGTTCAATCCCTGGTTGGGGAACTAAGATCCCACAAGCCGCGTGGTGCAGCCAAAAGTAAACAAATAGGGCTTCCCTGGTGGCGCAGTGGTTGAGAGTCCACCTGCCGATGCAGGGGACGCGGGTTTGTGCCCCGGTCCGGGATGATCCCACATACCACAGAGCGGCTGGGCCCGTGAGCCATGGCCGCTGAGCCTGCGTGTCCGGAGCCTGTGCTCCGCAACGGGAGAGGCCACAACAGTGAGAGGCCCCCGTACCGCAAAACAAAAACAACAACAACAAAAAGTAAATAAATAAATTAAAATGTCTAGATAAAGAGTTTATTAAGGAAAAAAAGAGATTTGCAGCTATTGTCATAAAAGGACCAGGGGACCACCAAAAAGGACCACCAAAAAGGACCACCAAAAAGGACCACCAAAAAGGCCAGAACAACCCAGTGCCTGGATTTCCGAACTCCGAGCACCTGGCTGTTAGTTTTCATTTAGTCGCTATAAAAAAGTCAGCTTGAAGATGCCTTGAGAGTTTTCTCTGAGTATTTCAGTGAGTTTGTAATAGAAACGGAACTTTAAAACATCAAGTGAGTTAAAAAGCAACAGAGTAATTTTATCACTTATTAATTCTGAACTGCACTATTTACTTAGCAATGATGGTGCAATTCAGTGTACATTTTGTCTACGTTGATACCTATCCAGAATGCTCCTTTATTTCAATTATTTTCATTGGGTTTTAAATGGAAATATGTACGTACACACACAAATTTTAGTGGCTGAGATAGCTGTATTTTCTCTAGTATCACTTCTATGTACTTATACACACTCAATAGAAACTGGAAGGATCTTATAAAGGTTTTCTTATTTATGGACACCTTTTAAAAACCTGGCCAAGATATTAATGCCAGCACTAAAATGAGGTCCATGCAGGTATTATGCTGCCTCATTTGGAACCCACACACACATTCTGGGATCTCCATCTTATTAGATAATCATAAAATACCAGAATTTTTATCAATTCCATCTCCCTCCGACTCACTTAGGCTCACATTGGCTGAGATTAAGACACATATATTTAAATGCTTATGGTATTGCCCATCAAGATGTTAAAGTATGATATTATTTGTAGCCCACCTGGGAAAGGTAAAATATCTTGAAACTTAAAAATCCCAGTCGGCAAAAATAGAATGGAGAGACAGCAGGAATTCTTTGCAGAACTCTAGTTTTAAATATGCATTGGGGGAAATTACCTGGCAGTCCAGTGGTTAGGACTCTGCACTTTCACTGCAGGGGTCATGGGTTCAATCCCTGGCTGGGAACTAAGATCCTGCAAGCTGTGCTGTGTGGCCAAAAATATAAACTATATATATATTTTAAAAGAATGACTGTAGTTTAAAAAAAAATATTCATTTGGGCCACGGGCGTAAAGATTTTTTTCCTAATCTGGGAATGGCTGGCTTCTTTATTTTTTATTTATTTATTTTTTTTGCTGTACGCGGGCCTCTCACTGTTGTGGCCTCTCCCGTTGCGGAGCACAGGCTCTGGACGCGCAGGCCCAGCGGCCAAGGCTCACGGGCCCAGCCGCTCTGCAGCATGTGGGATCTTCCCAGACCGGGGCACGAACCTGTGTCCCCTGCATCAGCAGGCGGACTCTCAACCACTGCACCACCAGGGAAGCCCCCTGACTGGCTTCCTTGATAGGACAGCGGAAAGAAGGCTTCTGCTGGCAAAGGTGACTTGAGCCGTGTGGCTGACAGGGTCTTGGTGCTTCAGCCTGGTATCAGGCCTGAGCCTCTGAGGTGGGAAAGCCAAGTTCAGGACATTGGACCACCAGAGACCTCCTGGCCCCACATAATATCAATTGGCAAGAGCTCTCCCAGAGAGCTCTGTCTCAATGATAAGACCCAGCTCCACTCAACGACCAGCAAGCTCCAGTGCTGCACACCCCATGCCAAACAACTAGCAAGACAGGAACACAACCCCACCCATTAGCAAAGAGGCTGCCTAAAATCATACTAAGTTCACAGACATCCCAAAACACCCCACTGGACGCGGTCCTGCCCGCCAGAAAAACAAGATCCAGTCTTAACCACCAGAACACAGGGACCAGTCCCATCCACCAGGAAGTCTACACAACCCACTTAACCAACCTTACCCACTGGGGGCAGACACCAAAAACAACGGGATCTATGAACCTGCAGCCTGTGAAAAGGAGACCCCAAAGACAGTAAATTAAGCAAAATGAGAAGACAGAGAAATTACACAGCAGATGAAGGAGCAAGGTAAAAACCCACCGGACCAAACAAATGAAGAGGAAATAGGAATACTACATGAAAAACAATCCAGAGTAATGATAGTAAAGATGATCCAAAATCTTGGAAATAGATTGGAGAAAATACAAGAAATGTTTAATAAGGACCTAGAAGAACTAAAGAGCAAACAAACAATGATGAACAACACAATAAATGAAATTAAAAATTCTCTAGAAGGGATCAATAGCAGAATAACTGAGGCAGAACAACAGGTAAGTAACCTGGAAGATAAAATAGTGGAGGTAACTACCACAGAGCAGAATAAAGAAAAAAGAACGAAAAGAACTGGGGACAGTCTCAGAGACCTCTGGGACAGCATTAAACACACCAACATTCAAATTATAGGGGTCCCAGAAGAAGAGTAGAAAAAGAAAGGGACTGAGAAAATATTTGAAGAGATTATAGTTGAAAACGTCACCAATATAGGAAAGGAAATAGTCAATCAAGTCCAGGAAGCGCTGAGAGTCCCGTACAGGATAAATCCAAGGAGAAACACGTCAAGACACATATTAATCAAAATATCAAAAATTAAATACAAAGAAAAATATTAAAAGCAGCAAGAGAAAAGCAACAAATAACATACACGGGAATCCCCACAAGGTTAACAGCTGATCTTTCAGCAGAAACTCTGCAAGCCAGAAGGGACTGGCAGGACATATTTAAAGTGATGAAAGGGAAAAACCTACAACCAAGATTACTCTACCCAGCAGGATCTCATTCAGGTTTGACGGAGAAATTAAAACCTTTACAGGCAAGCAAAAGCTAAGAGAATTCGGCACCACCAAACCAGCTTTACAACAAACGCTAAAGGAACTTCCCTAGGCAGGAAACACAAGAGAAGGAAAAGACCTACAATAACAAACCCAAAACAATGAAGAAAATGGTACTAGGAATATTCATATTTCATATCGATAATTACCTTAAATGTAAATGGATTAAATGCTCCAACCAAAGACATAGACTGGCTGAACGGATATAAAAACAAGACCCATATATATGCTGTCTACAAGAGACACTCTTCAGACCTAGGGACACATACACACTGAAAGTGATGGGGTGGAAAAAGATATTCCATGAAAATGGAAATCAAAAGAAAGCTGGAGTAGCAATTCTCATATCAGACAAAATACACTTTAAAATAAAGACTATTACAAGAGACAAAGAAGGATACTACATAATGATCAAGGGATCAATCCAAGAAGAAGATAAAACAATTATAAATATATATGCACCCAACATAGGAGCACCTCAATACATAAGGCAACTGCTAACAGCTATAAAAGAGGAAATCGACAGTAACACCATAATAGTGGAGGACTTTAACACCCCACTTTCACCAATGGACAGACCAACCAAAATGAAAATAAATAAGGAAACACAAGCTTTAAATGATACATTAAACAAGATGGACTTAACTGATATTTATAGGACATTCCATCCAAAAACAACAGAATACACTTTCTTCTCAAGTGCTCATGGAACATTCTCCAGGATAGATCATATCTTGGGTCACAAATCAAGCCTTGGTAAATTTAAGAAAATTGAAATCGTATCAAGTACCTTTTCCAACCACAACATTATGAGACTACATATCAATTAGAGGAAAAAAACTGTAAAAATTACAAACACATGGAGGCTAAACAATACACTACTAAATAACCAAGAGATCACTGAAAAAATCAAAGAGGAAATAAAAAAATACCTAGAAACAAATGACAATGAAAATATGATGGCCCAAAGGCTATGGGATGCAGCAAAAGCAGTTCTAAGAGGGAAGTTTATAGCAATACAGTTCTACCACAAGAAACAAGAAACATCTCACATAAACAACCTAACCTTAGACCTAAAACAATTAGAGAAAGAAGAACAAAAGTGACACCAAAGTTAGCAGAAGGAAAGAAATCATAAAGATCAGAGCAGAAATAAATGAAATAGAAACAAAGAAAACAATAGCAAAGATCAATAAAACTAAAAGCTGGTTCTTTGAGAAGATAAACAAAATGGATAAACCATTAGCCAGACTCATCAAGAAAAAAAGGGAGAAGACTCAAATCAACAGAATCAGAAATGAAAATGGAGAAGTAACAACTGACACTGCAGAAATACAAATGATCATGAGAGATTACTACAAGCAACTATATGCCAATAAAATGGACAACCGCGAAGAAAAAGACAAATTCTAAGAAAAGCACAACCTTCTGAGACTGAAACAGGAAAAAATAGAAAACATAAACAGACCAATCACAAGCACTGAAATTGAAACTGTGATTAAAAATCTTCCAACAGGGGTTTCCCTGGTGGTACAGTGGCTAAGAATCCACCTGCCAATGCAGGGGACATGGGTTCAAGCCATGGTCTGGGAAGATCCCACATGCCGTGGAGCAACTAAGGCCGTGTACCACGACTACTGAGCCAGCGCTCTAGAGCCTGCGAGCCACAGTTACTGAGCCCGCGTGCCACAACTACTGAAGCCCACGCGCCTAGAGTCCGTGCTTCATAACAGAAGCCCCCGCAATGAGAAGCCCGCACACTGCAATGAAGAGTAGCCCCCGCTCGCCGCAAGTAGAGAAAGCCCACTTGCAGCGACGAAGACCCAACACAGCCAAAAACTAAAAAATAAATTAAAAAAAAAAAAAACTTCCAACAAACAAAAGCCCAGGACCTGATGGATTCACAGGCGAGTTCTAGCAAACATTTAGAGAAGTTCTAACACCTATCCCTCTCAAACTCTTCCAAAACATTGCAGAGGGAGGAACACTCCCAAACTCATTCTATGAGGCCACCATCACCCTGATACCAAAACCAGACAAAGACGTTACAAAAAAAGAAAACTACAGGCCAATATCACTGATGAACATAGATGCAAAAGTCCTCAACAAAATACTAGCAAACAGAATCCAGCAGCACAATAAAAGGAACATACACCATGATCAAGTGGAGTTTATCCAAGGAATGCAAGGATTCTTCAATATACGCAAATCAATCAATGTGGTATACCATATTAACAAATTGAAGGATAAAAACCATATGATCATCTCAATAGATGCAAAAAAATCTTTCAACAAAATTCAACACCATTTATGATAAAGACTCTCCAGAAAGTAGTCATAGAGGGAACTCACCTCAACATAATAAAGGCCATATATGACAAACTCACAGCCAACATTGTTCTCAATGGTGAAAAACTGATACCATTTCCACTAAGACCAGGAACAAGACAAGGTTGCCCAGTCTCACCACTATTATTCAATATAGTTCTGAAAGCTTTAGCCACAGCAATCAGAGATGAAAAAGAAATAAAAAGCATCCAAATCAGAAAAGAAGTAAAACTGTCACTGTTTGCAGATGACATGATGCTATACATAGAGAATCCTAAAGATGCTACCAGAAAACTACTTGAGCTAATCAATGAATCTGGTAAAGTAGCAGGATGCAAAATTAATGCACAGAAATCTCTTGCACTCCTATACACTAATGATGAAAAATTTGAAACAGAAATTAAGGAAACACTCCCATTTACCACTGCAACAAAACGAACAAAATACCTAGGAATAAACCTACCTAAGGAGACAAAAGACCTGCATGCAGAAAACTATAAGACACTGTGAAAGAAATTAAAGATGATACAAACAGATGGAGAGATATACCATGTTCTTGGACTGGAAGAATCTACATTGTGAAAATGACTATACTACCCAAAGCAGTCTACAGATTCAATGCAATCCCTATCAAACTACCAATAGCATTTTTCACAGAACTAGAACAAAACATTTCACAATTTGTATGGAAACACAAAAGACCCCGAATAGCCAAAGCAATCTTGAGAAAGAAAAACGGAGCTGGAGGAATCAGGCTCCTTGACCTCAGGCTATACTACAAAGCTACAGTAATCAAGACAGTATGGTACTGGCACAAAAACAGAAATATAGATCAATGGAACAGATTAGAAAGTCCAGAGATAAATCCACACACATATGGTCACCTTACCTTTGATAAAGGAGGCAAGAATATCCAATGGAGAAAAGACAGCCTCTTTAGTAAGTGGTGCTGGGAAAACTGGACAGCTACATGTAAAAGAATGAAATTAGAACACTCCCTAACACCGTATACAAAAATAAACTCAAAATGGATTAAAGACCTAAATTTAAGGCCAGACACTCTAAAACTCTTAGAGGAGGGCTTCCCTGGTGGCGCAGTGGTTGAGAGTCTGCCTGCCGATGCAGGGGACACGGGCTCGTGCCCCGGTCTGGGGGGATCCCACATTCCACGGAGCGGCTGGGCCCGTGAGCTGTGGCTGCTGAGCCTGCGCGTCTGGAGACTGTGCTCTGCAAGGGAGAGGCCACAGCAATGAGAGGCCTGCGTACCGCAAAAAAAAAAAAAAGAAAAAAAAAACTCTTAGAGGAAAACATAGGCAGAACACTCTATAACATAAATCACAGCAAGATCCTTTTTGACCCACCTCTTAGAGACATGGAAATAAAGACAAAAATAAACAAATGGGACCTAATGAAACTTAAAAGCTTTTGCACAGCAAAGGAAAACTTTAACAAGACAAAAAGACAACCCTCAGAATGGGTGAAAATATTCACAAACAAAGCAACTGACAAAGGATTAATCTCCAAAATATACAAACAGCACATGCAGCTCAATATCAAAAAAACAAACAACCAAATCCACAAATGGGCAGAAGACCTAAATAGACATTTCTCCAAAGAAGAGATACAGATTGCCAACAAACAAATGAAAGGATGCTCAACATCACTAATCATTAGAGAAATGCAAATCAAAACTACAATGAGGTATCACCTCACTCCAGTCAGAATGGCCATCATCAAAAAATCTAGAAACAATAAATGCTGGAGAGGGTGTGGAGAAAAGGGAACCCTCTTGCACTGCTGGTGGGAATGTAAACTGATCCAGCCACTATGGAGAACAGTATGGAGGTTCCTTAAAAAACTAAAAATAAAACTACCATACAACCCAGCAATCCCACTACTGGGCATACACCCTGAGAAAACCATAATTCAAATACAGTAATGTGGGCTTCCCTGGTGGCACAGTGGTTAAGAATCTGCCTGCCAATGCAGGAGACACGAGTTCAAGCCCTGGTTCGGGAAGATCCCACATGCCGTGGAGCAACTAAGCCCATGCGTCACAGCTACTGAGACTGCGCTCTAGAGCCCGCAAGCCACAACTACTGAGCCCACGTGCCACAACTACTGAAGCCTGTGTGCCTAGAGCCTGTGCTTCACAACGAGAAGCCCCCACAATGAGAAGCCCACGCACCACAACGAAGAGTAGCCCCCGCTCGCCACAACTAGAGAAAGCCCCCATGCAGCAACGAAGACCCAATGCAGCCAAAAATAAAAATAAATAAATTTATTTTAAAAAAAAAAGAGTCATGTACCACAATGTTCACTGCAGCACTATTTACAATAGGCAGGACATGGAAGCAACCTAAGTGTCCATCAACAGATGAATGGATAAAGAAGATGAGGCACATATATACAATAGAATATTACTCAGCCATAAGAAGAAATGAAAATGAGTTATTTGTAGTGAGGTGGATGGACCTAGAGTCTGTCATACAGAGTGAAGTCAGAAAGAGAAAAACAAATACCATATGCTAACACATATATATGGAATCTAAAAAAAAGAAAATGGTTCTGACGAACCTAAGGGCAGGACAGGAATAAAGATGCAGACGTAGAGAACGGACTTTAGGACACGGAGAGGGGGAAGGGTAAGATGGGACGAAGTGAGAGAGTGGCATGGACATATATACACTACCAAATGTAAAACAGATAGCAAGTGGGAAGCAGCCGCATAGCACAGGGAGATCAGCTCGGTGCCTTGTGACCACCTAGAGGGGTGGGATAGGGAGGGTGGCCGGGAGATGCAAGAAGGAGGGGTTATGTATATATATGTATACGTATAGCTGATTCACTTTGTTATAGGGCAGCAACTAACACAACAATGTAAAGCAATTATAGTCCAATAAAGATGATAAAAAATAATATGCATTTGAAGACAAGGTCTGTCTGCAGGTGTTGGCTCAACCCTGCCTGAAACAGGATGGACCAGGGCGAAGACATGAACATCTCCTAGGAACAGGAGGTGGGTGGTGGTGACCAGCTTGCACAGCCTGCTGGGCGTGGAGGTTCACCATCCCACAAGAAGGGTAAGGTAGGTACCCCTACACTTTAGGAAACAGGCTTACAGAGAGGAAGTAAGTTAACAGGACCCAACAGCTCATAAGGAACAAAGCCAAGAACCAAACCTGGGTCCACAGTCTGACACCGAAAGCAGGTCCTGCTTCGTTGGCCCTCACCGTGCTGTGGCCTGAGTGTGGCTGCTTCAGCACCGCTGTTTGCTGAGAAGGATTTCTGCATCTGATTAAAAAGTACTTTTTCTGTCAAAGGCTTTGGGAAATCTTTTCACTTTTATTTTATTTTATTTTTGCAGTTTCTGCGGGGTGATGTCAACAGGCCCTGACAGCTACCCAGAAGCCTACATTTCTATCTTTGCCAGCTCTCCTGCGCTAAACTCACGCTCAGAAGAAGATACTGGGCCTTCTGGTGACCTAATGGGGTTGAGCTGTGGAGCCCTTCTCCCTGATTTTATTGCAAGGCAGCCAGCAAGACTAGTCAGTAATTACCTCAGGTACTTGCATAACATCTGCGTGTGCCTTGCAAACCTGGTCTGGAGCCATGCAGATACGTGCAGAATGAAGTCTTTACATGATGGGACCTGCTGCTGCCTGCACGGTTCCTGCCACCCCAAAGGGGACGATTGGAAGATAACTGAATGGGCCAAGCCAGGGTTTTCTTTGGTAATCACACAGGGACCCAGGCCTCAGAGAGTTAGAGCCTAAAGATCTTAAAAGACCTTTACATTTGCATATCAAACACTGTTTACATGTTTGAAACATTTGGAATAAATCTACAGACAGAGCACCACATTTCATTGTGTTTCTAGAGGCAAACGTGGATATGAACCATGACGGTGTAAAACTAAAAGTCCCCTGATAAAAACCAAGAGAGGAGGAGGGGTGGTGGGAGGGGAGAGACAGCTGGAGAAAAGCCTGTGGTCCTTCACGAAGCCTTTACGCTGCTGGAACTTTTTAACCAGATGCATGTACCACTGTGGCCATTTTAAGTACTTTATTAAAGACGAGAAACAAATCATTTATATCCACCCAGCATCCCATGGCAAGGGACTGAAGACAACCTGGGCCTCCGGAGTCTGGGGACCGCATGTCAAGACATCCCCTGATGTGAAGTGCTTCGTGTTTCTTGAAGATGGTTGCTATACAACACCCATGATGCTTTCTCTTACGCCTTCCATTTCACTTTGAAGTCACCGGTTCTTAACCACCTGTTTCAGAAAGTTTTAAGGAATGAGCACAAACATTCAACGAGAAGCGCTCTGAAGGCAATCAGTTCTCATAGCCCCAGCTGGCAGGAGCCAAACACAAAGACCCCTTGCTTTCCTGTAACCAGCGCCCACCAGGAACTGGGAGGCAGTAGGCTTAGCACACTCAGCGCTCTGGGCTTTCTGGCCTTCGAGGAAGAAGCCGCCAGGGTTAATTCCTGCACCGAAGCAAGTAGGTGCAGGCAGGCCCAGGCTGACCCCTCGCCAAAGGTCAGGCAGCCCCTGGCTCCTCCTGCCTCTTTGTCGGAAGGAATATCTTTTTGTGACTTGATGTGATTTTAAATCTGTTCTGTAGAAGGTTTTTCCTGGAAGAGCGTACTCTGAAGCAAAAATTGTCAGCGGTCTCTGCAGGAGCCATCAGAACATGGAGTTCCAGTAACAGTTCTTGGCTGCACTGTAAGTGTCGGACTCCCTCCTGGGGTTAGAGCAGGCTTGGCGGAGGATGTAGGGCCCAAGGCCAGGCTGGCTGTGACCCACTTCGCGGGCAAGTGCTCTCAGCGGGCCCACGCCGACCCTGGCCGGACACTGGAACCACTGCTTTTCTGGGTAACTTTCCTTCCTAACGGTAAGTCCCAAGGAGACCACTGGGACTGTTTGAACCCCACGTATTGTTTCTCCGAGGATTATTCCAACCTCAGAAGAATGAAAACTCCCCACATTCCCAAGGAAAGCTTTTCAGGTACCAGGTGGATGGCACCTTCTTTCCTACTAGCACAGGAAGATGAGCTAAGAGGTTGCTGCAATAATCCGACAGCCTGAACCCTGTTGGTGATGAGTGGCAGATAAAGTCTGGATGTATTTTGAAGACAGAATTTGCTAACAGATCTCTGTGTCTCTTCCTCTTCTTATAAGGACACCAGTTCTATGGGGTCAGGGCTCCACCTTTACAACCTCATTTAACCTTAATTCGCCGTAGGGCCCTCTCTCTAATACAGTCACATGGGGGCTTAGGGCTTCAACATATGAATCTGGGGGACACAATTCAGTCCCAAGCAGCAACCAAAAGCATGAAGTTGTCATTTACTGAAATAAGAAGCCATACGAGCAGCAAGTTTTGGGGGAAAGAGCAAGAGTTGGAGGCTTGATTCTGAGATTATGCTCTTTCTATTTTTAAAATGTTAACATGTCCTTTGTTTTGTGAAATGAAGGTGATTCTAAATAGTAAAGTTTTTTTTTTTCTTTTAACATCCTTCCTGGACAAAATGAAGTTGGTATTCTTATGTCAAAAAAAAAAAAGAGTTGGAGGCTTGAGATGCCTGTTCCCCTGGGGTGTTGGACATAAACTTGGAGTTAAGGGAGCTGGTCTGGGCCGGAGATCTGAATATGGGAGACCTCACCCTACTGGTGGCCAGGAGACTAATGAGATCACCAGAAGTGAAGAGGACCCATGATACCCCAAGCACCGCAATGGGCAGAGTTTGGGGGTGAGGAAGAACGGCACAGGAGACTCCAAAGCAGCAGTCAAGGACAGAGGAGAAAACCAAGGGAGTGTGGTGTTCCCCAAGCCAACTGAAAGCAATCGTGTAATGAGGAGGAAGTGGTCAAATGTGACAAGAGCCGCAAATTGGTCAAGAAAGAGGAAGACTAAGAATTGCGGGTTGATGTAGCCCCACGAAGGTCACTAGGGACCCTGACATTGGTAGCCTTCGTGGAGTGAAGCCTGATGGAGCAAGTGCAAGAGAGAACAAGAGAAAGCACAGGAGGATGGTGTAAGAGGCAGCCTGGAGTCCTGCTGTGAACGGAGGAGAGATGGTGGGACCTTCCCTGGAGTCAGGAGTGGATGGAGGACAGAGGGTTCAGTAAATGAAGGGGCGTGTGGGTCAAAGAGGGATTCTTTTCTGGGGGACGTCATTAATGTGGCATTTGTATGTTGAGGAGAGGGAGGAAGGATGACAATAACCTACAGTTTTTCCTCTCTCACTAGGTGATTACTGATTAAACCTTCTCTTCCTGATTGAACACCAGAAGCTGTGTCAGCCTCCCCTCCAATGACTGGGCTTTTGCTCAAAACCGAACTATGCCACTTAGGCTCCGTCTGGCTCACCACATCCCGCCACCCCGTTCCTCCGCTTCTTCTGCACGATGTTGACCTTCACAAGCGCTAAGGGCCAGACTCTACAGATACTCGCTGAGTTAATCCTCAGAACAACCCTGTGAGAATGATGAAGGATGCCCTTAAGTTACAGGTGGGGAAGCTGAGAACAGAGTTGAAGTCTTTGTCTAAGTTCTGGAAGGAGGAGTGGGGACTCAGCCCAAGAAGGCAATTTCTGAAGCTAATGGTTTTAGTCTTTACTGACTCAGGGAGAAGAAACAGCCTTATTGTTCAGACCCTCCTCTCTCCAAATGCTATTGGCTTCCAGCCCCTGCTGAACCCATATCAGAGCATCTTACTGCCTCCCAACAGTATCTGGACATGAGTGTTATGTGCCTCCATGACCACCGTCCATTCGGACATGGCCTTGTTGCTTATCCTACTTTGGGAAAGAAGTGTGAATCACACCCATCCAAGTCCTTTCCATTGTACACTCTTCACTGGGTTGTGTGAATGAGTAAAACAGAACTGAGTTTTCCCTTGTGATCCAGTAACATTTACATCTTGCTTCTGATACAAAATATAGAGTTATTAAAATTTCACTACATGCCAGAAAATGTTTTAAGGGTCTTTCATTCAGGGAAAATCATTGTCAAACACGACAGAGGCAACTTGAATGGAGCTTCCCCGCCAGGCACAAACCCTGCCTCGACCCCACCTGACTGCACAGCCTCCAGGGGCCCTTTCCTTCCCACCAAGTGCACTTGCTTGGAAGTGGCCACCAAAGGCTAGGGCTCGGGTGCAGCATCATCAGTCAGCATATAGGAAAGAAGGATTCAGGAGATGACGCTGCAAGTGTCACTGTCTTTGACTTGAGTCCTTTTCCTCTGCCATTACTCCCACCTTTTATTCTTTGTGGTTTGCAATGTTGCTTTTTCTTGCTCAGGTGTCCCCATGATTTGACAGATGAGGACTCTGAGGCCCAGGCAGGCTCTGTCACTTGCTCAGTCACAGATCCAGCCGGTGGCAGACTTTGCCTAGATCCAGGCTCCTGTCTTCAGAGCTTGATCTGATGTCCCAAACCCAAATAAACTCGATGGAGCTGGCCGACGGACTCTGGGGGAGCTTAGAGGCTGTGAGTGTAGCTGGAGTCCCGTCCAGCTCACTGAGGGGGACTCTGTGTCATATATGTATGGTTTGACATGTTCATTTATACATGGGAGAGTGAGAGAGAACCATCTATCGAATGTCTATCACGTGACATTATCTCAAGTGCTTTGCCCGTATTTTCTCGATTTTTATCCAAGCTCATTTCCATCTTGCACAGGAGAAGCTGAAGCTCAGAGGTTAAGTAATAAGGTCAAGATCACACATTAATGAGGGGAGAAGCTGAGAATGGGAGCTGGGTTCCTCTCATTCCAAGCCTGTGTTGCTTCCATATGTGACGCTGGCCCCCGAAATCCAAATTCACAGAGGACTGGCTGTGGCACTGCAGAGCGTTAACGCATTCACTCCTGTGTAACATGAGCATACTTGTTTCACCCAGTCAGCACTGTTTCTGTCCAGTGGGAAAACGCACTACAAAATGCAAAGGAAGGTAAGAACGCTACTTACTGGATATAAAGGCAGAACAAAGAAGACCCGATATCCTTAAAGTATCCCCTTTTCAGGTCCTTATGGCCGTGGCTGTCTGGCTGCAGCTGGAGGACCGAGTCAGCCTGCTGGTGCAGCCGCTTCTGACATATCTCTGGAGTTGCCCAGCAAACCCGTATCCTGACTTCTCCTTGTGACCACATTTTCTCAGTTGTGATTCACTCTCCCTCACCCAGTTACAGTTTAAACATGGCACAACTCATGGCTTGTTTGGCATGGGGTACATTTTAGGTTGCCTGCTTCTTATGGAATCTGGGGAGCCTCCTTGCCCCTCTCCAGACAACAGCTAGGAAGCACTGTCTCTGGGAAATGGTGAGCTTTTAAAATCTCATCTACAGTAAGTGCATCAAGTAAATCTCACTGACTTTAGACCTTGCTCGGCTGGCTTCCCAGAGGCAAGGGGAATTCTAATTCCCTTCGTTTTGTAGTAGCCACTGTTTACCACTAAAAACCATTGGTTTTGCTTTCTTGGTTGACTTTTAATGATAGCATGTGCTCATATTAAATCTAACAGTATAAAAGGGCATTTTGTGAAAAGAAACTCTCCTGCCCCCTGACCTCCTGACCTCTGATCCTCAGTTGACTCTACCCAGAGGCAATGGGTCTTTCCCACTGTTGGTACATATTTACACGTAGTTCTTTAAATTAAGAGTAACAGTGTGTGTTTCAAAGAATGGTCATGTGTGTCTAGATTACCGTAGACATTTAAGAAATGTTAACTGCATTTCAGACCTAAGCCCTGGCTCTGCTTCTGCCACCCAGCTCCTGACGTGGCCTCTGTTAACCTGGACAGCAGGCAGAGCTCAGATCCGTTTGGCTCCCCGATGGTAGATAAATCTAGCAAAGGACTTAGTAGTACAGGAAGAAGTTGAATTCATGGACAAAACTGTGATTTTGGATTAAGTTAGGATATTAGGATCTAGAGCTGCTTTGTTCATACAAGAACTCCTGGCACACGTGGCTACTTATATTTAAATTCTTAAAAATTTAATAAAATTAAGCGTTCGGTTCCTCGGTTACATTAGCCTCATTTCAGGCGCTCACTAGGCACATGTGGCTATGGCCGCCACCTTGGACGGACCAGATCTAGAGCACTTCCCTCACTGCAGAAGGTTCTATTAGACAGACTGTTCTAGAGGGCCCTGCAGCTTTTCCTTTACCACTGTCCCCCACGGAGACGGCTCAGGACCCATCCTGAGCAGCTAATGGTTTCTGATTCTCTACACCTGTTTCACCTCCAGCTGCCAAGCCACCCTTTCCTCTGCCTAGAACATTCCACCCACTCCGACCCCACACTCATTGCCTAACTAACTCCAGTAAGGTCCCAACTTAGGAGTTATTTCATCCAACAAAGCATCCCTAACGCCCAAAGTCTCGATTACAGCTGCTCTTCTGGCTGCCCTGTACTTTGCCCCTATCGCAGTATCATACCACTACGTATTATTATTATCTGCTTGTTTGTCAGTATCTCTCATTTATCCATTCACTCATTCATTAATTGAACACTTAGTTATTAAGCTCCAGGCACTGTGTTAGGCATGGGGATTCTCTGACGACAGACATAGCCCTTGTCACAGAGCAAGTGCACTGTGTGAGGCCGGAGCCTCGGTCTTGCCCACAGCTTATTCTAATCTAGGTGCCTAGCCCATAGCAGGTGCTCAGTCCATTGCTGTTCATGGGATGAATGGAAAGTTCTTCAGGAATGGGCCCTTATGACTCTTCCATCTGGGTTTGGACTGGGACACAGACAATGGGCAGTAAAATGAAGCCATCAAGACCTATGGTTACCATAGTGAGTTGAATAGTGGTCCCCCAAAATTCGTGTCCACCCAGAACCTCAGAATGTGACCTTATTTGGAAACAGAGTCTTTGCAGATGCAATTAGTTAAGATGGGCCCCAAATTCAATGTCCTTATAAAAAGAGAAGATGCACAGAGAAGGCCATATGAAGATGGAGGCAGAGACTGGAGTGATGCAGCTGCAGGCCAAAGAACACCAAGGATTTCCTAGAGCCCCCAGTACTGGAAGAGGCAAGAAAGGATCCTCCCCCAGAGCCCTGCGGGAGCATGGTCTTGCTGACACCTTGATTTGGGACTTCTAGACTGCAGAATTGTGAGAGAACAAATTTCTGTGGTTTTAAGCCACCAAGACTGTGGTAATTTTTTTTAATGGCAGCCCCAGGAAACTAATACAGCCACCAAAAGTTTTCATGATTGCACCCGTACTGTGGAATGGTATGCCCTGGTTGAAAAGAATGAGATGGATCAAATATACTGCTAGGAACACCCTCCTGATGCAGTGTTTTTGTTTTGAGTATGTAAGCTACAGCCCTATGTACATAAGAAAAAGAAAAAAAAATACCATGTGTATGTTTAATGTGGATTGTGTGTGCACTCACACTCAATGGACAGGAAAACCTCCAGAAAGGTGCACCAAACCTTTCAGCAGTGCTTACAACAGTGTCCCATGTGGACAGTGGGAGTGGAGGGCAAGAAATATAAAGAAGGATTTCACTTTTTACTCCATATACAACAGCATTATTTTGATTTTTTTAAGCAATAATCTTGTATTTCTTTTGTGATTTTAAACCATAAAACCATTTTGATTCCTGGAAGGTCACAGTTCATCTCACCTGTAGTGCAGCTCATTCCTAAGGGGCCTGTGTCTGTCTCATCTACTCTAATGGCCAGGAGCCTGGTCCGGGAAAAACGCTTGGAGCCCCTGATGCGGCACATTTCTCCGTTGTTTGAACCAGTTAGCTTATCCCTGGGTGTAGAGTAGGAACAGGACAAACACAAGAAGGCTAAAGCACGTCACCATTCCTGCAATCGCTCCACAAGGAAACCCCTCCCGATCAGACTCGCAGCTTTGCCTAGAGGGACCTGAGCCAACAGAGGAAGGGTGACCCCGCCCACCAAGGCCCCGCCCCTCCCAATACAGGCCCCACCTAGGGCCCCACCCCTTCCTAGGCCCCACCCAACCCGGGTGGGGACTTCAGGTCCCGCCTACCCTGCCCCACCTCGGGCTCCGCCCAAGTTGAGGCCACGCACCTCCGAGTTCAGGCCCTACCCAGGACACACCCTTTCCAGCCCAGGCTCCACCTCTCCCCAGGCCCTGCGCCTTCCAGGCTCCTCCTTATCCTGCCGCGGCCCCGCCCCCCAGGTCCAGGCCTGTCTGGAGATGGAAGCTCCTGGATCAGACAACCTGTGGCCTGGTGGACACTGGGAAGCAGGACAGGGACTTCCGCCCTCTGGAAAGAGAGCCGGGCAGGCCTGCGATGGGCCGAGGGCTGGACCCACGGCCTGCGCTAATGCTTTAGGGACTTCAGAACAGAGGCCGTGCCCGTGCGCCCTGGTGAGACCCACCTAATAAAGGCCCAGTGGCGGTCCCTGCCAGGCCTCCCAGCTGCAAGCAGGGAGAAGCAGCAGAAAGACGTTGCGTTGTAGCAGAAGTTACACATGTGGACAAGCCTACACTTCGGAAACCGCAGATGTGCGCAGTGCAAACAGGGTGTCCCCTCTTTCACTGTGTGCATTTCCAGACCCTGCACTTTCCTGACTGCAGTGGGGAGAAAAGAAGGTGACGGTCTGTGCACTACAGTCACAGATTCTGCGGGACCTGTTTTCCTCACCCACGGTCTCCGAGGCCTTGTGTCTGAGTAGCCGTAGGCTTCAAGGCCCAAGGCTGTTCCCTTCCTCATTTGTGTGGGAGTGGTTCATGTGTCTGGTAGGAAAGCTGCCAGCCCCGAATGCTCCCGGGGAAGGCTGAAGACCCGCTGGTCCAGACTAAGGGTCGGCATTCATTCGCATTAACTTCCGGGTGGATAGATCAGAAAGATCCGGGAAAATCCTTCAAACAGAAACTGCTGTGCTCATCTTTGTCACCAGGTGCCCAGAGCTTTTGCTATTTGTCTGGTAGGTGACTGCCGTTCTAAGGCGTTCCTTCTCTGAACTGAGCCTCATCTGACAGCCAGTCAGCTCGCCTCAGGGAACACAGGCAGGTTGGCCCAGGGACCACCACGCAGCCTCCCGCCCCATCCTGACCGATGCAGACGCTGAAGTTCCATTCTGAAGGGCATTAAAGGAAAACTGCACTGTGAACGTCAGGCATGCCGTCAACAAGCCATTGCTCTAATATGCATTCTCATGCTTCCAGCTTTAACTCATTCGCTAATGCATTTCCATACTATTTCTCACCATTTAGGATTTCACTAACCAAGTGAACAATCAAGACTTGCCTCCCCTAGGTGGGAGTCATCACAAACTTCAATAACTGTCCCTCCAGCCCATTAACCTCCTGGTGGACCATGCCACCAGAAGGAAGATATTTGGGGGCGAGCTGGCCTTCCTCAGACCCTTCCAACTGCACAAGACTACATGAGTGGTCTATTCACGAGGGCAGCCTTGCCCGCAAACCTGGAAAAGCACATACATAAGAATAAATTACTCATGCTAGAAACATGTTTTAATTTACCATCACACTCAAATTGTTTTTCAGGGTAATTAAAGGTGCTAAAAAGGAAAAGAAAAACAGGCACCCATGAATCCATCTATAAGACAGCAGACTCAGCTCAAAGGAGGCTGGGCTCTGGTCCTTCTCCAGGTAAGACGTGGCTGAGCCATAGCCCAGTGCAGGGAGGATGGGCTGCAGCCCCACAGGCCTTCACCAGAGCGACCATGTGATACTGCTCCGTTAGGTAGATTGAGGCATCACACTGATGCCTCCAACAAGTATTTATCAAGTGCCTCTGGACGCTTGAAATAAACAGGTATTTATCAAGTTGGGGATGCATCAGTGAACAGAACAAAGAAAGATCCCTGCCTTCCAGAATATACATTCCAGTTTAGGGAGAAAACAGACAATAACCGTAATAAATAGGCAAGTTCTACGGTTTGCTAAGGGTGATAGATAAGGGCTACGGAAAGAGGAGGAGGAGAGTGGCATGGGGAGATCAGCACTGTTTGGGGGAACGGGTTTGTGACAGGACGGTTTCCCATCCTAAATGGGAGTATTCACACCAGGCTTCAATAAGAAGGCGAGATTTAGATCGATACTTGAAGGAGGTGAAGGAACCAGCCAAGTGACTATCCGGAAAGGGAGAGCAAAGGCCTGGAGGCAGGGTGGAGAGGGCAGCGTGGCTGGTGCAGAGTGTGGAGCTGGGGGCAAGGAGTGTGGGCCTGGGGACTTTGACTCTCCCTCTGAGTGAGGTGCGCAATGGCAGGGCTGGGACAGGACAGTGACAAGATCTGACTCATGCTCTAAAAGGGACACTCTGCCTGCTGGGCAGAAAACAGACTGAAAGAGGACCAGGGCTGGGGTAGGAGGACCAGACAGGAGGACGGTGCCCGAATGTGGGGCCTCACTCCAGGATGGCAGGGGAAGTTGTGAGCCCTGGGAAGATTCTGGATATATTCCACAGGTTGAGTCAAAAGCACTGTCTGGTGGATTTGGATGTAGAATGTGAGAGGAATCAAAAATGATTCTGAAAGTTTGGCCTCAGCAAGTAGAAGTATGCGGTTGCCATCCATTTAGGCTAGAAATTATTCATGCAGCATTGTCTATATTCTGTAATAAACAAAGGATGCAGTTCTCCTAAAGATACTTATAACCCGAATCTGCCTGAATCATCATAAAACAGTATATAAAGTATGAACAAATATCACTGACTGACGTGTAGCAAACTGCCAGGACTTTAGAGAAATCGAAATCTGGAGACGATGCCTGACGATTGAAAGTGTATACTAAGAATATGTGGTGCATGACTTTTTATGAAGTAAATTTTCTTGCACCCAAACCTAGTCATGGAAGCTACTAAATGAACGTGAAATAAAACATTAAGAACATTCTCCAGGCTTTAAAGCTACATATAAACAGTGACAACTATCTGCATCTTTTGACCTGATTTTTATAATGTATCCCATTTCCCAAGTGAAAATAGACATTTGCTTTTTATGACAACTGCAGAAAATAAAGTAGATCCCAGACTGCCCCTTTTGTAATTGTCTGTGTCAGTGTGAATACAGAAGGACAGTCATTTTCTATCATGTATATTATATCCTGGGGAATGACAATTCCTTTTTGTTGCTTAGACCTAACTACCCATGGTAAAAATACTGAAATAAGTTAAAAAGTATATAGCCAGGGGCTTCCCTGGTGGCGCAGTGGTTGAGAGTCCGTCTGCCGATGCAGGGGACACGGGTTCGTGCTCCGGTCCAGGAGGATCCCACAGGTCGCGGAGCGGCTGGGCCCATGAGCCATGGCCGCTGAGCCTGCGCGTCCGGAGCCTGTGCTCCGCAACGGGAGAGGCCACTACAGTGAGTGGCCCGTGTACCGAAAAAAAAAAGTATATAGCCAGGTATGGTCAATTTAAAGAGGAAATAAAGTTTTTTCTGAAATATGTTTTTCTACCCTAAAGATGTTTTAATTCTATCTTTCAGAGTGAAATATAAAATAATACAACAGTCAGTCCCTGAATTGATAAAGTGAACCTTGATGTACTTATGCAGCGTTAGTTGTGACTCCCTAAAATACAAATAAACTGTCAAGTTACAGTAGCATGTGGGTTTATGTGTTGGTCATCTACAGCTAATATGATTGCCAAAATTATTAATCTGCCACATTGTTTCACGTATGGACTGGAAAACTGTATTCAGTACAGTTGTACACAGTGCATGTGAATGTCATTCACAACACACATATAATGTGCATTTTTATGTTTTTAACTTTAGTTCATTACTTAAACACTCAGTGTACCTGTTGGGCTAGATTTCTGGAGACAGATACCCAAACCCCACTAATTACAGCCTAACTCTTTCTGGCTGGTCTTATCAGCCTTTGGAGCTGTTTCTCTGCCCTTGGCCATTTTCTCAATGAGTTGTCCCTCTCCAGAGAGGGGCCCTGAGCCATCCTGCCCACGAGGCATCAAAACCACAAGCAGATAGCACGTCAGCCCCTCAGCGGGGAGTGAACAGGTGGGCCGGCGCTAAACAGGGTGAGGCCAGAGGTAGGAGTGGAAGAGGAAGCTCTGCTTGCTTCAGCAGAAGGCCTTCTGAACCTCTTTGAATTGTGTTTCTGTGACACATAATGTTTCTCTCAGTTTTTGTCTCATATTTATTTTCTTTAAAACCAAGTTTGCTCTCTGTTCTTCACTTTCCATGGTGTTGCTTTAAAATAAACATCAACCTGTTAGGATGCAGGCAGCCCCACATAAGCAGACCCTAGTTTCTCTGAACACAACTCAGTTCTAGGAATTCGACAGAGAGGCAGCTCCGCAGGCTGGCAGGGGACTGAGCTCTGGAAGAAATGGACCCAGATTACAGCCTGGGCTTTGCTGCTCATGAGCTCATTGCTAACCTGGCCAGCTGCTCACGCCGCTGCCCCAGAACTTCCAGCCTTGCTCGACCCCGGGCCCCGCAGAGCCCTGTTTGCCTGGCCCACGCAATGCCACTGCCGCCCAGGCCTGGGCCACCAGCTTTTTCCAAACAGCACCTCCACCAGCCGCTGACAGACTGAAACTTCACAGATGAGCTACATAGCGATAGCTTCGTGCCAGAGGAAGGGCCCGTCTCCGTTCCTACCTCTAGTGCAATGTGGAGGCTAGAACAGTCATCTTTTGTATTAATTCACACGTTTAGTCCCTAACCCAGGAATCAGAAAGTGCTCTCAAAGCCGCAAAGCGTTACCCAAATACAAAGTGGTATTTTGATTGCTGTGGCCGGTCTGTTGGAATCAGACTGTTGTTGGATTTCTCAATCTCTTTCCCTCTGAAAGTGTGTGCTTGTAACGAGTACAAGGTGTGAGCTTAGTTTAAAGTGCAGGGACTTAAAATCATTTTATTTTTGGAATTTCACGATCGCCCTTGGAATAAAGACACTTGGGGGTGTCCTAAAACCGGGGCTGGGAATCATTGACTTAACCACTTGGAAAGTCGCATAAACAGGGTGGATTTGAAAATCTACCTTGGATTTTTTTCACAGCTCTCTATCTGTAAGCTGGCCACCGTTGTCACTCTTGTGTTGTTTTTTGCTTTGGGGTCTGGAAAGTAGAGGTGGGTAGGAGTAAAGGGGAGAGAACGCAGGGAGTTCAATACACATAATTCTCCCCTTTAGTCAGGGTCTCTGGACAGCTTGACGAGGAGGACCCTGCTGACACCATTCCCTCTGAGCGTCCAGAGGTGCCCATGGGCGCAATGAGACTATTTTTTTCAACACTCAGAACTGTAATTGCCCAACTCCCCAGGGCAAAGCCTGACCGCCCCCCACCCCACGGCCCAGCCACGGTGAGTAATCAACCCAGCAGCGTGTGCAGGAGGCAGGGAAGGAGGCACATGTGCGCTCACACTCGGGTCTCCTGTTAGTGTGCTTCTTCCCAGCTCTTTCTCTCTTGGAAAAAAAAAAAAAAAAACCCATCTTTTTTTAGATTTCACATGTGGGTCCCCCAGGCGTTCCCTGGTCAGGCCTCATCCCTGCGTGTTTCTCCTCTTCTCAGCCCCGTCCCGCTCCCAGGGTAGTGCGTGAGGGGGTCCCCGGCCGCATTCCCTAGATGGTGGACGGTGGCGGGCAGTACCTGGGAGCTGGCGTCTCTCTGCCATGTGTGTCAGTTAATCCAGGCCTGCGACAGGCCCCAGAGGTCTGCATCCGCGTCCCTGGCCTCACGCGGGACCCGCTCTGCACTGGGTCCCCGCAAGCGGGAAGAGGCCCGCTCCCCGCCTCTCCCAGCAGCCTTCTTTCGTTTCCGGGACGTTGGAGCGTGGGGCGGGGCCTAGGCGGGGCGACGTCCAAGCGTGGGGTGGGGCCTCTGCTTAGGACCTGCGCAGAAGGGGAGAGGCAGCACGTGGAAAGGAGGGCTGCTGCAGCATGGAGTTCTGGAGTTTGGAGTTCAGCAGAAGGTGCTAACAGATAACTTTGCTGATGTCCAGGTGTCTGTAGTTGATTGCCCTAATTTGACTAAGGAGCCACTTACCTTTCCCGTAAAAGGTATCTGTGGGAAAACTAGAATTGCAGAAGTAGGAGGTGTGCCTTACTTATTGCCTCTTATAAATAAAAAAAAGTTTATGATCTAAATAAAATCTTAAAAGAAATCCAGCTTCCTGGAGCTTTTGTTTTTGGAGCAGGAGCAGGCCCATTTCAGACTCTTGGATTCAATTCTGAGTTTATGCCAGTTGTTCAAACAGAAGGTGAACACAAACCTCCTGTGAATGGAAGTTACCTTGCTCCTGTTAACTCGGCAGAGGGAGTGTGCCTACTAGAGAAATACAGTGAGAAATATCATGATTTGGGGTGTGCATTACTGTCTAATCTTTTTGCCAGTGAAGGCCAACCTGGAAAGGTCATTGAGGTGAAAGCCAAAAGAAGAACTGGAAAACTTAAGTTTGTGACTTGTATGAGACAGACTTTTTTTTTTTTTTTTTTCGGTACGTGGGCCTCTCACTGTTGTGGCCTCTCCCGTTGCGGAGCACAGGCTCCGGACGTGCAGGCTCAGCAGCCATGGCTCACGGGCCCAGCCGCTCCACGGCATATGGGATCTTCCTGGACCGGGGCACAAACCCGTGTCCCCTGCATCGGCAGGCGGACTCTCAACCACTGCGCCACCAGGGAAGCCCAAGACAGACTCTTGAAAAACATTATTGAGATAAGCCTGTAGGAATGGGAGGTACTTTCGTGATTCAGAAGAGAAAAGTGAAGATTCACATTATGCCAGCAGAATTTTCTTCCTACCCATTGAACTCTGATGAAGACTTGAATAAATGGTTACGTTTTTGAGATGACGCCTCCTTTGGTTTGCCAGTTTTTATCTCCAGAGACCCAGGGTTTGATTTGTGGTTGGAGCACACTCATTGTTTCAGTCATCATGAAGAAGGTGGGCACTACCATTATGACACCACCCCAGAGGCAGTGGAATATCTTGGATACTTCTTACCTGCAGAGTTTCTCTATTGCATTGATCAACCAACAGGGACCCATTCATTTGGGCGAGATTAAATCAACTGATACTCGTTTGACTGATTAACTCATTAATTGATACTAATATAAAGCCTAATAGAAGTGATCTCACTACTTAAGGCCCATTTTTTTTGGCCTTTGAAATGAAAGGTATGTCGACACTGTGCTCTGTATTACTTCACAGATCTATCTGAAAGGGATTATTGGGAACAAAGATACATGATGGAGATGTTCTTCATTCTTTTTATTCTAAAAATCAGTCTTATGTTTATAATTAAATATAAACAGGATTAAGAATCAAGTGATTATTCCTACTAGCTAATAGTAATAATTTACATTTGTATAATAGTATTCAGTTTTTCAAATTAGTCTTACAACTGCTAAGTGGATGTTTCTGGGTATTAGAAAAATCAGTGTTGGAAATGTTCATAGTTGTTAAATCTTTCTACTGAATTTCTGAAATCCATTTTAGAAGTCAAAGTACACTTTTTTCATGGAATAAGGTGGTCAGAGGGAGCAACTTTACTCCTTTTGGTGATGTTGAACCATACTCAGAAGTTTGCAATTTGCCTTTAACAAATATTAGCAACCAGACGGTTAGCCATGATTCCTCCTTTGTTTGGACTGTCAGTTGGAAGCAGTTTCTGCCTTGTTGGTTATTTGCAAGAAGAGAATTGAAAAGAAACAGCATCAAAATACAACCTCAAGGTTAGTATACTCTATAAATGAGACTATTGCTAAATATGACTACTGTCCTTCATGAAATATAAAATTATACCTTTATAATTGTAATGGTTGAAATTTTCTTCAGTGTTTTTCTATAATAATCATTAGCCAAAAACAACTCTCTAATCTTGTAATGCCAACACTGTTCAGATTTAGGAGCTTTTTAGTACTAAGTATATAATAAATTGTCACGAAATATTTTTTGTCTTTGGATGTTAACTATAACATGTCCTGTGAGTATAAATTCCTAAATATTATTTTAAAATAAACACTAGTTTGTACCAAAAGAAATGAATAAAAATTTTACATTCATTAAAAAAAAGTGGTTTTTGTAATTTGCAACAATGTTTTCACCACAAAGGCAGTTTTCTCCAATGTTCCATCTCTTTCCAGAAGCACATTTCAATAGATACAACACAATGTACATCAGTGACAAACTTGCCGGTCAGTCAACTTGTGAATAAAGAGTAACTGTGTGAGGTGATGGCTGTTACCAAAACTTACCACCATGATCATTCCTCAATACATATATATACATATAGCAAATCATTATGCTGTACACCTCAAACTAAGACAATGTTATATGCCAACTATATATCAGTAAAACTTGGGGGGGGAACACCGTGATTAAATGTGAATCTCTTTGGAAAGTCCTCCCCTGCCCTGCAGATTTCATCAATGCGTTCCTGCAGCTCCCCTCTGTGTTCCACGACCTAAGCTCCAGCTGGCGAGGAAGCCAGACGTGGGAAGAGACGTCGGGTTGCCGGTGACGAGTCACCTCACCTCATGGCATCACAGACCTCTGGGCGAGCCGTCTCTTGGGGCTTTCTGTGGCGAGGGGCCTTCCTCCCCACCCCACTCTGCTCCTCGGCACTGTGAGGCTCACTCATCACAGAGGTCCACCCCATCGCATCCAGCCCAGGCTTTGGGACCAGGCTGGTTGTATTTTTAACTCCAACTGCTATAAATATGCCCCTTGGAGTGTCCACTTCCTCCCTCCTCCATGGACACCTGTCCCTGGCCAGGCTCAGTCAGCCATCTGACCTGACACAATGCGATTTTTGATGACTGCTTTAGGATAATCAAGTTTCACATGTCGATCTTAAGGGGCCTGGGGAAGGGGGGAGGTCAGGAGCTCGGAACAAAACCGGGGGAGAGGCACTGGCTTTGCAAATGTCTTTCTTTCCTGGGTAAGGACCAGGCTCATGGCCTCCCCTGTACTTGACTACAGCCAGCAAGAGGGCCACACGGCATCCCTTAAGATGAAGTGAGCTAAAATCCAACCTTCAAATAACTTTCCACCTACCATGTGAAAATGCCAACTCATCCTATTAAAAGTACTTGACAAGCCTAGAAGCTGGCTCTACTTCCAGCTCACAAAGCCCTTCTCTTTCTTAGTTTTTTTTATTTTCATCAAAGTAATATGTATGCTTGGCTTCAAAAAATAAAATTTGTTTGAACAGTTCCATGTCATAAAAACCCGGCTTCCCAGCAGTATTTTAGCCTTGCTGGTTCTCAGCACCACTCTGGACCGTGGGAGGTAGGTTCTGCCCATCAGCTGACCTCCCACACCTTTGACCTGGAGCCTCGCCTCCTCGTGGCGAGGAGCCTGCTGCTCTCAGCAGGGCAGTGGGCGTCCAGGCAGTGGACGTTTCTGCAGCCCAGTGTGGAACCACCGTAGAAACCCAGCCTCTTCACATCTCCCCGTGATTCCTGGAGCTCCAGCTAGTCCTTAAACTCCTGTCTTCTGAAGAAAAAAGCTAGAGTGGATTCTGTCGTCTCAACGAGGAACTCTGACAATAAAGGATTATAGGTTCCTAATGAAAAACAGCAGCCCCACCCTAAGTCCCACTCCCAGTGGCAACGCTGGAACCATTTTAGTCAATGATTCTGGTACATATTAACTTTAGAGCCAGTGTTTTCACAGGATTTTTCTGAACTTAACGCAACTACCTACTTCTATTTTTTCCTCTTTCATTCTCCAAATATATTTATATGTTAATGATCCACTTTATATTAACTATGTAAATACTGACTGTTGAGTTAAGCCATGTACTTCTCATGTGACTTTTATGTCTTAACTGTTTTCCAGTTGTTTAGTTTTCTGAGCAAAAAAAGATCTATTGTTCTCAGACCTAGGATGAGAATGTTTACGCACTTTGCCCAAGATGCCCCAGAGAACAGATAATAAGGGTGCAATGTGAACGTACTTTGTGTTCTGAAGGGGCTTGCCATCCTTCAGGTATGCAAATTTACAAAATACACCCCAAAATTTCGTAAGGTCAGCAGTGATACACAGGAGACAAAATCCAGAACTGAATTCTGTTCCAACAAGATGATGGCAGCCAAGCCAACACCACAGACTCTCAACATCCATTGATTTACAACTATTCTCAAAAGGTTATAGGACTTCCCGGGTGGCGCAGTGGTTAAGAATCTGCCTGCCAATGCAGGGAACAAGGGTTTGAGCCCGGGTACAGGAAGATCCCACATGTCGCAGAGCAACTGAGCCCATGAGCCACAACTACTGAGCCTGCGCTCTAGAGCCTGGGAGCCACAACTACTGGGCCCACGTGCCGCAACTACTGAAGCCTGCGTGCCTAGAGCCCGTGCTCCGCAACAAGAGAAGCCACTGCAATGAGAAGCCCGCACACCGCAACGAAGAGTAACCCCAGCTCGCCGCAACCAGAGAAAGCCCGCGTGCAGCAACGAAGACCCAATGCAGCCAAAAAAAAAAAAAAAAAAGATTATAAAAGTCAATGACGTGGAAAAATGCAGTTTTGCTAAGCCTCCATTTCTTTCATTTTCTCTTAGGCTTCAAATATTTATTTGTATGGATGGATCAATCGATTTTAAAATTTTCTTGCTTTTTAAGAATTACCAAGGTAATAAATTGGCCCTGGATCAAAGTTGAATAATCCACAAACAAATAGAGTTAAAGGTGTGTCTTCTTAACTCCCTCCCCACCCTCTATAGGAGGGTGTTCCCTTCCAGACTCCCCTGAGTGGGAGGCGTGAGGCAGGTGGTCACCCGGCCAGAGGCTGTGAATAATCAGCTCTGCTGTGAGGGAACCCAAGTGCAGAGTTTTGCTCTGCCCTATAGTAGCTGAATGACCTTGGACAAGCTCCTTGGGCTCTGAGCTCTGGCCACCCCTCTCCAGCACACAGACAGCAATGTGTGCCTCATAGGCTCGTGCGGGTGCATCTCACCCAGTGTGGACCCAGAACCTTGGGACTCCCAGGGACCCCACCTTGCTGACCTCCCAGCAGCTGAAACTCAGCGCATTCTTATTGTTCCAACTCATCAGGGATAGAAACTTTAGCCTGTGTATATATAGTACTTAAATCGTTTTTCTCGTTTTTAAGTAAACTTAAATCGATTAGTAGCTTTGTCGAAAATAGCCCTTAAAAAAGCCAAATGCTATGTGTCAGTGGTGGAAGATTTTTTTTTAAATTAAGAAAGTGATGGTCCTCAACCAAGAAATTCAAAATTGGGGGTAAACTAAGGAGTGAAATTTTAGCTACGGTGTTGCCTTGGAACAAGGATGTGGACAGATGCCTCCTGCTGTGCTGTATAAACAAAAATGAATGAGGACGGCATTTGTAGAACTCTCCTCAGCAGAGGCTCTAAGGGGTGCAGAATCGTGCAGGTGAAAAATATTCCTGAAAATCAGAGCTCTGATTGCCTCGGGGTCAGGGGCGAGGACTGTCCCGGAAACCACGAGAAACCAGATGGAAGTAGGCATGGCTGGGAGTCACAGAAAACACCTCCTTAGCCAAAACGTGTACAGATGATTAAAAAAAACTCCAAAATATCCCATGAAAAACCTTTCTGTTGCCCAAGGAAAGTGCCAGAGAAGAAGGGGACCTTGAGAGGCTGGACTGAGGGTGGTGCAGAGGCCAAGGAGTGAGGACACTGCTCTGAGCATCTGCGTCACTGCCGGGGCTGCGCCCGCAGGGTCCGAGGTCCACTCCGCCCGTGGAGCACCCCCAGGTGCTGAGGGGCTCGGTTCCCCTCATCCCGCCCCAGATAGAGGTGTCCTCTCTCACTTGTGACCTCGAGTGCCCCGTCCCGTGTCCCCCACCTTTCTCTGTGTTTACTCTCAGAAAAGGGTACAACGAATTCATTTACACTCGTGTGTGTGACAAGACAGTCACCTGCACTTAGCAAAGCTGGCACACTTGTCACTGTTACCTACCCAAATTCAGATTTTTGGTGTCAACTTTTCCATTAGCAACTAGCAGTTTGTGTTAAAATACACGTCATGGGCAGCATCTGGTGACAGGACACAGGGAGAGGACCAAGTGAAGGGGGAGGGCTGGAGTGATGGGTCTGCAGGCCAAGGAACACTGAGGATGGCCAGCAACCACCAGAATCCGGGAAGGCCTCCCAGCTGGTGTCAGAGGAAGCCCGGCCCTTCTGGCACCCGGAGTTGGACTTCCAGCCTCCAGAACCAAGAGACAATACACGGTGTGGTACCTCATTCAGCAGCCCTAGCAGCCAGCACAGATGTGGTATTTCATGGCCTCTGGCTAACACGATGTGGAGTGTCCTGTTAGGCCTCACTAACCCACAAGCAGCATCTTGCATGCCATGTGCTGACCAGCAGGGCTTGATGGCCCCTTTCACATGGCCTCTCATTGGAAGGAAGGTCAGGGCCATGCCAGAAAGCAGTCCAAGTCACAATTGTGCAGAAAGTCACAATTGGGTATAGGTCTCTGGGAGCTAGCAGGGCATCTGGCATCATGAAGTGGCTCAGAAGTGAGTTTGAATCCTATTTTCTCAGGTGACACAGTTCCCTCTGAGGACTCCGGCCCAGACTCTACTGGCGATTCACCTACTGGACCAGAATGAAACAGCAGGAAAGGCACCCCAGTCACCCACTGCCCCACAGCAGATGGTGTTGGGTGGAATTCAGCAAGGATACACGTCTACACCCGCCTCTGGAATCTAATCACATCTTCAGATACAGGGTCTCAGTGGAACTCGGGCCTCTGGACTGATAGCATTTCTACTAGATTCCTCTCCCGAGCTGGATCCTCACACCAAGGCAATGGGTGGATCTGTCTAAAGAGGACAGAACAAATCTGGGGAGAGCCTGAGTCATGGCAACCAGGAGAGCAGATCCCATCCTGGACGTGGATCCCAGGCAGGGGGAGGAGAAGTGCTCAGGAGGGCGTGGGGACCAAGCAAGCACGCTGGGCCCGGCCCATTTGGGTTCTGAGCCTGTGGCCTAGGGCGGAGGGCTGCTTTATTTATTTATTTATTTTCACATCTTTATTGGAGTATAATTGCTTTACAATGGTGTGTTAGTTTCTGCTGTACAACAAAGTGAATCAGCTATACGTACACATATATCCATCCCCATATCCCCTCCCTCTTGAGCCTCCCTCCCACCTGGAGGGCTGCTTTTAAGAATAGGACCAGCCTGTGAACAAGAGGCCTCTTGTTTCCCCTGTGGAGCTAAGGAGGATTCGTCTGTGTCCTTCACAGGCAAGCTTGTCAGATAGGATACAGGACACCCAGTTAAATCTGAATTTCAGATCAACAATGAGTAATTTTTAGTATAAGTATGCAAATATTACATGGGACATCCTTAGACTACGACAATGAAAAATCTTTATGTAAGCGTGTTCCCAATATTGCACAGGACATACTAAAAAAAGATTCATTGTTTATCTGGAATTTTGATTTAACCCGCGCCCTGTATTTTTATTTGCCAAATCTGGCAGCCCTATCCCAGGCAACAAAGACAGCACCTCCTTCAGCATCACATTTCTCATCAACACTCAATAAATACCCACATACAGGAGGAAAACATCCACTGGGCTGCAGAGAAAACAGGGATATCTGAACAGGCAGAAACACAGCACATTAAGCTCCTCTTCCTGCCTCAAACAGCTTGAAGGTTGTGGTGATGACAGCCCTTTAGAAACTCAACCCAAACAGTCCTTTTTTCCAGACCAAATCCTAGTGAGTTGCAGGAGATCTCGATTTCTTTTATGATTCTACCCAAAGACACCATCTTGAATGTAGCTGGCCATGCCAGGAACGTGGTTTGGGACGGGGCCCAGCGCAGTTTTTCCCAGAGCTATTATAAGGAAGTAGTCATGAAACAAAATGCATCTGTGTGGTTGAAACTGCAGTGCTGACCCAAAATATTTCTGATGTGTGGAACTAGCTGGCAGGCTGAGAACCTGAGAAAACACAAAGAGCTGTCTGGCTGTTTGAGATGCCCAGAGCCTCCAAGGGTGGCTTTTGCTCCATGCTATTAGCTGTTTTCCAACAGGCAGGGAGCCAAGGCAGGCAACTCCCGGGGAGACATGTTGGCGGACACAGTTCGGCCCTGACAGCTTCATCTGGAGGACAAGCAGGGGTGAGAGGGAGGTAGCACTAGGGGATCAGAGGGCAGAGGCCCAAGCCCGCCTCTGGGTGGCGCCCCAGAGCCCGGCCCGTGCAACCCACTCCCTGCAGCCACCCTGTGAAGTCGCATCTGTTTTCTCCATTTCACAAATGGGGAAAGTGAGGTTCCCTCGGTTACCTGAGGGTTAAAAGTCAAACTCAGTTCTTTGTAATCACACTATTTTTTGCACGTGGTTCAACATCCAGAAGTTACTTAGGGATATGGTGAAAAGTTTGTCTCCCCAGGCCCTGGCCTCCTAGCTCCCCTCCAAGAAGGTGATTGACATTGTCCATTTATTATATGTCCTTCGAGAGAGATTTTATAAATATGTTTTTTTCTGCTTTTCTTGTTTTAGACAGTCACCTGAAACCAAGCTCTTTCAGTCTTTCTAACTAAAAAAAAAAAAAAAAAGGAAAAAAAGAGTATTTCCCCATTACAAAATATGGTCAATTTAAGAAATTAGAGAAAATGGAAAGAATACACTATCATCTCCTGCCCTACTCCTCAGAGGCCACTACTGCTAACCGTTGGGCCTTTCACTCCAGAATTTTCACAGAGGTGTTATTTGTAAACAACTTTATGTGTCCTCTTCCTACTGCACTATAGTTACCTCTTTGGACAGAAAGACAAGGAAAAGAAGAAGAGAAGAAGAAACAAGAGCAAATAATTTGTCCAGAGGGCGTGGGGCTTGTGGGCAGGAAAGGCCAGTCTAGGGAGGAAGTGAACACTTACTCATCCTTCTGAGAACACTTTTCTTTTTTTTTTTTTTTTTTTGAGCCCCAAGCACCTGCTCTGTGGGAACACAGATCCGATCAAAAATCAGAGACCAGGGCAAAATAATAGATCAACAGGCCATTTCAACGCTGTGCGATAAGTGTTAAAACAACAGGAAGCTGGGGAGCTGAAGCCAGAGGAGGTGGGAGACAGAGCCGGGTCCCCAGGAGAGGGGCACCGGAGCTGAACCTTGACCCAGAGACCCATGGAGTCAAGCCAGGTGATGAGTGGAGGGGGCATTCCCATGGAGAAAGGGACTGCAGAATTAGAGATCAGTTAGTAAGGCAGCAGGAATGGCAAGAGGCAGGAAGGGACAGGTGGGTCCTATGAAAGGAATGTTGGCTTTATCCCAAGGATAACGTGAAGCTCTCGCAAATCACAAAGCAGGAAATGGGCACAGTGGGATTTGCACTTTGACAATGACCAAGTTGGCTGCTGGGGGAGGAATACATTAGGAGTGGACACAGTGGAGGGGAGTCTGGAGACTGGAAAACTAGTTAGGGCAGTGCTGCATCAATCCAGGTGAGAGAAGATGGTGGCGTGAACAGAGGCTGTGGTAACCCTACGGACGGAGAGAGAAGGATGAATTCTTAAAGAGGTTACGGATGTAGATATGCTGACTGATTGGGGAAAAGAATGGCTTCCAGAATGAGTCTTGGGCATTTCTCGATTCAAAATTCTTCTCTGGTTTCCCCTCTTCTACAAAAGTTTAAGCTTCTAAGCTTGACCTGAAGACCGTCAATGACATAATTTCAACCTTCCTTTGATGATCTCTCTCTGTCTCTGTGTCTCTGTCTCTCTCCTTCTCTCTCAACTTGTACTTGAGCCACAGTGGAATGCTGGTGATTCCCCAAGCACACCCTCCCTTGCCCAATGTTCTCCTCCACCCATCTGGACTTCCTGAAGCCTTCAAGCCCAGCTCAATGCCACCTCTTCCAAGAAGCTTTCCCAGACCTGCCTTCCTCTTTTTCCCTGTACTCATTCGGAACTAACCTCCTCTCAGCTCCAGCAGTACTTTGCTTCTCCATCTGCTGAAACACCACAACCTACATTTTGATTTTTGTGGAAGTGTCTTATTTTCACTACAAAGTTAAAGGTTCCTTGAAGGCAGAGACTGCAGCTCTCTTGGAAGCTCAAGGAATGTTTGTTGAGTTGAAATGAGCATTCACTGGGGAAACCAAGTTCAGAGCCAAGAAGGTTTGTGAAATAAAGGAGAATCGGGCAGGCCTGGGGTTCAGTGGGGTAAATAGGGTCAAACCTGTGAGAAGACCCTGAAGAAGGATCGGCAAAACCATAGTTACTGTTAAAGTCGTGACCTCTGGCCTGGGACAGAGGCTGATGCCCTGAGTTTAGGCTTCCTCCTTCTGTCAAGAAGCAAAGATTCACAGATGCTGGTAGACCCTGAATAGAGCAGGACCAGGGACGAGGCCTTGGGAGATGTTTGGAGTCAGACTCCGACCCCATGAACCGCGATGAGAACCCAGACATTTTCACGAATTCCCTGCAGCCATTAGATACCCTCCCATCCCCTCCTGGAATAAGAAACATGCTTCCTTGTCTTACTCTCCTCACTGTCAACTTTTACTACTTGTAGGAGCCTGCAGTGACCACAGGCCAGCCTGGCACTGCCAGAAAGCTCCCATAACTCAGCCTCAAGGCAATTCTTTCTAGTGGAGCATTTCGCTTTCAACATCGGGTTGGAGGCAGTGAGGAAGCAAGCTGCTGATATCCGCCGCCTGAGCAGAGAGGTCAGCGTTCTGGGCTCCGCCTCCTGTGCAGGTTCCCAGAGACCAAGATGTGTCCTTGTCCCCTCCAGATGGTACCTTCTGCCTGGAGAAATGAAGGACCAAACAGGAGAAGAGAGAAGGTCCGCAAGGTCTTCTCTAAAGCACAGGAGAGAAAGCAGTTTGGGGCGCCCCACTGGTAAGAGTGAACACCTTCCAGATGAGAAGTCTGAACGGGCTCCAGGTGCCCACCTGCAGGCCCGGGGAACTGCAGGGCAGTGGGAGAAGCTTGGAAGCTGCCAGGATGGCACTTGGCCACCTCCGCAGCCTCCTGGCCGGAGCCCCGGCTCTGTGTGAGGGGCACTGGGCCGTGAGAAGAAAAGAGGGGAGTGATTAGTAGAAATATTGAGAGGAAGCAGCAAAGGGCAGGACGGGATGCTTCAATGCAGTTGAAGGCTGCTCGGCAGTGGAGGGGCATCCAGACATGGAAAGAAGGACCAGCTCTGCGGTCGCTCATGTGCTGCTCCCTCAGGCAGGTCGGAGGCCAGGCTGAGGGGCGACATGGACAAAGCCCTCAAGGAGTTCCCCGTCAACTGTGTGCAAACAGAGAAGCCCACAGAATGACAGAACACAGATGGCTCCCGCAACGCGAAAAGGGGCATCGGAGGATTTCCAACAAAGAGCTTTCGGCTTTCGGCTTTCAGCTCGGATTGAAGAGATCAGCAGAGATGGCTCTGAAGACTGAGCAGGATCTTGATCTGTAGCGGCTGAGAGGACAGTGTGAGGAGATAAGAAGGAAGGAGACGGTAAGGAGGTGACAGCAACAGTCGGTAAAGAGATGACAGCTGAGAGGCCGTGAGAGGAGAGACAGGTGACAGAGACCTTGGGAAGATTCCAGCCTCTTCCGAACTCAAGAGACAGGTGTGACCTGAGGTGGAACTAGAAAAGGGGATAGAAATGGACCTGAGGGTCAGAGGAAGGGGATTCTGGAGTGTCCAGTGCCCTGTAGGAATGTCCTATATTATATGTCCTGTGGTGGCCACTCAGGGGTTAGGAAAGGTACTGCAGACCCCCGGACTCCCATCTTCCCCGAGGTCCAGCACAGGTGAGGGACCCTCCTTCCAGCCCGCCTGCCCCGGAGGCCCTCCCTGTTCCAGCTCCCCTCGAACTTGGCCACGGGACATGGCAGAGACTGCCATGCACCCCAACTCCCAGCCCGCAACCCTGCCCCTCAGCTCCCCCGGGCCTGTTGACGCCAGCCAGCGGGGGGGGGGGGGTCCTACCCAGTTCCCTAACTTACACTGAGGCTCAGAGAGGTTCAGCCACCTGCTCAAGGCCTCAGAGCCTCAGGAAGTAGAAGCCAGGTTCAGACTAGGGATAGAGCCTGATGCTGGTCCCGGCACGTGTCCCGCGGAGGCAGCCGGGCGAGGGGAAGGCGGGGACCTGACTCACCTTTTCTAAACCTCAGCTCACTCTCCTGTAAAAACCACTTTAGGGGGTTGATTTGAGAATTAAATTATTTTTAAAATAGAGGATGGGGGACTTCCCTGGCAGTCCAGTGGTTAAGATTCCGTGCTTTCACTGCAGGGGACATGGGTTGGATCCCTGGTCGGGGCACTGAGATCCCGCATGCCTGTATGGCACGGCCATAAATATATAACTAAATAAATATTTAAAAAATACAGTGGGTGGTGGGAGGAATTGGGAGATTGGGATTGACATATATACACTATTGATACTATGTATAAAATAGACAACTAATGAGAACCTACTATATAGTACAGGGAACTCTACCTAATGCACTGTGGTTACCCAAATGGGAAGGCAATCCAAAACAGAGGGGATTTACGTATATATATGGCTGATTCATTTTGCAGTAGAAGCTAAGACAACATTGTAAAGCAACTATACTCCAATAAAAATTAATTTAAAAAAAGAAGCAATCCAGTTTAAATGAGACCATTAGGTGGGTCCCAATCCCATATGACTGTGTTCTTATAAAAAAGGGAAATTTGGACACATAGACACACACAAAGGGAAGATGATGGGAGGACAGTGAATGAAGATGACTGTCCACAAGCCAGGGAATGAGGTCTGGAGCAGATTCTCCCTCACAGCCTCAGGAGGAACCAACCCTACTGGCACCTTGATCTCAGACTTCCCACCTCCAGAACAGAAAGACAGTACATTTCTATTGTTTAAGCTGCCCAGTCTCTGTATTTGGTTAAGGCAGCCCCAGCAAACTAATATACTTCCTGACCTGCATAAATAAATAGATAAATAAATAAACAGATAAATAAAATACAGGGGGAAATATGGGAAGCCTATCCCAGACCCTGGCACACAGTTTAACTGAGCTGACTCCCCCCTGCCTGCTGCTTCGCATCCCAGCACCTCCTCTGAGAACTAGGTGGAGGAACAAGGTGGGGGAGACTATTCCCCTCTCCATCCACTTCACAGCACTCCAGGTCACAGGTCCTAGGGCCCAGTGCCAAGATCAGAGGGCCATGGAGCTCTGGAGGAGAGCTCATTCACAGGCAAAGAGAGGGGAACCCAGAAAAGAGGAAGGGCCCTGCAAAGCATCACGTTCGTTGCCAGTCGAGGCAGCGGTGGGACAGTGCAGCCCTCAGACACAGGTCACCGAGCCTCCTCGGTGTGGCCAGGCCCTCCGAACCCCCACCGCATGGGGTGGTCCAGGCAGATGGGTGCCTTGCCCACAGGGAGCATACACTTCAGCAGGGAGGCAACAGTGACACAGGGCTGCCGAGGTAAGGAGACTGGGAGAGGAGGGGGCTCCATCAGGAGGAAGAGTTAAAGATTCAGAAGTGTGTGTGGTGTGGTTCTTCCCTAGCGGCGCAGTGGTTAAGAATCCGCCTGCCAATGCAGGGGACACGGGTTCGCGCCCTGGTCCAGGAAGATCCTGCATGCCGTGGAGCAACTAAGCCCGTGTGCCACAACTACTGAGCCTGCGCTCTAGAGCACAGGAGCCACGACTACTGAAGCCCACGAGCCACAACTACTGAAGCCCGTGCGCCTAGAGCCCGTGCTCCGCAACAAGAGAAGCCACCGCAATGAGAAGCCCACGCACCGCAAGGAAGAGTAGCCCCTGCTTGCCGCAACTAGAGGAATCCCGTGCGCAGCAACAAAGACCCAACGTAGCCAAAAATAAATAAATAAATATTTTTAAAAAGTGAGAGGGATCCAGAGCATGGGGCAGATGGGGAAAGAAACGCCCCGTTTACTGCAAGAAGGAGAAGGGGTGGGGGAGGTGGAAGCAGACAGGACTGCAGGTCTGGGGGCGTCTCCGGGGGCACGTTCACTCTTCTGTAGCTCAGGGTCTGCTCCTCTGCATCACTTCGCGGTTACCTGAGCCCCTCCATCCACGTTGTCATCATGGCTTCCAGCGAAAACAACTCTCTTTGCATTTCGTACGCGAATACACCACCACCTACCCATTCTGCTGTTGATGGACACTTGGGTTCTTTCCAGTCTTGGGTTATTTGAAACAATGCCACTGTGCACATTCGGACACACCTCTGTTAATTCCTAGGAGCATATGTGGGGGGTATAAAGGTAGGAGTAGAATTGCTGGGTCACACGGTATGTATATGTATTTTCAATGTTAGGAGACAGCCATCAGTTTCCTAAAGTGATTGCTCTAATTTACTGCCACCAGTAATGCATGAATTTTTCAGTAGCCTCACATCCTGGAAGTCAGTTTCTAAAATTTTAGACATTCTGTAGGTGGGTAGTGGTATATTATTGTGATTTTAATTTTAATTTCCTTGATTAGTAAAGCAATTGAGCGTCCTTTCATATGTTTATTAACCCTCTGGATTTCTGTTTTTGTAAAGTTCATTCTCTTGCCAATTTTTCTGCTGGGTTATCTGTCCTTTTCTTATGGATTGGCAGCACATCTTTAAATATTCTAGATAGAAGCTGCTTTGTCAGCTAGACAGGCTGCAAGCATTTTTTCCCAGTCTGTGCTGGCCTTTCTATTCTCCCCCTAGTGTCTTTTCATGAACAGAAGTTCCTAATTTTAATGTAGGCAAATGTATTGATCTTTTTTAAAAACAAAAATAGTGTTAATGCAAGGTCAGGAAAATATTCTTCTATGTTATTTATCTTCTAAAAGTTTCATTGTTTTACCTTTCACATTTAGTGCACAGCCTATCTGGGGTTGACTTTCTGTCTGGATCCGGACAGATGCAGTTCTTTTTCACATATGCAATGTCATTTTTTTTTAAATAATATTTTGCTAAAATTTTAAAGTTTGGCTTATCTCCATGAACATAACAGGTATTGTGATTTTACAGTTTCTGTCTAGTTAACTGCACCTTAGAGTATCTCTGAGTCTATTCCTAGTGCCTGTTGGTTGTGCTGATTCTTTTATTTGCCTCAGCGCCTCATGTAGTGGGTTATATTTGATCTTGCATGGATTATTGCAGTTTTACAATTGTTTATAGAAATAAGCTGTGACCAAGCATAGGTGTTATTTTCCTCCAGAGATGCTTTTCTTAAGTTTCTGCTAAGGTCTTAGGCACACCAACCATCATTATTACCTCAATATTGTAACAGTTGAGATTTTTCTAGACAATCCAAAGGACTTGAAAGTAGGCTGCAGTTAATATCATGGTTACTTCAGGTTTTCCTTTATTCCTATGGTACAGCCCTTGAAGACTGCCCACACCCTCGCACCTCCCTGAGTCCATTGCTTGTCCTCCTAGTCCTGGAAGGCTATCCCTGTGCTGCCAGCCACTCACCCACCTCTTCTGGGTCAACAAGTGTCCTCTAGGCAAAAGCAGTGCCAATACTGGACTTCGTTCTCTGGATTCCTATCTCATCCCACATCCTGTCCTTGTAACTCTTCACTATCTGTTTAGTTCTTTGATGCTTTTAGGAAGACTATGTTTTTTAAACATATTGTCTGGCTTTTTTGCTGGCTTCAGTAAGGCAATTGGGGTGTTAGGTAGTTCAACTCAGACCTAGTAGTAGAAGAGAGTCATCATTCATTGTTTACTGAAAACAAAGTGTTGATTCTGTACTGTGGACCACCTGTAGGCTTAGTTCCTACTCTGGAGCACCATTTCCCCCCGGAAGCTGTCTTTGAACACACACTTTCACCTTCCACAATACCCTGTGCATATTTAATTATCAACTTAATACTGTTAGACCGTGAGTTGCTTGAGGGCAAGAACTGCTTCATATTTATTCCTCGTATCCTTAGTGTCAACTATGGTACCTTGCACATTGGAGGCATTCAAAACAGCTATGTGAGTGAAGGTATGATTAATAACAGCTTTGCTCTTATTTCTTAAATTTTTGACATTTCCTCTGAAAAGTTGATCTTATCTTTGGGAGCAAGAGTTCAACCTGTTCTTCAAGGACTGAATCTTAAAGGAGACCTAAGAAACACGCCCAGCCTTGCTATGGACGCCTGTCTGTCTTCCTCTTTCTCACAGAACTCATCTCTCTTCCTAGGAGAACTTCCTTTCCAGGTAATCATGTTTCAGCAAGTCAGGAGGGACATGATGAGACGTGAATGTAGTGTCAAAAAGAAGTCAGCCTGAATCACAAAAGAGATTTTTAACAATCCACACACAGAGAATTAATTTATTTTAAAACACTGTCATTTTCTCAAAAGTATTTTGGTATGATGTAAATGCGTGTGTGTGTTTATTTAAAATGCACTTAAGAAATCAGTTTCTTTAATCAGAAACTTGCCCTTCAAAAGTGTTCAGCTAATATTTAACCCAAAAGCCACACAGCAGAGTCAGCTACTACAAAGGTTTCATGATAGATAGATAGATAGGCAGATAGATAGATAGATAGATAAGGAGAGTCTTTTTTACTGGAAAAATAAATGTCATAAGTAGGTTTTCATTTGAAAAATTAGTGACTTTCTAAACATGATGTATGTCAGAAATGGGCTCTTTCCCATTAAAGAAAACACCAAGCCCAGTTTGTCTTACAGGCAAGTCAACCTATTTGAGGAATAGATTATTCTAATTTTATACAGACATATCTATAATAAAGAAAAAAGTTTACTCCTCAATTCATTTCATGAGGCAAGTATAGCTTTGAATTTAAAAAAACAGTAGGAATAGTGTCCTATAAAGTCAGAAAGAAGGCAACAATGTCCACTATTACCATGTCCATTCAACATGTCCCAGCCAGCACAAGACAAGAAAAAGAAATTCAAGTCATAAGGACTGAAATATCATCATAATATTTTATGATGATATGATTGTCTTCATAGGAAACTAAAGGGAATTAACAAATGAATTACTAGATATAAAAAGGAAAGAGAGTTTGGCAAGATGATATATATAAACATATAAATGAAAATTTCATTTTAAGAAGACACCATTTAATAGTAACAAAAACCCTAATGAACCTAGAAATAAATCTAATAAATGATATGCAAGCCCTATACACAGTAAGTTGTATACCTTTATTGAAAAACATTAAAGAAGACTCAAATAAAGGGAATGATATTTTATGTTGACGGGCAGGAAAGTTTAACCTAAAAGCGTCATAATTCACATAATGATCTATAGCGTTAATGCAACTCCCATCAAAGTTCACAACAGAATTTATGTGTTCATTTTTATGAAACATGACAAATGTACGAGGAAGAGCAAAGACTATCCAAGACACTTCTGAAGAAGAAGATGAAAGAGACAAGACTACCACTGCCAAACACAAAGACTCAGGATAAAGCTAGAGTAATTAAGGCAACTGTGTTATTGGCAGACAGGCGAAGTGACCAATGGAATGAAATAGCCTGAAACAGAACCATGCAAAAGAGGAACATTAAAATATGACCTAGGGGTCATGGCACATCCTTGGGGAAAAGAGAAACTGCTCAATGACAAAAAATAGGTTATCTCTATGGAAAAAGAAATGAACATGGATCCTCACTATACAAGTAAATCCTGAATAGATTAAGAACTTGAATGTCAAGAGAAAAAATTTTAACTTTTAGAAGAAAACATAGGTGACTTCTTCTAGCCTGCAAGTAAGGACTAATTTTTAAATAAGGCCTTATCTACAAAATACTTGACCACTACTCCTCAAAAGTGTCCGGGCATGAAAAGTAAAGAAAGCCGGAGAAACGGTCCTGGAGCAGATTAAGAGATGTGACAAACAGATGCACTGTGGTTTCCTGCGTGAGGTCCTGGAACAGAAAAGGCTGTGAATGGAAAAATCAGCAAAATCCAAACAGAGTCTGGTGTTTAGTTAATAGTAATGCACCAGTGTTGGTGTCTTAATTTTAACAATGTCCCATGGTAATGTAGGATAACGTTAGGGAAAATGGAAACTGGTCAGGGGAGACGGGAACTCTGCACTTACCATTCTTGCAACTCTTCCGTAAATCTAAAATTATCCCAAAAGATACTTATTTATTTTAAAAATAAATAAGACCAAAGAATCTCTAATGATAAAATACCGATAAACTTGACTACCTAAAATTAATAACTTTTTTTCATCAAAAATACCTTCAGGACTTCCCTGGTGGTGCAGTGGTTGAGAGTCCGCCTGCCGATGCAGGGGACACGGGTCCGTGCCCCGGTCTGGGAAGATCACACATGCTGTGGAGCGGCTAGGCCCGTGAGCCATGGCCGCTGAGCCTGCGCGTCCGGAGCCTGTGCTCTGCAATGGGAGAGGCCACAACAGTGAGAGGCCCGCGTACCGCAAAAAACCCCAAAAGAACCCAAAACAAACAAAAACTAAAAAACAAACAAACAAAAATACCTTCAGTCACTCATTGATAATTGTTAAAAACTGCTGTATTGTTAAAACCCAGGTATCTGGGGATTCATTGTATTATACTTTCGACTCTTATGTGTTTGAAATTTTCCACGATAAAAAGTAAAAAATAAAAAAACACACAATTTAACAAACAAACAAACAGAAGACACCCTAAAGAAAGTGAAAAGACAAATTACAAACTGGAAGAAGGTATTGCCATAAATATCATTGATGAAAGATTACTACCAAATATACATAAAGACCTCCTAGAAATCAGTAAGTAAGAAAACACAACCCAGTAGAAAATAGACAAAGGATATGAACAAGCATTTCAGAGAAAAGGAGCCAGTTCCGACTGAGGAACTGCCATTTCTACTACCCGTCCGGGAAAGCATCCTTACTTTCTGGGACAACAAGATACTCCACAATAATTTGGAGAATTGTCTGAGGATGGCCAAAGTGACTGCAGGGCCCCTCTGGCCCACCACGGGGACCCCGTGATCTCTCAGATCACGTTTAAGGAAAATGTATTCAACTGGTTGTTGAAAAGCCACCCAGGCCAAGTTATTTTCTAAAATTCAGTGTCCATCCTAGATGTGTCAGCTTCTTTGTCTAATCACAAGGAAACCCCAAACCAGCCCCAGTTGGGAGGATCAATCAAAGAAGGCCAGTAGCATCCCTGTGTTTGGACAACAGCAGCATCCCTGCGTTTGGACAAGCCGGCCTTATTCTTCATCCTATCAAAGCGTGTTAGGAGGACCTATGGGATTTGGGACAGGTGGTATGGAGGAGGGTTTAAGGGCATGGGCTTTGCTCTGGGTTGGTTACTGTTGAGACACAGGGGTAAGTTATGCCCAGACGTCTTAACCCTGTCTATGGGGAGGGCAGGCTGGAGCAGCTGTCACTTATTAGCCAGAGCGGGTGTCTGGTACTTTGCAGCTTTGGCAATGGTCGTGTTTTCTCTGTGTTGAGACATGATCAGAAGGTGGTTTTGTTTTTGTCATGACCAGCATGGTCACAGGGTGGCCCTGGGGTTCTGTGATATCGCTGGGCTTCAGCAGAACACTGACCCCTTCCTGTGGATGCCGGCTGCTCAGAGCAGCACCACGGCCCAACTGGCGGGATCTGCCAGTGCCTGGGTCTCGGGGATGCTTCTCTCCTTTTCGGAGAAATTCTATAGAACTGCCTCCTGCTCTTCCATAAGCTCACAAAGGACAATGAAATATTGAGAAATGTTTCCACATTGAAATAGACTGAAGAGAAATGATACTGCATGATCTGGGCTTCGATTCCAGATGAGAAAAATATAAAATGTAAATCGGGATTGTTATTAGCTAGTGGTGGTTTATAAATGTCTCCTGCTTCTGATTGCCCTGTGGTTATGCAAGAGAACACACTCAAGTATTTAGTGGCAAAAGGTGTACAGGATCAGCAACTTATTCTCAATCAGTTCAGGAAAAAGAATGTTTACATAAATAGAGTAATAGAGTGATTTATTGCTCAAATAAACCAAATTGAGCAAAATGTAAATAATTGGTGCATCTGAGAAGGGGCATAACAGGGTTCTTTGTGCTATGCTTCCAACATTTTTGCATGTTTGAAATTACAAGAAAATGAAAATTCATCCTCCCCCACCCCAAAAGGGCAAACCCTAAACAGGATGGTTTTTCTTAATTTTCTTCTTCCAAAATGGCAACAAAAACATAGCCCAACAGCTGGGGCTCCAGAGCCTATACTTGCCTGGAATGAGGAGGACTCAGGCCCTGGTTTCTCCACGAGGCACAGGGAAGGAAGTGGGGCTGGAAACCGCGGGTCTCTGTGTCCTCTGCTGCTCTGACTTGGCGACTTCAGCCAGAAGTGGGTTCATCACCGCGTGGGTCTCAGGCATCACTTAGATCAAGTCTTCTTTTCCAAACATGAAAAATGAAGCACAGCACCATTAAAGTTTGTTCTCAAATTCGGGCTTCACAGAGTTGTGAGAACAGTGGGACGATGTTTCTGAAAGTGTTTTGACAAGAATGAAGAGCCATGAAAGTGTAAGATATTATCAGTAATAGACACAGCTTTTTTCTTAGTTTTTGTTTTGAGTTATGTTCTTCACTCCAGTGAATCTGATATAATTATGCACAAGTCATTTTCTTTCATTCTATGCCTATTTTAGTTTTTTTTTAAAAAATAAATGCTGATTATTATCAAATGACTCTTCTGCATCTGTTGGTATGATTATAGATAAGGATTTTATTGATATTCTGAATTTGTGATTGAATTATATCAATAGATTTCCTGATATTTCCTTGCATTCCTAATCAGAATTTATCAATTTTTGATATGTTGCTTGAGTCAGTTTGCTAATATTTTACTTAAAATTTTTTGCATCTCTATTTATAAGGGAGATTAATTTATAACTTCATTATTTGATTTGTCTTTCAAGTTTTGATGTAAATGATGCAGGACTCATAAATGAGTGAATGAACTATTTTTATGGCCTGGAATAGTTTAAATAACCTTGGAATGAACTGTTCTTTAAAGATTAGATAGAACTCAACTGTGACATTGTGTTAATGGCAGATTCTCAAACAACATTTCACTTTTTTCTACAGTAATTGTTCTATTATTCTTTCATCAATTTTGACAATTGTACTTTTTCTAAGAAATCATCCATTACCTCTAAGTTTTCAAGTTTTGTCAAAGAATTGCAAGTGATAGTCTCTTAAAATTATTTTAATATCTATGTAGCTGTGGCTATATCTCCTTTTTCCTTTTTCAACTTGTAATCAGGCTCAGAGGGCTTTTTCCATATTGAGTTATTCAAATAACTCTAGGATTTATTCTTGTAAAAATACTTTGGTTTTTTATTTCACTGATTTCAGCATTAATGTTTTTAATTCTTTTTCTTGTACTTTCTTTTAATCTTATTTTTCTTTTTTAATTTTTAAAAACGACTGCTAAGTTATTTTATATTTTTGTTTTTATTCTTTAATTATGAAGGGATTTAAGGCTATAACTTTTCTTTGGAATATAGCTTTAACTACACCCTGTATATTTTGGCACAGAGTGTTAAAGAAACTTTAATTTTGATTTTTGGTGGGTTTTGTTTTGTTTTTTGGTTCCAAGGGTTATTTTGAAGGATATTTTTCTTTCTTTCTTTTCAAATTTACATTCAGTAAAATTGACTCTTTTTAATTACAGTTCTATACATTCTGACAAATGCCATCTCACAACCACAACAATGGAGATACTAACAGGTCCATCACACTTCCCCTGCCCGCCACGTTATTCCTGTGTGTTACCACTTTGCAGTCAAACCCTCCACCAAGTCTTAGACCCTGGCCGTCACTGATCTGTTCTCCATCCCTGTAGTTTTTCCTTTTCTAGAACATCATACAAATGGAATCCTAGAATTTGAACCTTTTGAGTCTGGCTTCTCTCACTTAACATGATACATTTGAGATTCATGTACACTGCTGCATGTGTCAATAGTTCATTTCTTTTAATTGCCAAGCAGTTTCCCATTGTATGCATGTACCAGTTTATCTAGGCAGCAGCTGACGGACATTTGGGTTGTTTTCAGGTCTCAGCAATTATCAATAAACTGCTAAAAATATCCCCACAGAGGTTTTTGTGTGAACATAGGTTTTTGTTTTACTTAGGTGAGTATCCAGAAGCGGGATTGCTGGGTCACATGGTAGGTTTGTGTTTAACTTTATACAAATGGTCAAACGGTTTTCCCCAGTGTCTGTACTATTTTGCATTCCCACCAGCAATGTATGAGCATTCCAGTAGCTCCACATCCTCACCAGCACTTCGTATTATTGGATCATAATGGTGCAGAGTGTTTCTTAACTTTCAAGTTTTAAATATCATTTTGGCCATCTTTGTAATGTGTACTTTTATTATTTCTTACCTATCTAACTGAATTGCTATGATCACGTAGATAACGTAGCCAGTAAACTTTCTGCTTTTTAAAATTAAGGTTTTCTCTGTCATTGATCTTTTCCATAAATATCTATATGTGAAATATACATATATTTAACTTTTATTGAGATATATATAGCTCACATACCGTAAAATTCACCATTTAAAGTATATAATTAAGTGGTTGATAATATATTCACAATGTTGTGCAAATATCACCCCTATGAATGGAAGATTTTTATCATTTCAAAAAGAAACTCCATAGCCAGTAGCATTCACTCCACATCCCCCTCTTCCCAGCCCACAGCAACAATTTATCTACTTTCTGTCTCTATGGATTTGTGTATTCTGGACATTTCACATAAATGGAATCATACACTATGTGGTCTTACAGGACTGGCTTCCTTCACTTAGCATCATGTATTCAAGGTTCATCCATGTTGTAGGTGGCACGTATCAGAATTCCATCCCTTTTTGTGGCTGAATAACATTCCATTGTATGGATACACTACGTTTTACTTTTCCATTCTTCAGATGATGGATATTTGGGTTGTTGCTCCATTTTTTGGTATTATGAACAATGTGACTATAAATACTTGTACACAACTTTTTGTATGAATGTAAGTTTTCAACTCTGCTGAGTATATACCCAAGAGGGAATTGCTGGATCGCATTCTATGTTTACATTTTGGAGGAACTGACACATTTTCCAGGGCAGCTGCACCATTTTATTATCTTCCCACCAGCAAAGGATTCTCATTTCTCCACATCTTTGCTCACACTAGTTCTTACAGCCATCCTAGGGGGTATGAAGTGGTTGCTTTTTGTTGGTTGATTTGCATTTCCCTAGTGACTAATGATACTGGGCATGTTTTTCATGCGCTCATTGACCATTTGTATTTCTTCTTTGAAGAAATGTCTGTTTCTTGGTCATTAGCTGACTCAATTATCAGACTGACTGTCATGGTATCAAAAAGTTTGTATTCTAATAACCCTTATTCTACTTAATATTGACCCCAAAACGCAAGAGGAGTGATGCTGGCAATGCGAATATGCCGAAGAGAAGCTGCAAATGCTTCAGTAAGTGAAAAGGCAGAAGTTCTTGACTTAATAAGGAAATAAAATCATATGCTGAGGTTGCTAAGATAATGAATCTTCTATCGATGAAATTGTGAAGAAGAAAAAACAAATTCATGCTAGTTTTGCTGCCGAAACTCAAACTGCAAAAGTTACAGCCACAGTGTGTGATAAGTGCTTAGTTAAGATGGAAAAGACATTAAATGTGTACAGTAAGGCATTTTGAGAATGAGGGACCACATTTACATAACTTTTATTATAGTATATTGTTATTATTTTACTACTGGTTATTGTTATTAATCTCTTACTGTGCCTAATTTATAAATTAAACTTTATCATAGGTATGTATAGGAGAAAACATAGCATATATAGGGTTTGGCACCGTCCACGGTTTCAGCCATCCACTGGGGGTCTTGGAATGTATCCCTCACAGATAAAGGGGGACTAGTGTATTTCTGGAATGCAAAGTTCTCTGTATATAAAACTGCATATCTATTAAACTGTATTTGTTGATTATCTTGTTCAATTTCTCTGTTTTTACATGCCTTTTTATCTAATAGGTTGGCAATTCTGAGATTGATACATTAAAATCTCCTACCATAATTGGCACCATGTTGATAATTTTTGAAGCTGGGTGATGAAAACACAGGAGTCATAACACTTTTATAACATAGTGTAATTCTCTCCTCTTCTATGTATGTTTGGAAATTTCCTTAAAAAGAAGTTTATTTCTTAAATCTTCAACTACAGTCACACTTTTACAACATTCTCTTTGCATTCCTAATCATTTTTGCTTTATACGTTTAGCTGCTATGTTGTTTGGTGAATACAGATTTATACTGATTATATTTTTTTCATAAAGTCTGCCTTTATTATAAGGCCTCTTTCTATTTTGTTTTGTATTAGTAATCTTAAACACTACTTGGTCTAAGGTTAATATTGCCACTTCTGGGTGTTTTCCTCCCTGTATTTGCCTGGATCACTTTGCCTATTCCTTCATTTTCATCCTATCTTGATTGGTTTAAGTGTGCTTCTTATAAACAACATATAGGTTACGATTTCTGTATTTTAATATAATAGGGAACTCAGCCTATGCACACTTAGTGTAACAAAGATTATAGGTTTTAAACCTTACGTACTACTTTGTTTACTATTTATTTTATACTGTTGTTTCTTCTCTTTTCCTTGAGTTTGCTGATGTGATCACATTCTCCTTCCCATCTCCCTTTTCCTTCTTGTTAGTTAGGAGATTTACAGGCAAGCTGCTTTCCTACCGGAAAGATGGATGCCGAGGGGCCACTCAGGGTGCCTGGATACTGCCTCCGACTCCCACTCCAGCTCCAGAGACGAGGCCTTGATGGCTCTGAATTGGGCTCAAGAACCAGCAGATCTGCATGTCTGTGTTCACTCCTGAAATGGAAGTATTAGAGTTGTTTGTATAAATTCTCCCTGAACAGAATTGCAAGTCCTAAAAATATACGACTGTGAAGCATAACAGAATTAAGCCTCTCAGATCCAGGATTCCAGCTACACCAAAACACACAACTTTTCTAGTTCTGTGTGGTCTCTTCAAGTTTCTGTATCCTTAGCCAAGGAAATGGAGACCTTCCAGGATGTGGGGCTGGGGAGTGGGGATGAGGCAAGGGGCAGGTGTGGATTTTTGTTAGTCCTTAGCTGACTTGAGAAATGCAAAGTTCTACCATAATTTTCCATTTTCCTAGTGGATACCATCCCACACCTGGTACACAGGGACAAATATTTCTCTACCACTGTACGTAAAAACAAAACACAGAGCAAACGATGTCTCTCCACCATGGCACTCCATTACCTCATGAAGAAGGAAGCTTGAGAACGTTACAACTACCCTGCAGGTTCCTGGACCCAGATGGATCACACAGGCCACTGCACGATCAGGTAGTTTAGTGCTTTTAGTTCCCGGCTATTATTACAGTTTTGCTTGTAGCATCGTTTCTACTCCAAGATCCTTATCTAGCACTTACGTTACACATTCCGGACCATGCTATCATTTTACATATATCACAACACACACACTGCAAAGCTCATTGCCCATCACTCCAATCTTGAGGTCTTTTTTTCTGCTTTATTTGTAGTTTGATTAGAGTCCTCAAGTATAATATGTTCATCAAATGGAAGTAGATTATGATTTATTCTCTGAATCTTTGCACAATGTTGAACATTTGTCTTTTACCCTAATAATTGTACAGTAATCTTGGCTGCTTTTCTCTCAGTAGTTTTAAATGTTATTCCATCATTTCTAGCTTTCAGTGTTCTAGAAGACAAATCTAGTGCCTTGCTGATTCTTTTCCTTTTAGTTCAGAGTATGAAAGATTTTTCTCTTTTCTCTTGGAATTCAGAAATTTTACTAGGATATTCCTTAAGTGGCTGTTTTATTAATCCAGACTGGGATCTGGTAAATTTATTCACTTTGAGCGCTCAAGTCTTTTTCTTAGCACACAGGAATTTATTATTATTATTATTTTTTAAATTATTGCTTCTCCTCTACCTGGTTCTTTTACCTTTCTGGGAATTTTACTATCCACATGTAAGGTCTTCTGGATCTAACTTTCAAGTATGTTATCTCTTCCTTTAATATTTCCATCTGTTTGTAATTTTGTTCTACATTTTTTTGGCTGCGTTGGGTCTTCATTGCTGTGCGTGGGCTTTCCCTAGTTGCGGCGAGTGGGGGCTACTCTTAGTTGCGGTGCGCGGGCTTCTCATTGTGGTGGTTTCTCTTGTTGCGGAGCACGGGCTCTAGGCATGCGGGCTTCAGTACTTTTGGCTCATGGGCTCTAGAGTGCAGGCTCAGTAGTTGTGGCGCACAAGCTTCGTTGCTCCGAGGCACGTAGGATCTTCCCGGACAAGGGCTCGAAACCCATGTCCCCTTCATTGGCAAGTAGATTCTTAACCACTGCGCCACCAGGGAAGCCCTGTTCTACATTTTGAGACTTTTCTTTTCACTGAATCTTCTGGGCCACTAATCAGATCTCAACCATCCTCTACTTTAATTCATCAATTGAAATTTTAAATGCAAGAGTCATGTTTCTTGTTTCCACAAAGTATTTTTATGCCATAATTCTCTTCGATTTTACTTTTTATTACTTTTCGTTCAAGTGGTTGAATGTCTCTGCGGATTCTTGTTTTTCCACAGGTCAGATCCCTTCTGGCGGGCTGTTCCTTTCCTTTGCTCACTCATGGCTCTATATACTCTTGGGGTCCAGACCCACTCAGGGGACACTTTTGCAATCCCAAGAGTAGTGAAAGGTCCACCATTGGCTGCCCTGTGTCAGGTGCTACGGCAGCCGCAGGCTGACAGGGAACAGGGCAGCTCTGCTGTCTGGGCTCCCCCGCTGCAGAATGAACCCTCTGCAGACTCAGGGCTGGGGGACCACTGCCTGGGAGACGGGTTAAGCGCACGGGTCTTCCCCAGATCCTCTCTCTCTCCAGATGCGGAGCTCTGGTCATGGCCAAGGGCTCCCTCCTGCTGGTCCCACTCCCCTTCTGCCCAGGAAAGGAAGCTGGGGGCAAAGCAGGAGGCCTGCCAGCTTCACCCGCCTGCTGGCCTCAGCTTCTGTTGCATCTGAAAGGAAGCTGGTGGCTGAAAGGGGTTAGGAAAGAAAGCCTGCCATGAGCTTGCTGTTGTCATCCAGGGGCAAGCAGCCATGACGATGCCCATGAAAGGACTTATTCTTCGGCTGCAGAGAGAAGAGAGAAACATTTAGAGTACTGGTTCTTATTGGTGCTGGTGGCAGGCACATAGTATTTATCAAACACTTAAATTAATATGTCAGGCCCAGTGAATGGCACTCAGAGAAGCTGTCTCATTTCATCCTCACAACAATGCCCCAGTTATTTTTCAGCAAGAGATACTATGTAACCTGGTCGGGGTCATTTCAGGCAGCTAGCAAAATTATTTTTGTTTAAGATGTCTGCAGTTCAGCTTGGGCTGGAGATAGAGAGGCCTCCTGACAAGTGAGGGCCCAGAGCTTTAGCTCCTGCAGCCTGCGGTGCACGTGCAGGCATGCACACACACACACATGCACACACATACACATGCACAACACCCACGCACAATACACATACACACATGTACACACGTCTACGTGTGCAGGAACACATGCGTGTACACGTGCAGACACGCACACGTCTATATGCGTGTATGCACTCATACACACATACATACACATACACGTGCACACACGTGTGCACATGCACGCACACACACACCAGTTGTCACAACACGACAAAGTGCTGCCATCCATGTTACTCCCTAGGAAACCCTCTGTCTGCCAGAACTCACACCACCAGAGGGGGAGAGAGGTCTCCAGGAGGGCACAGTGGGAAACATTTGTTTTCCAAATCCCGCTTCCTTCCCGTGGCCCTGCCTTTCCCAGTCTCCTGGGCTGATCCTCCCACTTCCAGGGCCCTTCCGACTGTCTCCTTCCAACCAGAGCTCCGAGACCTGTGACCCAACCCCTTTGCACAGAGAGAAAGGCCTCTTGCTGGTTTGTCTGGTGGAAAAGCAGAGGCGTTCGAAACCTGTGAGCCCACCCAGAACACCAGTTTGCACAACCAAACCCAAAGGAGCCCCAAATAGAGGAATTTTAGCCACTGAGGTCAGGGTCATGTTTGGAAGGAGGTTTGGCCTGAGATGTTCGCAGACCCCTCAGCGCACAGCAGCACAGCGGCCTGTAGGCAGCTTGCCTCCACAGAGCACGTTCTTGTTGCCCCAGCAATTGCAGCCTAGGGTCAGGGAAGATGCCCTCAGTACTCTTCCTTCCAGAAAAAGAGCAGGTGGCCTTTCTCGTGCCTCCAGAGAGCCTGGAGGATCCCCTCACTTGGTCCATGGGAGCACCGAGAACATGGACTTGAGCTGAGAATCAAGGGGCCTCCCTGGGTGTTGCTGCTGAGCGTGAAAGAATTGCATTTACACCAAAAACGTAACCAGGGACTGGACTCAAAAGCAAACCTTTGTCTTACGTAGACTCCTCCTTCACCCCAAATGCTCAGAGGCAGGTCGTGAGCCTCCTCAGCTCTGAGCACTTGAACACTTAGTCTGGTCCCCATGGGTGGTGCCTCCCAGCAAAGTGCACACCATCATGGAGCTCGGTATGGAGACCAGCATAAGTGAGGGTGCTTAGCTTGCAGCAGAGAAGTTGTGAAGAGTTCCCTCGTAGCAGGGGATTACTTGTGTCCTCTGCTGCTCCAGAGAACCAAGCTGGAACCAAGAGGGGAGCCTGGGAATGAGGCATAAAGAAGCAAGCTCGATAGGGGAGAAGCCTGTGGACAGTGGTGCACCAGGGAACGGAAAACCGACACGGCAAGGCTTCCAGGCACCCCAAGCCCAGGGTGAGAGAACGCAGGGGACTCAGCATCTTCCGGGCAGTCCCAGGACCAGGCGTTCCTGGGCGGGAGAGGCCCCACAGCCGGGGGTGTGAGACAGCATCTGGAAGGTCCTTCCTCCAAGGACCGTAACAGCTCTTGGGGTGGGAGTGGGGGGCAGCAGGGCCGCATCAGCACCCAGGTTCTGGCCAAGGCCCAGTCTTAGGAGCAGCTCGGGGGAGGGGAGCAGACCCACCCTTGGTTAAAGCCCAGCCCGAAGGCCTTGGCCAGTGGAATGAGACGCGAGGGTAGAAAGGAGAAGCAAAAGGAGCCGCGGTCTGAGGCTGCTTCACGGGGCCCATGGCCAGCTGGCCCTGGGAGGGTCTAGCAGAGCACATGTGGCCTGGGGATGGAGTGCAGTGTGTGCAGTTGGGGAGACTTGGGAAGCCAGGGAGACAGGAAAGCAGGGGCCACCTGAGGACATGGTGATGCCCTTCACGCTTACAGGGTGAGGAGTTTACCCACTTGACTCTTAGGGCCTAATCCAGCTCCAACCATGGTTCCTACTGAGGCCCCTGAGACACAAGGCCTGGAAGCTGCTGTCCCTGGCCCTCAGCATGCACACTGGCCTCCTTGCTAGAATCGAATGTTTCAGAAACGGTCCCCCATGGCAACCTCTTCCTCCACCCTCTCTCTCAAAGTCTCTCCAAACGGGGGCCTCTTGACTTCCTCTGCAGGCGCAGCCTCGTTCCAGCCTCCAGAGCAGCCCCTGCGGTAGTAGAAGAGGGATCTGGTCCACACTGCTGGCTCGGGCCTGTCTGGTGTCCACGTCTGCTGCGTGAACGTCCTCCTGTGTCTGAGACTCTCAGGCTCCTCTTGGGTTAAGGAAGGAAGTTGTAAAGAATTACCTCTCGGCAGGGGGTGACATGGGTTCTCCGCCTGCCCCGTGCTCAGATCCCTGTTATGGAAACCCTGTCCTCGGCTTGCACGGTCCAGGCTCGGTGGCCGGGCCCTGATGTCCACCGACTCCTTTCCTGATGGCAGCGTTCGCTCTTCCTCAGCCTGCAGCCATCTCGGGGTGCCGACTGCAGCTACTGCCTGCTGCCTCTCTGCTGCATCCCGTCCTTGTCTCAGGCAACCCGCCTGCCAGCCTCTGAATAGGTTCTAAAAGCAGAGCCAACATGTGGGCTGTGAAAGAAGAGGTGAGGAAAGAAACCTCCAAGGTTTTGGCCTGAGAAACTGGAAGGAAGGAGTGGCCATCAACTAAGCCAGGCAAGGTTGTAAGTGGCACACGTGCGGGGCAGCTGGAGGAGGCCTGGGAATTCAGCTGTGGATATGCTCAGTCAGAGACGCCCACTGGCCATCCAGGTATGGAGACTGAGTTGGCCATTGGAGTGTGGGAGAGAGGCCTGGACTCAATGTTATGATTTTGGACGCCGTTGGCATTTAAGCCATTGCACTGGGTGAGATCACCAGAGTTGATAGAGAAAAGAAAGTCTGAGACGCCTGTACATGAAGAGATTGGGGAGAAGAGGAAGAACCAGCAAGAAGACTGCTTACTGGAAAACTGCTTGCTTTTTTCAGCAGATAACTAGTAATCTGCTGATCCAGATGCTGGGATCTGACCAGAGCTTTTCTTCTTTGTGAGTTTCCTTATCATGTGTTTCGTACTTTACGTGCAGACAAGATGCTACATACTCACCATGAGCACAGGTCTTCTTGAATAGTTCTGGCCGCAGACTTGGGTTGCTCCGATCCTTCCCCATGTTCTCCTGGTACGTGTGGGATTGGTGGTGAGCACTTGCAGGAAGATACAGCAGAAACAGAAGCAAAAGCTCTGTCCAGGGAGCAGAGCAGTTTCTGGTGGACTGAATAAGATTTAAGGACAATCTTCTCTCTCCAAATACGCTAACCAATCATACATGCAAAGTGGGCATTTGATTTTTTTGTTCGTGTATATATTCTTCATCTGGTAAACGGTGATTCTTTGGGAGCTATTCCTCAATGTCTTTTTAAGGAAAAATCAGAAAAATTTGTATTTAGTTGATTTTTATACCAAAGTGTAATCTCCAAATTAAAGTATAAAATACTTAAAATATAAAAACCCACAAAAATTTAAGCACACCCATTTTAAAAATGTATAAAGGGAACTGTATACGTTTTCTAGGACTGCCATAACAAAGTACCATAAACCTGGTGGCTTAAAATAGCAAAATTTATTCTCTCACAGTTCTGGGGGCTAATAGCCCAAAACCAAGGTGTCGGCAGAGTTGGCCTCTCTCTGAAGGCTCCAGAGGACCCTTTCTTGCCTCTTCCTGGTCTCTACTGGTTATTTCTGATGCTTGTGGCTACATCACTCCAACCTCTGCCTCTATCTTCACGTGGCTGTCTCTCCTGTATGTCTGTGTCCAAATCTCCCTTTTCTTATAAGGACCCCATCATTGTATCAGGGCCCACACTAACCCAGTGTGACCTCACCTTAACTTGATTACAACTGCAAAGACCCTATTTCCAAATAAGGTCACATTCACAGGTTCTGGGTGGACATGCAGTTTCGGGGGAACACTAACCAACCTGGGGCAGTAACTGGGAGCAAACGACAATCAACGTGTAACTAAATACAGGGTATTAGACGAGTCTCATTAAAATGAACGCACACACCCACTGCAAAACAGCTAACGAAGTAAGCCCTTCAGGCAGAAGCGGACTGACCCTCATCCTGAGTTCACATCACACCTCGCATCTCTCAAGTGTTTTTTCAGAAACCACAGCACAGTGCTCCACTGAGTCCCCTGAGCTCCCTGAGTTGGCCCCATCCTTGCCCCTTTAGGAGTCACCCCTGGGGGGATTGATGGTCTGGCAGGGGCAAAGATGCATTAGCTAGCTGCCTGGTCCTTTAGCTCTGCTTCCCGGAGAATCCCAGATTGGTCACTTTGGGGAACTCCCACTGGTGCCAGAGCTTTTGGATCGAGTCAGCTGGGATTTAAATGACTGGGCCAGGGGCTTCCCTGGTGGCGCAGTGGTTGAGAATCTGCCTGCCACTGCAGGGGACATGGGTTCGAGCCCTGGTCTGGGAAGATTCCACATGCCACGGAGCAACTAGGCCCGTTGAGCCACAACTACTGGGCCTGCACGTCTGGCGCCTGTGCTCCGCAACAAGAGAGGCCGCGACAATGAGAGGCCCGCGCACCACGATGAAGAGTGGCCCCCGCTCACCGCAACTGGAGAAAGCCCTCGCACAGAAACGAAGACCCAACACAGCCAAAATTAAAACAGAAACAAAAACAAAACCTTCAATGTTTAAAATAAATATAAATAAATAAATAAAAATAAATGACTGGGTCAGCAGTGAGCCTGATTGACTTTTCCAGATCAAGGCTGGCCTCGTGAAGGAATGCAAACCGGCTCTCTCTGTTTGGACACGGGCCGATGCCAGCGTGGAAAAGGGCAGAGGCGGCGGGGTCAGGCTGTGGACACCTCTTCTTCAGCCTGAGTGCCTCTGGCCCTGCTTCGTGGAGCAGTGCCCGGGGTGGCCCAACCCAGGTAGAGCAGGTGGTGTACAAGCAGCGACGGCATCCCCCCTCCTTTCCCGCCCCCCTTCCCCGTCCCTTCCTACACCACGTATTTCCAGTTTACCGTTTCTCCAGGTGGCTGGAGAACCACATCTTCCTTGGCTGCCACCATCGAGAGATGGTTATTTTTAAACGTACTGCCTAAACACGGCGTCTCAGAAATTTCCTCCATGCACGGCATTGATTTGAATTTAGTCACCTCAGCAGTATATGACTAAAATGCTAAAACAGCTTTTTTTTTTTTTCTATTCAGCTTTTCCTTTGTCAGAGGACTTCCGTTGCATCAGTGACCTCCTTGAGCCACATGTTAGGTACAGTTTATGTTAAACCAGCTTATTTCTGCTAAAAGTAGATCTTTGCTTCTCTGTGTCTATTCTTTCTTCCCCAGAAGACAAACTAATGAAACCCACCCACTCTGAGAAGGTCAGGCTCTCAGCACAGGATCAAGTGCTGTGCTGGGACAGTACCACCCTGTAATGATACCTAAACAGGGCGGTTATAAAAGTCACAGAACATTTCCATCGTTTTCCTGCAACACCAAAGTTCTTCCAAGGAAAATACTGATCTGGCCACAGAGGATAAAATTAGCAACCCACTCACTTTACCCCTCTCCCCATGGCTGTAACCTCAACACAGGCTGCAATTCTTCAATTATTGTAACTATAAATAGTAAACAATGGAGAAAAAGAAAACAATAAACGAAAACTGAAAAAACCCTGCCTTTCTTATTTAAGTTCTTTTCCACAAGTTGGTTCTCAAAGGTTTCTTCCTTTTGCTGAAAAACAGTACCGTTAAAGTTGCCGGGAGAACGCAAAACACAGGTATATTCCTCCCTCTAGGTAAGTGCCTAACACTAACAAAGATTGTGAACATAAGAAATGATCATATGGCACTTTGACTTATGGCTCAATGTTGCTGCTTCTACAAACGGGTCCTCGCCTCCAAGTAGGGTGACAAAGACCACCGTCTGAAGTTCTAGGAAGACAAACCCTAGAACGTGTATAAACAACTAGATATTCTCATCCCCGTTCATTCTTGTTTTCATGATTTAAGACGTATGTACTGTATTCGTGTGGTAGTAAATGTCTGTTACTCTCTAGTTGCATTTGTCCTGGACATTAATTCAAGGGCTAAAGAGTCAGGGGAGTGAGAACGGATTAAGCAGCCTCCAGGATTGGATTCTGAGGTTCAGGTTCAGAGCATCTACAAGGCAGAGCACCAGGCCGGTACAAACAACCGCCACCTCCACTGGGTTATCTCACAGGCACGACAGGCACGTCGCGTGCGAGGTGCCTGGAACAGAGCTCATCCGCTCCTTCTCCACCCTGGCCCCGTCCAGGTCCCCCATCTCACTGGATGGCATCACTGTGACAGCCAAGAAAGAGTCTGGGGTCATCTCACTCACCCCTCTCCTCGCTCACCCAACTCACTGGGAAGTGGTGTCAGCTCTATCCACTGCCCCCTCTAGAGGGCGCCACTGCTCCTCTCCTAACGGCCGCTTCTGCCCAGGCCTCCTGCGTTCACACGACTGACTTCCGCCCTCCCTCCAGAGTCCATTCTGCACACGAAAGCAGCGTAGCCATTTCCCACTGAACTTTGCAAATACTCTGAAACAGTTCACGAACACCAAAAATAGAAATATATACACTACACACCATAATTAAAGGAATATTCATGCACCCACCACCTAAGAAAACATGACCATCATCTTTTTTCTTTTCACGCAAATGGAGTTCACCCACGTAGACACCAGCCGCTCAGGCACACAGGTATTCTGGATCCGCTCGGGATCCATGCTGTTGCCCCTGCACGCTCCTGCCTTTTTCTGCCTTTCAACTTCTCTTACAAGACCTCCTCCGAGAGCCAGGAGTTCCCTTCGCGAGCACCTACACTTGGAATGGCATGTTCACGTCCGACTGTCCCAAGTCTAAACGCTCCACGTGGGCACAGACCGTATCTTGGCTGCTGCTGGTTGCAGCAATGGGACCCACACAAGAGCTGGCCCCAGGGCATGGCTGTTAGGTGACAAAGGAAGGGGGACTGCCTGAACACTGGATGAAGGCTGGGGAGGAAAACCTTTTATTTCCCAGGGGGCACAGTCACAGCAGGTCAAAATCATTCCTGCCCATCAGTGAAGCCCCACCTTTAACGAACTCCAACCAATGGGGCTTACGTCTCACCTAGGATTGCCTGATTTAATTGCTTCAGCCTAAGGTATGCTCCATGAACATACCAATCTTCAACCAGTGAGCTTTTCTGTATTAATTTCCACTCATTTAGCGACGGCGCATTTACAACTGCCCTTAGGAGTAGTATTTTGAAAGCTCACATCTTTACTCTGATCTCGCTCAACCAAGAATCTGTCCTAGGGACCAAAAATTAAGAGCTCAATAAATTACCCATTGCTACCATAGAGCTCAAAAACTTCTAATTGAAAACAGGCTTGCATTTAATATATGCACTTGAAATAAATGTTCTATACTTGTGCATGTGAATGTAAAATATTAAATTCACAAGTACTCTCTGCCATGAATCAGTTTTGAGCCAAGTCACTTAACCATGTATATTTACAGCTTAAATAAGTACCTTAAGAAACTAAAATAGAAAATGTTTATTATATCACAAATTAACTAGACACAAACTTTTATTCTGAAGTCAGGAAAAACTATTCTTCATGTACAACATGAAGTTATTTCTATCTAATGCACAGGCTACTCTATATAAATAGACTGTATTTATTAGGTCCACAGTCCTGCCTGGGTTTTTTGTTTGTTTGTTTGTTTTGCCGTACGCAGGCCTCTCACTGCTGTGGCCTCTCCTGTTGCGGAGCACAGGCTCTGGATGCACAGGCTCAGCGGCCATGGCTCACGGGCCTAGCCTCTCCATGGCATGTGGGATCTTTCCGGACCGGGGCACAAACCTGTGTCCCCTGCATCGGCAGGCGGACTCTCAACCACTGCGCCACCAGGGAAGCCCCTACCTGGGTTTTAAATTCAGGTTCTGCGGTTTCTGGCAATGACTCCTGGAAAACACTCTACATTTAGTTTCCTCACCTGTGAAAAGAGAGGAACGCTGCCTATTTAACAGGATTGTCTGAAGATCAAACAAATAAGATGTGGAAGCACCAGCCACAGTCTGCCTTCAATAAGGGTTTAAAAACAATTAACAGGAAAGTTATAGCATTACGGCATACACAAGTTATAAAATCCTATCAAGATCATAAGTTATAACGTAAAACACAAACCCCAGAGTGTCTATCCTTTTGTTTATATTAAGGCAATTCTCGTAAAGTATTGGAGCAAACCCTAGGATAAACCTGCACCTCCAGCAGCAATGCAAATATCTGGTTTCGAAGGGAAAGAGCAAAGTGTTGACAAGAGCTGCACATTGTTTGGTTGTAAAATACATCCCTGGCTCACATGTTAACCACCTCAGTCTTGAGGATTTCTTTTTTAGCTTCTGAAAGTTTTGGTCACGTTCTTTTCGTTTTCTAAGCTACAGCGTTGAGAGCCGTTCCTCTCCTCCCTCGCCTTGCCCTTCTGTCGCTCCGAGCCCTCCTGCCCACAGCACTGGGCACCACGCACAGAGCTGTGTGCCAAGGTTTGGCACCGTGACATCCACTGCCTGACCCCACCCGACAGCCTCAGCTCTTCCCAAGCTCCTGCTCCCCCGCAGAAAGTGCGCTAAACCCATCCTACTCACCGCCCTCTCGGGAGCGGGCTCGGTGAAGGGCATGACAAGCGTGTCTCCAATATGTCTCCTTTCAGGTGCAATGGGGAAAAGGGTGGGACAACAACTCCTGTCAGTCACTTCCGTCGACCTCAGCACAAGTATTTTGTCCATTTTTCAATATATTTTCTTGACAATTAGGCATCAGGATAAGACTTAATTTAACATTTATAAATATTTAAGAAAAAAAGGAATCAATTTGGAAAACTTTATCAAGTTATAAAAACAAAGGTTTGTTTTTTTGACAGTGGACGTACAGTATTACATGGTTTGCCGTTATTTTCTCTCTGGGGGAAAAAAGGGAAAATGAGAAATACAGTATAGAAGTCATTAAAAGCTCAGTAGATTTTTTAAACACTTAAGAGACATGAGTTAGAAGTGCCATCAAACGAACCAACTGAAAAGCCATTTTTGCAACAATAAGAGAAGTTTGAATATGGACCCTATATTAAGTGATATGAAGTTACTGTTTATTTGTTAAGTGTAGCAAAGTAACTGTGGTTGTGGTTTTTTTTAAAGGCCTTTTCTGTTAGAGATATAAACTGAAGTATTGTAAGTGAAATGATACATGTAGGATATGCTTTAAAATATCTCAGCTTAAAAGAAATTGTATGTGTGTGTTGTGGTGGGGGAAGGGTAGATAGATAACAAATATGAAAACAGACCAGAGCATTCTAATGGTGCTGTTGATATATATAATAAACAAAATAATGGACTTTCATGTCTAGGCAAGTGGCAGCTGGTGTAACGCATCACACAGATTAAAAAACCAAAAAAAAGAAAAGTGTTTAGCTTATGCACTGCTAAGAACACCTGTGACGTCGGAGAGTGACTCTAGTGTGAACGTGGTAGGGGGTGGAAGGGTAACAGGCAGGCAGGAGTATGGGAGGAATACACCGGGAACAGAAGACCACCTACAACCCAGAGGAAGGGAGAAGGGAAAGCAGCAGAGGCGGGGCATTAGTCTACATTAGAACTGACACACTGTGGCAACAAAAGTAAGACAACCTTTGAATGACAGCTCTTTCTGAGCCACATGTGAGGTCACACACATTCCCCTCACTTTTGGTTCTGAGCTGCAGCAGGACACCACCAGAAACTCTTGATGGAATTAAATCTCACTATTCAAAATGCTCAAATCCAATGTAGTTCTAATCCATAAAAATAAAACATTCTTTATGATGAATGCATCTTTATGCATTCAAAAACAACAATCTAGACGTTTTTTATGTAGGATTTAAATAGGAGTATAAGTGAATTACACTGTTCAGATACAAATGCAACTAAAGTTGCATGAGCTGCTTTGAAAACTCACGGACATTTATATGTATTATTTTGTGATATTCCATCCACATAAAAAAGGCATTCTATTTCTTTATTTTTTTATTTGACAAGCAGCAATATCATGTTTGTCATTTTAATGTAGATACAATTATTAGGTTATCTGTCATATTACAATATTTAAGTTTTTTATCTTATGTCCTTTAAGATACATTAAAAAAAAAAAAAAAAAAAAACATCAACTGCAAACGTGAAGGGGAGAAAAAGCATGGTACCCAGCCAAATTTCCACATTTCAGCAATACTTCACTCATTCTTTTTTAATAAAGTTTTAAGAAATGTCATAATGACATGAGCTTGAAATATCTCTAGGCATTTTCTCTGACGCTCATGACGTGGCACTGGTGATGTTGTAAACAGCAGAGAAACAGGGGCTGCCAAATGGCCAAATTATGGAGGCACAGGCCTGCTTTCTCCCACAGGACACACCGGATGGCGATGGCAATGACCTTCTCACATCCACACCGGGGGTGCGCGCGTCACGCTACGTAGCTGTACTCATCTGCTGACGCCTGGCTGCGTTCGATGTACTGTTTGTCTATGAGAACTTCAATGCACTTCTTAATCATGCTGATACTAGGGTTAAACCGAGCTCTTGACTGGCTAATCACCTGTGGGAGAGACACGGATGTTTAAGTGCTCTTCTCACCAGGGGGGCACTGGAGCAAATAACTTTTTATGCAAACTAAGGAAAAAGCCCGACCTTTATGTTGTGAAGGGATAAAAACTGTGAAGAACACGGATACAGCAAAATAAAATAATAGTCATATATAACTAAATTAAACCATAAACTAATTCATCTATCTAACTACTCATATACACCCCTCAAGCTTCCACTCAACCCCTACTCAACTTTCAGCTCTTAGCTGAAGTAACACCTGCTCAGGAAAGCTTTCCGCCACACCTCCATGTCAAGACCTTTATACACATTCTCATGCTACCGTATACCTTTTCTTTGTTGCATGTGAGTGTAATTTTATATTTACTCCCATATTAGTTCAATAACGCGTTTCTTCCCTACTAGACTGAACTCCAAAACAGCAGGAGCCACATCCTGAGCTGCTCTGCACCCCATGGTGACCAGCACAGTGCTCCACACATGGTAGATGCTCGTGTATTCATGGAACGAGTCAGTGTGTGATGTGGTCCATGTCCTTCAATAACTGGACACAAGACTGAATCGGTAAGACTTAGACCTCTAAATTCAAACATGAGTTTAATACTGAAATTTTAAGTGAGTACTGTTCTCATTAAGTAATGAAGCATTTCTTTATGTTATTTGGGAGTCGTATTATTTCTGTAACATCTTCACAAAGAAACATTCCTAATCCTAATACCCTCTGCCCCAAGAGGTCTTGAGGACTTTTCCCCCTTTTACCTCCTGAATAAGGGCATTATGCCGAAGTACTTTTCGTGCTTTCATGATACGAACTATAGCAGCTTGGAGGTACATTTTCCGATCTTCATCTACAGCACTTCTCGTCTGCTCCATTTCCTGTTTTACAAGGACAAAAAAAGCCAATGAGACATTAATTCACTGCACTTGTTTTTAACTCATTTTATTTGTGAGTTTAAATAAATCTCCAATCAATACTGAGAATCAAATTATACAATTATGTGCCCAATATAACATAACCATTACCAAAAGAATATTTACAGTGAGTTATGTATAATTTCTTAACTTAAAGTTGGAAGGTTATTTTTTAAAAAATGAACACTACTGTAAATTGTACTCAGTGCAAGTAGTCAATAAAGGAGAACTTAAGTGACACAGAGTAATAGTTTTCAAGACTGCTGTCCTATCAATGAGTAAAAACTTATACCACAAAGCTTGTAGACTTTAGTAACTGGCTCCAAGTGCACACTGGAGCAGGCTTCAAGGGCAAGAGCTGTGAAGGGCTCCATTTGACTCCAGCAGAGAAGCCAGCAAGGATGGGCCAGAAGGGCCTCTCTGCATGGAGCTCAAGGAAAGACAGTGGAGGAGAGGCACAAGCAGGCAATGCCACATCAGTAGGGATCTCATAACAGCTTTTAAAAGAGAAAATACAATCCATATTACAAATTAGTATCGTTAGCCTACAGGAAAATGAGATCTTGAACATTTTAGGGTTCAAATTTAACAGCAATTAACATTTGTCTCCCATGGGGGAGTAAGTCCCTGGAGCGGCCTGTTATCTCTGATACCTTCACATCCTGCCCCGAGCCCAAGGTCAGGGTGGCACATAGGAGGCAATCAGGAAACTTCAGTGATATGAATAGGCTGCCCCAGAACAACTGCTGCTGAGGTGAAACAAGCAACAGCAGATGTTCACCGTGCAAACGGCTCACCCGGGGTCGGACCCCACTCCAGACCAACAAGCTCACAATTTGAATTTTAACACCATCCCCCGTGGTTCATTTGCACAGGAAAGTTTGAGAAGCATTTTCTACAACTTTTCTTTGAAAAATGTGTTGTAAAACCTTCTGATATTTTACAAATGAAAAATATGAGATTATATTACTATTCAAGGTAGAAATTTTTGGAAAGAATACAAAGCAAATCCATATATGCTAATACAGTTTAAGAGCAAATATGACTATGTTCATTGTGGCATTATTTACAATAGCAAAGATATGGAAGCAACCTAAGGCCCATCAATAGATGAATGGATAAAGAAGACATGATATATATACACGATGGTCTATTACTCAGCCATAAAAAAAGAATGAAATCTTGCCATTTGCAACAACATAGATGGGCCTAGAGGGTATTATGCTAAGTGAAATAAGTCACACAAAGACATATGCTGTATGATTTCACATATATGTGAAATCTGAAAAACAAAACAAATGAACGAACACAGCAAAACACAAACAGAATTACAGATACAGAGAAAAAACAGGTGGTTGCCAGAAGGAAGGCAGATGAGGGGAAGAGAAAAATAGGTGAGGGAGATTAAGAGTTATAAACTTCCAGTGGCAAAATAAATGAGTCATGGGTATGGAATGTACAGTGTGGAGTAATTTATGTAATATCTTTGTATGGTGACACATTGTAACTAGACCGGTCATGGGGATCATTTTGAAATGTACAGAAATATTGAATCACTATGTTGTGTAACAAGAACTAACACAGTGTCAATTATACTTCAAAAACAAACAAACTCACAGAAAAAGAGATCAGATTTGTGGTTATCAGAGGCAGGGGGTGGGGGTGGGGAGAGGGGAAATTGGATGAAGGGGGTCAGAAGGTACAAACTCCCAATTATAAGATAAATGATGATTAGAGATGGAATGTAAACATGATAAATACAATTAACACTGCTCTGTGTTATCTATGAAAGCTGTTGAGAGGAAATCCTACAAGTTCTCATCACAATGAAAAGTTTTTTTCCTATTTATTTAATTTTGTATCTATATGAGATGATGGATGTTCACTAAACTTACTGTGATAATCATTTCATGATGTAGGTAAGTCAAATCATTATGCTGTACTGCTTAAACTTATACTGTGCTGTGTGACAATTATTAAAACTGGGAGAAAAAAACAAAAACAAAAGAGCAAATATGACTAAACTACGATAGCTTTTCCCTAAGATACTCATTATACTACTGTTTTTAAAATCTAAAATACTGTTTATAAGGTTAGTCAATGCAAAAAATAAACCAGAGAAGATGTATCATAATTTTGATATGAAAAGTTTTGCATTGGTCTCAATATTACCACTTGTAAAGTCCAATGCTTAAATATTTCCAAAAGAAACGACATTAGAAAGCATTTACCTGTGGTGTGTCTTTCTGCATCGATGTAGTAATTTTAAATTTTGTTCTTTTACTGCTAAAGTTCATATTTAATGAAAATGAAGATTCTGCATCAATGTCTTCCTACAATTAAAAATAATTCATTTACATTTATAAAAATAAAATCACTAAATAACAATTGCTGCAAATAATATGCCATGAAATTAAATAATGACCAAGGAAAAAAGACTCAACTCTCGTAATCTTTTACATTATAAATATTATTTAAGAGAAAAATAATTGTCTTCTGTCAAACAATGAAGGAAAAAACAATTCTTTCCTAATTTTATGCTTGATAGAATTTCAATCAGCTTAGATTTAGAATAAAGCTATTTTCTGGCCCAACTGTTTAATACATGACCACCAGATAAATCTGACGAGAGTCAAGCTCATTGGCTTAAACAGAATTTTAACATTTAAATTTTTATGAAATAGCGAGGCTCATAAGTTTTCCATCACATTTTGAAAAACCAAACAACCAAATTTTTTTTTTTTGGAATGCTGCAGTAACAAAATACCAATTAAAATAACCTGACTAGAGAAGCCAACTGGTTCCAATGGCACACAAGCATCACTTCCTCACCACCCCGGTGTGATTCTGACATCAGCCCTCAACACCCATTTTATTCACTCTGCCAAAAGCGAGTGGACTTTTCTCAAGTGGAAGTTGTTAAGCCAATTTTTAGCTCTTAAGCTCTACTGGGCTTAAGAAAGCCACGCATGTCATACGGTGGAATCTGTCCACCAGCAGGACCACGAAGCACTTGGCAGATGGCACTTTCTCAATAATAGCCAAAGAAACTCTATTAAAGAATGCCAGATTCATAATTAAAATTTAATGTGCAAACAACCTATCAATATTTATTTTGTACATTTTTGGGCAGTAAAAATAACATGCTTTAGAAAAATACTTAACTTTTTAGGCACTTAAGCTTAAAAATTTAAACTTAAAATTTTAAACTTAAAAACTTTTACTTATAATTCATTGACTTAATTAAAACCTTAATATTAAGAACTTAATATTTTGTTAAGTTTCTGAAGTCAGAAAAATTAATCGTTTCTCAAAATTAAGAAAAGCTTGATTTGAATTTCAGCATATATGCCATTTAGAGCTGTTCAATTATAGGCTACGAAAGTCATCATTAGCAAAATGAACTCATGAGAGAAATAAGTCGTAGGCCATGAACCAAAATTAAAATGAAGCATCATTTACAAGACTTTTTTCTTATCGGCACAATAATAATCTGAAGCAGGAAATTTAACCCATATCTGTTGCTTTTTTAACCATTTAAATATCCAAGACATACTTTAAAAACAAAAACATGTTACTAGAAAAAAAAGTTATAAAGAAAAAAGGAATATACTATCAGCTTGCTAATTCTCAGGACAGATATTAAAAACATATGGGGGTTGGACTTCCACTGTGCGGTGGCACAGTGGTTAAGAATCCACCTGCCAATGCAGGAGACACGGGTTCGAGCCCTGGTCCGGGAAGATCCCACATGCCGCGGACCAACTAAGCCCATGCACCACAACTACTGAGCCTGTGCCCTAGAGCCCATGAGCCACAACTACTGAGCCTGTGTGCCACAACTATTGAAGCCCGTGCACCTAGAGCCCGTGCTCCGCAACAAGAGAAGCCACCGCAATGAGAAGCCCCCGCACCTCAATGAAGAGTAGCCCCTGCTCACCACAACTAGAGAAAGCCCACATGCAGCAATGAAGACCCAATGCAGCCAAAAATAAACAAATTAATTAAAAAAAAAAAATATATATATATATATATATATATATATATATGGGGGTTAGTTGAGTCCTGAAATTCAGGGACATGAGAGTGACAGCACCTGAGATGGAGTTACACATATTAAATATGTGTATAAATAGACATCAACAGGCTGTCATTTCCTATCACAGAACCATGTAATTAAATATTAACTAAACATATGGGGGAAAAAACCCAGCAAGATTTAGGACAGACTACAGTTTTAAAACCTCAATTAACCAGAATCCTTCTGCTGTCAACTCTTTAATAATTTTTCAGTAAACTGTCACAGTATAGGACAAATAAGATCAATCTATAAAGGGCACACGAGTACCAACTTAGACAGCCTTCTCTGTGACGCCTCAAGTTCTTGGCCATAAGGAGCCTGAAGTAATGTAGCTGATTCGAGTGCTTCTCAAAGAACAAAGGGCATTAACAATTATAACCTTACTTTTAAAACTGCAAACATCCCATGAAAAAGCTTTAATACTTATAATGCTTAAATTCCTTGAACTATTACCCCATACCTTTTCTGAATCATGGTTAATCATTTTCACATCGAGTAATGATTTGATTGTTTTTGTCAGTTCCTTTTCGTTCATCTGAGTGCTGTCTTGAAGTTCTTTATAGCTGACGGTTTCACTGTTGTTAAAGGCAAGAAGAACCGCCATTTGGTATGTTGTGACCATAGCTACGTATGGTTTGCCCAAATAGTTCATTTTAACTTCACCTACAATTAAAACAAAATTGTGACAATAAACTCATCATTCAAAGAAGCATTCCAAAATTACCTCAGTAATAATTGTTTATTTCAGATATTTTCTCCTGAAAGAGTGAACCAAGAACTCTTGGTTAAATTGTTGCAAAGCCATTCCTGCCAGCAATGTAATCATCTGTTTGCGGGGGTGGGGGGGATGGAGGGGACGGCTCTTAGTTTTGAGTATGTAGTATAAATCATGGTTAAGCTATCATAACATTACCAGTAAGCTCAAACAATGTCTTTAAATAGTAATAGGAAGGCTAACACTCAGGCAAAAAAAAAGTAAGAAGAGGTGGAAGTAGGAGGAGAAACAGACAGACAAAGGGAGAGCATGATAGCCTGCTACCAGCAACTGCCTCCTGTGTGTGTATCTCATCTACCCCAGGGAAGGTTCAAGCATACAGGAGGACACCTGTACTAAAGTGTCTAAACCATAATTTCTGCCAAAATATAACAATGCTATTTTGTTTCATAAATAATGTTTTTCTCCCCAGTAATTTTCTAGGAACAAACACAAATGGGAAGAGAGACAAACAGGCAGATGCATTATTTTGTTGAAATAGTTGATGGAATAACAATGTTCTGGACCCTACACTACCCTGAGAGCTAGAAAGGTACATCAGGCTTAGGCCAACTACAGTTCTACCCATTCCAGGGGGCAGCACACTGAAGAGCTTGTTAACAAACAGTGTGTAAAACAGTTATGCATTTGCAACATGTAAAAACAGTTAATGCAAGTCAAAGAACTGCTTCCTAAAGAATAAAGTTATGGTTTAGTGATTGTATTTCTCTTTCTCTCTCTTACACAAGCACACACACACACATCCTGCATTATTTGACTGTTAATGAATTATAAACTATATCAGCATGAGATTTGGTTTTAGGGCTCTATATTTTAACTCAAGGAAGCTGTATGTTACATGAACTCACCCCAGAGGCTGCATTCTCCCTGTTAGTAGTGGTAATTAGTAACTCTGATCAAGATTGTGTGCTTCCTTTATTATTTAATAATATATATTAATTCATTATGTAATTAAAGACTTTAAAGGATATAAGTCAATTCTCCAGCTTACTATGACCACACAGATGCCTATGCTAACTTGCATTATGCCTCGACTTATTTTTTTAAAAACTGATATTCAGAAATATTTTTCAAAATTATTTGGATAGGAACACCTAGAGAAAAAATTCCTAATCTCTGAATTTTCATGAAAGGAAGTTTAATTAATTGGAATATCCAATTCATGTAGAGTTTACGTAGACTACAGTCATTAGGACTGTCCTACTAACAATTAGTATAAAGAGCACTTTAAGAGCCTCATCTCAACATTAAAGCTTAGAAAACGCGGTGAGAGGCAAAAAAAAAAAACATCATGTAAACTGCATTACACCATTTGTGCAATGACTGCTTAATCATATCCCAGAAACAAGTATAAAATAATGCCTCAAGCACCTACATGATTAAGCTAGGACCATCACCTAGCTGTCACAGATGTTGCAATGTACTACCATGGGTTTGGAAACAGAATGAGGCTTCTGCCACAAGAACCCAAAGAGCATTAGGAGACAATGCAAGTAAGGGGTCTAAGTATCATTTACTGATATCAAATCCACTCTGCATCCCTTAAAAACAGGAAAACTTGTTAGTTGTGTTTTATGACTTTTTCTTGCTATTTTTCAATAAATTATCGGTGTCGGGGTACATGGACCTCTTTCCACTTTTTTTCAGCACCACTCTCTTATTACTCAGCTCATGGCTGGAAAGACTGCGGAAGGGGTGGAGGAAGGAAAGGAAATCCCAAATCTGGATGATTCACTTAATTACTGCTGTGTAAATAGAAAAGGAAAATGACAAAGAGGTCATTTAACCTTCAGAATAGGTTGACGAACTTTAAGAACCTGCAAGCTAGAATAAAACATTCCAATACATACATACTTGAAAAATCAGACAACCATAATTGAATTGGTCATTAACAATTACCAGAAATAAAGAGTAGGCAGAACTCTCACAATACTTTAATCCAAGTTACTCCTCTACTACCTATCAGCAACCTAGTCTCTAAGGGAAAGTTTTTTTTACAGAAGAATGTCAGCTACTAAATGCTGAGTGCATGACAGAGTATCACTGATCTGCAACCAGGAAGAAGATAACTGATTCAAGCAATGATCACCAGTGGATGCTACAACCATCAGATACAGTTGTTCCTGGAAGATGGTATTCATTTGGGAACTAAGTGTCACCCCTCATATCACCTGCTAATTGAAAAGGTCTCCTCACAATGGAAACATCACCTCAATCAACCAAGTGACCACTTTACTGCCTCTCACAGTGGGACAGTCTGACACCACGTGCCTTCTGATGTAATGCAACACAAGTACACAGGACCACCAAAGAAGTATTCTCACCAATAATATCTTAATCTGAATATATAACTAGTTGCCAAACACCAAAATAGTAAATCCCTCATTAAAACTACTTTAGGAGACAGAATGATTATTGCTGAGGTAATGCAAAGGAGTTTAAACTCCCCAAGATAGATATTTAGGGGAAGTAAAAGTAAACTTAATCCAAATACATTAAAACACTGGTCCAGCAATGTTTTTTTCCTTAAAATCAATTATATTTACTAAATGAGAATATAAAAAATTCACAATAGATGTAAAATTAAAGGCCAACTACTAAGCGACCACTTACTAAGAATATCAATGAACATCTCTTTATTTCACAAACTACTGAAAAAATTAAAATGCCCAATTTGTTCAATAAACATAAACTTGTAAAGATATGTATTACTATGTACTAATTATTATGTACTAATATGTATTACTAACAAAATGAGACATCATATTCCAAATATAAAGTAGTCAAATAAATGGTACTTACAAGAAACTACTTAGATGAAATTTCTCTTAGGTGAGTGAATTTCCTAAATAAAGGTATGGCAACTAATCAGATTTTCTTGTACCATTTCTAAGAGACATTAACATACATGGCCATCCTTTCCCTCTTATACAAAGAGAAAGTTGATTTAATGTACTTTTCAAAGCATAGCTTTAGCAAAAGTAGAGAAATTCTGAGTGTTTGCTTTGGCTAACATCTTCAGGCAGCTTAGAGAAACTGAATAGAGGCTCCAATCACTCAAAGTATTAATCCTACTTTCCAATTAGTAGACCCCACTGTTCCAGGAAGAAGCTAAGGAAATGATTAGATTTTGATTAAACTTTTCTAAAACTGGAAAGTACTGGAAGTTAATTGGGACATTCTGGAAAAAGTGTTTACTACTGCCGTTCACTACAGTACCACAAATAAAAATCAAATGGTTAGGTCTCCTTGTGATGCTATAATAGTTAATGAAATTTTTGAGGATATCTGCCATATCTAGAGAGAAGAGGTTTTTAAGATATGTTTCATCAAGCCTGGCTTTCTAAATAAAATTCCTAGTATCTATAAAAAGTGATTTGTTACAGAAATATAGGAAACCATTATAAAATTCAGAAACTCCTTATAAGTAGCATAATTATAAAACACTATTAAAAATGCTGCACTTGCTTTAACCATATAAAAACGTGCTCAACTTTACTCATAATAAAAGGAATGCAAATTAAAAGAAAAAAAATGCTTCACTTGAACTTCATTATTAGTTGCTTTAATGGTAACCAGAAAGGAAGATGAAGAAGAAAACATTAAAAACTAAAATCAGGAAAAAAACAACAACTACAATTAGGGCCTATGAAATCGATTTCCAAATTTTTAACATAATCATATCAGGTAAATTTCATTAAACTAGATATAATTAAATGCATTTTACCTGTACAAAGATAATGTAACCATGTAAGCTTCCTTCCACTGAAATGCTGGCTGTAAAATAATTCAAACTGTAAAAAAGAAAAAAGGAATCAAATTATTTTCAGCTTCTACAACCTAACTTACTTGGCTATCACTACACTAAAAAAGTAAAAAAATTCATGTTAGAGAAGACATTAGAGCCCATCTGGTATATTTACTCATTTTACAGATGAGAAAACACATCTATGCAAGTTCCTGACGAAGATCATATAAATATCAGGCCAGCTCTTTTCACTTAAAACCCTGTCTGGGGTTCTTTCCACCAAACCACAGCCCTGCAAATTTAACTTTTTGTATAAATTCAGAAATTATCATTTTGAATGATATCAATTTGGACTTTATAAATAAAATCCCTGACCAAAACCACTACCATACGCATTTCAACATGAAAATATAAATCAAACCTTCATTTCTAGTCTCCTATTTGCCAACATATACCCTTGCTGAATGGACGGGTTGAATAATATCAGTGATCACTCCAAAAGTGACATCCACAATTTAACTTCCACATACAGTCAAACACTAATACAAGCAAAGCTTCAGAGGCCTGTCTTTGTATCTTTTGTTGACATTATTGTGAAAAATTAAATTTAACATTCTATTAACATAGCTTTAAAATTTTAAAAATTCCTCCCTCAGATTGAATGTAGGACATCAGTCCAAAAAATAGAGAGTTCATATCTTCTAAAGAGCTAGTACATAATCTACAGCGAGAAAATGATACTGAAATGTAAAAAAGGTAAAAACTCAACTTCCATATAAAACTGAAAAATAAATATATTCATCACATCACAATTCAGAATTGTGGACATACTTTTAGCATGACGAGCCATATGTGATATACCTAAAGCTTTTATCTGTACTTCAAACTTTACTTTCTGTACTTTCAAAATGAAGTTTAAATAAAGCAATCAGCAACATTTGACCTGTAAGCTGCACTATGCCCACTCCTTACAACAAAAGTTCACAGCTGCCAGCCAGGAGAACTGGTGAATTCTTTTAGCAATTTATTCCAAGATAGTCCTGGGAAGCTGAAACTTGAGCATTTTTTCCCTCCAATGGTGCAGCATTCTCCTCTATGAGCAAATTCACCAGCCCTTTGGCATGATAAATAGGAAATGACTGGCACCGGGAATACTTATGATTTTCTGCCTGGTCCTAATCTAGACGAAGAAAAAAATCAAAGTATGGCATAAAAGGATCCCAGAGGTAGGCTCTGACTAATAATCTCCCTGGGTGTCAATAAAATTCAATTACTACTATACAAGTTGTAATTATGAAACATTTATAAGGAATTTATGGACAAAAGCAAAATAAAACATTTTTGAAACTGAGAAAACCAAAGTTTAAAATGCTCTTTACAAATTATGTAAGTGCAAAACTAGCTTTAGGATGTATATTCCAAGCTCTGAAAGCACATGCTTTACCTCTTTATAGCCCTAGCAACTAGTACCATCATTAAAGTTTTATTGATGATATCAATATGCCAAAGAAAGCATTCCTTTATCCTTAAATTTAAAATCTGATTATAAAGATTCTCATATCCATAGCTAGTCAAGAACAAAAAGATTCAGTTCCAAATGAGAGTAGTATCAATTCATCTGGTATTAAAAGACAAAAGTTGTAACATCTTGCTTAACGATATCATTAAATAACTGTGTTATCAAAGTTTATTAGTAATAAATATACCTTGACTAAACTTCTCATGTTAAAGTCAGGCTTAATAGTTATAATAATCAGGCTAACAGAGAGCATCTTTCAAATACCATTTGAGGGCATTAATTGAAACTCAAGGGGCCTTAAAAATGAATGTTTCATATTTGATGAGCGTATTCACTTCAAACAGAGAGCTGCACTAATATACACTACCTTATATTTCTTTAGTTATTATTCAGGTTTGTGGACCAGGTACAAAAGTAGATTTAAGATATACTGGTCTAATATGCAAAATAAAGTACTTTTTTTTTTTTAAGATTTTCTGATGTGGACCATTTTTAAAGTCTTTATTGAATTTGTTACACTATTGCTTCTGTTTTATGTTCTGTTTTTTTTGCCCCGAGGCACGTGGGATCCTAGCTCCCCACCCAGGGATCGACCTGCGTCCCCACCTGCCCCGACTGGAAGGCAAAGTCTCAACCACTGGACTGCCAGGGAAGTCCCCAAAATAAATTGCTTTCAATTAAAGCTTAATTTCCATGGTTTTAAGATACGTGTAAAATGGATGTGATTTCTGATAAACAGCTATATTTAAGGGAAAGATGGGAAATATCTAGACGACCATTAAAGCAAAGGGAATTAATTTACATGTGAAAAATAAAATAATAAATACACAGATGGATTTTCATTCTTACGTGGCTGAAAACTTGGATTTACTAGGAGAAATGTTAAGGACAAACTCCCTCTACTGGTAATTAGAGAAAGTCCAAACTGAGAGAATGATATGCTTGGAATCATAATTTATAGTCAGAAAGAAACCCACTTCCTGTTTGTAAATGAGGACACTGGAACCTGGGGAAGGTCATATGTTAATAAATAAAGTTTAAGGGGTTGATTCCAGTACTCCAATAATTACTGGCAAATAATTATTTCAAGGAGAAAGAGAAGAATAACAAACTTAAAGGAGATTTTAGTTCTGCCAGCCCCCACCCTGTCCCTTAATTTCGATTGGAAAAGCAGGCTCTTAAGAAGAAATAAGGTTTAAGACTGTCAAAGGTGAGGGGTCAGTTTTCTTTCTCTTGCCTGGTCACAAATACATCAAAGTGCTTTACACCTGGTTACCCCATCCCCTGCCCTGGGATCATATTCTGCCCATCCAAACAAATGCTCTTCTTCATGAAGTTTCTAAGATGGTTTGCACTATCATGCCTTTTCAAAGACGCAGAAAATCCTAAATTAGACTCCTATTCGGAAAGTCCACCTTATGCATGGTATCTTGAAATCTACCTGGCTACTCTGCTATTACCACTACTATCACTATTAACTATTACTTCTACTTTCAGCATTTATTGAGTACTTCTTATATACCAGACTAAGCGCTTTACATATTTCATCTTCATATTAACACTCTGAGTAGTAGTATTATCAGTTAACAAAAAATTCGGAAGTTATTTGAACAAAGTCACAGAGCACAGTAAACGGAAGAGCAGACATTTAAAATCAGGAGTTATGATTCCGGAGCTTACACTGTGTTACTTGATTTATAATCCTTATTTTGAAAGAAGCAAAAATAACATACATACATAATGTAATGATTCAAACTACACACTGTGAACATCTCTAGTAAATAGTGTAATGAAATACCATTTTCATTTTAAACTTCATAAACATATGCATAACTCACTGGTTCACAACCTCAAGTTACTGCCCAAGTAAAAGACTATTAAAAGATAAGCCTCCTTTGGTGAGTTAGAGAATCAAAAAGGGTCAGTTTCAAAAGAAACGAAAACATGTTCATCCACTCAAAAACTTGTACGTGAATGTCCATAGCAGCATTACTTACACACCCCAAAGTCAAAACAGCCCAAACGTCCAACAGCTGATGAATGGATAAATAAAGTGTGGTGTCTCCATACAATGGAATATTATTTGGCAATACAAAGGGATGAACTACTGGCACAGACTCAAACATGGATGGACCTTGACATTCTTCTGCAAAGTGAATGAAGGCAGTCACAAAAGCACGCGTGACATAGCTCTATATGAGATGTCCAGAACAGGCAAATCTACAGAGAAAGAAAGCAGATTGCCTAGGGCTAGGGAGAGGGGAGGGAGTTGGGGAAGGCGAGGAGTGACTACTGATACGTAGGGGGTTTCTTTTAGGGTAATTAAAATGTTCTAAAATGGTGCTGGTGGTTGCAAAGCTCTGTGAATATACTGAAAACCAATGAAAGTGTACACTTTGAGTGAACTGTATAGTGCTGTGGCCTGAATGTTGTGTCTCCCCAAATTCATATTGAAATCCTGACGCCCAATGTGATGGTTTTAGAAGGTGGGGCCTTTGGGAGGTGCTTAGATCATGAGGATGGAGCCCTCATCTATGGCATTAGTGCTCTTATGAAAGAGACCCCACAGAGATTCCTAGCCCCTTCCACCATGTGAGGACACAGCAGGAAGTCTGTCACCTTAGGCCCTCATCCCACCGTGCTGGCACCCTGGCCTCAGACTTCCAGCCTCCAGAACCATAAGAAATCAATCTCTGTCATTCACAAGCCGCCCAGGCTGTGGTATTTTGTTACGGCAGCCTGATACAATGACTACAAGACTACATGACTAAGCCGTATGGTACAAGTTACATCTCAACAGCTGTTAAAGATGTAGTCTCCACAGTCTCTTTAAAAGCTTTGGGTAAGAAGTCTATGGTTTCTATTCAGTCACACTTTAAAGCCATTTTTACTTGAATTTTCCAGCTTCAATCTATTTTTTCTAGAATATTTCACATTCTACATATATTTACCTAAATTACAGCCCAGAATAAAAATAACTATTATAAGGGATAAATGAATTATAAAGATGGCTCAATATTCAAATGAAAAATTAGAAAATGATTGTTGTAAGTACTGGATTCTAAACTTTCTTATAATATCAAAATCCTTGTAATTTAGAACTACTTAAGACAGATAACAGGTTTACTAAGAATAAGAGACATGCTTTGACAAAGAACTGACACCCTTAGCATTTTAGTTTTAATATTAGAAACTACAATAATTTACAGTCTTCCTCAGTACCCTCCTTTTTAGGGAGGGTACTGAGGAAGAATAACAATAACAAGGCAGAATAACAATAATTTGTGAATATATTTTTATATCACGTGAGCCCTCAAGACTTCGGAGAAATATTTAAAGTGATATAACGTGAAGATAATTATTAAAATTCCTTAGGTCTTCCAATATATTTTCTGCCAACTTGCCATCTGTACACTTTTTTCCAATTCCTGGGGAATCGCAAATGTAGATGAAGGAGCCTGAGTAAGAGGCCATGCACCAGCCTAGAAGGAGAAAAGTCAAACAGTTAAACATCTCACTTGAAAGTAAATGTTTATAAAATAATTTAAGCAACTAAAGCACCTTTTTCTCCTTCCTCAAAATGTTGATAAAACCCACCAGCATTACTATCAAGGCACGGTTCATTCCAGATCAATATAACATATAACTTTAGAAGCTATAATATTCTGGTTGAAAGAAAGGTAATCAGGCATCAATCTATTAATCATTTGTATCAGAGTATTTGAAATGGTTAGTAAATGCTCACAATGAAACACATATTCATACCTGTAGAACATATATTTGAAAACTAATTCCCAAATCTATTACTGTGTCTTGATTTTTGATAAAATTGTTGAACTTATTGTTCAGATCCGCACTGACACTCATATCTGTGTACATCCGATGTAGCTTGCTGGTAAATTCATAACCACAGGCTTGCTGTAAAAGAAAGTTTTAAAAAACATATGACTTAAAAACAAAAACAATAAACCATACTGATTATTAAGAATGCTTTGCTACTGCTAGGTCTATGGTCAAAGGTCCTGCTTGTACACTTACACCAAAGGCCTGTATTATTCATGACCCAAAGCAGCTATTCAAAACCTTTCAAAAGTTCCTTTTTTTTTTAATGCAGATTAAATAAGTGAATGAAAACATATATTCATGAAACAACAAATTTCCCTTTAAAACAAGAACTTTTCTATAAATCTGTATATCATTTCAACAGTACAAAATGCTCCATTACTGAATGTAAGATGATACCTTATAATGTTTACAGATAGCATCAAATACACATGAAAGATAACTGGGAATATTTGTTAAAAAGGAGGGGTACTGAGGCAGATTTTTAACACCATTAACTGAGTAATGAAGAAATCTATTTCTTTGAAGTTATTCAAAACTCTGCCATCACCAGGTCAGAAAATCTGGATCTCTAATCTTGGGATATAAAAAGCTTTGTTAACATTACCTCTAAAAATTAAAGGGTAAATTATTTTTGGTATATTTAAAAAGGACCACATATTCAATGTATACCATACAGGAAAATTATCAACTATTGAAAAACTCAGGATAAATAAAATTAGCAACTGCTTATCTTATCAGTGTGTAAGCTAAAATGACATAAAAGTGAACTGAAATTCAAATGCACTCCACAAAACTTGTACTTAAAGGAATATTTTAGGTGTGTTCATTTATACGTAATACAAGGTTTTTGTAAAGTTAACACGTTATCTTGTGGATGATTCTATATCAACATATAGAGAGACTTTGTCCTTTAATACAGCATTTGCATATCCCACCATGAGACTACACCACTTTACATTTAACCAGTCAACTGTTGATGAATTATTTCCTGTTATTACTCATATTGCTACAGTGAACATCTTTGTGTGCTAGTGGAATAATTTCTAGGACACTATCATATCAAAGGCCTACAGTACCTTTAATTTATTGATCATGGCTTCTTCAGAATCCATAGACATGGATAACCCATGAATTAAACGTTTCGCCAGCATTCTTGCGTAGAACTACATTAAAAAATATTTTAAAAGATTACTTCCTTTCTGATGATTTAAAGTTCAAAAATAAATCAAAGCTGACACATAAAACCTCTCGATTCACAACTTACCTTTTGAAAAACATCCTTATCGTCGATATATTTAAAGACAGTAATAAAGCTCGTGAGCTTGTCCTCTACTTCATTCTCTGTCATCCCCTTGGCTGATTTCTTCAGCAAGTTGTCACAGTACTTAGCGAGCTCAAATAGAAATTGACAGTAACGCTTTCAGAGGGCCCTTCTCAAAGGAGGCACAGTGGCAACAACACAAAATAAGATCACGGTCTTTGCCATCCTCAAGCTTATGTTTTAATAATCATGGACATGCACTAAAGAACTTGAAATATATGTCATCAGGGAAATTTTTAAAAAACTATAAACAGTAAAAAATCTAATCAACCCTGAATGATCAATACAGCAATGATATAAGTAATTAAGTTTTTTTTTTTTTTTTTTTTTTTGCGGTACGTGGGCCTCTCACTGTTGTGGCCTCTCCTGTTGCGGAGCACAGGCTCCGGACGCGCAGGCTCAGCGGCCATGGCTCACAGGCCCAGCCACTCCACGGCATGTGGGATCTTCCCGGACCGGGGCACGGACCCGTGTCCCCTGCATCGGCAGGCGGACTCTCAACCACTGCGCCACCAGGGAAGCCCAGTAATTAAGTTTTGATGGAACACCTAGGTGAGTTTTGAGCAGTTCTGTCATTTCTGACATTACATAAGTACTTTTTAAAAATCTCACAACAACCTTGTAAGCAAGTTTCCTTTAAAGGTTATCATTTTTCATCAAATTCCCTTTAGATCTCAGATAAAATAAAATCTCCATGTAAAGTAATGCAAATTATTTTAAAGCAGTCATACTTTCCAACCCAAACATTGTAAAATGGAATATTTTCTCCTTCAATTATTTCTTAAGAAAAGGCTACAGACGTGACCTACTGCATTCCTTAAATAAAAGCTAAATGATATACAGTGTTGATATGTTTTTATTTTTAATAATTAATTTCAACTACATTTTAAAAAAATGCTACAAAAACAAATTAATTTGACATTCACCTCAGTTTTCATTTTCTAATGCTGACTTTTCATATGTTTACATTTATGCAACCATCAAACTTACCAATTCAGGTGCTTTGCAAACAGACTTGGGTTCTCTGTAATTTACAACTGATGTAAGGGCCTATATAGAAGACAGACCAGGAATTAGCCACCATTAATAGGGTAAAAACACAGCTGGCTCTATATATGCTATAATCTGTACATCCAAAAATTACTACCCCACATAAAACATGGCATTTTGGGGGTAGTTTGTTAATACTGTTGTCATATCTAACACAGGGTAAACTCCTCTCACAGTGTCCCTCATGGTAATTATATAATGATTACATATAATCCTGTTCCTACTGAAAGATACTCTTCATAACTCATTACTGATACTTGAATACACATAAAATAAGACTGTATTTTCAAAAATCTTACAACAACCATGTAGGCAAATTTAAATTTAAAAATTTGTAAAATATAATATTTACTTTTCTTTCAAATATTATTCATTATAGCCTAAGTATTATATTCAAAGGAAAAATGAGCACTAAAGAATATTGAAATTATACATGTATTTTTCAGAACATACTAGTGTATTAACAAGTCTCCTTTTATAGCATAATCACGGGAAGTTCAATTCCCATATAATTCAAGCATTCAATCATTCAATTACTCACTTAAAGTTAAGTTACACACTTCTATTTTGACTTTCACTATGAAATTGGTTGGTTAAGGTGAATCTCCATCTCCAGATTAGAAATCTCACAATTAGAAGCCCTAATTCTGAAACTACCTTAAAGAATAATGATTAAATGAAGAAAATCATATATAGATAAGAATATATGTATTAAAAAATTACCTTATCCAACGCACTCATAAAGTGCTGATCACCATTCAGAACAGTGTTGATAAGCTGAACAAATTTACCATGTACTTCCAGAACTGACTCCACAAATAGTGTTGGCATCTAAAAATATGAAATACAAAGTACAAAACCACATTTTAAGAAGTTCAAGGGTATAATTTGGCTTAGTGAAGAGTTGTTCAAGAGTAAAGTTTTCCCTAAGCAAATAATGTTACACACGACACACACCCTCAAAAAATGTTTTTAGCTAAGACGGTCTTTAAAATCTAAAACTTTGATGTTGAAGTTAGCTGTCATTCAACACTGTAAATGCAGGACTGTAGTTCCTCTGCTAGAAGAACCCATGGAAAAAACACTTCTTTCTGGTGCTGGAATTCTGTATCTTAAGTGTAACAAGATACAATCTCAGAACTACCAGGCCTATCACTTTCATAGAGGATTATGTAAATAAAAACGGCCTTCAAAGGCACTGAAGGCTGAGAGAGAGAGGAGAAGTTAAAAAGCCATTATCTGTGAAAACTGAGACCCCTAGAGTTGGGCAGTACAGTTCCCCACATCTCAGAGAGAAGAAATACCTAGTAGTGCAAAAGTGAGTTTTCATTCTTAATGGAGATAACTATGAAGTTAGACCTAAGACTTCTAAGTCAGCTAAAATTATCTGAGTCTCCTACAAACGCATTCTCTTGTATTTGCATCTCCCAGGCCTTGACACCAAACTCTATGCCTCTGTGCCCAATGTCATTCCACACCCTGAATCTGTAAAACTAATATAAACTAAGAAACCTAATAAATAATACAGGCTATTAGATGTAAGCAATATAAATTAATAGTTTTACAAAAAATGGGAAAGCTTACGCATTGCTGTGGCAGGACATAACATCTAAGAATTATCTGCCAAAGACAAATAAACCTACAACTAAGGAGATCAGCATTTAATAAATGCTCCTGAACAATGAGGTCTATACACAGATCACTGCATCACAGGAGGAGCAAACAGCTCTACATAGGAAAGAGAAGTGACATGTGATGTCATGTCTATCTTATTTGTCAACCATCACTAGTAAAAACAAAGAAGGTGGTCCAACAAAATTTGACAATAGGAACACACTTTGATAGGAGACACCTTATTGTAAACAGTAATTTAAATGGCAGGGAACTCTTAAGATGGGGATTAAGGATATGAAGGTCACTGCTGGGTATTTTGGGTAGTAAGCATATATTTAGGGAAGATAGTTTTAATCCAAATTTGCTTCCCGGGCTATCAAATCCAGGGCATGTAAAAGGAAATCAAATTGTAAGTTGTCTATATTATCACTGATTAATACCATTACCACTACAACTAACTAAACATTAATGCCAGTTACACAGAAACAAGACTGTTTAGAAACAGCAAACAGGGACTTCCATGGCGGCGCAGTGGTTAAGAATCTGCCTGCTAATGCAGGGGACATGGGTTCGAGCCCTGGTCCAGGAAGATCCCACATGCTGTGGAGCAACTAAGCCCGTGAGCCACAACTACTGAGCCTGCGCTCTAGAGCCCGCGAGCCACACTACTGAGCCCATGCGCTGCAACTACTGAAGCCCGCACACCTAGAGCCCGTGCTCTGCAACAAGAGAAGCCACCGCAATGAGAAGCCCGCGCACCACAACGAAGAGTAGCCCCCGCTCACCGCAACTAGAGAAAGCCAGCGCGCAGCAACGAAGACCCAACACAGCCAAAAATTAATTATTAATTAAAAAAAAAGGAAAGATCAAACATACTTTTCTGTGAGAAATTAATTAACAATTGCTAAATGAACATGACAGTGTGTAGGAAGAAGTTTATCTTATTCACTGATTTTCTAATAATTGATAATTCCAAAATGTGTCCAACAACTTCTAGGTTTGAACATTTTAATAAAGACGTTTCATTTATTGGCATGGTAGGACTTTTCTTTCATGCTTTTAAACAGTAAAGTCAAAAGAAAAACTCCATGATAATCTGATTAAGAGAAAAATTTTCCAGTTCCTTATGTAACTCACATTTTCCTGAGTAAGATTACTGGTTGCTCTAAGGCCCTCATCATGGATATGATTTTGCAGCTCCTGAATCATATGAGGTAAACCAGTGGACACAGCACGGAGTAAGACATACATATTTGCCATGTCTGAGGGGAAAAAGAAATTTATTATTAAATTTCCAAATAGTTTAAAAATGTTTTTAATATAATAGGTAATATATGGTTCCAAATGCAGAATTACAGAAGAGTATGCAGAGCCAGATCCCCACACCTTTCTCCCAATCACCCCATCCTCCTCCCCTGGGAAAGCAACGTTGTGGTTGTTTAGTATCTTCTCAAAGCTGTTTCCTACCCATTCAAGCAAATACGCTATTCTTCCCTCTGCCCCTTTTTATACAAATAGGGTAGCGTATTTATATTTTATACAAATAGGGTAGCGTACTATAAACAACACTTTAACTTAGAGATCTTTTTACATCAGTACACAAAGCATTTCCTCATATTTTACAACTGCTTAGCACTCCACTTTATGGCTACATTACAACAATTCCTTAACAATTGATGGGAATTTGGTTGTTTCCAATCTCTTGATATTGCAATGTTACAATTAATAATCCTGCATATGGGCAAGAATATCTGCAGTATAAATCCCTGGAAGTGGGACTGCCATGCAAAGCTTAGTCTTGCAGAAGGACCTTCTAGACAGAGCTCCCAGTGGCCAGGAGCTCCCTTGCCAACAAATGTTGTGATCTTTGCACTGAGAGGTGGAAAATGATATCTCAGTGTAGTGGGTTTTATTTTAAACTTTTTACTGAAGTATAACACACACACAGAAAAATGTACAAACCATAAGTGTGTATCTCAATGAATTATCACGAGTGAACCCCCCTCCCAAAGTTATCACCACCCACAGTAAGAAAGAGACATGACCTCCACTCAGAAGTCCCCTTCATACCTCTTCCCAATCACTACCTCTCCTGTTCTTCTGCAACGGTAATCACTGTCGTGACAGATTAGTTACTTACTAAACTAAACCAAACCACAGGTTCAGTTTGCCTCTTTTGAACCATTTATACAAATGAAATCATACAATTCTTTCATGCTTGGTTTCTTTGGTTCAACATGTTCATAAGGTTCACCTGTGTTGTATGAAGCTATAATGTGTTCCTTTTCACTCTCCTATAATATTTTATTGTGTGAATATGCAGTACTTTAATTCATTCTGCTGTTACTGGACATTTGAGCTGTTTCCAGTTTGGAGCTATTACAATGTTGCTGTGAGCATGCTTGTGCATGTCCTTTTGTGTATGTGTGCATGCATTTTGGGTGGGGGGTTGAACACCTATGAGAGCAACAGCTGGACCGCAAGAGATGTGTTTGCTCAGCATTAGCAGTCGCTCACTGGCAGTGTCTCAAGGTGGTTGCATTGATTTATACTCTAGGTCCAACATATAACAAGTTCCTGTTACTCTATACACTTCCACACACTTATTATTTTCAGTCTTTTTCATTTTATATCAAAATGTGACTAAGTACTGATACCTTAGTTTGGTTTTAATTTGCATTCCTCTGTTTTAGTGAGATTGAGAGCCTTTTTATATGTTTATTGGCCATTTGGATAACCTCTATTCTGCAGTGCCTGTTCAAACTTCTTGACTATTTTATATTTTGGACATAAACCTTTTTCAGGGATTGCAAATATATAACCGTATGACAGCCTTTTTTTTTTCTTTTTGAGTTATAACTGACATATGTTAGTTTCAGGTTTATAACATAATGATATTGGTATACACTGCAGACTGATCACCACAATCTGTCGAGTTAACATCTGTCACCGTACATATTTACAACTTTTTTCTTGTGATGAGAACTTTTTTATTTTATTTTTTTATTAATTTTTATTGGAGCATGGTTGCTTTACAATGTTGTGTTAGCCTCCACTGCACAAGAAATGAATCAGCCATACACATACAGATATCTCCCCCCTTTGGGACTTCCCTCCCATTTAGGTTACCACAGTACATTAGGTAGAGTTCCCTGTGCTATGCAGTAGGTTCTCATTAGTTGTCTATTTTATACATAGTATCAATAATGTATATGTGTCAATCCCAGTCTCCCAATTCCTCCCACCACACCCCTTTCTCCCTTGGTATCCATACCTCTGTGTCTCTATTTCTGCTTTGTAAATAAAATCATCTATACCATTTTTCTAGATTACACACATAAGCGTCATTATACGATATCTGCGAGAACTTTTAAAATCTACTCTCTTAGCAACTTTCAAATATGCAACATGGTATTATTACCTATAGTCATCATGCTATACATTATTACATCCCCATGACTTATTTTTTTAATAACTGGAAGTTATTAAACCTTTTGACTCCCTTCAGCCATCCCCACTGACTCTGGCAACCACCAAGCTCTTCTCTGTATCCATGAGTTCATGTGTTTTGTTTTTTAGATTCCATGTATAAGTGAGATCACACGATATTTGTCTTTCTCTGTATGACTTATTTCACTTAGCACAATGCCCTCGAGGTCGATCCATGTTGTTGCAAAATAGTAGATTTCATTTTTTTTTTTTTAATGGCTGACTGATATTTCTGTGTGTGTGTGTGTGTGTGTGTTTATTTTCAGCCATTCACCTATCAATGGACACTTAGGTTGTTTCCTTATTTTGGTTATTGTAAATGCTGCTGCAATGAACATATATGAACAGGGTTCATATATTTTTTGGGGTGTTTTTGTTTTCTTTGGATAAATGCCCAGAAGTAGAATTGCTAGATCACATCATAGTTTTATTTTTCATTTTTATCCCACAACTGTACACGATGGTTCCCTTTTCTTCACATCCTCGCCAACATTTGTTATTTCTAGCCCTTTTGATAACAGTCATGCTAACAGGTGTGAGGTGATATCTTACTGGGGTTTGGAGTTGCATTTCCCTGATGATTAATAATGTTGAGCACCTTTTCATGTACCTGCTGGCCATCTGTAAGTCTTCTTTAGAAAAATGTCTGTTCAGATCTTTTCTTTTCTTTTTTTTTGTGGTACGTGGGCCTCTCACTGTTGTGGCCTCTCCTGTTGCGGAGCACAGGCTCCGGACGCGCCGGCTCAGCAGCCATGGCTCACAGGCCTAACCGCTCTACGGCATGTGGGATCTTCCCAGACCGGGGCACGAACCCGTGTCCCCTGCATCGGCAGAGGACTCTCAACCACTGTGCCACCAGGGAAGCCCTGATCTTCTCATTTTTTAATCAGTCTTTTTGCTATTGAGTTGTATGAGTCTTTTATATATTTTGGATATTAACCCCTTATCAGATAAGTGATTTGCAAATATTTTCTCCCATTCAGTAGGTCACCTTTTCATTTTGCTGATGGTTTCCTTTGCTGTGCAGAAGCTTTTTAGTTTGATGGAGTCCCACTTGTTTATTTTTGCTTTTGTTGCCTTTGCTTTTGGTGTCAGATTCAAAAAATCATCACCAAGACGGATGTCAAGGAGCTTATCGCCTTTGTTTTTTTCTAGGAGTTTTATGGCTTCAGGTCTTAGGTTCAAGTGTTAATTCATTTTGAGTTAATTTTTATGTAGGATATAAGACAGTGGTTCAGTTTCATTCTTTTGCATGTGGCTGTCCAGTTTTTTCAAAAACACTTATTAAAGGGATTGTCCTTTTCCCATTGTGTATTCTTGGCTCCTTTGTCCTATGACTGTCATTGTGATGCTATTTTGATGATCCAATGGTCTTAATGGTTTTTTAATGATCCAAAGTTTTTAATGATAAAGTAGTCAACTTGATCAATCTTTCCTTGTGGTTAGTGCTTTCTGTGTCTTATTTAAAATATTTTTCTCTACCTCCAAGGTCATGAAGTTATTCTCCTATATTATCTTCTGGAAGTGTTACTGCTTTACATTGAGATCAAAAGCCCAAAATGAATTGATCGATTTTGTATATGGTGTTTGAGGTAGAGATCAAATTTTGCTTTTTTCCCACATGGATATCCAACAGACCTGGCGCTGTGCGTTCAAAACACTATCCTTCACCCACTGCTCTGCAGGGCTGCCTTAGTCTTAAATGAAGTATCTACATATGTATGGGTTATTTCTTGGCTTTTTATTTTATTCCATTCGTCTCTTTGCCTATCCTTGCACCAACGCCTCATATTCCTAATTACTGTGGTTTTTACAAGTCATGCTATCCCGCAGTTTTCGCATCATGCTCTTCAAAATTGTCTTGAAGAGTAAGTATAACTTTCAGAGTTTCAGAGTGTAAAAAAAGAATCTTGGGTTTTGAGAAGATTGCCCTGGATCTATAAATCAATGTTGCTTTCATGAATGTTTAGTTTTCTGTGTAGGTCTGACACATATCTTGTTACATTTATTCCCTGCTATTTAAAAATCCTTATTGCTTTTTTCTTAAAAATTCCATTTTATTCACTGCTTATTGTTAACATTTCATTGTATTTTCATTTTGTATTTCCCCTATTTTGAGTGAGACTGAGCATCTTCACATATTTAAAATCTATTTATATTTCATTTTCATGTTCTTTGTCTTTTCTCCTCTTATTTACTAGAAACTCTTAATATATTCAGGAAATTAGCCCCTGTGATTTTTAAAAATGTGTAAACATATTTTCCCAGTTTTTCTTTTGACTTTAGAATACAGTTTGAAAATATACTTTTCCAAAACAATCTTTTAAAATAGATTACGTAAAAAGGCATATCGAATATTTTAGAGACTATTACTTAAATATGTTGGAAGTCTAAGGTAGCTGGAAGATGATGTAAAAAGTGGGTTTATAATTTAATTTCTATTCACATTGATGTTTGGTATCACTTACCATTTTTTTTCTCTTGTCGGATGATATTATGACATTCTGCATGTAAGAACTGTAAGTGGTCTGCTACCATTCGTTGCTGACATTCATGAATTACTTTAGTATATGAACTTGGATGTAAGTATTTTCGACATCGAATTTCTTCATCTTTTAATCTACCTAGAACCTTTAGAAATATATTCTTACAGTCAGAAACTACTATCAGAAAACACCTGTAATATCAATAAGTAACTTACATGGCAAAGTAACTTACAAATAAGAATTATATAACTAATTTAAACTCACATTCCATAAGTCATTTCAAAATTTTATTAAGCTGCTAGATGTCACCTACATTTCAGCACTGTCTTATGAACAGCACGGTCTTATGAAAAGTTAAATGGTCTGCATTTTGCCCTCATTTATTGACCCCAATCATCCTACATATAGACAACCTATATGCAATAGGAAACATGGGTAAAGATCATTAAAAACCAGAATAGGTGGTCACTTTATGAATATTTAACTATCAAACTAGAAAGTAATTTACATCAACTGGATCATGTAGATTAAGCTAATTACTTTATGTTGATTCATCTTACAAAACAAACAGTATGTACATGATAGTGAACTATCACATTAAATATTCCACTAAATTTTTTTAAAGTAAAAAAAATTTAGTCATAGTCAAATATTTCAATCAAGATCTTTATTAAAGCTTATCCTATTAAAAAACCACTGAGGTACAAACAATACACTGGTTAACATCAACAAGAACCAGATAATAAAGATAATAGCCAGAGAATCTGGCTAATTTCTACCTCAAAAGAAAAACAGACCTAGCCATGTTTAGTATACAAACATGACTTTAACCTGCTTATGGATTAACTAAATAAAAAAGGAATTAGAATGTGGGTCTGAGGGAGGCAAGGGAGGATGAGAAAAGGAAAAAAATAAAATAATGAAAATGGGGGGCAGTGTGCATATCAATAAAAAGTAGATTAAGTTTGGAGTGCCTCAATGCAGGGCTTCAAATAAACCACCTGTAGCTGGCAGAAAAAGCCAAAACTAGAGGAAAGATACAGAAAGGGAAGTAGGAAGGCCATATGAATTGTCTGTTAATTAAATGACCTATTCTTATAAATGTTATTTTCCAAATATAATCTCCAATGGCCTTCCTTTTAATAGTTTGAGATCTAGTTTACATATAATATGATTCACCCATTTAAAGTATACAATTCAGTGGTTTTTGGTATATTACATTATTAGTTTTTTTAAATTGTGGTAAAATATATGTAACATAAAATTTGTCATTTTAACCATTTTTAAGTGTACAATTCAGTAGCATTAATTATATTCACAATGTTGTGCAACTGTCTATTTCCAAAACTTTTTCATTACACCAAACAGAAACTGTGTAACCACTAAGCTATAACTCCCTATCCTCCCCTCCCAATAACTTCTAATCTATAATACTTTTTGTATTATTTTGTCTATTCTGGATATTTTATATAAGTGGAACCATACGATGTTTGTCCTTTTGTGTCTGGCTTATTTCACTCAACATAATATTCTCAAAGTTAATCCATGTTGTAGCATGTGTCAGAACTTTATTCCTTTTTAAGGCTGAATGATATTCCATTGTATGTATACACATTTTGCCTGTCTTTTCAACTCCTGAAAGGCATTTGGGTTGTTTCCATTGTTTGCCAATAGCCTGTTTTTGAGAACCAGATATAACAAGGAGAGTATGTATCCCTGATATTCTGTGTGTACTTCTCAGGATTGGATCTAGAACCTTTAACAAGAGTCTAAGATGTAAAAAGGGCTAAGTGCTAAGACCCACTGACTTAGTGTAGCCTGCACTTAACGGAGGAAAATGTCCTAGATAACTTCCTCAAGGTCCCAGAGCTAAAGAGTGACAAAGCATGAAAAGAATTAAACAACTCAGACTTCTGGACCTGGGCTTTGTGGAATATTCACCATTGTATCATATCAGTAAGTACTGATATTTCCTGACCTATGGCCTATGGAAGCCTCACTACAGCTATTCCACTTGAAACATTTTACCTTTTCTTAAAAAAATATATATTTATTTACATATTTATTTGGTTGCACTGGGTCGTAGTCGCGGCAGGCGGGCTCCTTAGTTGCAGCATGTGAACTCTTAGTTGTGGCATGCATGTGGGATCTAGTTCCCCACCCAGGGATCGAACCCAGGCCCCCTACATTGGGAGTGTGGAGTCTTAACCACTGCCACCAGGGAAGTCCCCATTTTACCTTTCTTAAAGGTAAACAAACTAACAAAAATCATCTGATAATAAAATGCTTGAAATCCAACACTGCTGATGAAACAATCTAGTTAAAATTTCTAACATATCTTATCTGATGACTGAATTTATAATCTCACTATTCTTTTACTGAGAAAATATACATGGAATTATAAATATGGTTATCAGTGTGTTGGTTTAATGATTAAAATTTCTCGTGGAGGTTTTTCTCAGCCTTCCACAAACTTAACAGACCAAAAAGACCAAGTATCTAGAATTATTATATTTTTACTATTTTTTTCCTTCCATTTTAGAGGAAGATAAAAACCCCAACCCTTAGCTTTTGTACTTACCCTATTCCCTTATCTACTAAGCACAAAATATAGTTTATTTTGCCAAGAATATGAATATATATTAATTTTAAAGACAAGCAAATCTAGCAATCAGGATTTTATCAGAAAGCATCAACCACAATGAAAACTGGAATAGCACCTTTTCTATGGAAAATGCCATAGCAGGAACAATGATTTATCAATAGGTGTTGTACATTAACTATAACTCAGTGTAATGATCAAAAAAAAAGAACTTTTTCCACCAAAAAAAATACATTAACTAAGATAACTAATATTAAATAAAACCATGCCTGATATATAATAGATGATGTAGTTAACATAATGTTTTCTTACCTTTTCCATATACTGTGAGCAATTTGATTCTTGTAATAAATTTGAAGCTTCTTGTTTGTAATACTCTCCTGTTTCAGTCAGGAAGGGAGACTCAAAGATTTCCTGATAAAACTAAATAAATCAATTAAATCATATTTAAAAAATTAGAACAGGCAACTTAAGAAATTAAAGGTCTAATTATTTATGTTTTTAAAGGAGGCTTTTTACCTTTAAGGGGAATTTTTTCTTATACTGTTCAACATGAACAAAGGAGTTAATAACCCCATGGATTACTTTCTGGTTTGGGTCTTCTCCACCACGATCACTAAAACAAGGTATAACACAAAACATTCTTGAGAATACAAATATCTATGGGAATATACCAAAGTATGCCACAATACGGCTGCTTATTCTATTGGTCTAATCACATTATGTATAAAGCATTTTAAAGGTCAATGCACACGATGCTTAAAAATGATTTTTCATATTGCAGCTGAATTAGTATTTATGATAGTTTATGTACATATTAGATTTCAATAAACAACAGAAAAGCTTAACTGTAAAATTAAAGATACTATGTTGACACTAAGATGATACTTCTTCAATTTTAATAAAGTAGCTATGAGCCTATCAATTCAAGACTTTAAATACCAGTGGTTAAGAATATTTGAATTTCACTCACCACAAACTCTATTACTAAGAGGATGTGGTCTGAGAATGCAGTCTTTGAACCATCACAAGTATGCCTACAGTAACCTGATGAGACTCATTCCTCAAAGGTACACTCTAATACAATATATCGCTCATTAAAATGACTAATAACTGTTGTTCTCTCTCTAAGAGGTCTGCCAGAGCCACTGAGTTGCTTTCATTTAAGCACAAAGGTATTTCTCTACTTAGAAATTTAGTGAGATATGTTGTAATATTTCTATATTCTGTTACAGTTACAAAGGGATCTAAAATCATCTCAGTTATTCATGTGACATTTTGGTAAGTTCCTACTTAGTCAAGGGTACTACTGTGATGCAAGTCTTAATCACAATAAGAAATGAAGGTGAAGTTTGGCTTTTATAATTACAGAAATAGGAAAATGAAATAGGAAAAAAATAAGAGTGGACCTAAAGCCACAGTAAAACGGTCTGGCTCTGTGTTGGAAGTTTCTGACTCCAGTAATAATGCTCAAATCAAACCATTATACAGTCAAAGGTTTACCTTTCCATGGTAATCTTCCACCTCACTTTAAAATATTTTTTTCTTTGAATTAATAATTATTTTACAAAGAAAGCAACAGAAAAATATATTATCATCATTTCCTAGTAAAATCTTCTGGTTTTCGTACTGGGATATAAAGATTTTCTAACATTTAAGGAAAGTATTGTGGCAATTACCTTTATATATCAGTGTCCCTCCCTGCCTCTGCCTCCCTCTAATCCTCATTCTGTCTCCCATTAATTATCTGGATATTCTGGGAAAAGTTTGTTGTGCTTGAATTAATATGGCTACAGTCCTTCTGACAGTCACAGAAATGTAGTTACAAAGTCTACATTTTGATATAAGAACTAATAAGAACGATGAGTTCATACAAGGTGACACATGGTGAGCTCCTTTCCTCTGCTGACCTTCCCTCTTAAGCCCAAATTAAATCTGCTGAAATAATGATATAACCTATTCCATTGATTTGGAGCGCATTACTTTTTGCCTTTTAACTTTGTCTGGGACCAAATGAAAATCAGTCAAAAGTGAGAAATATCTAAATATTTGGAAAATCAGGTTACCTAAAATTATTTTCATGACCAAATCCTACTGTCCCTGCTCAGCACCAGGAAAACGTCCACTGCTGCTATTCTCAGCACTCCTGCCATTTGTTTCTGACCCCAAAGGGCCCAGAGAAGCGGGAATCAGGTAAGGCAGTGCCTAGAAAGAACATCGACATTCCTACTGCTTAATAACTAAATTGTCCTCTCCTGTAAGAAGAACATCTGAACTCAGAAACTCTTAGGCATAATTATTCAATTCACCATACACTTTGATAACTGCACAAAAGGTACAATAGAAAATCATTGTAATTTATTTCTATTAGGCTGACAGATAATGAAAATAAACTGAAATGATGCTAAGTTAGTACTATATAAAAGCAATGACTAAGCTGGTTATCTGAATAAGCTCTGGTCTCATCTAAGAACAGTGATCCCAAGAGACGAGGCTTGAGAAAAGAATATGAAGGATTTTTAGAATATGGCTCATTATTTGATCTTGACAGAACTAAGTGGAAAATGCCTACAACAACCATAATGAAATCACTCAGCTGGGAGGATGGGAACTAATAGGAATAGTTTATTGTAGCCCCTAAGACCAGGGTTTTGGAGTCAGACTACCTAGGTTCCAGTTCTGGCTGCATTAATATGTCACCTTGTGCAGGTGCTTATTAACCTTTAGTACTCAGAGATGTCCCCTTCTGTAAAGTGGGGGTAAGAAATGTATGTACTCTCACGAGGATATGGTAAAGATTATGCATAATCCAAGAAAGTACGTAGCACAGTGCCTGGTGCGTGAGTAAACCATCAATAAGCTAGTATTGTAAGTACAGATAGGCGCAAAATGGAAGCATTTTCAATAACTTAGAGAGGAGAAGAAAGCTAAGAGACCAAAAAAAGCACTAACTGTGATTTTAAAACCAAGGCATTTTAGAGAGCAGACCAGGTTTGCGATGGTCATTAAAAGTTAGGCTGGAACTCTCAAAAGTCCTGATTCTGATATGTGACAATGGGTAAATTAATCTCTTGGTGAAACTCCCATTCACCCCCTATGATTAAAATGAGAATATGGTTCCAACAAATTAAATGCAGCCTCCTGCTCTCACTCCAAATCTGAGAGGTGACAGGAAGGATACTTTTTAACACTCCATTGTTGGCTGTAGCCCTTGGACCTGTAGAAATTGAAAAAAAGAGAATGAAGACTAGATAGCACAGAAAAACAAAGTACAGACCAAAATGCACAAGAGAAAGAACTGCTAAAGGGAGGGGGTGGAAGATAGTGAAGGAGGACAGGCAAGAAGTGGTGTTACTGAAAGCGGGCTGGCACAAAACCAGCAAGGTCATCAGCAGACTAGCTGCTCTGCGTGTCCCTGCAGGAGCAGTGAGTGTGGTACCACGAGGAAGGGAAGCGCCTGCGCCCAGACTGCCCCCAGACTGTGCCCAGACTGCCCCCAGACTGCGCCAGACTGCCCCCAGACTGCGCCAGACTGCCCCCAGACTGCGCCAGACTGCATCCAGACTGCCCCCAGACTGCCCCCAGACTGCCCCCAGACTGCTCCCAGACTGCCCCCAGACTACCCCCAGACTGCCCCCAGACTGCGCCAGACTGCATCCAGACTGCCCCCAAACTGCGCCCAGACTGCCCCCAGACTGCGCCAGACTGCCCCCAGACTGCGCCAGACTGCCCCCAGACTGCCCCCAGACTGCGCCAGACTGCATCCAGACTGCCCCCAGACTGCCCCCAGACTGCTCCCAGACTGCCCCCAGACTACCCCCAGACTGCCCCCAGACTGCGCCAGACTGCATCCAGACTGCCCCCAAACTGCCCCCAGACTGCGCCCAGACTGCCCCCAGACTGCGCCAGACTGCCCCCAGACTGCACCAGACTGCCCCCAGACTGCCCCCAGACTGCGCCAGACTGCATCCAGACTGCCCCCAGACTGCGCCCAGACTGCCCCCAGACTGCGCCAGACTGCCCCCAGACTGCGCCAGACTGCATCCAGACTGCCCCCAGACTGTTCCAGACTGCCCCCAGACTGCGCCAGACTGCCCCCAGACAGCCCCCAGACTGCGCCAGACTGCATCCAGACTGCGCCCAGACTGCCCCCAGACTGCGCCCAGACTGCCCCCAGACTGCTCCGGACTGCGCCAGACTGCTCCAGACTGCTCCCAGACTGCTCCAGACTGCGCCAGACTGCTCCCAGACTGCTCCGGACTGCGCCAGACTGCTCCAGACTGCGCCAGACTGCTCCCAGACTGCGCCCAGACTGCTCCCAGACTGCGCCCAGACTGCTCCAGACTGCTCCAGACTGCGCCCAGACTGCCCCCAGACTGCTCCGGACTGCGCCAGACTGCTCCAGACTGCGCCAGACTGCGCCAGACTGCTCCAGACTGCTCCCAGACTGCGCCAGACTGCTCCAGACTGCTCCAGACTGCGCCCAGACTGCTCCCAGACTCCCCCCAGACTGCTCCGGACTGCGCCAGACTGCTCCAGACTGCGCCAGACTGCTCCCAGACTGCGCCAGACTGCTCCAGACTGCTCCCAGACTGCGCCAGACTGCTCCCAGACTGCTCCCAGACTGCTCCAGACTGCGCCAGACTGCTCCAGACTGCGCCAGACTGCGCCCAGACTGCTCCCAGACTGCGCCCAGACTGCTCCCAGACTGCGCCCACACTGCTCCCAGACTGCTCTAGACTGCTCCAGACTGCGCCAGACTGCCCCCAGACTGCCCCCAGACTGCTCCCAGACTGCTCCAGACTGCGCCCAGACTGCTCCCGGACTGCCCCCGGACTGCGCCAGACTGCGCCAGACTGCTCCAGACTGCTCCCAGACTGCGCCAGACTGCGCCAGACTGCGCCAGACTGCTCTAGACTGCTCCCAGACTGCGCCAGACTGCTCCAGACTGCTCCCAGACTGCTCCCAGACTGCCCCCAGACTGCTCCGGACTGCGCCAGACTGCGCCAGACTGCGCCAGACTGCTCCCAGACTGCGCCAGACTGCGCCAGACTGCTCCAGACTGCGCCCAGACTGCGCCCAGACTGCTCCCAGACTGCTCCCAGACTGCCCCCAGACTGCTCCGGACTGCGCCAGACTGCGCCAGACTGCTCCCAGACTGCTCCAGACTGCGCCCAGACTGCGCCCAGACTGCTCCCAGACTGCCCCCAGACTGCCCCCGGACTGCGCCAGACTGCTCCAGACTGCGCCAGACTGCTCCCAGACTGCCCCCAGACTGCGCCAGACTGCTCCCAGACTGCGCCAGACTGCTCCAGACTGCTCCAGACTGCACCAGACTGCTCCCAGACTGTCCCCAGACTGCTCCCAGACTGCCCCCAGACTGCCCCCAGACTGCGCCAGACTGCGCCAGACTGCATCCAGACTGCCCCCAAACTGCCCCAGACTGCATCCAGACTGCCCCCAGACTGCGCCAGACTGCGCCAGACTGCATCCAGACTGCCCCCAGACTGTGCCCAGACTGCCCCCAGACTGCGCCAGACTGCATCCAGACTGCGCCCAGACTGCCCCCAGACTGCGCCAGACTGCCCCCAGACTGTTCCAGACTGCCCCCAGACTGCCCCCAGACTGCGCCAGACTGCCCCCAGACTGCGCCAGACTGCATCCAGACTGCCCCCAGACTGTTCCAGACTGCCCCCACACTGCGCCAGACTGCCCCCAGACAGCCCCCAGACTGCGCCAGACTGCATCCAGACTGCGCCCAGACTGCCCCCAGACTGCGCCCAGACTGCCCCCAGACTGCTCCAGACTGCGCCAGACTGCTCCCAGACTGCTCCAGACTGCTCCCAGACTGCTCCAGACTGCGCCAGACTGCTCCCAGACTGCGCCAGACTGCTCCAGACTGCGCCAGACTGCTCCAGACTGCTCCCAGACTGCTCCAGACTGCGCCAGACTGCTCCCAGACTGCCCCCAGACTGCCCCCAGACTGCGCCAGACTGCTCCAGACTGCGCCAGACTGCTCCCAGACTGCGCCCAGACTGCTCCCAGACTGCGCCCAGACTGCTCCAGACTGCGCCAGACTGCTCCAGACTGCTCCCAGACTGCGCCAGACTGCTCCAGACTGCTCCAGACTGCGCCCAGACTGCTCCCAGACTGCTCCCAGACTGCCCCCAGACTGCGCCAGACTGCGCCAGACTGCGCCAGACTGCGCCAGACTGCTCCAGACTGCTCCCAGACTGCTCCAGACTGCGCCAGACTGCTCCAGACTGCCCCCAGACTGCTCCAGACTGCGCCAGACTGCTCCCAGACTGCTCCCAGACTGCGCCCAGACTGCTCCCAGACTGCTCCAGACTGCTCCAGACTGAGCCCAGACTGCTCCCAGACTGCTCCCAGACTCCCCCCAGACTGCTCCGGACTGCGCCAGACTGCTCCAGACTGCGCCAGACTGCGTCAGACTGCTCCAGACTGCTCCCAGACTGCGCCAGACTGCGCCAGACTGCTCCAGACTGCTCCCAGACTGCCCCCGGACTGCCCCCGGACTGCGCCAGACTGCTCCAGACTGCGCCAGACTGCGCCAGACTGCTCCAGACTGCTCCCAGACTGCGCCAGACTGCTCCAGACTGCTCCAGACTGCGCCCAGACTGCTCCAGACTGCGCCAGACTGCTCCCAGACTGCCCCCAGACTGCGCCAGACTGCTCCCAGACTGCGCCAGACTGCTCCAGACTGCACCAGACTGCTCCCAGACTGCCCCCAGACTGCGCCAGACTGCCCCCAGACTGCCCCCAGACTGCTGCTCCCAGACTGCTCCAGACTGTGCCAGACTGCTCCAGACTGCCCCCAGACTGCCCCCAGACTGTCCCAGACTGCGCCAGACTGTGCCAGACTGCTCCCAGACTGTGCCCAGACTACCCCCAGACTGCCCCCAGACTGCGCCAAACTGCGGCCAGACTGTTCCAGACTGTGGCCAGACTGCGCCAGACTGCGGCCAGACTGCACCCACACTGCTCCCAGACTGCAGCCAAACTGCTCCAGACTGCGGCCAGACTGCGCCAAACTGCCCCCAGACTGTCCCCAGACTGCGCCAAACTGCTCCCAGACTGCACCCGGACTGCGCCCAGACTGCACCCAGACTGCTCCAGACTGCGGCCAAACTGCTCCAGACTGCGGCCAGACTGCTCCCAACTGTGCCAAACTGCTCCCTGATTGCACCAGGCTGCTCCGGACTGCTCCCAGGCTGCCCCCAGGCTGCTCCAGACTGCTCCCAGACTGCCCCCAGGCTGCTCCAGACTGCTCCAGACTGCGCCAGACTGCTCCAGACTGCACCCAGGCTGCACCCAGACTGCGCCAGACTGCACCCAGACTGCGCCAGACTGCCCCCAGACTGCTTGGCCCCAACCCCAGAGCACCTCAGGAGGCACTGGAAAATCAAGGAAACAGTTCACCTTCAGACTGGCAAGACTTGATGAGTAGTAGAGAAACGGGTTCCCATACTCTGCCTTTGGAAGAACAGGTACTTTACAGAGGGCAACATTAATTCTAAATGCACATACTCTATGGCTCCAAACATCTGCACCTGCGCATGACAGAACCAAGAGTTGTAGTAATGGTAAAGCTGGAAACAACCTAATAGACATTACTAGAAGAGTTTAAAAATTGAGGTAGAGCCATACCAAATATTATATAGAGTTTAGGAAGAATGAGGAAGATCTCTACGTACAAACATAGAAAAATTATCAAGATATAAACCTGAATTTTAAAAGAAGTACGTCATAAATGATTTTCAGAAGTTAGAAAAAAAGAAAAAATTCTATACTTAAAAAAAGAAAACAGAACAATATTCTGTATTGTATTCTGTATCATATTTATTTCTCTACATAGATATAAAAATTCATAGAAAAAGGTTTGAAAAGACAGTTAACCAAATGATAACAGGGATTACCTCTGTGGAGAGGAAGATTGAGGAAAGGATCTGGAACACTCAAAGGTTTTCAAGAATGCATGTACATGTCATTGTGTATTTGGAACTAAGTTTTTCACTGAGTAGCTGGTACCAGGTCTGGGGAAGAAAATGTACAAGATAAGCCTGGAATACACTGACATACTAGATAGCAAGAAAGTTATCAATGATGACTAGGGTCACTTCAAAAAGGCTCTGGCACCAACTAACCAAAGAGAGGCTATTTAAACTTTAATAAAGTTAGACAATGAATAGAAACAAGTCAAATATAAAGTCTATAAGTTTCATCACAGTATGTTGGAAAAAAAAAAAGCTAATTGGCCACTTTTTGAACATGACAGCAAACCAACTCATTATCCTGACAACTGGGTAAAGAAAAGAAAAGAAACAAGCAGTTATTTCGCCCTTCCTATATGATAACCAAATAGTAGATAAGGGTAAGAATATTTTTATAAAATTTTTCAAGTTAAAAAATGAAAACCGAATGACAGAATTAAGGTGGCAACTTTTTACAAACCCCAATACAGTAAAAGATGTCAGCATTTAGCATCAGTGGCTGCTTACATCAAAAAAAGAGTGAAAAATCAGACATTACCAAAGAACAAAATATCTTCGGTTTTGCCGGCAAGAACCAACCTGAGTCTGAGTAAAACACTGAACTGCCAATTTACAGGAAACAGAGGACAAAGAAACACGTATAAATGGGCCTCATGCATGCAATCAGCAAAATCCAGACAGTGGTAAAGTCTAAAGATCAAATGGCCAGGATTCATGAACAAATAAGTTACAAGTTAAAAAAAAAAGGGATGGAGGAGAAACCTATTGATTAAAAGATGTGTTAGATTAGAAGTCTGGGCACAGTCTGGTGCAGTCTGGGCCCAGTCTGGCGCAGCCTGGGTGTGGTCTGGCGCAGTCTGGGGGCAGTTTGGCGCAGTCTGCTGCAGTCTGGGTGCAGTCTGGAGCAGTCTTGGGGGGGCAGTCTGGGTGCAGTCTGGGAGCAGTCAGGGTGCAGTCTGGGCGCAGTCTAGCTCAGTCTAGCTCAGTCTGGGCACAGTCTAGAGCAGGTTTTTTTAGGATAGACAAGACTAAACTACAGAGTCTAGGAATGCACACATGGGTGAAAAAACCATAAGGAAATAGAAGAAAGTGATTGCCTCAAAAGTTGGGTAGTGGTTACTATGGGAGAAAGGGAGGGGATAGGACACACACAAGGGTCTCAGGGGAGGCTGGCATGGTTCTAGTCCTTAACCTAGGTGGCAGTAACAAGCACATTCACTTTATAATAATTCATTAAGCTGTACATTTGTGTTGTATGGCCTCCTGTATCTATATTTAATTTTACACTAAAATGATACACACACACACAGCAAAATCCCCAAAAGTCCAAAAGAAAACTGTTATAACAATATTAATATGTGACAGAATACAGAAAAAGAGCACAAGATAAATAAAGTTACTACATAACAATAAAAACAATTAACCATGAACAGAATAACCCTGATATTTATTCAACTAACAACAGAGCCTCAAAATTCATAAAACAAAAACTAACAACTGCACCGATGAAAATCCATAAATCTAAAATGAGCTGGGAAATTTAAAACATCTCTCAGAAACTGAGATACAAAAGAATAAAAACTACTACATTAAATTTTATTTATTTATTTTGTTTGTTTGTTTGTTTGTTTTTGCTGTACGCGGGCTTCTCACTGTTGTGGCCTCTCCCGTTGCGGAGCACAGGCTCTGGAAGCGCAGGCTCAGCGGCCATGGCTCACGGGCCCAGCCGCTCTGTGGCATGTGGGATCTTCCCGGACCGGGGCACGAACTCATGTCCCCTGCATCAGCAGGCGGACTCTCAACCACTGCGCCACCAGGGAAGCCCTAAATTTTATTTTTATCCAAGATATTTTTCCTCAATGAAATCTATAATTTCTTAACAGTTAAGAAATAGAATAACAAACATATGAACATGCCAGAGAAAACACAAATCAGCCATAGCAGCCTATGTTATAGATTGTTCCTAATTCAAAGGGAAAGAAAGAATTTTATTTATAGTTTTTATTTTGGGGTTTCTCTGGTGGCACAGTGGTTAAGAATCCACCTGCCAATGCAAGGGACATGGGTTCGAGCCCTGGTCCAGGAAAATCCCACAGGCCACGGAGCAACTAAGCCTGTGTGCCACAACTACTGAGCCCAGGCACCACAACTACTGAAGCCCGCACGCCTAGAGCCTGTGCTCAACAATAAGAGAAGCCACTGCAATGAGAAGCCCGCCCACCGCGACGAAGAGTAGACCCTATTCGCCGCAACTATAGAGAAAGCCCACGCACAGCAACTAAGACCCAATGCAGCCAAAAATAAATAAATAAAATATTTTTTAAAAAATTTTAAAACTTAAAGTTTCTACTTTTGTTCAAAGACTACTTGACACTAGAAAGTTAACTGTGGAGCTACTGGAAAAAAGGAAAGCAATTCTGAATCCATTTAGCATTAAAAAGTCTGTGTTTTCAACAGTATCTTTAAGCATCTAAGCAAATCCTTTTACCTGCATTTAAAAATGTATCTACTTTCTTCTCTCTAATTTCATATTCTTACACTGTAACATTTAGATCCACAAAGTTACAGCATTTTATTTATTAAAATTAAAAACAATGTTAGGTTGTTACTACGCTGAAAGCCCCAATTGGCAATTCTACTATTTTATTATAAAAGACAAGTTATTATATGAATAGAATTACTTTTATCTTTCCTTAGTGAAGCAGACACTGTGAAAAACATGCAGATACACAACCTATGACTACATCACTTGTATCTTTCTTCCTTATATAGAAGGAGCACTTTTACTTTTGGATTATCAATTAAATTTTATGTGTACAGATTTCATGATACCATGAAGAAAATTAAACAATTGTTTCATTGACTCTCTTAAGCAAACAAAAAAATTCTGCAACCTACATTCCACTTTTAAATCTAGTACTTCACTGAAACAGTTTCTCTAAAATGCATGAAGCTGGGATTATTCCTGTAGCGCTTATATACCTCAAAAGAAGCCACCTTTATAGAATACAATTAATCAAAAAAAGAGCCTGGACCTAGTCTGTACCTTAAAAGCAGAGGATACATGGTCGTTTAGCCTTTTACGTCACTTTATGTTGCCGTCTTGTTTTCCTGCCTGTGACCTTTTTAGACCATCTTTTCTGATCTACAGAAACCCTACTCCACCCAATACAACTTTTTTCAAAAGTCATGAAATTGTATTACAGTTTACTGAGCATTTCAGCATTCATGCCTAGTAAGAATTTTCACTTAGCAGAACATTTTGATTTCACAAGAAAAAGTCCTCTATTAGCTTGACAGATAACTTTACCTCTTTCAAGGCTGAGATGGCCCTCAACTTTGTGAAATCTTCCAAGAAGATCAACACACTACCTGTGAGTTGGGGAATTTTTATGATCTGTATATTTCTCTTACAATAAGAAAATGAAGGACAGTTCTATGTGTGATTCTATACAAAAACTCCTAGAGATGCAGGTGATGGTGCAGCATAAAATATACCTCTGCACAACCAAAGTTACATTAGGAACTACTCTTTTCCTAAAGGTGCTAACCAAATTAATTCATCTACTGATGAAGCTAAGAGCACACAGTGAAAAGATGGAGAAAGTATATTACTTGGGTAAAATAAAGAACAATTAACTGAGGTAGGGATTATCTAACCCAAGTTGTAGGAAAAGAGCTGTATCATTAGTATCAGATAAGCACCTGAGCGGTGGAAGCAAGCATTTTAGCTAAAGGACAAGTGCTTAGGAATCACAGGGCTAAACAAACGTAAAACCCTGGGAACAGTTTTAAAGCAGCAGTATCTAAAAAATGTTGACGTCCAAGGGTAAACAGTGTACCAAGTACTAAATATATTTAAGAACTAGGAAAGACACATGTCTTTTCTTTTAGTAACTCTTGGCTATTATGATAAAAAATAACCTCTCAGACTACATTAAATAATGTTAGCACTAAGGGAGACCTATCTAGGCAGGAATAAAACCACGTCTATCTGTTAGGGATTGCCGGCATGTCATTTGTCCTTGCTCTGAAATCTTTTCACTGTATAATCCTCTCCACTTCATCTCACCTTTTTCAATCTACTTTTCCCAGTGCTCTGGGCAATTTACCACTCTCTCATCATGCTTTACTGTCACCCTATCTGTCCATGATATCTCACATGACAAAGGGTAAATAGATGTTAAAGCAATGTAGCAGAAAGACCCAAATTGGAAGCTTAAAGACATGGAGTCTCTTTCCTACCTACATCAAGTTCAGTAAGTCATTTTTCCTTATTGAAGTTCAATTTGCTTACTTATAAATAAAACCTGCCTGGCCTCCTTGAGATCAAATAAAGAAAATACGTGTGAAAACACTAGAATACTCAAAGCATTATAAAACCAAAATATATTCATCATTAAGCTCAAGTACTGGAGCTAGGAGTGGAAGAAACATTCTGCGGATTGAAATGACAGGCATCATGGATTTAGAGTTAAAAATTCCAGATTTGAATCTCTGGAATTAAGAAGATGGGAGCTGAATAGAGCAACACAACTGTAAAATGGTAAACTGTACCAATCACCTAGGGTGAAGATTAAATGGGATTCACACGTAAAGTTTTTAGATCACTGCTTGGTATACAGTTTCCATATTTTATTATTATTATTAAGCCTTAGTACCTTTAGCTGTAAAATGTAAGATAATACCTACCTAATAGAGTAGACATAAAAAATAAATGAGATATTAGTAAAGCATGTTGAATAATACTTTAATGGAAACTGATTTTAACAACAAAACCAAAACAAGTTGCCCTAATGTCTCTAAACATATAGTCCCTATGTCTTTTCCAGAATTAGTATCCTACTGTTGTATTATTTTTCTCAGTTATATTTTCTTTAATTTTTCATAAAATTCATTTTTAACAAGTTAACAATCACACTTAAGGAAAATTTACTAGGTTGGATCAAAATTATATTAAAAGAGACATTTCGGGGCTTCCCTGGTGGCGCAGTGGTTGGGAGTCTGCCTGCCAATGCAAGGGACACAGGTTCGCGCCCTGGTCTGGGAAGACCCCACATGCCACAGAGTGACTGGGCCTGTGAGCCACAACTACTGAGCCTGCACATCTGGAGCCTGTGCTCCGCAACAAGAGAGGCTGCGGTAGTGAGAGGCCCACGCACCGCGATGAAGAGTGGCCCCCGCTTGCCACAACTAGAGAAAGCCCTCGCACAGAAACGAAGACCCAACGCAGCCATAAATAAATAAAATTCTTTAAAAAAAAAAAAAAGACATTTCATTAAAAGTGCATTTAGAAAATTGTAACAATATTTTCATTATACTTTTAACGTAAAATAGCTGAATTCTAAGTCAAGAAGAAAGCTAATATTTCTTAGCAAAGGAAATTATACTAGAGCCTGTAACTCTCGTTGGACGTGTTCTTTTAGTCAGTCATAGTTCAGTGGAGAAAGAGGAAGGAAGAAAACTGTTCCACCCTACTGCTTCACTACTGCCTTTCCTCTCTCTCATCACCTTTGGAAACAGTAGAATCATGAAAAGTGTGAGTGACCATTTTTAAAAACCAATTTACTAACTCCTACCACATATTTTCTATTTGGTGTTAACATTAATTATTAAAATAGTCTCTCCTTTTGTGGCTTTTTTTCTTAACCTCTTATTTCTTATTAGGAGCCCCATAGTAAGAACAACGCTCTGCTTTTTTCCTCACATAAAAAACTCCGTATTTGGGTCTTCTTAATGAAAGCAGTTTCAGAGGGAGTTGGCCATTATCACACAGCAATTCACTGGTCTACAGCATTCCTTTCACAGTAGTTCCAGTCACCTAAAATTTATCTGTGTGAGCGATTTCAGTTTCGGATTCCCCAGAGCTGAGGTCTAGTAAGAATCTTCTAGGCCAGAGCTGACCAAGAATGTTCTACTCTGGACTCCACAGGATAACTTACTTGGTGCCAAACGTTATTCACACAGCAGTTAGGTAAAGAGTCAACCACTCTGGGCCATGAGGACAGTGGGAAGCCCTTTTCTCATAAATTTACCTCACAAGTTAACTGATTATTAAGGTGACCAACAACTGGAAGAATCTGTTTTCCTGAGTAGGTTATTGTCATCAGGGTTTCAGCTGAGAATATGTTCAAACAACTCAGCACTGCCTACAAGATCCAAGATGTTTCAGGATTACAAAACAAGTCACTTCCTTCAGGGACTTATTTATTTACTAAGCATATTAGGTCATAGTGAAATGTGCCCCCCAAAACCAAAAGATTATAAAACGATTTTAAAATATTGGCATTAGAATGGAAAATGAGGCTTGTTACAGTAAAACGAGGCCTATGTGCAGTTGACAGCCATGCAACCGTTCACTATTTTAGACCATTTCAAACAGCAAATTAGAACTGACTCAGGAAGATCAATGTCAGTACTCACTTTTTGATTTCTCGGAGCAGCATTCGGATGAGGATGGTCTGAAGTGGTTCAACCATCAATTTCCTCCACATATCCAATGCTAGCTGCCAGGAAAAAGGAAAATCATCAAGGCTGAATTACTCAGTATTTGATTTAAACATTTGTTCAAGACTTCTTTTAAAAGTAAAAACACCCATCAAATGAAGTATTTATAACTCTACTTCAAAATTCAAATAAAAATTGAATATAAGGAAAATAAATTTCTAATTTAAAATGACAATGACTATCATATCAGACTTGTACAAACAACGGAATTAAGCTTTTATCATTAATTGAAAATCTTACAGAAATAACTGATTTTTATAAAACCTTAATTTATTGATTGTTAAATGCCCAATATTAGGGAAGGGCTATAGACACCAAAACTATAATGGAAACAAAGGAGTTATGTTAAATAAAATAATGTGATTTGGCTGTTGGCTGGTTTTTGAAATTATAACACCTCTCATACAAACATAAAAGAATAAGTCAATTTAAAGAATAATAAAATAAACATACCTGTATTCAACACCCAATTTAAGAAATACGACTTCACCATTACTGTTGCCCCAAATGTCCTCCTCCTTTCTTTCCCCTCAGAGATTATCACTATCCTGCGTTTTGTGTTAAATCATTCCCTTCCTTACAGCTCTACCAAGTGTGTAACTATCCCCATATGATATTTTTGAAGTTGACTATTTCTTTTTTTTTTTGGCCGCACCACGTGGCATGTGGGATCTTAGTTCCCCGACCAAGTATCAAACCCGTGCCCCCTGCAATGGAAGCACGGAGTCCTAACCACTGGACCACCAGGGAAGTCCTGAAGTTGACTGTTTCTGACCTTGATAACAAAATCACATTGTATGCTCTTCCATGTATGATTTTTGTTTTGGTTTGTTTTGTTTGTTGTTATTTTTAAATTTATTTTTTGTTATTTTTTAATCTTATTTCTTATGTATAATTTTTTAACTGTAACTTATTGAAATCCAACCAAATTGATAGCGTTTATAGTTCAATCATTGGCATTGCTATATAGTATCCTCTTGTATGAAGACACTATGATCAGCTTTTACTTTCTACTGCTGATGACACTGTTTGTGATCCCAGCTTTTGCCACTGAGAACACTGCGGCTGTTCCTGTATTCACCTTCTGGTGGTCATAAGCAAGCGGTTCCCTGATACACACCGACGAGTGGAGATGCTGGCCGACAGGAGCCGTGCAGCTTTACTAAACAAAGCCAAGTGGTTTTCCACGTTACACTTGAAGCCAACATCCTGACAACAACTGCTACTGCCAGGCTCCGGTCAGACTTTGCCAATGTGATGGACATAAAATGGACCTCCTTCACGTTTTAACTGGCAATTTCCTGAATAAGGCTGGACATCTTTTTATGATTTTTGTGCATTTCAGTTTTCTTTTTTCTCTGTAAACTGTCCATTCATCTCTTTTGCCCATTATTCCATTAATGTTTGTCTTGCTCTCAATGCGACCTCGTAGTTCTTTATATATCGTGGAAATTAATCCCTTGACAGTTTTACATATCACACTTTGTCATAGTTTGTGACTTGACTTTTGAATTTCTTTACAGCATTTTTTAAGTAAAAATATATTATATTTTAATGTGCTCAAATTTATCAATCTTTTCCGTTATTGTCTGCATTCTTGTGTCTTTTAAGAACTCTTTTGCTCCCTAAAGTCAACCTTGAGGAGATATGTGTGCTCCTATGCTGCCTTCCAAAGTTTTCAAGTTTTGCCTTCACATGAAAGCCTTTAAACTCCAATAATTTTTTCTCATACAGAGTACAAATTATTCCAGTATCAAAAACTGATTGCTCCTAAAAAAAAAAATTGATTTCTCCTGTTTCCAACGTAGCTGCATCCACACAGGTATGATTCTGTTTTTAGTCTCTCTACTGTTTCCCTGGGATAACTTTTTTCTGATCACTGGTAATTTTATAAAAATAAGTAAAAGCATCTGTTTTCCCACAAGGAACAATCTTCAGGTTTTGCCTTCTTTTTCTTTTTCATTAGCACAAAGAAGATAATACATAAGAAAATGGGATTTTATAGCTGTAGTAGGAGGGCAAACTGGTAAAGCCTTTGAAAGGCAAGGTGGCAGGGCTATCAAAGTTCAGGCTGTGCTTTGACCCAGAAAATCCACTTCCCGGTACCCACTCCATGAAAATTTCTGCTCATGTAGCAGCAGATATATACACAAATGTAACTCCACGATTGTAAGATTTCTGTTTACTTTACTCATTACCATATTCCCAGCATATAGTACAGTGTCTAGCACACAGAGGGATTCAAAATATATTTAATAAGTGAACAAATGAACAATGATGTTCACACAGTATTGTTTGTGACAACAAAAAAATGAAAACTAAGGGGAATAGTTTAATAAATAATTAATAATTATTTGATACCCCTACTTGTTAAACAAAAGGCAAGAAATACAAGTTGCAGAATTTTATGTATGCTCTGATGTCAAAACTATTATGTGTGTATATATATATTTATATGTAAATGCGCAGGTAAAATTCAGAAAAGATATAAATCTAATTGTTTATAGTGATTTCCTCTGGGAATAGGAGTGGGCATGACGGCGTTAGTGATAAGGAACGATTATAAAATAAAACATTCACTTATAATCCTACAAACTAAAGCAACTGCTATTAAGATTCTGGTATTTCCCACTGATCTGTTTCTCTACATCCTTTCCCCTCTACAGCTTTATTCCTATTAAACATATAATGTTGTGTCCAAATATTTTCAAAAACCATTTTCCCCTTTGTTAATGTTTCTATGAACTGTTTTCTACTAATTTATCCCTTTGCCTACTTTCATAACAAAATCATATTGTATATAGTCTTCTATGTGTGATTTTTATTGGGTATTGGAAATTTAGACTGTTAGCCCATTAGTCACCCTTATTAATGACTGCAAGGAATACTTTTAAACATTTAAACCGTTTTTTCCGTATTAGTTTTGCAGTACAAATTACCAGACGTGGGATTACCTGGTCAACAGGTATTGAACATTTTAAAGTCTACTGAAAGACACTGATAAATTTCTTTCTAAAAGGGTTATTCTAATTTAAATTTCTACTAATGCTGCATCTTAGTTGTTTATTTCCTTCACTGACACCCAACAAAATTTAACATTAATTTCTCTACTTTGTTGGCATCTGCTTCCCCATGAGGAGAGCGGACCTTCTGTCTGTTCACCATTGTATCCCAATGTCTGGCGACTCAATAAATATGTACGACATGAATAAAAAAACACTGCACTAGGGCTTCCCTGGTGGCACAGTGCTTGAGAATCTGCCTGCTAATGCAGGGGACACAGGTTCGATCCCTGGTCTGGGAAGATCCCACATGCCGCGGAGCAACTAGGCCTGTGAGCCACAACTACTGAGCCTGTGCGTCTGGAGCCTGTGCTCCGCAACGAGAGGCCACGACAGTGAGAGGCCCGCGCACCGTGATGAAGAGTGGCCCCCGCTTGCCACAACTAGAGAAAGCTCTCGCACAGAAACGAAGACCCAACACAGCCAAAAATAAATAAATAATTTTTTAAAAAACACCGCACCAGAGTATTTCTTGCATAGTCAGTATATGTTTTATATATTATTATAATTTTCCACATTTAAATCTGAACTGTACCTCAAAAATTTGAGTGAATTGGTTGAACTGCACACTTTATTGTTTTACTCTGAATTTCTTAAATTTTTTTTTTTTTTTTTTTGCAGTACACGGGCCTCTCACTGTTGTAGCCTCTCCCATTGCAGAGCACAGGCTCCGGACGTGCAGGCTCAGCGGCCATGACTCACGGGCCCAGCCGCTCCGCGGCATGTGGGATCTTCCCGGCCCGGGGCACGAACCCACGTCCCCAGCATTGGCAGGCGGACTCTCAAACACTGCGCCACCAGGGAAGCCCTCTTTAATTACTTTTTAAAGTTAAAATAAATTTGTTGCATCCACAAATTTGTGTTTCCTCTCTTGTAGGTTCTCTTTTAAGTCCATGTCCTTCACACTTTTCAACCGTAAGAGTCTCAACATTTTCTAAATATTTTTTATGAGATTTTTCATACAGCAGAACTATTAACCTTCTGTCATTCATCCATCATTAATTTAACTATTAAAATAATACTCATCACATCTTTTCTGTTCGTCTCATCTATCCGAAGATTCTTAGGAAATCATAACAGTATTTCATTTACTTAACATTCAGGATATTTTTTTTTCCCTTTGGCCACGCAGCTTTCAGGAACTTAGTTCCCCAACAAGGGATCGAACCTGCGTCCCCCTGCATTGGAAGCACAGAGTCTTAATCACTGGACCGCCAGGGAATTATTCCCTAGGATGTTTTAAATCTTGACAATTTTAAGATAGTCCACTCAGTGTCCTTAAGAAAAGGACAGTGAATCAAATTTCCTCAGTATATAAAAACACTCTTATGTTTGCCAGTCATTTAAAGAATGTCCTACCTCTCCTATCTCCATAAGTGGTTCATTCATATCTACACCACCATAACCATACTGAAGGTCAGCTTCTGTCAATTTATTCTTTTTAATAAACTGGGTGTTGAGATACCTGAAAAACAAACATAATATCAATAGACACTGTCAAAATCAGTAGGAAAACAAGTAACGTGCAACTTTAGAGCAATAATTTTAGGGTTATAATCAACTGTAGAGTAGTTCAGTAATACATCCAAAAGGAACTAATTATATATAAACTAGAAATATAATTTTTAAAAAAGATAAAAATTACCAGCCCAACTCCCTTTGCTAGGCCCTAAGAGACAAAGAGTAAGACCTCTAGAGTAGCAAAAAAGAAAAAAACCCTATTACCACAGTCTCACTTAAAAAAACTCAGGGGTTTTGTTCTAAAACTTTCCAATACTCTTATAGCCCAACAGCTCCTATCCAAGGGTCAACCCTCTACAGTCTAATTTGCTCATTCCCGGATTCTTCTTGTTAAATAAGCCAAGTTCACTTTGCAAAGAATTAAACAGAAAATGGTTAAAAGATCAAAGTCAAGAAAGTTCTCTATATTTTATCACCATTAAATACATAACTTTTCATTTTTAAACAAACAAAAAAATCACAATCAGTAGGTGAGAAAATGCAATAGATTGTTACAGACAGTAAGAAGTATGGGCAAAACTGACAGATTCAAGATCACTTTGTCTACCAGGGGTAAACAGCTTTATAAAGAAAGACTAATAACTATGATGAACTCTGAGAACTACTAAGATGAATAAAGAGTTCTAAGATTAAATAAAATATGTACAAAGGCATGTAATATTCAAGCATCACTTTTCACCATCCCAGATTTCACCACAAGGCCTTTAATGCTCAACACCTAAAACTATTCGTTTGACAGCTTCTGCCAAGGTGAAAATAGCTATTGACAATACAAGTATTTAGGCAACAACCACAAAATCTCTGTATTAAAACACACACTTTCCCACGTTCACTGAATCAAAATGAAAGGTCTGCTGAATGTTCAGACAACTGAAACTGCAAGCAAAGAAAACAAAAATTTCAACTGCATAACTCCACTGACAATCCTAGCAGACGATGAAAAATAATAAAGCGCTACGGCCACCACCACTTACACAAGTTCCCTCCCACATTCACTCACTTCCAGCTCTGGACTCCAGGGCTTACAACCTTGGTGCTCCATGTGACATTTTAGTCTCTTCTGTCCACTGGTTACAAAGCCATTTCCTTCAAAATATCATTTAGCTTTCCCTTCCATTCTCACTGTAACCCTAATAATTTCCTGATGTGCTTCCACCACGCCTTCCAGCTGAGAAAAGGGGAACAGGACTGAGACGGAAGCAAGAGCTGGAGAGAAACGGCTGCTTCACCTGAAACAGATTCCCTGGGGTAGGGCATTTCACCTCTGGCCTCTGTCACTCTGGTCTCGGCTCAAACACACCTCTCTCAGGCCTGACCTGACCCCAAACCAAACTAGCCTTCACTTCCCACCCCCAATGAAGTAACTATCTAATACATAACTGTTTTCTTCACAGCACTTGCGACTATGAGAAATAATCCTGTTCTTTTCTTTGTCTACTGGTTTTGTACATCCACCTCCTCTCTAGAATGTGAGGTCTGGCAGACAGTGTCCAGAACAGTGGCAGGCAGACAGGCAGTCCTCGAAAAATACTTCTCCGAATTACGAAATGAATAAACGGGTAACGTTCCAGCAGCACGGATGGCAAAAGCTAACATTAGAACACAAACTTGGAAAAGCAGCCTGGAGACAGATCATAAAAGCATGAATGTCAGGAAATAAAAGTAATCACTGACACTTATGGAGCGCCTATCGTGTGTCAGAGACAGGCGTAAGCATTGCAGCTGGCTGAATACTAGGAGGTAGATATATGGGGTACTATTAGGATCCTCATTTTACGTGTAAGAAAATTGCAGCTTAGACAGCTTAAAGAACTCGGCAAAGGTCCATCAGCTACTAAGTGGCAGAGCTGGGCCAGAAAACTCACGAGGTCTCCCACTCTCATTCAGCAAGTACTGACCAAGTGCGTACTGCATGCCAGGTACGACAAGGCACTGAGGATAGAAAAACGAAAAACAAAAATGTAGTCTCTGCCCAGAGAGCTTACCCATCTGGTAGGACATAAAAACATAAACAAATGTAACATATCAACAGTGAAAAGTGCCGAGCAGGGGGAACTTAGTCATATCTGCACCATTACATGTGCCTTTCTATAAGACCCTTTGCTCCAAACCATTCCTTTTCTGTTCACTGTACCATGGCCATCCCAGTAATCCTACCTAAAACATTAGCATCACTTATCTCATCCTTCCGTTTACCTCCTTTACTCAGCTGGTCCTCCTGTTCTCTCACACTATTCCTCACCTCCTCCCATTATTTTCCTTTTCACTGTCAATGCCATTCGTTGACTCTCTGCTTGGATCATGTGCAACATTCTCATGACTGATCTCTATTTCCCATTTCTGGCATATCCAATTTACCTAAAAATTCTGCTTTCAGGATATCAACTCCCTATTCAGAAGCCTACAGCAGCCCCCTTATTCCTATACAGTAAGTGTAAACTTCTCAGCGTAGGAGTTTGCTGACTCTGAAGAGTAGCTGCTAGATCTGCAGAAGTCTGGATTCACTAGAGATCTGTGTGTATATTCCACAGCCAATACACTGTTTCAGTGGAGCTTTATACGTTTTATATCTGATAGGACAAGTCACTATTCTCTTTCCCGCATGGAATAAATTTTACACTAACTTTCATCATCTATATTCTTCTCATTAGATTTCTACTCTTGACAGTTTAAGCTTGATAGAGAAGCTTTTAAAATAATTTATAGATATGATTTAAAATGTAAGTAGCATAATTTTTCACTTTGATTCAGACGCCATTCTTAATTTCTAAGTCACTGCAGTATTTTACAATGAGATTTATTAACCACACATTTGTTTTTAAATAAAGATATATATTCTAGGAAATCGTAAAGTAAAATAACTTTCAATAATTTCTTTAAATAGTCAATACTCTACCACACAGTCAATACCTGACTGTTCTGCTCAGGTCTAACTCATGCAGTAGTACATGTTTTTATAATTTATTCTGGCAACAAAGTGATTGATAAGTATCCTTTGCTTTTCTGGAGTATCAGCAGTAACACAACAGTATTAACTAACAAGAACTAATAGCCTAAGGTAACTGTGAAGCCTCTAAGAAATCAGGCATTTCAATCTATCTTTAAAAAAATCTATTATAAGAACTGTTCCCATACTAATACCTACTGGATTTCAAGAGTCGTTAGTTCTCAAGGTAATACTTTTAAGTATCCCACTTCAAGGGCCCGCAGGGCCTAAACAGATATGTAGCAGCAGGAAAGGTGGCGTAGGAGCATCATTATTTTTCTTTAAAATTGGAATCCTTAAGTCACCTTAAGGATGCATATCCATCTTATAAATCAATCAGAGTAAAGAAAAGGCTAGAAATTACTTCAAAACAATAATACCGAAAAATGCTTTGAAATAAAACTGATTTTTTTCCTTTACATTTCTTCACACAGATTTCCTTATAGACTAAGATTAATAACAAGAGATAGCCTGGATAACCTACTACCCAACAAGCAAAGACTATCAAGCAGTTTTTATCTAATTATCTAGTTTTTATACTAATTACAGTTTTTATCTAATTATCTAATCAAATGTACCCTCTATGAGAAGGATCTCACCACCCAGTCTACCAATATAATTAAATAAATCAGTCACATGAAGCCAACCCCACAGAGGTCAAACAAAACACTCTATAAGTGAATCCCATGAGCCATTGGTTCTAAGTCTTTACTACAGACAGTGGAAAGTTACTAAGTGATTTTGGACGGTGATCAAATTTGCACTTGAGAAGTTTACTAAATAGAATAAATTAGAAATCAAAGGCTGGGAGACTGGTTACAGGGATGTTATCAATAATAGTCCAGGTCCGAAACAATAAAAAGCTTGAACTACAATACTATAATAGCACTGCAAAGGAAATAATAAATTTAAGAGACATTTGGAGGATCTGACCAAGAGGGGTCAGGTAGAGAGGATAACCCTAGGTGAAGGATAACTGAGACTTCCGGCCTATACATCTGGATGTCCAGGACTACCATTAACCAAAATGAGTATTTCTGGGGCAGTGTGTGTGTAAAAGATAACAAGCTCAGTTGTGAACATCTGCAGTAGTACGATGTACCCACGGAACATCCTGGAGGTACAGGCAGCTAGGTAAGAATATTCCTCTGAAACTTAGACCACCTTCAATAAACATTTATTTTGGTGGTTATCAATATCTAGGTTGTAGCTAAAACCAGGAGTAATAGAGATCATCCTAGAAAGAATGCAGAGTGTAGCTAAAGGATGAGAATAGAACCTATGTAAGTGACTGCAATGACTCTCTAGAATGAGGCTAGGTAGAATGAAGAAGTTAAATGGATTTATTCAGACTGATCTGGGTTTAAATTCTGCCCTTGTAATTTTTCCAGCTCAGGGACCTTGACCTCTCTGACTCTTAGTTTTCCTCCATTGTAAAAAACCAACTATCTCATATGGCTTTATATATACACATACATATGTGTATATATCATATATATTGCAAAATTTAATAAAAGCTCATCAACAGTACCAATTTAATAGTACTACTTTCAATAATACCAATTTGATTTTGGTAAAGAGAGGTGCAGGAGAACCAGGAGAACGGTGCCCCAGAAAACTAAGAAAGAACAGAAAAACAACTTGAATCTTTACTGAAGTATCTCGGCTAACGAGGGATCCACTGCACGGCACACAGTCGAAGCACTGTTTTGTCATCCATATACCAGTGGCCCCAGCTTCTCAGCAGTGACAAAAACACGCGTATGCTCTCACTCTGATCCTTAAAACTCCCCCCGCTCTCCCCCACGGTTTAGCTAAGGAATTCTTAAGGTTTTATTTATGACTAGGCCACTTTGGTGGATGGAGGGGGGAAATCAAATGTCAGGATGTTTAATGGATGGCAGACATGTTCTGTAAAAGCCAAAGCCCCAGCGAACCTTGCCCATGTTAGCAATTGCTGGTTTCTGGTTTTATTATATTTTGCTCTTCTAAGAGGAAATAGAGCTACTGGCCATTTAGAAGTGAGTTCCAGTTTCCAACATAGGCAGCTTACATCTAGTAAAGTCCAGTGTTGTTATAAAAACCAAAGGGAATACGAACCAGTAAAGCAAAGGACAGACACACCAAGGCGACCATGCCTTGGCCCCATGCACCTGTGCAGGAAACGCTTTGAGACCTAGCTCTACTCCTCTTCTCCAGCAAGAAACTGAGGCAGGGGTTCATCTGTGGCCCAAGCCACAATGCACAGGGCAAAATTATCACTGCAACCATCACAGGCCACAAGGCCCAGGTGCTTAACAGCACTATTCCCTATTTATCCACTGTCCTTCAACAAATGGGTCTCTGCCTGTGTACCTAGGTACTGTACTTATTTCCACCGTCTACGTGGATGAGTTAGAGAGGACCAGCCCAGGGTGCCACAGGAACATACATGAGTGGCAGTTAACACCAAAGATCTAAGCAGGAGACTGAGGCAAGGAGAGGGGAGTTCAGAGCGGGGAATGGGAACTAGTCATTCAGGGAAAGGAAGAAAAGCAATCCAGACAGACAGAATAGCACAAGGAAAGGCGGGATGATATGAGACCACAAGGCATCACAACACTGCCAGTAATTCAGTACGTCTAGAGGAAAGGGCGGGAGAACGTCAAGAGAAAACTGCCAGGTACTTCCATGAAACATAAAATGCTGAACCCTAGAGTCAAACAAGAGCATGCTAGAGGGGGGCACGAGCTTAGATTAACTAAAAGTTTCATCCAAGCTGAAGTTTCACTTCGGATCTGTCAAGATTTAATGTGTGTTACACAGTCCCAGACAACTGAAGAAACAGAGCTATGCCATCAAATACAGTTTTAGTTTTCACAGAATAAGTTTCCATACACTGCCTGGCTCCCAAATACCCACATGACCCACACTACAGACCTTTCCCCATAGCAGAGAAAAGTCCATACATCAGGTAATGCTTTAGTTCTGCTCATTTTCATGGGTAGTAGGTAGTAAAAACAAAAAACTCCTGCAATTACCAAATGCAGGCAATACTGTTTAGACTGTCGAGAGTCTAAAAGTGTACTTACCTATACAAGCAGTCCATATAGTCTGCACCCTTGCTGTATTCCTCCCAGTACCTATGATACATAACAAGTACTTGCTCTTCAGACTCCAGAACTCTCTAAAAAAAGAAGAAAAATATTTTTTACTCAGAAAGCACTAATCATTTTCATTTGTAAGCTATGAAATTTATCAAAAACTAATGTTCTTAAATAAGTGACATAATTCAAGCACTATATATTACATTTACAAATTACATTCTTATTTTTAACTATCTTTAGTAACAATTAAAGAGATAGAAAAAAATGTGAATCTTAGATATGAAAGTGAAGCATCCATACTAGAGAGTAACTGTTTCATTCTCTAAGATAAAAAAACAAAATATAATGGTTTGATGCTGTTCTTTGGGCTAGAATATTAGATCAGATGAAAACAGAATGTAATTCTATTGTGTTTCCTCACGTCCATCACTTTTGATCAGCCTGCAGTTATGTCATCACCTCATATTATTCACTATTGTGAATAAGATTACTTATGAAAATTGACACATTTTCCATATTCCCCAAATAAGTTATTTTATATTTATTTAATAAAAACCTATTTTTTGAAAAATGAAAATCAAACTGAAATCTGAGGGCTGATGTTTAAAAAGTTAATTTTAATGGAAATCCAGTCTAACAATAAAAATCCACTGGACAGGACAGACATTCCCGAGGCCACCGCTGCTCTTACTTCGGTTCTTCCATCAACCGTCCGCATGACCTTAGGCAAGACATGACCTCAACACTCATCCAATTAACTCTTGATGAAAGCTATGCTTTTAAACTTGGAGTTTTACCAATTAAGTCTCAGGATGATAGGAATAGCCTATAAATAGTACTTTTTTGCCTATCATATGGTAAATAAATTAAAAATCGCAACCACTATTAATAATGGTGGGGAATAGGGCCCACTTAGGAACTACTGCTGCTGGTTGGATAGAATATAAATCTAAGAACAATTTCTTACTACGGTTGTTCCTCAACATCAGTGGGGAATTGTTTCCAGGACCCCACCATGGATACCAAAATCCGCAGATGCTCAAGTCCCTACAGCCGGGCCTCCATATCCACCAATTTGGAACACAGAGATATGGAGGGAAATGTTCATGACTTATGACCCAGTAATGCCACGTCTAGGGACTTACCCTGTAAAAAAACTTGGTAACACAAGAATAACTTAGCTACAAGGGTGTTCATGGAAGTATTGTTTATAATCACAACTTTATGAACTGGAAATAATCTATATGCCCAGCAATATAGGAATATTTAAACAAATCACAGTATCTCCACAAAATGAAAAATTTTACAATCACTGCCAGAATTACAAAAGTCTATTTAATGACAAAGAAAGAGACCTACAATATTATTAAAAGCAAAAAGCACATTATAAAGTATACAACATGACTTCATTTTCTAATAAAAAATGGAAGTCTACACAAAACAAAAATATGCAAAAGACATATATCAAATTATATTTTTGTTAATATGTATCAAAAAAAGATATATTTAAAAATAGATATATCAAAAGTATTAACAGTGGTTAATTCCGGAGGTATGTTATGGGTGATGTTTATTTTCTTTTTCCTTATCAGTATGTTCTAAATGATCTACAACATAATGCAATACTTTAGTAATTTAAAAAGTTCTCACAGGTGAAACTTTTCAGTTCTGTTGGCTATATTAACAATTTACTTTGTCATCTACATAATAGCCAACTTCTTTTTTTGTCACTGGACTTGAGAGAAAATATGGTATACAATTATATAAATATTCTAAACTTTCATAAAATACTTCACAATTGTAATTTTTCAATCACACAATTATACCAATGTTAATTTCTTGGTTTTAATAATTGTACCACTGTTACGCAAGATGTTAATATTATGAAGCTGGGTAAAAAGTATTTGAGAAGTCTTTGTATTATTTTTGCAACTTTTCTATAAGCTTAAAATTATTTCAAAATAAAAAGTTTTTAAAAATCACATTTACAACCTACGTTAAAACATAAAATTGCAAAATTTATAAATGACTCACACAGTTATCTAGTATATTATAACCAAAGCTAACCAGCTCACAACAGCAGAACTTTAACTTCAAAACTAACATATGAAAAATGTTAAGACTAAGTTAAATTACTTGTCATTAAAACCACTTTCATAAACTGATAAATGCACATACTAGAACACTAAAATGTATCTGCCATATAAAATGAAAAGTAGAGCATTTCCTGCAAATCAAAAACAGAATGAGCTATAACCTCACACCTGTCAGAATGGTTATCATCAAAAGTCAAGAAATAGGACTTCCCTGGTGGCGCAGTGGTTAAGAATCTGCCTGACAATGCAGGGGACACGGGTTCGAGTCCTGGTCCGGGAAGATCCCACTTGCCGTGGAGCAACTAAACCCATGTGCCACAACTACTGAGCCTGCGAGCCACAACTACTGAGCCCACGTGCCACAAATACTGAAGCCCACGCGCCTAGAGCCCGTGCTCCACAACAAGAGAAGCCACCACAATGAGAAGCCCACGTACCACAATGAAGAGTAGCTCCCGCTTGCCGCAACTAGAGAAAGCCCGTGTGCAGCAACGAAGACCCAACGTAGCCAAAAATAAATAAATAAATAAAGTCAAGAAATAGCAAGTGCTGGCAAGGATCTATAGAAAAGGGAACCCTCATGCACTACTGATGGGACTGTAAACTGGTGCAGCCAGTATGGAAAACAGGGTGTTCCTCAAAAAATTAAAAACAGAACTACCATGTGAGCCAGCAATTCCACTCCTGGGTATTTACCTGAAGAAAAAGAAAACACTAATTCAAAAAGATACATGCACCGCAATGTTCATAGCAGTTATAGCAGCATTACTTACAAATAGCCAAGACACATAAGCAACCTAAGTGTCCAACAATAGACAAATGGATAAAGAAGATGTGGTATATATATATATACAATGGGATATTACTCAGCCATATAAAGAATGAAATCTCGCCATTTAAAACAACGTGGATGAACCCAGAGGGTATCATGCTAAGTGAAATAAGTCACACAGAGAAAGACAAATACCGCATCATCTCACTCATATGTGTAATCTGAAAAACAAACGAACTAGCAAAACAAAATAGACACAGACTCAGAGATACAGAGAACAAACAGGTGGTTGCCAGAGGGGAGAAGGCTGGAGTAGGGGGCCAAAAAGGTGAAAGGGATTAAGAGGTACAAACTTCCAGTTAGAAAATAAATAAGTCATGGGGATGTAACGTAGAGTGCAAGGAATATGGTCAATAATATTGTAATAACTTTGTATAAGGACAGATGGTAACTAGGCTTAATTTGGTGATCATTTCATAATGTATGTAAATGTTGAATCACTATGTAGTTCACCTGAAACTAACAAAATATTGTATGTCAACTATATTCCAATGAAAAGAAAATAGATAAAATCGGCTCTGAAAATCTGAGCTTACAAAATATTGTATGTCAACTACATTTCAATGAAAACAAAATAAAAGAAAATAAACAGATAGATAAAATAGGCTTTGAAAAACTGAGCTTTTCTTCAAATGTTATAAGGGAAATATCACAGGATCAATTGTGCTCTATTTATGGGTTATTACCATTTGAAAAAGATCTACTCCTAGTCATGTACAGGGTTAGACATATTATTACACAGACTGTGTTACTTTATCTCCATTTTACAGATAAAGGAACATGAAGTTCAATCTACAAGGTAGGTTAGGTGAGCTGTCCAGGGTCACAGGGCTAACAAAAGGTAGTCAAGCTTCCACAGACTTAGAGAAGGAACTTATGGTTACCAGGGGGGAAGGATGGGGGAAAGGGATAGTTAGGGAGTATGGGATAGACATGTACACACTGATATAATTAAAATGGATAACCTTTCGCTATTCGGGTTCTTTTGTGTTTCCATACAAATTGTAAAATTCTTTGTTCTAATTCTGCGAAGAATGCCATTGATAGTTTGATAGGGATTGCACTGAATCTGTAGATTGCTTTGGGTCATTTTCACAATACTGATTCTTCCAATTCAAGAACATGGTATATTTTTCCATCTGTTTATGTCATCTTTGATTGCTTTCATCAGTGTTTTATAGTTTTCTGAGTATAAGTCTTTCACCTCCTTAAGTAGGTTTATTCCTAGGTATTTTATTCTTTTTGTTGCAATGGTAAATGGGAGTGTTTCCTTAATTTCTCTTTCTGATTTTTCATCCTTAGTGTATAGGAATGCAAGAGATTTCTGTGCATTCATTTTGTATCCTGCAACCTTACCAAATTCATTGATTAGTTCTAGTAGTTTTCTGGTGGCATCTTTAGGATTTTTTATGTATAGTATCATGTCATCTGTGAACAGTGACAGTTTTACTTCTTCTTTTCCAATTTGTATTCCTTTTATTTCTTTTTCTTCTCTGATTGCCGTGGCTAGGACTTCCAAAGCTATGTTGAATAAGAGTGGCAAGAGTGGACATCCTTGTCTTGTTGCTGATCTTAGTGGAAACACTTTCAGTTTTTCACCATTGAGCATGATGTTTACTGTGGGTTTGCCAATATGGCCTTTATTATGCTGAGGTAGGTTCCCTCTATGCCCATTTTCTGGAGAGTTTTTATCATAAATAAGTGTTGAATTTTGTCAAAAGCTTTTCCTGCATCTACTGAGATGATCGTATGGTTTTTATTCCTTAATTTGTTAATTTGGTGTATCACATTGATTGATTTGTGTATATTAAAGAATCCTTGCACTCCTGGGATAAATTCCACTTGATCATGGTGTATGATCCTTTTAATATGTTGTTGGATTCTGTTTGCTAGTATTTTGTTCAGAATTTTTGCATCTATGTTCATCAGTGATATTGGTCTACAATTTTCTTTTTTGTGATATCTTTTTCTGGTTTTGGTATCAGGGTGATGCTGGCTTCGTATAGCCAAAGCAATCTTGAGAAAGAAAAACGGAGCTGGAGGAATCAGGCTCCCCAACTTCAAACTATACTACAAAGCTACAGTAATCAAGACAGTATGGCACTGGCACAAAAACAGAAATATAATCAATGGAACAGGATAGAAAGCCCAGAGATGAACACATGCACATACGGTCACCTAATTTACGACAAAGGAGGCAAGACCATACAATGGAGAAAAGACAGCCTCTTCAATAAGTGGTGGTGGGAAAAGTGGACAGCTACATGTAAAAGAATGAAATTAGAATACTACCTAACACCATACACAAAAATAAACTCCAAATGGGTTAAAGACCTAAATGTAAGACCGGATACTATAAAACTCTTAGAGGAAAATACAGGAAAAACACTCTTTGACATAAACCACAGCAAGATCTTTTTTTGACCCACCTCCTAGAGTAATGAAAAAACAAAAATAAACAAATGGAACCTAATTAAAAGCTTTTGCACAGCAAAGTAAACCATAAACTGGACGAAAAGACAACCCTCAGAATGGGAGAAAATATTTGTAAATGAAGCAACAGACAAAGGATTAGTCTCCAAACTATACAAACAGCTCATGGAGCTCAATATCAAAAGAGCAAGCAACCCAATTAAGAAATGGGCATAAGACCTATATAGACATTTCACCAAAGAAGACATACACATAGCCAAAAGGCACATGAAAAGATGCCCAACATCACTATTAGAGAAATGCAAATCAAAACTACAATGAGGTATCACCTCACACTGGTCAGAATGGCCCTTATCAAAAAATCTAGAAACAATAAATGCTGGAGAGGGTGTGGAGAAAAGGGAACCCTCCTGCACTGTTGGTGGGAATGTAAATTGATAGAGCCACTATGGAGAACAGTATGGACATTCCTTAAAAAACTAAAAATAGAACTACCATATGACCCAGCAATCCCACTACTGGGCATATACCCTGAGAAAACCATAATTCAAAAAGAGACATGTACTCCAATGTTCACCGCAGCACTATTTACAACAGCCAGGACATGGAAGCAACAACCTAAGTGTCCATCGACAGATGAATGGATAAAGAAGATGTGGCACATATATACAATGGAATACTACTCAACCATAAAAAGAAATGAAATTGAGTAATCTGTAGTGAGGTGGATGGACCTAGAGCCTGTCATACAGAGTGAAGTCAGTCAGGAAGAGAAAAACAAATACCATATGTTAACGCATATATGTGGAATTTTTTTAAAAAATGGTACTGATGAACCTAGTGGCAGGGCAGGAATAAAGATGCAGACATAGAGAATGGACTTGAGGACACACCATTGGGGGAGGGGGAAGCTGGGGTGAAGCAAGAGTAGCATCGACATATATATATATACTACCAAATGTAAAACAGATAGCTAGTGGGAAGCAGCAGCAAAGCACAGGGAGATCAGCTCGGCGCTTTGTGACGACCTAGAGGGGTGGGATAGGGAGAGTGGGAGGCAGACACAAGAGGGAGGGGATATGGGGATATACGTATGCATATGGCTGATTCACTTTGTTGTACAACTGTAACTAACACAGCATTGTGAAGCAATTATACTCCAATAAAGATGTATAAAATAAATAAAATAAATGGATAACCAACAGGGACCTACTGTATAGTGCACGGAACTCTACTCAATGTTATATGGCAGCCTGGATGGGAAGGGAGTTTCAGGGAGAATGGATACACGTATATGTATGGCTGAGTCGCTTTGCTGTGCACCTGAAACTATCACAACGTTGTTAATTGGCTATACTCCAATATAAAATAAAAAATTTTAAAAAATAAATAAAATAAAATACTGGGGGGGAAAAGAAGGTAGTCAAGTTTCTAGTTCAAAGAATAAATGATCTCATCCAGTTCCTGATAAGATCAGTAATCCAAAAGAAGTCAGAAATGCTGCGTGTAGCCAAATACTACAAAATTCATTCACTGCTTATACAGAGATCAAGTCGGTGATGTCGCCCTCATGCACATGGCACACTGACCAAAATAACTGGTCACAGAGGCTTTCTATCATACTTTTTAATTTACCATTCTCCTTTTTAATTCTAGGTTTTTAAAGACCTTATATAGGATATGAAGAGGCAGCTAAAATGTTGAATATAAAGACAGAGATTCACCAAGAGGTGGGAAGCAACAGTAAAGAAAACTTGGTTCTATAAACACCATCCAGAGGATATATGTAAGCACTTGATTTCAAACTGAACACATCTTGATTTGAAACCCTACTCTTTAACTTACTAGTTGTATGATCTGGAGCAACTAAACTGACTTCCCTTGGAGAACCTAACACAGAGCTTGACCCAAAGCTCTTATACACATATTAGAAAAATGCTAATTAGGAAACAAAACAAATAACCTTAACCTGATACAAGTTCTGCACTGGAAAACAGTGAACTAGTCAAATAACTATGTAGCCATAAACACATTTACATCATGTATATATCAATCCTTACCTTGTGCAAATGCCGTACGTGATTTTCCAAAAAAATCTTAGTTTCTGTATAAAGTCTTTCTCCAAGGGGTTCAGGATAGGCCACACATAAAGCATAGATATCTCTAGTTAAATTGTTAAGGTTTTCATATTCATTGAAGATACTACTTTAAAACAAAAGATTTAACTCAAGTCTGGCATTAAAAAATGAAAAATCCTTATTTCATTTTTGCAGTTTAGGATTATATAGATACATACACAGAATGAAAGACACTTACCCGACACAATGGTGATAGAAGGGAGGTGGGAAATCAACCTCACATGCTCTGACTCTTTACCTTGTATCCTCACCCCAAAAAGAGCAAGCAGCCCTCTCCACGTGATGTCATTGTCTGGGAGGCCTCAGTCAGACTTTCCTATGTTCCCTCCAAATTCCTTCATTGTTTATTTTTAATTGTAATTAGTAACCAATAAAATATCTCCATGTATCCATGTATACATATTTGTTCGATTACTATTATATTAAATATTTAAAATTTTATTTACATACTTAAAAAACAAACATGGTGAAGCAAAAATATCACCCAAATAGTGTAATATCACTGTGCCAGGTTTCTTTATAGCAAAAAAAGTTACAATAAGAAACTATTAAGTTATTTTAGGGATCGGGAGGGTGGGTGGGAAACACAAAAGGGAGGAGATATGGGGATATATGTATATGTATAGCTGATTCACTTTGTTATAAAGCAGAAACTAACACACCATTGTAAAGCAATTATACTCCAAAAAAGATGTTAAAAAAAAAAAGAAACTATTAAGTTATTTTAAGTCAACTTAGATATCATAATGAACCTTTATAGACTGGAAGATTAAATAAAATAGTACAGATATAAGAGCTATTTTTCAGCAATAACATAAAAAATATTCACCTGTATTACAAAGAAAGTAGAGACTTGAATATACACTATCTAAGAAAGAAAAATTTTTTAATTTATCTGGACACAAATTCTATAGAGAATTGACATGGTTTGGTGGAGGGGAGAGGGAACAAGTCATCAATGGAGAAGGAGCTTCAAAGTAAGGTACTACATGAGCTCCCGGATCAGCCTGGGGTCCCTCCAGGTTTCAGCTAAAAATGCCTTTAGAAAAAATAGTCCTAGTTCATGACATAATTTAAATCTTAACTGATCACAAGCCTATCCTAGTAAAACTAGATGTAAAAGGGCTGTCAGAATTAGGTGTTGTAGAAGCCGGGACAGCAGTTAACTTCAGCGACTGCGGAACAGAGGTTCCTGGTTGGTAGGAGCACTCTGTTTACTGGGTACACAGGTGCGCTCACTTTGTGAGAATTCACCTTTACATTCACCAGTCAGCACGTATATCATACTTAAATTTAAATTAAATTTTTTTTAATTCCCTGGCAGTCCAGTGGTTAAGACTCGGAGTTTTCACTGCCGTGGGCCTGGGTTCAATCCCTCAGGGAACTAAGATCCCACAAGCCACACAGCACTGCCAAAAAAAAAAAGAAAGAACAAAATTTTTTTAAATGACTAAATTTGGCCAGGCTCTAGATCAACAATCAGAAGTGACACATTTATTATCTTTAAGTTCTGAATACCTACTTCCAGAACTTCCATCCAACATGATGATGATATTTGCTCCTCTAATCTTCCCTTAAGCCATATATACACATTTCTAGAATACACAACTTACTTGATACTGAAAAATCAGCAATTCAGTACCATAATTTCAACATGATATGCTAATTATGTGCTCAAATGTTTTACATCAACAAAGTTAACGTCTCAATATAGCCACTGCATGTATATGTAAACAGAAATGACCAGCAAAATTCACCTAATAGGGCTTCCCTTCTCTCTGCTGAAGGAAAGGGATCTGTGCAAGGTAGGAATCCAGGGAGACTTTCCCATTTCACTCCACATACAGGACTTATATATTGTTTGACTCTTCCTCAGTGAGAATGTACTCATGTATTGCTTTTAATGGAGTCCACCTTAATAAATTTTTTAAATGAATATTTTAACTCAGCATAGTTTGGAGTCTCACTGCATAATTTCACTCAACTGCCTAAAAGATATACCTAAATATGTTCTTTTTCTTTAACCTGTTCAAATACCCAACCACTCTGGAAATGGTTAGGCCTTGGGAAGAGCACCCAAGAGGAGCACTCTTCAACCCTCTAGCATTCAATTATGATTCGGTTATAGACAAGATACTTTAAAAAACCAGAAATGGCAAATAACGTAGGTGGTCAGATTTAGATTTAAACACTGTCTTCTCCAAGTCATCTTTTCTGGGAGCCGGAATAGAAAGATACCTGTATGTACAAACTTTCCACTTACAAATTCTCAAAGTCAGAAACAAAATGTGTTCAGGAGCAAGAGCTCTGAACTCTGTTACAACCAAAAGGCAGTGCTGGTAAGCAGCAAATTACTTATTTTAGTTCATTTTCTCTATTAAAAGATGCTTCCTATGCTTGGGCTTAATTTTTAGTTTTAACACTATTAACTCTACTGCATAGTGGGTCAAAAACAATGTTTTGCAATGGGAATAAAAGTAAAGATTACCTTAAAATTGAAAATGGTAAAATAATGGTCAAAAAAGAACTGACAATACAAAACTATAAAAAATGAAAAATTTTATTGTCATTTCGTAAGCGAAAAAATAAAAATGTGACATGTAAAAAATGCAGTATCTATAAAATCATCAATTAGCAAGCAAGGATAAAAAAATGACTCATTAAATAAAAGAACTCTGACATAATTTAGAAGAAGGGAGTGAAACTGTTACTGATGCACCAACCAGGGATGACTACAGATACAACCTTTTCCAATCCACACAATCTAAGAAAGACTGATGGGCTGCTAAGTGTAGATGCCAAGGTTGCTAAGAGGTCCTCCTTCTAACACTTGTGAAGATCATCAAGGATGGAGATTTCCCACCTCAACATTTTTCAATGCAGTCAAAATTGTTCTATGTTTGAAAAAGACTCCTCATAGAATATGTATTTGAAATAAGGACAATAGTTTTAGAGCCAGGTTTTCGTATCTGGGAGAATTACATTCAGGGAAGCAATCTTAAATAACCCCTCACTGAGTCACTATGGACTTAAACATAAAACCATTTATTCACTAGAATCTATCTTGTCCTTAAGTAGGAGACCGTCTATGTTACACTGCTGGGGTTTGGAAATTGTCCTAACAGCTATCAAAAGGCAGAAAATCATGAATACAAGTACACTTGTCCCTCAGTATCCACAGAGGATTGGTTCCAGTACCCACTGTGGATACCAAAATCCGAGGATGCTCAAGCCCCTTACAGTCCGTCCTCCATACCCGTGGTTACAGGACCGACAGTATACTTATTGAAAAAAATCTGAGTATGGGCAGACCTGTGCAGTTCAAACCTGTGTTGTTCAAGGGTCGACCGTAAACCAAAAGAACCAAAGAACTCCAACCCAGGGAAGCAAATAGTAAATGTACATCTACACCTAGCCTCTATCATATCATAAGCATTTGATATACCTCTTAAGGAGTAAGTCCCAAACGACCCTAGACTGCACCTAAGCTGTCACAGAGCTTCTGTTATAGAGCATCATTATTACTTGTGTTAGGCAGAATTCTAAAAATGGCCTCTGAAGACTTCCTTCCCTAACCCCTGGGACTGTGAATATAAGAGAGCACGCCCAGTTACTTTACATGGCAAGGGGACTTGGCAGCTGCAGTTATGATTACTAATCAGTTGGCTCTAAAATAGGAAGATGATCCTGGACTTCCCTGATGGGCCTAATCTAATCGCATGAGCCCTTCAAAGGCAGATCCCTACCAGCCCCTGCCCCCCTGCACCAGCTGCAGAAGGGGAAAGGCTTGACTCACCACTGCTGGCTGTGAAGATGGAAGGGGGTCACAAGCAACAACTGGAGAGTGACCGTAAGTCAATGAGAGCAGCTCACGGCCAAAAGTCAAGTAGGAAACCGGGACCTCAGTCCTATAGCTGTAAGGAATTGAATTCTGCCAAACAACAGGAATGAGCTTAAAAGTGGACCCTGAGCTCTAGATGAGAAGACAGCCAGCCAACCCCGATTTCAGCCTTGTGAGATCCTGAGCAGGGAACCTAGTCACACGATGGACTCTGACCTACAGAACTGGGAGATAATAAAAGAGTGAAACACTAAATTTAAGCCACTACATCTGTAGTAATTTGTTATGCATCAAAAGAAAACACTGATGTCTTCTATTTACATTACCTATCAACCAGAATGCCTTGCATACATAACTGGACCCAGTACATTTATGAAGGATGAGGGTTAAGAGCCCTCTTATCAACACAATAAGAGAACTAGCTAAATATTAATGCTACTTCTTTCATCCGTACAGTATGCTTCATGGCATTCAGCTGACAGTAGCTACTCACTCACCAAATATTTGCTAGGTGTCTATATGTACCAGATACTGGGAATACAGCAGTGAACAAAACAGACGGGTATCTGTGCCCTTACAGAGGTTATATTTAGTAAAAATGTTGTAGACAGGGGTTCACTAAGTTCCATACTTACACAGGTTAAACACTTCAGCTGGCAGACCAGGTTTCTTTGATACCCACTTCAAGGGTGTAAGGAGACTTGAGCATTTTTATCCCAGCATCTAGCCTACAATATCGGAAAGTCAATCTTAACCCTCTTGGGCCACTATATTCTCAACTGTAAAATGGGCTAATAATATATATTTTACAAGATCATCTGTAACAAATTAATCACATGCATTATATGTTGAAAGACAAAATTATGACACAAAAGAATGTACACAGTATGATTCCATTTATACAAAGTTCAAAACACAATTAACCAATATTGTTTAAGGCTGTATATATAAGCAATCATGCTGGTCTTTAAAAAACAAGAGAATAATATGATAGTAGTTACCTCCAAGGGAAAGGAGAAGGCTTGTGAACTGAGAGGGGCAGCTGGTGGGGGAAGGTTGGTGGATGCCAGCAGTGTTCTGCTTCTTAACCTGTGTGGTGATAATGCAGGTGTCTGTCTTATAATTATTTGCTCAACTCTACATGTATATCTTACTTATGTATGCATTATATTTCATACACCTCAAAAAATGCTTTGTAAAAGATCAAGTATTAATATATGGTGGTGAACAATTTGTAGGGAGGGCTCTTTTCCAGTTTCAAAATATTAAAGATTTATAGCCTCTAAAATTTCTACATAAAATATCTGAGTATCAGATGTCAACCTTATATTCTAGGGCAAAATAACAGGGAAAAGGAGGGAATCTGGCTTTAGAACAATTAGGAACATAATTTTACATAATAAATAAAATCATAATAAAATGCTAATTTTTTCACAATAAAATTTAAAATGATATTCCATTCCTTTATTTTTCATAATAAAATTTAAAATGATATTCCACTCCTCAGTTTACTGTTTCTGCAGATACTTTTTACTTCAGGGGAGGAGGAGAAAACTCGTGACCAGGTCAAGAGTAACTGAACCATCTTAGATGGATCAAACAATAAACATCTTAGAAATATCAGTAACTGAAGGGGCACTTTCAAAGGAAGTCAGCTATCTCAAAACCATTTATAAACCAGCAATTAACTGTATATTCTGTAGAAGAATAAGAACACATTTAATGACTCTATTTTCTTTACCTTATGCTCATTTTCTCTTTTCTTGTAATCTTCTATGACCAACTCTTTCTCTCCTCTCTCTGCTCATTATTTTAGTTAAAACAGCATTAAAAGTACCTGAGTATGTGCTTAGCCCAACCTCATTAACACACAAGTAACCTTTAACCCTTTCTCAGTTTTTACTGATTCCCACCAAAAACAATTCATGATGTTCCACAAAAAAAATTTAAGAGACTAATTCAAAAATAAGCTCTTCAAAGACAGACTCCATAACAATTATCATCTAGATACAATGGAAAGTACAGGAAATTAGATGTTAGACATCTTGTATGCAAGTCTGTATGCTCCATGAATGACTACCTGCATAACCCGGGGCAAGTCCCTTCACCTCTGAGTATCAGTTTCCTCATCTATTATATCTGCCCCACTGATCTTATAGGCTTGTTTCTATATTAAAAATATAAAAGATCTTTGCAAACTCTGAAGCCTTCTAGAAATGTTACCATCATTTTCTGTATCTGTAGTGCCTAGAACATAGGTACCCTAACAAATGTTTCTTACTGACAACTGCAATTGTAATGAATTCAAAGAACTTCACTGTTCTTGCATCAACATTCAGTTTAATATTGACAATTAGGTTAGGCATTGAGAACAAGCTGAATCACTGTCTTATGAAATCCAAGCTTTTCTAGAGAACACACACCTCGCACAGTGAGGGCAGCCATCCTTCAGCCCCAGGACACTGCTAGAGAGGGCGGCACAGCGCGTGAGAGGACTCAGAATCTCCAAGCTCACTCTGGTAATAATACCTTCACATCTCACCTTCCCTTTTGGGGGAAAGAATCTCTGGTCCCTACAGTGTCCACCCAGTCCACAAGGCCTCCTTCAGGGCCCTGGGGCACTGCCATGGCACTCAGACCCAGAGACCAGGCCTCGACCCTATGCCCCTTCTTTGCCCTGGAATGTGGTGTGTGTGGTGGTCCCTGTGGTGGAAGACGGAGGCGGGTCAGGAGTCTGCCAGGGCACAGGCCGTTCCCAGGCCCTCCCAGCCGTGGCCCCTGGCAAACACTGGGCAGAGTTGATGAGGCTGCCACCCACCACTCTACTCCAGCTACCTGTGGCTGAGGGTTCCTAGAGACCCCTTTAACCTCCCCAGTACTAAGAAACTACAGTATTGTAATACTGTGGTTTTTTCCTTTGGTGCCAGAGTATATAGCCTGGGTGCTGGAGGTTGCACTGTGTTTTTTACATATATAATGTATATATAAAATAATATTATTAATAACGTTATAATAATATACATACATTATACATATCATGTACAGTGTGTGTGTGTGTGTGTGTGTGTGTGTGTGTGTGTATGTATATATATGTATTTTTTAAAAAAAGATTGCTGTCATGTAGGAATGCAGGACAGCAGGTTTCAGACTGTCCTAGGGAAACCACAAATTTATATTTTCATATAAAACCCCTAAATCACAAATGTAGAAAACCCAAATAAGAAACGTTTCCATCTCAGAGCCACTGAATTTGCTGTTTGCTCTCTGCTTGGAACACTCCCCCCCAGGTTTCTGTGTGACCTGCTCCCTCCCTCGGTTCCTGCCTCTGCTCAAGTATCGCCATCCTCGACATCATCAACATCCTCAAGGAGACCTTCCTTGACCACCATCTAGAGAGGCGCGCACACGCACTCCAACCACGCTCATGCCCTCGCTTTGCTTTACGTCCCCCCACGGGATGTAACCTGTTGTTAGAAGCACTGGCATCAGGTTTTGTGTTTTACATCCATTTAATATCTATTTCCTTTAGTAGAATGAAGGGAAAGTAGTTTGCTTCGTTCACAAATGTACTCCCAAAGCCTAAAGTAGTGCCTGACATATACTAAGTGCTCAGTAAAGTATTTGTTGAGCAAAAGGTTATCAAAGATTGTTGACTGCCACATACAGGCAATGAACTTGGAAATGTGAAAAATAATATATATGAAAATAGTCACACTGGCATGTTCTTCCACTTAGGAAAACTTAAACCTGTTGTCACTTTTCAACAAGCTTATGAACCTAGCATGTTGATCAGTGCAGGCATCCGTGCCACTGGAAGGATACGAGAAGCGGTCGTTCCATGTTGCTCTCTCCACGTACTCCAACATGACCACAGCTTTGATTGTCGTGAGGAGTTTGTTCCAGGTTTCATCAAAATCCACTACTCTTGGTTTCAAAGACATTGTGCAAGTTTAGTGTTGAAATCTGTTAATTAAAAACAATGGTAACGTTAGCATGAATTCTACAAGGTCAGTTACTTGTTTCTAAAGCACCACACAACTAGACAGCATGCTGCACGGAAGGGGTGAGACCAGAACCTGGCACGTGGTGAGAACAATAAACACTGGCTGCCATCTTTTCATGACTGTCCAGACAAGGAACTCCACAGCATATGTGCATTCACTGCAAACTCTAGGAAATAAAAAGCTTTTAGCACAAATTATTTATAACCCAGGGTGGTCCAAAGATTGAGAAGCCTCATTTAATTTGCTGAGAGAAAGAAGCTGGGACCTAATGAGCCAAAAAGTTAACTTCCATCATGAGAAATGCACAAGAGATACTCAATAAAAAGGTTTTGGCCCCAAATCCTTGTGGTTTGCACTCCTTAAACTGGAGACTGAGGCCATATATGAGAAAACACAAGACAATTAAAGGGTTTATTTTCCTGAAGCATCAGTTTAACTAGATTCCAAATCCTTTTCAATATCACACCAGAAGAACAGAATTAAAAAGAGAAACCTCTAAAGTTAAATTTAATTGCACAAGGGAGCACTTTTCCGGCACAGGCCTTCACATCTTCCCCAAAGTTTTCCCTCGTTACTAGGACTGTGAAGCACCAAGCTAGTCTGTAGCCAGGGCCAAACAAGGAGGAAACATTCTTCCTCCTGTGTCCCGCTGTGGTAAAAAAGGAGGTAGGGAAACAGTGGGGAGAAGGGGGGAATGCATAGAGAGAAAGGAAAAAAGAGACAAGGGGAGGAGACCAGCTGCACGGTCCCAGCCCACAAACCGGAGGTGGCCCTGGGCCCTTCTTACGTTTCTGTCCTGTGAAGAAAAGAACTCAAGAGGAGTCCAAGGAAGGGAAGAAAAAGAATCAGAGAAGCCAAACAAAAACCCAAAAGAGGGTGTGCCACACTAAATCAACCCTCTTTCTTCAACATACCAGGGACTCCACCTACAAGCCTTAAACTTCCTCTAACTACCGAGAATGGATTAGCAGTAGTTCCTGTGTGTGTGTGTGTGTGTGTGTGTGTGTGTGTGTGTGTGTGTGTGTGTGTGTGTGTGTACTGGGGGAAGGGGGAAACCTAAAGCTCTAGCTCTAAATCAGAAAATTAACCTTAACTCCGTCTCACCCTTATTCACACATCCTATCTAACTGTGTTACTCAATACTTCTTAAATCCATCCATTCCTGTGCAACCCTATGAATGCTCTGAGATCAGGCCCTCAGCAGTTCCAGTTTGTATTAATCTTTATCAAAGAAATACTAACAACTGTTAATATTTACACAGTACTTACTATAAGCCAAACACAAATCTAAGTGCTTTATGTAAGTTCACTTAATCCTCCCAACAAACTGATTAGGTAGGGTCCAATGTTCTCCCCATTTTCTAGATAAGAAAACTGATCACAGAGTGATTAAGAAACTTGCTTTAAGGTCATGGAGCTATTCAGACCCGTGCTGTAACCCCTGCCCTCAACTGCAATATACAACTATACTGCCTTACTAACATCCTTAGTGAATACTTAGATACATGCCAGGCGTTGTACTAGGCTGAGGATACAGTGGTCAATAAACAAAGTTCTTGACCTTCAAGAAAGTTAGACTCTTGGATCTGGCACTCAGAAACAAAAATAACCTACGTAAACCACAGAGCTGACCACGTCACTCTGGTACTGAAAGCTGTTTGTGATTGTCCACTATAGATAGCATCCGGTTTAAGCTCATTGGCAACATGGCCCACCAAGCTTCCATGGTTTGACCTTGGACTAAAGCACCTCTCCACCTTGCTCTTCTCATGGGACCCCCTTCCTTGACATCATAATCTGGTAACTTCTCTGCTTAGAGGTCACTGAACACAACAGGCTGATTCACACACCCTGCCGTTTATCCTCATTGTTTTCTGTACCTAAAATTCTTCTCTTCTCCTTGCCTCCCCCTTTCCACCCATTCCCCTAACTCCTACTGATAGTTCAGCCTTGGCCCAGAATATCTGCTTTCAAGAAATTTTCTGGGCCCACTTAAGCTAGGTAAGGTGCCCTCTTATGCATTACTTCAGAACTCTATTAGAGGATTAAACCATGCTCAACTGTGATTATGAGTGTTTCTTCAAGGTAGGGACTATTCTGTAACTGTCTATCAAAAAGCTGTCACTGTCTGCTTCACATTCCTTTCCTCCCCTTATAAAAATAGAATCATACTACACACCCTGCTTATAAATTATTTTAATGGTTGCACAGATTACCTTTTAGCTTTATTGAAGTTTTAGCAGAATCAGACTGGCATTGACTTCTCTGCTGAGACCAACAGGTTCCTGATAGAATGGGTTTATGTGCAGTGATAATCCATTCTTAGATGGGTGGAAAATGTGGACACCAAGGTGAGAGAAGTCTTCATTTTATTTCAATTGTTTAAATGATCATTTACTCATGGAGCGTTTATGTAAGGATGTGAAAGAGAGAGGGCAAAGAAAGAAACAAGACCACGACCACCACACTGTTCTTCTCCACTTCCCAAACTGTCAGACAACTCACAAGAATACATATGAGTCTTGTTTTCATTCCTGTGCCACATCATGTCTTTCACCTGGTGTCCTGTCAGGACCACTTCCATCCCCAGTCAGTGAGACTATGTCCTACTGAGCACCTGCAAAGTTCAAATCTCACATTACTAAAGTTTCCTCTAGCTTTCTTCTGGGTCCATTCATGCAATGTTAGGGTTTTTAACACTTTGGCACACAGGTACTGTGCCTATGGCCCCTAAAAATAAATCATAGTCTCCAAATTTAAAAAAAAATTGAAAAATAAAAATTCATGTTTACTTATGTTTCCAGATAACATTATGACAATATTTTATGACAATAACATTTACGAAATTTTCATTACATTTGAAAATGATTCCTAGATTAGATTTTCTCACTTAGAGCACCATTTCTAAGTATGTATGGCTGTCAATAATAGTAAGTTAAATAATCACAAAAGTGATTTATATAAACATAGTTACCATATGACCCAGCAATTCCACTCCTATGCAAGAGAAAACATGTCCACACAAAAACCTGGACGCAAATGTTCAGAGCAGCATTATTCATAAAGGCCAAAAAAGTGGAAATAACTCAAATGTCTATCGAGCAATAAATGGATAAATAAAATGCAGTACATCCATACAACAGATTATTATTCTGTAATACAAGAGAATGGAGTACTAATAGATGCTACAATACAGATGAACCTTGAAAACACACTATGTGAATAAAGTTGGTCACAAAAGACCACATGTTTTAGGATTCCACTTACGTACATGAAATATCCAGAATAGGCAAATCCACAGACACAGGAAGTATTTCAGTGGTTGCACAGGGCTAGAGGACTTGGAGAAAAATGGGAAGTGATTACTAATTAGGTGATGAAAATGTTCTAGTATTGATTGTCATCATGTTTGTACAACGCTGTGAATGCGCTAAAAACCACTGAATTGTACAGTTCAAGAGTACACTGAAATGGTATGTGAAGCATAACTCAATAAAGCTGTCAGACACTTAAGGTGAAATAATCATATCAAAAACTTTGGAGCGGGCTTCCCTGGTGGCGCAGTGGTTGAGAGTCCGCCACGGGTTCGTGCCCCGGTCCTGGAAGATCCCACATGCTGCAGAGCGGCTGGGCCCGTGAGCCATGGCCGCTGAGCCTGCACGTCCGGAGCCTGTGCTCCGCAACCGGAAAGGCCCGAGTACCACAAAAAAACAAACAAACAAAAAACTTTGGAGCAATTTAACGTGGAGGGGAGGGGAGAAAAGGTATATTTACATGGTTGTAAATTCTGAAATCTCAGTCTCCCTCTCACTCCCATGCTCTAGTCACCAGCTCCCATCACCAGAGGCATATATTATATGTGTCTGAGGGTATTTTATACATATATATTGTTATTCCCCCTTTTTACATAAATGAATATAGAGAGGGTCTTTTTCTACTTGTTTTACATAAATGGTATTACACTGCTTACTTAACAATATATTCACTTAACAGTATATTTGGGAAAGTATTCCATTTTAATACACAAGGGTTTCTTTAATCTTAATAGCATTTCATTGTTTGGCTGTATCTGGATTCATTCTACTAAGTTTGATATGATATGTGATGAGTCCTCCAAAATTGAAGTGCCTAGTTTAATATCAGTAATTTTAAGTTAAATAGTTTTTTTTTTATGAATTAGTAAGCTCTTTTTTTTCTTTTTGCAGTATGTGGGCCTCTCACTGTTGTGGCCTCTCCCGTTGCGGAGCACAGGCTCCAGACGCGCAGGCCCAGCGGCCATGGCTCACGGGCCCAGCCTCTCCGTGGCATGTGGGATCTTCCCGGACCGGGGCACGAACCCGCGTCCCCTGCATCGGCAGGCGGACTCTCAACCACTGCACCACCAGGGAAGCCCAGTAAGCTCTTTTTATGTTGACATTAACAAGGTTTTCTTCTAAAGATACTAATAACACAATTTAAGTTACAACTGCTATACTAGTTGATAAGAGAAGAAAATTACACTATTACCATTAACTACCGTTTACTAAATACCTTCTGAATTCCTCCTATGCTATACATATTATACATATAAGCATTACTAACCATCAACCTGCAAGTCAGCAAAATCCAGACTGCAGGAAACTACTGGATAATCAGATTTCTTCAATAAACTATGCACACACATAAGAGGAAAAGAGAGAAAAGAAAATGAGAGTGGGAGAGAGATATATGTGGAATGGAAACTGAACTAAAATAGACTAAAAAGGCACATTCATCTACCACAGTGTGACTGATCTTATTTGGATCTAGATTTAAGCTCCTTTTAAAAATTATATTTATGATAACCCTGGAAATTTATAAACTGATGGGATATTTGATGACTTTAAAAAATAATGTTTATAACAATAATTATGAGAGCTTTAAAACTGAGAGTCCTTATCTGTCAGAGACACATGCCAAAATATTTATGGATGTAATAAATGCTGTCTGAGATCTGCTTCAAAATTAAACAGCTTGTTTATGAATTGATAATTGTTGAGAATGAGTGATAAGTACATGAGGGATTATTATAATATGCATTTTCTGTGTATGTTTGCGATTTTCCAAAGTAAAAGGGTAAAAAAAAAAACCTTCACCATCATCATCATTAACAGTTCCATAAATATGGGGGGAAGCACATAAAAGAAATCAGAAAGCTTAAAAAAAAAGTAGTATTAATCCAAAAGGTCTAACATTCAATTAATATGCATTCTGGAAAATTAGAATGAGAGGTAATTATCAAAGAAAAAATATCCCAGAACTAATGAACATTAGTTTTCCAACTTAAAAGGGCATACTGAATACCCAGAATATTTGATTTTAAAAATAAATAACAAGGCACCTCTTTTTGACACATTAAAACACTGGGGGTAAAGAAAAGATTCCGTAAGTTTTCAGAAAGGAAAAAACGACTACATAAATTAAAGTCTTTAGATTTACAAGAGCAACACTGGAAGCTGGAAGGTAATATAAAGGAATGCCTTCAAAATTCTCAGGGAAAATGACTAACCACCTAGAATTCTCTATCAAGAGTGGTATCAGGGCTTCCCTGGTGGCGCAGTGGTTGAGAGTCCGCCTGCCAATGCAGGGGACGCGGGTTCGTGCCCTGGTCCGGGAGGATCCCACATGCCGCGGAGCGGCTGGGCCCGTGAGCCATGGCCGCTGAGCCTGCACGTCCGGAGCCTGTGCTCCGCAACGGGAGAGGCCACAACAGTGAGAGGCCCGCGTAACGCAAAAAACAAACAAACAAACAAACAAAAACAATTTCAACAAGATACCACTATACACTTATTAGAATGGCTCAAAAATTCTGACAGTATCAAATGCAGATGAGGACATGGAGCAACTGAAACTCTCATTTGCTGCAGGTGGGAATTTAAAATGAAATAACCACTTAGGCAGTTTCTATTAAAATTAAGCAAACACTTCCCATGTGACCCAGCAATCCCATTCCTGGCTATTTATAGATGAGAAATGAAGACATACATTTACAGAAAAACCTAAACACAAAATTTTAGAGCACCTTTATTCATGACTACCAAAACCCAGAAACCCAAATGTGCCATCAACTAGTGAATGGAAAACAAAATGTGGTGCTTTCACACAATGGTGTACTATTCAACATTAAAATGGACCAAATCACTGATATGTGGACAACAATGGGTGATTCTCAAAAGCATTATGCCAAGTGAAAGTAGACAGACTCATTAGGCTACGTATTGTATGGCTGCTGAAAAAGGCAAAAATATAAGGACATACATCAGATTACTGGTTGTCAGAGACTCAGGATGGACTACAAAGGAGCAAATAGGAAACTTCTGGGGTGATAAGATATTCTATATCTTGATTGTGGTGGTGGTTATGTGACCATATAAATTTGTCAAAATTCAAATAACTGTGTATCTTTTTAGGGTGAATTTTACTATGTGTAAGTTATACCTCAATAAACCTGACCCCTCAAACTCAACATGTCCATCCATTTCCAGTATTTCACATCTTAATAAATATTTTCATACATCTAGCTCCTCAAGGTAGAAATTTTATTAATCATTCTTGATTTCTCTTACTCTCTTCTTCAAATCAATGAATAAGTCCTGTCAACCCTATCTTCTAACCATTTCTTGAATCCAACCACTACTTCCCATTCCCACTGACATCACCCTAATCCAAACCACCACCTCTCACCCAACTACTGCCTCCTAAATGAGCCACCTGTATCCTCTTTTGCCCCCTTGTTACATTCCAAATACTGTGGCCAATGTAAGCTTTCCAAAAATGCAAGTCTGATAATATCATACCCTCTGCTTACAATTCTTCAAAGACTTTTAACTTACAATCCTTATTATCTATCAACTATCATTTAAGAAAAAATAAAACTTCTCTGTGCTTTCTTAATTTATCACTGACTTCCCATGAAAGTCAATAAATACTTTACTAATATTCTGACAACAAAGACTTTTAAATCGGTTACCAGTTCTAAGAGAATAGCTAGGTAATCCAAAGTAAAGATGAAAATAAAGAAGCAATCAGGAAAATCAAATTAATAAGCTATCCAGATTTCTGATAGCAATGTTCTAAAATCTCTTTTGCTTTTAAAGTTTTTCTCCTCATACACATACCTCACTCCTCAGAACACTGAAAGGTGACCTGTCACTAACCTTTCCTTTCTCCTGAAAATCTTAACTTTCCAGTGAGTTTTAGGTACTGAGGCTGAAAGAGCTCCAAAATAACATGGTACTGCCCCAAAGTATGATGTGTTAACACAGCCTAACAAAATTCCCACTCCAAAAATGTTTTAAAAACAAAGTTACTAGTAATAGCAGAAATACAAAAGATATAACTTTGCAAAGATCAGATGGATTTTAATTTGGAGTGATACTGTGTAGTTCTTCACTTAGACATTTTTCATACAAAGAAGTGACTTGGATAATTACATTTCAGCAGGTAAAGCAGTAACAGAATCTCAAAACATTCCATTTTAAGCCTAGAACTGACATTGGTGCATAATTAGATATTTTATTTGAAGTATAAACTATTTTAGTAAAATGTATAACATGTTTAACATACTGATCAGTATGACTACAGCTTAACTACTGATAAACATTTCAATTGCCTTCCAAAAGTATAATTATCAATAATGTAAATGGCTAAACGCTTAAAGTTGTGAGTCTCTTTTTAGTTAAAAAAACAAAACCAAACCAAAAAACTAGCAAATGATAATTTTTTATTTCAGTATTGATCAGTACCAGCAACAAAAATTTGGCATTCCAAAAATTACCAAAAAGATATAATACTGGGGACTAAAAAAATTTCAGATAAGTCAACATACCATAGTTAGTTTTCAAAATGACATTCAGGGGGCTTATTGAGCAGATTATATTCTAAATACACAAAATAAGGAAAATACTTAAGACCCGATCAAAGAGCATTATTAACTTTGCCATATTTTCCATTTCAAGGGCTGTCTCTAGTGTACACTGACCAAAAATGCTACCATGATTTCATATGAAAATAAGCTCCAAGAATGCATCTAAATATTTCCATCTTATGTACTGAATGTGTGATCCATTAGCTATAGCTAAGAGGTACCTTTGTTAGTTGGAGGCTCAGGGTACAAAGCTTACTGTTGCAATGAGGTTTGACACAGAAGATCCACACCACAAATGTCATCTCCATCACATGACTTTCCTACCTAAGAATTTCTAGTAGTATGCTTAAAAAAAAAAAAAAAGGAGGAAACTGGTGTAGAAAACAGTAAAGAGAAATACAGCAGTCTGTCATCCCAGTTGGCAAAATGTATAGTGCAAGATGAAAACCTCAGTCTCAAAAAAAGGGAAGGGGGACAGTGGTAAGTAGGGAATGTACTTATAATACAACAAAAAAGTTACAGAAGACATTTGCTTCCAAAATAAAGCTAATTTGACCAGAATTAAAGACCCTTCTCTCCTCAATGAACTTGAGACTCTCCCACACATCTACACAGACAGTATTTCTTTCCAAGTTTTCACATTGCTCCTATCAGCATGAAGTTTAATGTCTTCTTCACTTGCTTTCTCACTTTTTTCCATTTTTAACAATCTAAGCAAGGAATCTAAGATACCAACCAGCCTTAAAAAAAAAAAATTCTTTTTTTTTGCGGTACCCGGGCCTCTCACTGTTGTGGCCTCTCCCATTCCGGAGCACAGGATCCAGATGCGCAGGCTCAGCGGCCATGGCTCACGGGCCTAGCCGCTCCGTGGCATGTGGGATCTTCCCAGAATGGGGCACGAACCCGTGTCCCCTGCATCAGCAGGCGGACTCTCAACCACTGTGCCACCAGGGAGGCCAAAAAAAAAAATTCTTATATATGTATCAGGGATGAGTTAGAGAACCTGAATTTGTCTGAGTCTCTCATGGGTAGGCAAGCCCAGTTTGGCATGCAGGCTAGACAAGGCTATGACCAATAAGCCTTTTCACATATAATCCAATTAAGAGTGCATTTTTTTTCTAGGCCTGACTTTCTATCCAAATATTAAAAATGGTTACTCTAATTATCCTCTCTTTGCACAACCCAATGACTTGCAATATTTGTTATCCTATTCTGAGAGCTAAATTAAGTCACATATATCTAAAAACCTTGGATTCATTATTTTGGTAACTTTATACTACATACATTATTATGACTATTAGAAAAGTATGCTCTATTTCTGTCAGAAAATAGTAGTCATAAATAAAAGGGGACAGCTAGTGTAAATGCTATAGTGCTTGATTGGAACCAGAGTTATCAGTGTGAACTCATGGTTTTTAACACACACACAAAGATAAAAAGATATAGAAATAAACATAGACGTTTGTGTATGCATGGATTAGTATACATATATAGTTCTCGCTCTGCTCACTGAGCGGGCCTAGGAGCAATGACACCCCAGTGGCAATGAACACACACAGCATCCAGATCTTGGTTTCTAGATACCATTCTCCAACAGAAGGAACCAGCATTTGGAGAAGTGATTGGTTCCAGGGCTGCAGCAGGGAAAATATGAGCCTGGACATCTTATGATGCCAGAAAATAGAAGTGCTTTCCTAAAGAGGATGGGGGATGTCCAAAAGACAAAGAGCTAACCTGAAAGCCACAGTGGAACAATTTGAGCGATAAAATAAATAATGATAGAATTAGATTATAAACCATAGAGTAAAACAAATATCTATGACCCAACACTGATACAAACAAATTACGGAATAAACAAATATGGAGAAGGGACAGTTCTCCCTTATAGAAGAATTCCAATTAATAAGTGTAGAAGGAAATGAGAAATATATAAAATTGCCATCAGGTGAACACTACTATAATAATTATTACAAGCAAGAACTACCAAAGGATGCTGCAACGAATGGGCAAAAATTTGAGAACAGGATTTCTGCACAGTTTCAATCTCCCCCAAGATATCCAGTAATTACAAAGAGAAAAACAGTAACTTTACAAGCAGAGAAATTTAACAGACATGACCTTAATGAGAGTCAACATCACCTCTAATAGGATATACTGACACCCTGTATCCTGTGATGTGACGCACTGAGTAGGACTCAGCATCACTTCTCTAGTATTCCTGACAAAAATGTACAACCTCAATCTAACTATGAGAAAACATCAGACAAACCAAAGTTGAGAGACATTCTACAAAATAACTGACCACACTCATCACAAGCATGAAGGTGATGGAAGATGAGAAAAGACTATCACAGATCAGAAGAGACTAGGGAGACACATGCTAAATGCTGCGTCTGATCCTGGATTGAATCTTGAAAGAGGTAAAGGACATTACAGGAAAAACTGGTGAGATTCAAATAAGGTCTGTAGTTTAACAGTATTGTAACAATGTTAGTTATCCTCATTTTTATCATTGTGCTCTGGTTATGTAAGCTGTTAACATTACAAAAGGCTGGGGGAAAAGTATACTTGGGCTCTCTGTACTATTTGTGCAACTTCTCTGTAAGTCTAAAATTACTCCAACATTTAAAAAACTTGGGGGGACTTCTCTGGTGGTCCAGGGGTTAAGACTCCACACTTTCACTGCAGGGGGCACAGATTGGAAAATTCCATATGCTGCACAGTGCAGCCAAAACTAAATAAATAAATAAATAAAATTTTAAGTATCTTGTACTTTTTTTCAACTGAAGTAAAACAAAGTTGAAAAATTCAAGGAATATCTATACAGGGTAAATCCAACATTTCGCTATTTGAAAAGCAACCTACATTGGAACAGGACTTAAGTCACTGAGTTAATAGATATTTATTAAGTATTTACAATATTCAGACCTCTCTCTACCAAGTACTAGAGATGCTGCCTTCAAGAAGCATACAGATGATAAGAGAAACAAAAATGATAAACTATTAGCCTGATTGATGAAAAATTCCGACACACAATCAGGCTATAATCCAATGATTAAATAACAACAGTAACATCATTTACAATGTTAAAGAATATAAATGAAAATCCCTTGGATAACTAAAATCTTCAAATAGGACATTAACATCTACACACACATTTCCAGAGTTCAAGTAGGCTTAACACATTCACCACACGTTTCATAGTAATTAGTGTCTAATGCTTCAAAAAGAAATATTAAATATTTTCTACCAAAGATTATATTTCTCCAACCTAGAAACTAGCTGCTTACTTATCTCAGACAAAAAAGAAAACAAAGGAGGTAACAATAACAAAAATAACCACAAGAATCAAACTGAACAAAACAGTTCATAAACAAAACAGTTCATAAATCAAGAACAATCTCAGAAAAAAAAGAGGTAGATCAATTTACATAGGAAGTTATCTGGCTAAAGACAGCTAACTGAAAATCAAAATGCCAACCAATATAAAAAGTATTATAAATTCAGTAGAGAACACAGTAAGTCTGGATTTTTTAATTCTTCAAAATAACAAAGCTTAAAGCAACTTACAGAATATTCCATCTCCCCTCCTCCAGGTCAAACAACAGGGTTTAACTGCACCCAAAAGTTGTTGCAGATGCTAATATCATGATCTTAACACTACTCACTGCCTCAAAATTTTTAAGAATCAAAGGAACTTCACTGTTCTAGTATCTCCAACAGGCCTTTCCAAATACACAGTAGTAACATAGTTTGAATCTATATACAGATCTTCTTCAACTTAAGATCAGGTTACATCCCACTAAACCCATCAGAAGTTAAAAATATCATTAGGTTGAAATGCATTTAATATACCTAACCTACGAACATCATAGCTTAGCCTAGCCTACCTTACACGTGCTCAGGACACTTACATGAGTCCACGGTTGGGCAAAATCATCTAACACAAAGCCTACTTTATAATAAAGTATTGAATATCTCATGTAATTTTTTTTGACTACTGTACTGAAAGTGAAAAACAGAATGGTTTTATGGGCACAGAATGATTCTAAGTATATTGGTTGTTCACCCTCGTAATTGCTAGGCTGACTGGGATCTGAGGCTCACTGCCCAGCATCACGAGATTATCATACTCCATATTGCTAGCCCAAGAAAAGATCAAAATTCAAAGTATGGTTTCTACTGAAGGCATATCACTTTTGTACCATCATAAAGTCGAAAAATTCTAAGTCAAACCATCGTAAATCGGGGAAGGTCTGTATTCTTTAAGATAATAACACAAAGATTATGCTAACATCTGCAATGCAATAGAAACATCACTGTTAAGATTCAAACCCAGGCAAAGAGCCAGATCACCCTGAACAAATAGTTTGATTATTAACTGGTTACTGAGAGAGAATTCAGTCATACATCTCAAGTATCAATAACTTGTTATGTCTCATGATAACATTCCAAATTTCTGCTTGTTTTTCTAAGATTTAACATCAGCCAAACTTCTTCAAAATATTAACATTCAAGGGCTTGATCTTGTCATTAATTTATCTGAATTTAACTGACAGTACATACATGAAAACGCTGCTTTCAATCATAATCAAACATTATTTTAGCATGTAAAGAAAATAGGCAGATAAGGTGAAACACACCCACACACCCACACACACACAAACAGTGCAAACTTCTGTAAAAAGCCTCACAAAAATAAAAGCTCTTTAAACAACTCCACATGTGCAGTTCCCAAACTCAAAGAGGGCAGGGACCAAATCAGAAAATGTTGCAGTGCCCCAAGACTGTCTCCTCTTCTTTCTACATTCTTTCTTTAGGTGGTCTCATACTGCTTCATAACTTTTAAATACTATTTAATACTCTTAAAAATACAAGGTGTCAAAGCAAGGAAAGTATGCTTCCACTTTAGCCAAATGGGGAGAAGAATCTACACACATTTGCCTACATGTGCACAAAATACATCTTTGGAAAGATGAGTAAGAAACCACTAACATATTTGGCCTTGACAAAAACTGCAGGGACAAGAAATAGAGGAGATTTTCATTCTATATCCCATCAAACATTTCAAATTCTGAATCAGGTGAATGTAGTTTTTATCCAAACATAATTATAATAAACCAACAGATAAAGGCGGATGACTCCCCATCTCTTTCTCTTACTAGAATTTAAATCTGACGAAGGCAGAGATTTTTGTCTATTTTTTCACTACTACACACCCCCACCGCCTAGTCCACAGCTAGTACTTGAAAACTATTTGCTGAATGGACGAAGGACTCCCTAACCTCTCCACTGAAGTCCAGACGTGTATATCCAACTGCCTGCTTCTCAACTCCACGTGAACATCTAACAGGTCCTATGTAACACGTCCCCTCCAACCCTATCCCCATACAACAACCTGCTTCCCTCACTTCTTCCCCATCCCAACACGTGGCATCACCAAGCCCCAGGTGAAGCCCCAAACCCAGGAGTCACCCCTGTCCCAACCAACTGCATTCCCATCCAACCATGCCAAATCACTACTTTTCACTATAAAATATATCTCAAAATCTTTTTTACTGGACTCCAGTCACTACTCAAATCTGCCACAGCCTTCTCACTGGTATCCCTGCTATTCTCCTCTTATCCAATCTCCTTCACAGTCAGATTGTAAACCAGACCATATCACTCCCAGCTTCACAAAAAGGAAATAGCTTTTCAATGTACTTTAAGAATAAAAGCCAAGCAAGCTCCTTTGGATAACAGACCTCACATGACCTGACCCCTGGCTACCACCTAACCTCTTCTCTCTCGCGAGGGTCCCAGCTCACCTTCACTGAGTTTCTTTCAATTTGCCGAACCCAAGCTTGAAACCACCTCTAGGGATTTCCATTTACTGTTCCCTCAGACAGGAACACTCTTCCCTCAGACTTCCAAAGGCTAAATCCTTCCCACTTTTCAGGTATCAGGTCAAAAGTCACCTCAGTCAGGTCTTTCCTGACCACAGCATCTGAAGCAGTCTATCCCAGTCACTACCACAACTCTCTATTTTACTTCCTTTATAGCACTTATGATTCTCTGAAATTGCTTTTATTTCTTAATTACTTTCTGACTTTCCCTTACCTCCCAGAATTGAAGCTCCAGGAAAGCAGAAATTTCATGTGTCTTGTTTATGGTTGTATCCCTAATGCTTCCAGTAATGCTTGGCATACGAATCAGGTGCTTAATAAATACTGAACTGTTAGACAAGGCAAAACTGACTTTAAAGAAGGTCCACAGCATTTAATTTAGTGACAAACTGGTGAAGATAAAAAACATGAATAAACTACCTTTCCATATAAAACACTGAAAAAATCACCAAAGGGTGGAGAGTGAAGTAACAGTATTTCAGATGCAAGTGAACAAAGACATAGAAAAGGTATTTTTCACATATTTTGTGCATGCACACTACAGAGATGTTCCCCCAACTTATAAACAGCATCTCGCGGCGGGGGGTGGGGGGAAGAAGATTAACTCAAAACACTGTGTACATCTGCTATTTCATCTCTGACTCTTTTGGAAGGGTCTTCCAAACACTATATTTGGGCAAAAGAGGCAAAATATAAACAATTTGTTCAACTGTCTGTCTTGGAAAGAACTGTGAGATTGTAAAAAGGAAGGAGCAGTCTTTTGAGTGTGTTTAAATGCCTATTACGTAGTCGGTAGTAAATGAGAACTAAGTGATTATTTCCCATACCTTACTATGAGTGTAGATTTGGGACAGGTCTAGTTCAAAGATGCTTACACTGTAAAGTCAAAGAGTCTGTAGCAAATGTTAATAGTTTTTATCTTATTATCAAAATTTTAACTTCCAAGGTACTGTCCTTCAACTGGTAATAGTAATCCCTGGGGAAAGGAGAGGATTTAACGATAACAACAGCCTGCAACTCGCAAATGTTTTATGTACATGCACGTATTTGCGGGGTGATGGGGAATGGTGCAGACTCCCTGGTGTGTAACTAAGTGCTCTTAAGAGAGTCTAAGGATCTAATTTCACCAAACCCTAAGTGGTGAGACAGGTCTAGCATGCACATAGGACACTACTCCCCAGAGCTATCAATCTTCGCTGTCTGCGGAAACAAAAGTGAAAACACTCGTAGTAAGGATATAAGAGACTGATGCCGCCCCCCCCCCCCGCCCCCAGCAGACACACAGAGCTCTGTGCCCGCGTGAGGACGTAAATAAGCAGAGAACACGCACTCGCACCTTCCCTCCCTAGGAGGAAAATGAGGCCGAGGGAGGGGCGGCCAAGACCGGCTTGGGAGGCCCGGGATGCAGTCCGGGGGTGGCCGGGCTCCGGGGCTGGCGCTCCTGGAGCCGGGGTCACCCACAGGACACCCGGTCCCCAGCCGCCCCTCCATCCCTCCCCTCCCCCTCCGTGCCCCCAACTCCTCTCCCCGCCCCAGCCCCGCCACCCACTAACCGGGAAGGGAAGTTTCCCGGTGCCCGCAACCGGATCCGGGCCTTCAGCGGGTTACCTGCTGCAGAGGCGGGACGCGGGGCAGGGGCCAGGGGTGGGAGACAGCCCGAGGGCGCGCAGGACGAAGCCCGGCGAGGAGGGTGGGCGGCGGCGGCTGTCAGCTCCGTCCCTGCTCACCGCGCTGCCATTACTGCGCGCAGGCGCCTCCCCGCCGGCCGCCGCCACCGCCGAGAAGGGGGGGGCCCGGGCCGGGGCCGCGGCCGGGCACTCACCTGCCGCCGCGGGAACACGGCAGAGCTCCCGGATGGGACGGCGCTGTGGGAAGTGGAAAGGGGAGAAGGGCGGGCGGGCTATGCGAGCTGTGAAACAACTGTCCTCCAATGCCCGGCTTTCCCGAACCGCCCTCGGGGCTCCTCTTCCGCGGCCTCCAACCCCCCCTGCGCTGGCGATGGTAGAGTCCGCGTACGGCGAGTGCCGAGGGCCGCTCTTGTGCGATCGCGGAAGGCCACGGGACCCGTGCTCCGAGCGGCTGCGAGCGGCTCCCAGTGCCCTCGAGCCCTCGCTGTTCGCCGAGCGGGGGACCGGGGACCCCCAAGTTAGGGACTGCTGATAACAGTGTGTCAGAAAAGTGGTCTCAACACAAGGATTTATCCCTTGAGTTCTATCAGAACTATGTGAACATTCTGATACACCACCATCTCCTTGCCACCTACTTCTATGGGCTTTTCAAAAGATCAATATGTATTAGCAAAATTAGTTTCCTCGGACATATTCCTTTTGTAGTAGGTTTTTATCTGTAGCCATTCTGAGACATTAATGTGTATTTTCAGTAGAGGCCCGTCTCTTCACAGCCGTGACCCCAACTCCCCGCCTCTCCGCACCTGTCAGTCCAAGGGTTTCCTCGCATACAATTTCTAAGGGTGATGTTGACAAAAGTGCAGACGCACCCATCACCTCCTAGTACACACAACACCGCAGGGAACAAAAGCCTGGCTTTATTCCTTATCAGCCTTTCGTAGCTACAAGATCTCAGAAGTCAGAGTCTAGTCTTCTTTGTGCGTTCTGAGCAAGCCTTTCCCTTCCAACACAAGATTTTCTTCAAACTATTTGGACCAGTCCTTTAAGGCCCACTTAAAATCCTGTCTCCCGACCAGATAAATCCCACCAGTCTTTCTCGTCTTCTAATCTGCCTCTCGCTGCACTTGAAGTCCGCAGCCCTTCTTTTAAGAAAGTTATTATTATATGCTAAATTCAATTCCATTCTATGACCTGTTTTCTCACATGTTCTCCTTCTAATTCAGCAATTCTAAGTGTGATCCCCAGACCTCTGGAAATCTCCAAGAGCTTTTTAGGGGTCCCAATGGTAGAAACAATCTTCGGGGCTTCCCTGGTGGCACAGTGGTTGAGAGTCCGCCTGCTGATGGGGGACACGGCTTCGTGTCCCTGTCCGGCAGGATCCCACATGTCGCGGAGCGGCTAGGCCGGTGAGCCATGGCCGCTGAGCGGCTGAGCCTGTGCGTCCGGAGCCTGTGTGTCCCGAGCCTGTGCTCCGCAACGGGAGAGGCCACAACAGTGAGAGGCCCAAAAAATGCGTTGTAAATGACATGTTCTTTGTCTTTTTTTCTGGGTTCACATAACACAGCTGACATCGCATCAGCAGGAGTCAAGAGGGTGGCACAGGGAATTCCCTGGCGGTCCCATGGTTAGGACTCGGCGCTTTCACTACCGTGGGCCTGCATTGGATTCCCGGTGGAGGAACCAAGATTCCCCCCAAGCCCGGCGGGACGAGAAAAAAAAAGAGGGTAGTACACAACTATCCCGCTGGTCGTTGCATTGCTCCCATACTCTCCCAGTTTGTTTTTGTTTTTTTAATTTAGGAATATCCTGGATGAAGTAGTAAAAAATATGAGTTTTTTAAAGTTCAATCCTGAGTACACGTCTTTCTAACATTGTGAGGGAAAAAACGTGAAGCACACACGCACTCTTGCTGTATACCAAAGTAGCAATGGTCGTCTTGAAGAAAAACAGTTGAGCGGCTGACTTGGGAGCTGAACTAGCTGTTTCTCATGGAGCGCCATTTTTCCTTGAAAGAACAGTTGACAGAAAAAACTAATGTTACTCTGACTTGGGCATTGACACATTTCTCCAAAATGAATAAAGTGAGCCTAACACTTCAAGCAAAACAACTGACAGTATTTGTTGCCAATAATAAAATGTAGCTTCCCAGTGAAATTTGGAAAATTTATGTCAACACTGTCAATGGAAATAAACAATCTATAATCGGAATAGAAAAGAGTTTTCTTCCAGCCAAACTGAGAACTATAGTCCAGGAGAAACAGCTTCCAGAAGCACCTGAATTGTGTTCCTCCAGGCTCAAAAATGGAGGAAGGTGATATGGGCAAAACCCACAAAGTTACCTAAGTTGTTTGTGAAGACTTAGGATTGGAACTAGCAAAAAGTAAGGATGCTTGTTAGGTAAGAATTGGTTGGGGTCCAAAACGGTTGCAGAGTTCAAAGGGGAGACCTTGAGACCATAAGATTACAGCTGTCAGCTGCTGGAAGATATTGTTTTGAGAACTGCTGGTGGTGTCCTTGATTCAGAAAATTTAAGTTCTCAGTGCTGCAATAATATGTCTGAAACCATACCCACAATGGCAACCTGGCTCCATTTTGAATGCCTGAACCACAGTTACTCCATTTTGATATTTTTAATGCATTCTTTTCTTTAATGGTTAAAGCAGATATACAATGTATGTTTGACTGGTCATAAGAGAGGCTGTTCTTTTTTTTTTTTTTAAGATTGAAATCTGAGTTTATTTTTTCTAAATATGCGTGGCAAAAATACCATACAAGTAGAAATGACAAATTGTACATATACATTTCTTTTGAATTTTATTTATTTTTTTATACAGCAGGTTCTTATTAGTTATCCATTTTATACATATTAGTCTATACATATCAATCCCAGTCTCCCAAATCATCCCACCACCACCCCACCCCTTTCCCCCCTTGGTGTCCATATGTTTGTTCTCTACATCTGTGTCTCTATTTCTGCCCTGCAAACCAGTTCATCTGTACCATTTTTCTAGGTTCCACATATATGCGTTAATATACGATATTTGTTTTTCTTTCTGACTTACTTCACTCTGTATGACAGTCTCTAGATCCATCCACGTCTCTACAAATGACCCAATTTCGTTCCTTTTTATGGCTGAGTAATATTCCATTGTATATATGTACCACATCTTCTCTGTCCGTTTGTCTGTTGATGGGCATTTAGGTTGCTTCCATGACCTGGCTATTGTAAATAGTGCTGCAATGAACATTGGGGTGCATGTGTCTTTTTGAATTATGGTTTTCTCTGGGTATATGCCCAGTAGTGGGATTGCTGGGTCATATGGTAATTCTATTTTTAGTTTTTTAAGGAACCTCCATCCTGTTCTCCATAGTGGCTGTATCAATTCACATGCCCACCAACAGGACAAGAGGGCTCCCTTTCCTCCACACCCTCTCCAGCATTTGTTGTTTGTAGATTTTCTGATGATGCCCATTCTAACTGGTGTGAGGTGATACCTCATTGTAGTTTTGATTTGCATTTCTCTAATAATTAGTGATGTTGAGCAACTTTTCATGTGCTTCTTGGCCATCTGTATGACTTCTTTGGATAAATGTCTATTTAGGTCTTCTGCCCATTTTTGGATTGGGTTGTTTGTTTTTTAATATTGAGCTGTTTATATATTTTGGAGATTAATCCTTTGTCCGTTGACTCCTTTGCAAATATTTTCTCCCATTCTGCGGGTTGTCTTTTCGTCTTATTTATGGTTTCCTTTGCTGTGTAAAAGTTTTTAAGTTTCATTAGGTCCCATTTGTTTATTTTTGTTTTTATTTCCATTACTCTAGGAGGTGGGTCAAAAAAGATCTTGCTGTGATTTATGTCAAAGAGTGTTCTTCCTGTGTTTTCCTCTAAAAGTTTTATAGTGTCCAGTCTTGCATTTAGGTCTCTAATCCATTTTGAGTTTATTTTTGTGTATGGTGTTAGGGAGTATTCTAATTTCATTCTTTTACATGTAGCTGTCCAGTTTTCCCAGCGCCACTTATTGAAGACAGGGTCTTTTCTCCATTGTATATCCTTACCTCCTTTGTCATAGATTAGTTGACCATAGGTGCATGGTTTATCTCTGAGCTTTCTATCCTGTTCCACTGATCTATATTTCTGTTTTTGTGCCAGTACCATATCGTCTTGATTACTGTAGCTTTGCAATATAGTCTGAAGTCAGGGAGTCTGATTCCTCCAGCTCCATTTTTTTTCCCTCAAGAGAGCTTTGGCTATTTGGGGTGCTTTGTGTCTCCATACAAATTTTAAGTTTTTTTTGTTCTAGTTCCGTAAAAATTGCCATCCGTGGGCTTCCCTGGTGGCACAGTGGTTGAGAGTCCGCCTGCCGATGCAGGGGACGCGGGTTCGTGCCCCGGTCCAGGAAGATCCCACATGCCGCGGAGCAGCTAGGCCCGTGAGCCATGGCCGCTGAGCCTGCGCGTCCGGAGCCTGTGCTCCGCAACGGGAGAGGCCACAACAGTGAGAGGCCCACGTACAGCCAAAAAAAGAAAAAAAAAAATTGCCATTGGTAAATTGATAGGGATTGCATTGAATCTGTAGATTGCTTTGGGCAGTATAGTCATTTTCACAATATTGATTCTTCCAATCCAAGAACATGGTATATCTTTCCATGTGTTTGTATCATCTTGAATTTCTTTCATCAGTGTCTTATAGTTTTCTGCATACAGGTCTTTTTTCTCCCTAGGTAGGTTTATTCCTAAGTATTTTATTCTTTTTCTTGCAATGGTAAATGGGATTGTTTCCTTAATTTCTGTTTCTGATCTTTCATTGTTAGTGTATAGGAATGCAAGAGATTTCTGTGCATTAATTTTGTATCCTGCAACTTTACCAAATTCAATGTTTAGCTCTAGTAGTTTTCTGGTGGCATCTTTAGGATTCTCTATGTATAGTATCATGTCATCTGCAAACAGTGACAATTTTACTTCTTCTTTTCTGATTTGGATTCCTTTTACTTCTTTTTCTTCTCTGACTGCTGTGGCTATGACTTCCAAAACTATGTTGAATAATAATGGTGAGAGTGGACATTCTTGTCCTTTTCCTGATCTTAGAGGAAATGCTTTCAGTTTTTCACCATTGAGAATGATGTTCGCTGTGGGTTTGTCGTATATGGCCTTTATTATGTTAAAGTAGGTTCCCTCTATGCCCACTTTCTGGAGAGTTTTTATCATAAACGGGTGTTAAATTTTGTCAAAAGCTTTTTCGGCATATATTGAGATGATCATATGGTTTTTATTCTCCAATTTGTTAATATGGTGTATCACATTGATTGATTTGCGTATATTGAAGAATCCTTGCATCCCTGGGATAAATTCCGCTTGATCATGGTGTATCAACCTTTTAATGTGTTGTTGGAGTCTGTTTCCTAGTATTTTGTTGAGGATTTTTGCATCTATATTCATCAATGATATTGGTCTGTAATTTTGTTTTTTTGTCGTATCTTTGTCTGGTTTTGGTATCAGGGTAATGGTGGCCTCATAGAATGAGTTTGGGAGTGTTCCTTCCTCTGAAATCTTTTGGAAGAGTTTGAGAAGGATGGGTGTTAGCTCTTCTCTAAATGTTTGATAGAATTCACCTGTGAAGCCATCTGGTCCTGGACTTTTGTTGGAAGATTTTTATCACAGTTTCAATTTCATTACTTGTGATTGGTCTGTTCATATTTTCTATTTCTTCCTGGTTCAGTCTTGGAAGTTTACACCTTTCTAAGAATTTGTCGATTTCTTCCAGACAGTCTATTTTATTGGCATAGAGTTGCTTGTGGTAGTCTTTTAGAATGCTTTGTATTTCTGCAGTGTCTGTTGTAACTTCTCCTTTTTCATTTCTAATCTTATTGATTTGAGTCCTCCCCCTCTTCTTCTTGATGAGTCTGGCTAATGGTTTATCAATTTTGTTTCTCTTCTCAAAGAACAAGCTTTTAGTTTTATTGATCTTTGCTATTGTTTTCTTTGTTTCTATTTCATTTATTTCTGCTCTGATCTTTATGATTTCTTTCCTTCTGCTAACTGGGTTTTGTTTGTTCTTCTTTCTCTAATTCCTTTAGGTGTATGGTTAGATTGTTTATTTCAGATATTTGCTGTTTCTTGATGTAGACTTGTATTGATATAAACTTCCCTCTTAGAACTGCTTTTGCTGCATCCCATAAGTTTTGGATCGTCATGTTTTCATTGTCATTTGTCTCTAGGTATTTTTTGATTTCCTCTTTGATTTCTTCAGTGATCTCTTGGTTATTTAGTAACGTATTGTTTAGCCTCCATGTGTTTGTGTTTCTTACCTTTTTTTTCCCTGTGATTGATTTCTAATCTCATAGCGTTGTGGTCAGAAAAGATGCTTAATATGATTTCAATTTTCTTAAATATCCTGAGGCTTGATTTATGACCCAAGATGTGATCTATCCTGGAGAATGTTCCATGCGCACTTGAGAAGAAAGTGTAATCTTCTATTTTTGAATGGAATGTCCTATAAATATCAATTAAATCTATGTGGTCTATTGTGTCATTTAAAGCTTGTGTTTCCTTAGTAATTTTCTGTTTGGATGATCTGCCCATTGGTGTCAGTGAGGTGTTAAAGCCCCCCATTATTATTGTGTTACTGTTGATTTCCTCTTTTAGAGCTGTTAGCAGTTGCCTTATGTATTGAGGTGCTCCTATGTTTGGTGCATATATATTTATAATTGTTATATATTCTTCTTGGATTGATTCCTTGATCATTATGTAGTGTCCTTCCTTGTCTCTTGTAACATTCTTTATTTTAAAATCTATTTTAGGGGCTTCCCTGATTGTGCAGTGGTAAAGAATACGCCTGCCAATGCAGGGGACATGGGTTTGAGCCCTGGTGTGGGAAGATCCCACATGCCACGGAGCAACTAAGCCCATGCACCACAACTACTGAACCTGCACTCTAGAGCCTGTGAGCCACAACTACTGAGCCCACGTGCCACAACTACTGAAGCCCACACACCCAGAGCCCGTGCTCTGCAACCAGAGAATCCACTGCAATGAGAAGCCCACACACTGCAATGAAGAGTAGCCCCCACTCGTCGCAGCTAGAGAAAGCCCACGCGCAGCAACAAAGGCCAAACACAGCCAAAAATAAATAAATAAATAATTTAAAATATAAAATAAAATAAAGTCTATTTTATCTGATATGAGTATTGCTACTCCAGTTTTCTTTTGATTTCCATTTGCATGGAATATCTTTTTCCATCCCCTCACTTTCAGTCTGTATGTGTCCCTAGGTCTGAAGTGGGTCTCTTGTAGACAGCATATATACGGGTCTTGTTTTTGTATCCATTTAGCCAGCCTGTGTCTTTTGGCTGGAGCATATAATCCATTCATGTTTAAGGTAATTATCGATATGTATGTTCCTATTACCTTTTTCTTAATTGTTTTGGATTTGTTTTTGTAGGTCATTTTCTTCTCTTGTTTTTCCCACTTAGAGAAGTTCCTTTAGCATTTGTTGTAGAGCTGGTTTAGTGGTGCTGAATTCTCTTAGCTTTTGCTTGTCTGTAAAGCTTTTGATTTCTCCATCAAATCTGAATGAGATCCTTGCTGGGTAGAGTAATCTTGGTTGTAGGTTCTTCCCTTTCATCACTGTAAATATGTCATGCCACTCCCTTCTGGCTTGTAGAGTTTCTGCCAAGAAATCATCTGTTAACCTTATGGGAGTTCCCTTGTATGTTATTTGTCAATTTTTCCTTGCTGCTTTCAATAGTTTTACTTTGTCTTTAATTTTTGCCAATTTGATTACTATGTGTCTCAGCATGTTTCTCCTTGGGTTTATCCTGTATGGGACTCTCTGTGCTCTCTGTGTGTTTTTAATTTCTGTTTTGAATTCTAATATGGGAACTAGTGCTAGATATCTCCCACATAAACATAGCTCTTTGAGTTCCTCAATAATATTTAAGAGTGTAAAGTGGTCCAGGGACCAGAATTTTGAGAACAGTTGCCCTGAACTCATGAAGCACCTCTGCTCTCACCATTTTCCTTGCAAACTCTAGCTGGAGATGTGGATTAATACAGAGAGTGCCAAATATGAATCACTGTAACACTCCTCCATTCTAAATGCTAGAGACCTTTCTAGAATTTATATCTTACCCAACCTGGGTAATAGGGAAATTACATTTCTAAAAACGTTATAGCATATAAAGCCCTAATATTAAATTGAGATTACTTCGTCATTCCAGAAAAAAAAAAAAAAAGTCTCCTTTCTAGCCAATCCTTCAAGACACTGCTTCAAGCAATACTTGGCCTTTACCTCCAAACCAAACCTCAAACCCTAGTTCATCTCTGAGTCCTCTCCTTCTTTTATTTTTTAGCAAAAGCTACATATATTACTTTAAAAATGTATTTTGGCTTTCTGTAATGTTTATTGAATTCCTTTATTTTTTTCCAATTTCAAAAGTAATAAATGCCTTTTTGTAAAAAAAAAAAAAACCTACCAATATTACAGAAATAGATAACCATGTTTAGGTTGATAAATATTCCTCAAGATTTTTTTATGAATATGATTAAATATGTTTACACAAATCAGCTCATATGACAATAGATATGCTACTTTGTAGCCAGCTCTCTTCAGTTCAAAATCTTTCTGATGTTGGTCCTTATGAGAACACCTAAATAATCCTTAGACAGGCAAAGTAACTTATAAATTAATATTTAAAGAGGTAAATTAATGAAAAACATTTTAAGTAGAATACCTTAAACTGTCATTACATAACTCAGTAAACAAAGTATGTCTATTTCTATTCAGTTTCCACATGTGAGTGGACATAGTTTCCTCTTTCAAAATTTTCCAAGTTCATTTCATAATCTGCAAATAGTACCTACTATTTGAGGAGCCCAACCAGAATCATTTTCTGTCCTTCTAAGCTTCCTTTATAGACGTGAAACCCAAAGACCCCTGGTTTCTCTAGGACTTATGATTTCAAATAATTTGTCTCTTTTTTTTTTTTTTTTTTTTGGTGGTACGCGGGCCTCTCACTGCTGTGGCCTCTCCCGCTGTGGAGCACAGGCTCCGGACGCGCAGGCCCAGCGGCCATGGCTCACGGGCCCAGCCGCTCCGCGGCATGTGGGATCTTCGCGGACCGGGGCACGAATCCATGTCCCCTGCATCGGCAGGCGGACTCTCAACCACTGTGCCACCAGGGAAGCCCCTTGTCTCATTTTTATAATCTACATACCAAATCTGAATCACCTTTTCTTAAACCTTTACTGGAAATTTGCATTTCATGGCTACATCATTTATTAAAACATTTTTCCATCTTTTGTTTCTAGTAAACTAAAAAAGAAAAAGAGATTGAAGAACAGTTTTTATGTTTGGAATAGCTAATGAAGGAGCTGTTTTGTGCTTATAAAAGTGCAAGGTTCATCTCTGGAGAAACATCTGACTTAGGCCTAGGGCAGGAAATGTACAAGATGAGCCTGAACGTCTTGTAGTGTAGTGTAAGAAAGTAGGGAAGTGCTCCAAGATAAAAACATCCACACTGATAAGAGTATGTGAAAGGGCCCAGGAGCCGACCGAAAGAGCTCCCATCAGCCAAAGCTAGAACTATGTGAGCAAGAAAATAAAGGAGTCAAAGATTATAACCCACAGAATACAGCAAATATCCATGGGTCCATACTAATGTAAATGAACGACTGAATAAAGTATTTCGTGAGAGGGAAGAAACAATCTCGTGCAGGAGAATTCCAAATAAATTATGTAGGTATATCTAAAGGAAGGGGAGCATAAGTCCCCACTGCTTAAGTATAGACCAGGAAAAGTGACTTCCTTCCGAAGAACACAGTACAAAAAGAGAATTTAAAAGAGTAACTTCACAGTGGAGAAACCTGACAAACGTCACATCAGCCAGATGATCAAGGTCAACATTAAAAATGATAACTCACTGCTGATAGTATGTCCCCTTGATGTGATGTGAGGAGACTGGCACTTTACACTGTGATCTTCCTCCCCCAAACTTAAAATTCCAGTCTAATCATGAGAAGAATTCCAATAGAGGGGCATTCTGCAAAATACCTGACCAGCACACCTCAAAACTGTCAAGGTCATCAAAAACAAGATAAGTCCTATCTCAATAAATCTGAAAGAAAAAGACAAACAGAAAAACAAACAAGCAAAAACAAGATAAGTCTGAGAAACTGTCACAGCCAAGAGGAAACATGACTGCTGAATGTAATATGGGGTTTCTGCAGAGGATCCTGGAACAGAAAAAGGACATTAGGGGGACTTCCCTGTCAGTCCAGTGGTTAAGACTCTGCACTTTCAGTGCAGAGGACGCGGGTTCGATCCCTGGTCTGGGAACTAGGATCCAACATGCCACGCGGTGCAGCCAAAAAAAAAAAAAAAAAGAAGAAGAAAAAGGACATCAGGTAAAAACTAAGGAAATTTGAAACATATGGATTATATGGATATATAATAATGTATCAAAATACATTCATTAATTGTGACAAATGTGCCCTCTCAATGTAAGATGTTAATAGGGAAAACTGGGGGTGAAGGGAGAGGGGATGTGGGAACTCTATTACCTGCTCAATTTCTGTGTAAATCTAAAACTATTCTAAAAAATAAAGTCTGTTAATTTTAAAAAACGTCATTTAACTGTACACTTAAAAAAAGAAAAAGTCCAGGGTCTCTAATCAGAAAAGCTGAGAACCCGTGAGAGTTTTCCATGTGGGAAGGTGGAACCAGATGCAAAGTTTACATCTATGCCTCTCCTAGACAATTCTGGTTGAAAGCTATTTAAAAAGAAAAGGAAAAGTATCCTCTTTTATTTATTTATTTTATATAAATTTATTTATTTATTTATTTTTCACTGCATTGGGTCTTCGTTGCTGTGCACGGGCTTTCTCTAGTTGCAGTGAGCTGGGGCTACTCTTCCTTGCGGTGCGCGGGCGTCGCATTGCGGTGGCTTCTCTTGTTGGGGAGCACGGGCTCTAGGGCACTCAGGCTCAGTAGTTGTGGCGCACAGGCTTAGCTGCTTCGTGGCCTGTGGGATCTCCCCGGACTAGGGCTCGAACCCATGTCCCCTTCTTTGGCAGGCGGATTCTGAACTACTGCGCCCTCAGGGAAGTCCTCCTCTTTTAAATTAAAAAAAAAAATTACCTATGAATCCTTTATATTTCTTTGCAGTCACATTCAGACAGGAAAGTTAAGAAGATCAAAGCTGTGTCGAAAGAGAGCTCATTTCAAAGAAACACCCCATAACATTGTAAATCAACTATACTTCAATAAAATTAAAAAAAAATACCCATAAAGTTCACTATCTGAATGGATAAAGAAGATGTGGCACATATATACAATGGAATATTACTCCACCATAAAAAGAAACAAAATTGAGTTATTTGTAGTGAGGTGGATGGACCTAGAGTCTGTCATACAGAGTGAAGTAAGTCAGAAAGAGGAAAACAAATACCATATGCTAACACATATATATGGAATCTAAAAAAAAAAAAAAAAGGTTCTGAAAAACCTAGGGGCAGGACAGGAATAAAGATACAGACGTAGAGAATGGACTTGAAGACACGGGGAGGGGGAAGGGTAAGCTGGGACAAAGTAAGAGAGTGGCATGAACTTATATATACTACCAAATGTAAAATAGATAGCTAGTGGGAAGCAGCCGCATGGCACAGGGAGATCAGCTCGGTGCTTTGTGACCACTTAGAGGGGTGGGATAGGGAGGGTGGGAGGGAGACGCAAGAGGGAAGAGATATGGGGATATATGTATATGTATAGCTGATTCACTTAGTTATAAAGCAGAAACTATCACACAATTGTAAAGCAATTATACTCCAATAAAGATGTTAAAAAATCTAATTAATAAAATTTTAATTAAATACAAAAAAAATGTGTCACTAGAGTAGAACATGAGTCATGATCCACCCAAATAGGTGTGATAACAGAGAAGATGGGAAAACTTGTAACTTAATAAAAATAAGAAATGTGGACCATCTCATTCTAGGAGAAATGGGTAAAGAGCGCAGAGCAATTCAAATGTGGCAAGTCTAGAAGGAAGCTAATTTAGTGAAAGTGTAACTGGTAAAGTCACAATCTCTGGGCAAAGGAAGGAGGTCAATCAATAGAGTTAACTTGTGCCCAATGGGTCCTAAGTGCTTAGTCTGCTGAGCACCCATGTTGGAGACAGGAACAATGCAAGATTATGCAACGGGATTTCTAAGATAGCATATTTAGGTATGGCAAGGTTAAGAGCCAGTAAGAAAAAAAACACATTGACCCTTTTAACCTTATGGTTTGCTTATCTAGATCCCTACAGGTCAGCCAATAAGACTAATAATATACTGAAAATTGCACAATGGTTTATCATTTAATAAAAATATTCACATATCACACGTACCTAAAAAAAAAGTTAGCAACCTCTTGCTTCCAAAAAGATGTATTTTGCTGGTAAAAAAAAAAAGAGAAAAAGTGAAACATTCACATATTCATACAATATGTATGTAGTCTTAGAAATCAGCCCATGTGTAAGTGTGGTGGGTCTTTTTACCTATACTATTGAATATTTCTAACAGGTAGCCACTTTGTAGCCTAGATCCTCATCACATTTCCCTTATGACTGTTGAAGAAGATAGGAAAGATGAGAAGTCTGACCTCCTTGCACTGTTTCACACTTTTTTATTTATTTTTATTTTAAGTTATCATGCAGTAAAATTGATTGGGGGAGAGATGTACATTTCTATCAGTTTTAACAACTTTCAGAACAGTGTAGCCAGCCCCACCATTAGGATTCAGAAGAGCTCCATCACCCCGACAAGCTCTCTCATATTACTCCTTTATATCACTCTGCTTCTTTCCACGTCACCATGGGCTCTTGTCCAAGTTCTTTCTCATTTAAGTTTTCCTCCAGTTTACCCAGTCATTTCTGACCAATCTACCCCAGAAAAAGAACAGGAGAGAAGGACAATGCCTATCTGTGGATGGGTACCTGGTAGTGAGAAGAAGGAGAAAGAGGAAATGGGAGAAGAGGACTTCTGGGTAGTGGGAAGCAGGGAATGTATTCAGAACACAGTTTTCAGTCTTCCATCTGAGCAGCTCTCATAACCTTCAAGGAAGTGTTCCTCATCCATGAAAGTCAGGAGTTGGAGAAGTTAAACTTGTGTAAGAGATACAGTACCTGGAAGTCAAGATATTCCTACAGGAATATCATAAAATGATTACTTTTTACAATTTTAACAGTTGATATGTAGTTTTATCCTAATTCAGATGCTATCTTATGTAGATTCTATTTTTTAAAAAAATTTTGCATATTTTTCTTATATTACATTTTTCAGCTTTATTGAGATATAACTGACACATAACCTTGTAAGAGTTTAAGGTGTACAATGTGTTAATTTGATACACTTACATATTGTGAAATGATTATCACCATAGCTTAGCTAACATGTCCATCACCTCATAATTAACATTTCCTTTTTGTAGTGGGAATATTTAAGATCTACTGTCTTAGCAGCTTTCAAGTATATAGGCGGTATTGTTAACTATGATCACCACGCTGTACATTAAACCCCCAGAACATATTCATCTTATAACTGGAAGTTTGTACCCTTTGACCAACATTTCCCCATTTCCCCTTCCCCCAGCTGCTGGTAACCACCATTCTACTCTCTGTTTCTATGAGTTCAGACATTTTAGATTCCACGTATAAGTGGAGATCACACAGTATTTCTTTCTCTGTCTCACTTATTTCACTTAGCATAATGCCCTCAAGTTTCATCCAAGTCATCACAAATGGCAGGATTTCCTTCTTTCCCACGAAGACTCGGCAACATTCTCAGTTCCTCCAGAAGCCTCCCCTTCTAGATCTATTGAATCTCCTCACCTTTGATCTTTCATAGCTTTTATAGATTGTGATGTGCAATGCAACACAAACATTTCTATTGGTCTCTACCAATTTTGTCAGCTTTCTTCTGCAACTAGATTACAAGCACCCTCAGGAGAATGATGATGGATATTTACAGACCCACCATAGTGCCAGGACAATTCTGAGTCCATTATGGAAATTTATAAATACTTATTGATTTACTGCTACATGTAATCACTTCTTTCTTCTTACTCTGCATTATTTATTCCTCACTTGTTCTTCATCATAAGCAAAGGTGCAGGAAGGGTAGAAACCCACTCTAAAAATATTTTCTTCAATTTCCATAAACTGTACAGTGAATTTCAGAACTAAGTGAGGAGTAGGATACTCACACGTTCCATGGCCCAGATGGCAAAAAGTATAGAAACAAGTGTCCCAAGTGTGCAAGTGTATTGTGAGTATCTATCTACCCTCATCTCTCCCACTGAACCTCTTCATCATTGGTCATCGGTGAGTCCCAGTTTTTTCAGAAACGTGTAGAATATATACCATGAGTTGTATGCTAAGTAAGTTTAAAAGCACATGGACAAGACATTAAGTGATATTGAATCATATAATGGAAATGTTATTCTCTATTCAATTATCTTACTATCTTCTAATTAAGTCATGGGAAAGTCCTAATTTAGTGCTAATATGTTTATTTTTGCATTGAGTTGTAATTGACATATAACATTATATTAGTCTCAGGTGTACAACATAATGATTTGATATTTGTATACACTGTGAAATGATCACCACAATAAGTGTAGTTACCATCTGTCACCACACAAAGTTACAAATTTTTTTCTCTTGGCAACATTCAAATATGCAATACAATATTATTGACTATAGCCACCATGCTGTATATTACATCCCCATGACTTATTTATTTTATAACTGGAAGTTTGTACCTCTTGACCTCCTTCTTTTTGCCCACACTCACCACCCTCCTCTATGGCAACCACCAATCTCTTCCCTGTATCTATGAGTTTTGTTTTGTTTGTTCATTTGTTTTGTTTTTAGATTCCACATGTAAGTGAAGTCATTCAGTTTTTGTCATTCTCCATTTGATTTATTTCACCTAGCATATTACCCTCAAGGTCCATCACTGTTGTCACAAATGGCAAAATTTCATTCTTTTTTATTGCTGAATTAGATCCCATTGTGTATATATCCACATCTTCTTTATCCATTCATCCATTGATGGACACTTAGGTTGTTACCGTATCTTGGCTATTGTAAATAATGCTGCAATGAGCATAGGTGTGCATACATCTTTTTGAATTAGAGCTTTCATTTTCTTCAGATTCATACCCAGAAGTGGAATTACTGGATCATATGCTGGTTTTATTTTTAATTTTTTTAGGAAACTCCATGCTGTTTTCTACAGTGGCTGTACCATTTCACATTCCCACCGACAGTGCACGAGCATTCCCTTTTCTTCACATCTTTACCAACACTTGTTATTTCTTGTTTTTTTAATACTAGCCGTGACAGCAGGTGTGAGGTGATATCTCTTTGTGGTTTGGTCTTTTATTTCTCTGATGAGTAGTGATGTTGAGCATCATTTTATGTGCTGTATCTGTATCTCTTTTATGTGCTGTATCTGTATCTCTTCTTTGGAAAAATGTCTATTCAGATTCTCTGCCCATTTTAAATTGGATTTTTTTTTCTTATTGAGTTGTATGAATTGTTTATATTTTTTGGATATTAACCCCTTATCAGATATGTGATTTGCGAATATCTTTTTCCATTCAGTAGGTTGCCTTTTCCTTTGTTGTGCAGGAGCTTTTTTGTTTGATGAAGTCCCACTTGTTTATTTTTGCTTTTGTTGCCCTTGCTGTTGAAGTCGGATTCAAAAAAAACATTGCCAAGATGGATGTCAAGGAGCTTACAGCTTATACTTTCTTCTTTCTTTCTTTATTTTTGGCTGCACTGCAGCATGTGCGATGCTAGTTCCCCGACCAGGGATCGAACCCGTGCACCCTGTATTGGAAGGGCAGAGTCTTAACCACTAGACTACCAGGAAAGCCCCTGGCTTATGCTTTCTTCTAGGAGTTCTATGGTTTCAGGTCTTACATTCAAGTCTTTAATCCATTTTGAGTTAATTTTTGTGTGTGCTATAAGATAGTAGTCTAATTTCATCCTTTTGTATGTAGCCTTCCAGTTTTCCCAACCCCATTTTTTTAAACTTTATTGAAGAATAGTTGATTTACAATGTTGTGTTAATTTCTTCTGTACAGCAAAGTGACTCTGTTTTATATATGTGTGTGTGTGTATATATATATATTCTTTTCCATTATGGTTTGTCACAGAATATTGAATATAGTTCCCTGTGCTATACAGTATGACCTTGTTGTTTATCCCCAACACCATTTATAGAAAGGCTGTCCTTTCCCCATTGTATATTCTTGTTTTCTTTTTTGTTTATTTCTGGCCTCTCTATGCTGTTCCATTGATCTATGTGTCTGTTTTTATGTCAATACCATACCATTTTGATTCCTGTAGCTTTGCAACATAGTTTGAAATTACATCACGTGATGCCTCCAGCTTTGTTCTTCTTTCTCAAGATTGCTTTGGCTATTTGGGATCCTTGTCAGTTCCATAGAAATTTTAGGATTATTTGTGCTGTTCCTGTGAAAAATGCCATTGGAATTTTGACAGGGATTGCATTAAATCTATGGATTGCTTTGGGTAGTATGAACATTTTAACAATATTAATTCTTCCAATCCATGAGCATAGATTGAACCTTATTTTGCACCTTAGGCTGATTGAAAGTCACCCTCTGGCAGCATCTTTTAAAGTATGAAAATATATACAGCCCTGTGGGACTGCAATTGTAAACCCTGCTGGCCTCCAGACAAGGTGATATTGAGGTGTCATCTTGGCAAAGTTGCAAAATCTGGGACTCCAGACGAATGTATAAGCTTCTTTCTGGGAGGTACTGGTGAGCTGTAGCAAGGCCAGGGGAGAGCACAAAGATGGCCTCTGTTCTTTGACAGCACCTCTGTAGCCTCTAGATGTGTGGTAAACCTGCTCATCAGGCTGAGGCTCCAGGACAAGTAAAGAGGCCTTTTTCACAGGAAGACTGAGGGTGTGTTTCAGTCTGCTATCTGCTATCTGTGCCATGCCCTGGGGGTGGTAGCATGCCAAGAATTGTCTCTCTGATTGTTTTAGTCCCATGGGGTCCATAAACGCAAGCCCCTCCCACCACCACCAGAGCCAGTCACTCAAGGGGCATCCCCTGGGTGGACTCCATGCACCACACCAGCTTTAGAGGTGTCGCGGTAGAGCACCAGGGTGGGGCAAATTGCTGGCACTAGCAAGGTAGAGCAAGAGTGCAAAAATGGCACTCACCAGTGCCTCTGTCCCCAGAGAGAGTCCCAACAGGCCCTTTCCCCAGTGACAGACGATTTATGATAAGCAAATGAGTCTCCTTCACATATGGTCTAGGTGCTTTTCAAATCACTGCTTTTGCACTGGGTCCCAAGGTGAGTGAGTTTGCACTTGAACCCTTTAGGAGCAGAGTCTCAACTCCCTACAGCATTTTGGGCCTCCTGGAGGTAAGCCCCATTGGTTTTCAAAGCCAGATGTTCTGGTGGCTCATCTCTCTGATACTGGTCCCAAGGGCTGTGGTGCCTGATGTGGGGTGTGAACCCCTTGCTCCTTAGGGAGAAGCTCCATCCTTGTGAGATCCTTCCCGATTGTGGTTCACCACACTGTGGGTGGAGTATTTGCCTCTCCTGCCCATCTCAATGTGGTCCTTTTGTCCTTTGTTGTGCAGGAGCTATTCAGCTAGTTTTCAGGTCTTTTTCAGAGGGGTTCCATATGTAGCTGGGGATTTGGTGTGTCTGTGGGAGGAGGTGAGTTCAGGATCTTCCTACGCCGTCGTGTTGAACTGCCTCCTCAATTCCATTTTTAAAAACAGAAAGCACAAATTGTGTAAAAATTTGTGGGAAGAAAAACAGAAAATTGAAATATTATGTCTCCTAGTGTAATGCTTTTTAATAATTAAGAAAATTATTTTTCACTTTTAGTGGTAGAATAATTAAATCCAGCATACAGAGAGTACTAGACTGGAAGAGTCCTAAGTTTACTTTCAGATTCCACATTTCACAATTCTATGTATAGGCTTTACCTATCTGTGCTAGGAAAGAATATATAAATTATAAAGGTGACGATTGATATTTGAAAAGAAAAACAACTTAAGCTATAGCACTTGATCTTAGGATAGACATTTTTCAAACATTTTGAAATGTGTTAGAAGTATATATATACATTATGAAAAATAAACTTTATGCAAGAAGAGACATAAACAGAAGTCAAAAAATCCAATATTTATTTATTTAACGTGTTTTACAAGGTTTCTAAAAAGCAAGCATATTTATACATTTAAACAGTCTCGTTTATTAGAAAAGATTAACACTACCTGAATTTGAAACTAGTACAGAACAGTCAAAGTTTGCTCAGAGATGCAAGTTTACCTCCCTGAGTGCAAATTTGATTTTGAAAATAAGGTCAGAAAACAGTGCAATTACAACATATTTGATAGTTTTGGAATACCTGCTTTTAATGGGCTAATACTTTCCAATATTATCTCCTGCTACCGACCCAATTTATCCTGTTACTAAGCTTTTAACTATTTCTAGACACATCAGGCCCTTTAATGACTCTGCATTTGGGAATAAAGATATTCCCTCTCTCAGGAATATCTTTACTCTTTTCTAGGAGTGAAAGTTTTATTCATCCTACAAGACTGTATTCTCCCAACCTCCTACCACTACCATCAAGCTGAACTAGTATTGCTATTCATACTTCTATATGAACACCTTCCCTTTCATACTGTAACATACCTATTCACATATAGGTCATCCTTACTATATGTCAGGCACTGTGAAGGATCTGAGAATTTATACTAGGAAGCAGATAAGTTGCCACAGTTTCATGGATGCTGTCAGAAGACACAAAAACTCCTGGGTCAGAGACAAAGGACTTTGTTATGTCCATCATCACAGCAGGAAGCATGAGCTTCATGCTCACACTAGTTTCCCATGTCCCTCCCAACAAGTGCCACAGGGATGACATGAAGCAGCCCAGGTGATCATTGAGCGCATAGTGGGTTTGTGTTGTATCTCAGGAACCCTGAGATTAGGAATCTCAAATCTTCAATAAGCAGCGGCTTTATAATGGACTGTTTGCTATACAACATCCTTGATAACATCGTCTGCAGCAAAAGCAGTCAGTGCCTCTGTCTGCAAGATGAGCAGAAATGTGAGAGACCCATGGGGAAAATCTGCCAACACTAGATTGAAAAGCTATTGAACAACTACTCTATGCAAAACACTAGAGAATATATAAGAAGGCAGAAACATGTCTAATGGGACACTCAGTAAATGTTAATTGCATGAATGAATGATTTGAATAAATGGGAAATTACTGGGCCATATGGGTCTACGTATTTCCACAGCAGACATTTGTCTAATTCTGTATTCTTATTTAGCAATCTAATGTTCTTGATTTCGGAAGTAAGCTTTGGAATCAATTGTTAAATTAATTTTCTGATTGGAAATGGGCCTCATGTGACTCTGGTTAGCATGAGCCAGTTAACCTGAGGAACTTATAATTCCTAGACAGTAGTTAAAAAGAGACTTTGTGAGCTTCCCTGGTGGCGCAGTGGTTGAGAGTCCGCCTGCCAATGCAGGGGACACGGGTTCGTGCCCCGGTCCGGGAAGATCCCACATGCTGCGGAGCGGCTAGGCCCGTGAGCCATGGCCGCTGAGCCTGCGCATCCGGATCCTGTGCTCCGCAACGGGAGAGACCACAACGGTGAGAGGCCCGCGTACCGCAAAAAAAAAAAAAAAGAAGAGAGAGACTTTGTGCTCTGGCGCCTGCCTCATTTTCTAGCCTTGGCTGCTCTCTCTGTGTGTACCATGCTCCAGCCACATTGGTGCTCTTGTACTTCCTCAGATGCCAAACTCCTTCATAATGTAGAGCCTTTCCACAATCATCCCTTGCCCAGAACAATTCTGTACTGACTCTTCTCTAAGATAACTTCTACCATCCTTCAAGATTTAGCTTAAAAGTTTCTTGTTCAGAAGAGCCAACCTCCTCCTTAGACATGATCGGGTTCCTGTTTCACGTCCTTATAATTTTTTGTACTTTTCTTTATAACCCTTATCACAAGTATAATCAAGTAATTATTTGCATGATTGTTTATTTAATGTCTGTCTCCCCCAATTGACAATTGGTAGTGTCTTTAGCATTTTCTATGTATAGTGTCATGTCATCTGCACACAGTCACAGTTTTTCTTCTTCTTTTCCAATTTGGAGTCCTTTTATTTCTTTTTCTTCTCTGATTGCCGTGGCTGGGACTTCCAAAACTATGTTGAATAAAAGTGGTGAGAGTGGACATCCTCGTCTTGTTCCTGATCTTAGAGGAAATGCTTTCAGCTTTTCACAGTTGAGTATGATGTTAGCTGTGGGTTTGTCATATATGGCCTTTATTATGATGAGGTAAGTTCCCTCTATGCCCAATTTCTGGAGAGTTTTTATCGTAAATGGATGTTGAATAGAGCAGCTGCTTTTGACATCGGTAGTAGCACAGCTAGTGTTCAGCTTATTGCTCTCATTTTAGCACACCAAAGGGAATAGTTTCTAATTAGAGGGAGTAGACATAATAGAGCACAAGAAACAGGAGATCTGTTTTGTAGCTGTAACATCACACAAGTCATTTAAATGTCTGTGCCTCAGTAATAAAATAAGAAACTTGAACTAGGTGACATTCAACATTATTTCCAGTCCAAATTGTTGAAATTCCATAAAACCTAAAGTGAATAATGCTATTAAGGGAAAGAACTAGTTGTAAAATCAGTATGAAAAGCTCTCTAATCAGTATGCAAAGCTCTCTTGATATTTTTTCATTCAGTGTCTAATCTGTTGGATTTTTGCAAATGATCAAAGCCAGAAACCAATGAGACTTCCGGGTAGTCCCACAAAAAATCTACTTGACTCAAAACATTTTCATTCAGCCTGTCTGAACTAACATTGACCTCATATTCTGTCCCCCATTCATCCTTCCCCCTCTATTTATTCTAAAACTTCACGGTAAAATGTAACCTCACCAGATCTGGGATTGGAAGGGTCATCTTTAAGAAAAAGAATATAAAATTACAAATTAAAAACACGTTAGAGCCCCACAGAGGGCCTTGGAAAGGAAGTTCAAGATTCGTTAACGTTATGGTAAATCATTTCTGTCTCTGACATCTGGAAGAGCTTAAATACAGTCTATTAGCTGTACAAAAACAATGCTACTATGACACAAACATACATACATATTTATGAAACACACACAGCCCAGAAGGTGGTGCAAGACATTTCTCTACTTTTCCCATTGAGCTTAGCCTCTTGACTTTCTGGCCTCCTTCTCTTTTCTTTCCTGACCTTTTTGCTTTCTCAGTCTTTTTGACTCCTCATTTTTCTCGGTTGCCTAGAACCTTGGTGTGGTGGGGAAGAAGGGATCGCTGGCCTTCTTTTCTAATTCTTAGTTGTGCTAAAGATAGGTGAAATTTTAGGAAAGCATAGTAATGTGCAAATACTAGGCACTCAATAAATCAATGTCAAATTAATTCAATTTGTAGGTCATTGCAGAATCAAGATTCTTAAAGATATATTCAGGTTCCAGAAATGAAACAAACAGCATGACGTTTAACAAGGGTTAAATGTGATGGCCTGGATTTAGGTTACAAAAAAATTAAATAATTATATCCAATAAAGGGAGTACAACTAATGTTAGTCACAAGCTTTATGAAAAGCCATGAACCTGGATCCTGAAAGAAGCAGCCTCCTTAAATTAAAAACAACAACAAACAGTGTAAGAAAAAAAATTTCACATGCAAAATGAGATGTTGGCATGAGACAATGTATTTTATATGTAGAGAGTTATGAAAGATGAGAAAAAAATATTTCCTCAACAATTATTGAAACAAAGAATTAAAGGGTTAGAGGGCTGGAGGCTAAATCAAAATGTGTGGGTTTGCTCTTATCATTATAACTCCTTCTGGCAATAAAGAAGAAGGATAAAATATATCTGCATTGCCTTTACATGGTTTTGAAAGCAGAGTGGTTATGACCTGAAAAGGAATTTATAAGAAATGGGTTTGAAAGCAGGCTGAAGGTCAAGATTTTAGAGACAAGGGTAGGTTACTTCAAGCACTTCCCATAATTGTCAATAGATATTTATAAAGTACATCTAGAAAGATATATTCAAAAACTACATAAGTGTAGCCTCTGGAGAGAACTGGGGGCATAGAGACAGGAGAGAGTTGTACCTTTCATGGTATGCCCTCTGGTGTCATCAAAATTATGTACCATGTTCATATATTATCTATTGAAAAATTATTAATAAAAAAGTAGGAGACCTGATTCCTACTCGCAATAAGTTTGTTGCTCTTTTTTTTTTTTTTTTTTTTTTTTTGGCGGTACGCGGGCCTCTCACCGTTGTGGCCCCTCCCGTTGCGGAGCACAGGCTCCGGACGCGCAGGCTCAGCGGCCATGGCTCACGGGCCCAGCCGCTCCGCGGCATGTGGGATCGTCCCGGACCGGGGCACAAACCCGTGTCCCCTGCATCGGCAGGCGGACTCTCAACCACCGCGCCACCAAGGAAGCCCTGTTGCTCCTTTCTGTGTACTGTAATCTCTGAGATTACCTTGAATTTAGCACTTATCATAGGTCATTGTAAGTATTTAGAGGGAAATGAGGAGTTCATGAGATTTGTGTGTTTGGAAGAGAACACTTTAGCCTCCGTATGGAGAACTAAAGGGAGGTCAAAATGGATGCAGTCTAAACAGTTTAAAAATTATTGCACTTGCCTAAGAGAGAACTGACTAGGATAGTGGAGGGGAAGACAGGGAGAAATGGAAGATTTGGGAGATGGGTAGATGGCTTTGACATTGGAATTGAAGGAGGAGAAAGTTATCAAGGACGAATCCTAGATTCCAGGTTTGTGAATTTATCAGTTATCTGTTGCTGTGCAACAAATTATCCCCAAACTCACTGGCTTAAAAGAATAAATATTTATTTTCTCCCAGGTTCTGTGGGTCAGGCATTTCAGAGGGGTTTGGCCGAATGGTTGTTGCTTGGGGTTTCTCACGAGATTTCAGTCAAGATACTGGCCTGGGCTCCAATCACTGAAGGGCTGACTGGCTGGAAGATCTGCTTCTGGGCTCACCCGTGTTGCTGTTGGCAGAAGGCCTCAGTCCCTCCATGACTGCTGGGAGGAGGCCTTGTTTCCATGTGGTCCGTGTGTCCTCTCCATAGGACTGCCTGAGTCTCCTTAGAACTTGTCAGTTGTCACAAAGGTGGTCAATATTTATTGAATTATTTTTTTTTAAAAAAACCTAAACACTTCAACCAGGCTGAATTATACACGTATTTACACATCCTTCTTTCATTCACTGATTCACTGTGTTGTTATTGCATACCTACTATGTGTCATGTAATGTCCTAGGTGCCAGGCACAGCATTCGTAGGGTCCTGGCCTCAGTGAACTTACATTCTAGTGAGGAGAGGCAGATAATAACCAGATGAACAAATGAAACAGATCATTGAAATCTAGCAGTTAATAAAGAAAATTAAACACAGTAATGGAATAAAGTGATGGGAGTAATGTGTTAGCTAAGACAATTAGCAAAGGCCTCTCTGAACAGAGAAGGTGCCAGTCACACAATGATCTACAGAACAAGATTTCCAGGCAGAGGAAACAGCACATGAAAAAAGCCTGAAGAAGAGATGAGTTTGGTGTGTTTGTGGACTAGAAAGACAGCCAGTATGATCAGAGCATAGCAAGCAAAGAGGAGAGTATTACAGCATGAAATTGAAAAGGAAGACAAAGACCAGGTCTTGTAGGACCTTGTACGCTACGGTAAGAAGTTTAGATTTCATTTTAACCACATTGGGAAATCTTTGGAGGCTTTTAAGCATGGGTAACAATATGATTTGGTTTACCATATTTTGAAAATTCACTAGGCTGTAGAAGGGTATATTGGATTTCTAGGGCTGCCTCAACAAAAATACAATGAACTGGGTTGCCTTAAACAACAGAAATTGGTTTTCTCAGTTTTGGAGGCCGGAAATCCAAGATCAAGGAGCCGGTGGGTTGGTTTCCTCTGAGGGCCATAAAGGGAGCATCTGTTCCAGGCCCCTCTCCTTGGCTTGCAGATGGCTTCCTGTCTCTTCACACGTTCACCCCTCTGTGCACACACTCCTGGGATCTCTCCCTCTTCTTATGAGAATACCAGTCATATAGGATTAGGTCCCCATGCTAAGGGCCTCATTTTAATTTAATCACCTCTTTAAAGACCTTATCTGCAAACATGATTACATTCAGAGGTAATGGGGGTTGGGACATCGACATATGAATTTGAGTAGGGAGACACAATTCAGTCCGTAACAGGGGGCAAGAATGGAAACAGAGACACCAGTTAGGATATTATCGCAATGTCACAGCAAGAGATGCTAGTGTCTTGGGTTAGGGTTTTTAGCATAGAAGATAGTGAGAAGTGGATGGATTAGGGAATTATTTTAGAGGTAGCATGAATGGGTTTGCCACTTCTAAGTGAGAGAAAGAAAAACCTCAGGGATTATAATCAGATTTTTGGCCTAAGCAATGAGTTTGCCATGTGCTGAGATAAAGAAGGCTTTTCCTTAGACTTTATTGCTCTCCTGGGCAAGTTTGAGATGATTGTTTACTCTTTATATTAAAATGGGTATTAATGTAAAGAGTATTACCTTTGGATATTGCCTTTTCAGAACATGGCAAAAAGACTTTGGCCCATGATTTCTTTTTCACAGCCTCCTAACCATAAATAAAGGAAATTTTAAAAACCTGGTCAGTAAAACCTGAAATTATTATTCTTCCAGAAGAAAACATACAAGAAAAATCTTTGTTCTTTAGGCAAAGATTTCTTAGGTATGACACTGAAGGCTTGATCCATAAAATAACAAATTAATAGACTGGATTTCATCAAAGTTAAAAACTTCTCTTCGAAATCCATTATTAGGATAATAAAGATACAAGCTGAGACAGGGAGGAAGTACTTACAAAACACACATATAATAAGGACTTTCATCCAGAATGTGTAAATAATTCTCAAAGGTCAGTAGTAAGAAAATTTTAAAACCAGTTAAAAAATGAGCAAAGACACTTCACCAAAGATATAGAGAGGGAAAATGAACACATGAAACATTACTCAACTTAACATCCTTAGTCACTGGGGAAATGCAAAAAAAAATGACAGTGAGATACCTCAGTGCACCTATAGAATGGCTAATTGTAACGTAATAAGAAATATGTATATGGTCACTGCCCCTGGTTCCTGACACAGAGCTCCTAAGTCCCTTGGAATTTCCTGAGTGATAGAAGCATCTTTTTTTTAAAATTAATTTTCATCAGAGTATAGTTGCTTTACAATGTTGTGTTAGTTTCTGCTGTACAGCAAAGTGAGTCAGCTGTACATATACATATATCCCCTCTTTTTTGGATTTCCTTCCCATTTAGGTCACCACAGAGCACTGAGTAGTTCCCTGTGCTATAGAGTAGGTTCTCATTAGTTATCTATTTTATACATAGTATCAATAGTGTATATATGTCAATAGCTAGGACATGGAAGCAACCTAAATGTCCATCAACAGAGGAATGGATAAAGAAGATGTGGTACATATATACTAGGCTGGCCAAAAGTTCATTCGGGTTTTTCAGTAAGGTGGTACAGAAAAACATGAACGAACTTTTTGACCAACCCAATACAATGGAATATTACTCAGCCATAAAAAGTAGAAGCATCTTTTGTTCTAATGAAGTAACTGTTGGTGGCCTCCTGGATAGCTTCTGGTCTGGGGTCTGGTCACCCAAAAGACCAAGCCATGATTTGAAGCTTGGAACTTTCAGCTTCCAGGGAGGAAAGGGAGCTGGTGTTTACCTGCATGATGCAGCCTCCTTAAAATCTCTAAACTATGGGATTCTGAGAGCTTCCAGGTTGGTGAACACATCCACGTGCTGGGGGCGTGGCACACCCCAACTCCAAGGGACAGAAGCTCTTGCACTTGGGACACTTCCAGACCTATGTACCTCTTCATCTAGCTTTGTCTAGCTATTCACCTGTATCCTTTACAATAAACCAATAAACGTAAGTTAAGAAAAAAAAAACCTGACCATCCATAGGAACTGCATGAATCTTCAGCTATTGTATTTGTAAGGTTTCTTTTTTCTTTCTTTCTTTTTTTTTTTAAACATCTTTATTGGAGTATAATTGCTTTACAACGTTGTGTTAGTTTCTGCTGTATAACAAAGTGAATCAGCTATATGCATACGTATATCCCAATATCCCCTCCCTCTTGCGTCTCCCTCCCACCCTCCCTATCCCACCCCTCTAGGTGGTCACAAAGCACCGAGCTGATCTCCCTGTGCTATGCAGCTGCTTCCCACTAGCTATCTATTTTACATTTGCTAGTGTGTATATGTCAGTGTTACTCCCTCACTTTGTCCCAGCTTACCCTTCCCCCTCCCCATGTCCTCAAGTCCATTCTCTACGTCTCCATCTTTATCCCTGTACTGCCCCTAGGTTCATCAGAACCATTTTTTTTTTTTTAGATTCTATATATATGTGTTAGCATACGGTATTTGTTTTTCTCTAACTTACTTCACTCTGTATGAAAGACTCTAGGTCCATCCACCTCACTACAAATAACAATTTCGTTTCTTTTTATGGCTAATATTCCATCGTATATATGTGCCACATCTTTTTTTTTTTAAACATCTTTATTGGGGTATAATTGCTTTACAATGGTGTGTTAGTTTCTGCTTTATAACAAAGTGAATCAGTTATACATATACATATGTTCCCATATCTCTTCCCTCTTGCATCTCCCTCCCTCCCACCCTCCCTATCCCACCCCTCCAGGCGGTCACAAAGCACCCAGCCCATATCCCTGTGCCATGCGGCTGCTTCCCACTAGCTATCTACCTTACGTTTGTTAGTGTATATATGTCCATGCCTCTCTCTCGCCCTGTCACAGCTCACCCTTCCCCCTCCCCATATCCTCAAGTCCGTTCTCCAGTAGGTCTGTGTCTATTCCTGTCTTACCCCTAGGTTCTTCATAACATTTTTTTTCTTAAATTCCATATATATGTGTTAGCATACGGTATTTGTCTTTTTCTTTCTGACTTACTTCACTCTGTATGACAGACTCTAGGTCTATCCACCTCATTACAAATAGCTCAATTTCGTTTCTTTTTATTGTGCCACATCTTGTAAGGCTTCTTTTACCATTTAAATGAATGCTTCCAAATTCTGTACGCTTACAACTCAGATTCAGAAGTCCCCAAGTGAATCTATACACAGCTGGTCTTAGGAACCAGTACTGAATTATAAGTTGTTTTGCCTGGGTGTGGGAATGGCTGTGTTTCCCAATCATAGTTTTCTAGTCTCTGTTACAAAAATGTTACATTTTATTTTAGGAAAATGAAGTATCCACATGATGGCACTATAACCTACAAAATAAGAGGCTGTCAATTTATGAAGAGCAAGAACTTGGTAAATTCTAGTTAAAGTACTTATTATTGATGGAGCATGCATAAAAATAAGGCATTTTAAATACAAAATAATATGGATATCATTTCCCTTGTGTTTTACAGAGACACACTGGCTAATCTCTCACTTCAAGTGCTTTTTTAACATTTTTTCCTGTTCATTGGATAAAAGGATCTTAGTCCTCATCTTTTTAGAAAACAGTTATTAACCATCGCTAGCACATGGCCCTCAACTGAATAAGTAGAAGAAAAGCAAACAAACAGGTATTTAAGAGGCTAATATGCAACTGTGTTGGGAGTTACTTAATGCATCACCCATAATATCATTTCTTCCTGTTTTTGAGTCTGAGGAATAATTCAGAAGTTATTAGGGAAACAGTGTTGAATAAGACAGATGTCATCATGGAGTTTATATTCTGGCAGGGGAGATAGGCTTTAGGTACACGCTGACATAATTACTTAATTAAAATTATAAGTGCTACCAAAGAGAAGTCTAAGTAAAATGAAAGCATATAAATGGTTAAAGGGGCTGAATCCAGTGTGCCAAGTAAAGGGAAGCTTCACTGAAGAAGATACAATGAGCTAAGCCCTGAAGGATGAATAGAAATTAACTAGGCAAAAGAAAGGGAAAAGCATTACAGTCAGAGGAACGGCACGGGCATGTGCAAAGGGCCTGCAGTGGCTCGTCCAGGAACTGAGAGCATGAAAAATCCATCCTATCTTGATTTTCACGCATCAAGAGTTAGTTCAGGACATTTTATTACCAATTCATTAATCTCTGAATTTGAACATTATATCGAATTTATAGATGGACTACATTCTAAAAGTTTGATGAAAAATTAACTGTTTAGAAGGAAAAATATTTTTCCATGATAAAAATAGTAGAAATAATAGTACCATGAAGCCTATTTAAGCCATAATGTAATCACTGTTGACTGTTCTCCTTGAATGAAGTCTGTCTCCATAGTTTTTTTTTTTAATTGACCTTTTACAAAATAACTAGCCTATTCCCTTCAAAATATCAAGGTTAAGAAAGAAAAGGTTGGGGACTTCCCTGGTGGTGCAGTGGTTAAGAATCCGCCTGCCAATGCAGGGGACATGGGTTTGAGCCCTGGTCCGGGAAGATCCCACATGCTGTGGAGCAACTAAGCCCGTGGGCCGCAACTACTGAGCCTGCACTCTAGAGCAAGTAAGCCACAATACTGAGCCCACACTTCTAGAGCCTGTGCTCCCCAACGAGAAGCCACCACAGTGAGAAGCCACCGCAGTGAGAAGCCCGCGCACCGCGACGAAGAGTAGCCCCCACTAGCCACAACTAGAGAAAGCCCTCACGCAGCAATGAAGACCCAACACAGCCAAAAATAAATAAATAAAATTAATTTTAAAAAAAAGAAAGAAAGAAAAGGTTGAGGAACAGCTCCAGAATAAGGAGACATAAACAGAGAAGTGCAATGCATGAATCCATATGGGATCATGGATGGGAGAAGACCGCTATTGAGACTAATGTTGGGAAAATTGATAAGATTTGAATATGAGCTGTAGATCAAGACTGGGATACTGTGATAGGAGCGAGCCACCCATCTTGGGCACAGAATTTATGATGGCACAAAAAACTCAGTAATCAAAATAAATAACATTTGAATATAATATTTAAAAAATAAAATTTAACGCAAAAATCCAAGATGAACAAAGTATCAAAAATATCTGAAAGTAGATTTTCATTATATATTTATTATTTTTAAAATGAGACAGGATAGTCTAATGGCTATAAATAATCTCATGGTTTTAAAGAATTCTGTGGCCTGAGTTTGTATTATAATATTCATCCTTTAACAGTCGTTCTAAATATTCTGCTGAGTTCAGAGCACATTAGCTTTGGAAGTTTAAGTTTACCAAACTCAAAAAACAAAGTACACACACCCACACATAAAAGGATATTTTCTCTGTTGGACCCTAGAACTGTTAACTTTCTAGTAGAGTGAAACATTTCTTGCCAAACAGCAAATTAGAGAATCGAAAGTCAAGTACCTGGGCTTCCCTGGTGGCGCAGTGGTTGAGAGTCTGCTTGCCGATGCAGGGGACGCAGGTTCGTGCCCCGGTCCGGGAAGATCCCACATGCTGCAGAGCAGCTGGGCACGTGAGCCATGGCCGCTGAGCCTGCGCTCCGCAACGGGAGAGGCCACAGCAGTGAGAGGCCCGCGTACCGCAAAAAAAAAAAAAAAAAAAAAGTCAAGTACCTATTACATGGACTTGTTTTACCATTCTCAAATATTTAAATTGGCACACTGTATGTGTCAGTCTTAAAGCCTAAAGCTTGAATAGAAAGGGATTGTGTAAATTATTTTAAAGTAAATCTGTTTTCTAATTCTATTCTGCAGTAAATTAGTAAAACAAACACATTAGGAGTGAAATATTGGTAGTATAGGGAAAATAGTAAAAAATACTTTGAAAACAAGAAATTGCATGGCTTTGATTCTTGTGGCCTGATATGAATTCCTATTCTGTGACAGGGATAATTGTTGTGGATACAATTCCCCTTTAAATGATCTATGAAAATTAGATTTGAACAAAGCTGGCATTTAGACTAGGTCCTACTCAGTGCAAATTATGAAGACACTTGTTAACACTACAGTGGCTGATCACACAAAATGAGAATATAACCGTGCTCCTCTTCTCTATCCCTGGTAACCATTTTAGATTTTACTATAATCTTGAAGTATAAATATGAGAAACTGAAAAATCAGTTACTGGCATTTCCAATCAAATGCTTGAATTCTTTACAAGGGATGACCCTGAGAAGCAGGTGATTTGTCTCAGGAGCTCAAGCTTCTTTTGGAATCCTTCACTGTGTGCTGGCAGAATAATGGCCCCTCCAAAGATGTCCACATCCTAACCCCTATAACCTGTCGAATATGTTAGGTTACGTGGTAAAGGGGGAAATAAGGTTGCTAATCACCTGATTTTGAGATGGGGAGATTATCCTGGATTCTCAAGGTGGACCCACTGTAATCACAAGGGTTCATATAAGTGGAAGAGAGAGGTATGAGAAAGAATCAGAGAGATGGCAGCATAAGAAGGACTCAACCAGCTGTTGCTGGCTTTGAAGAGGGAGGAAAAGGGCCGTGAGCCAAGGAATGTGGGTGGCCTCTAGAAGCTGGAAAAGGCAAGGAAATGGACTCTTCCCTGGAGCCAACCCCTTGATTTTAGCCCATAGAACTTCTAGATAATAAATTTGTGTTTTAAGCCACTAAGTTTGTGTGAATTTGTCATACCAGCAATAGGTGACTACGTGTACCTTTCCTGCTATCTCCTGCCCTCTCTCTTCAGACCCCAGGTACTCTCTCCTATCCTCAAGAAGAGCAGGTACTCTCCCCCTGCTCTCAAGGATTGTGTATGACATTTACATGTTAGTATACATTGACTTAGCACTCATACTTGCATTTTGAGACCTTTATCTAATGGATTCTACCTGTAAGAATGTATACATTGTTAAAGAAATTTAGGAATAAACAAGTAGGTGGAGAACAATGTTTTGGGAAGGAGAGTGATCACAATTTCCCCTAAATCACTCGAAGCTAAAAATCTATTCATCCAGCACATGGTCACCCTTGACTAAAACGAATGTTATGATTTTTCAGGTTTAGCAATCTGGTCTTTTTTTCTTCTCTTTTCTTCTAATGACTCCTTTTTTTTTTTTTTTTTTTCTGAGCTAACATGAGCTGTATTGATTACTTACGAATAAATGTTCTGTGACAGCCCTACCTCAGCACACACACAAAAGGACTTGGTTAATTTTTAAATTTAAGTTTTTCATTAGTGTCTTAGTGTTCCTCATTAAGAAATTCATTCTTACAGGGAGGTGGAGACAGGCATCATCTATCGCCCCGGAAGGAAGAATTTCAAAACTCTGCCAATGTGGAAAAGAAGACGTGAATTTACCAGGTGTTTATCCTCTTATCTCCGCTAGTACGCATTACAGCTGCCAGTAGTTCGGACTGGCCGTAATCTAGCACTGAAGAGTTCAGGATTTTCCCCTCAACTCCACTGGGACTCTAGTATTTCACAAAGCTGGCCTTCTTCACCTGCACTACGTGGATTATGCTTTTATTTTCTTTACTCAGCAACTTTTCAAGTAGTGTCCTTGACGGCGGTTCTCGGCGTGACCCACTCCTGAGAACCGAAGGTCGGGCGTTGGGTCACCGTTATAACCAGCTTCCTGGTGTAAAACAGGTGACCGTTCTACCGGCCGGGGCCGCCCCTCTTACTGGAAAGCCCCGGGTTTCCAGCTGGACGAAAACGAAACTCTTCCCTCTTCCAGGCGGGGGCTTTTGCTTGTTACCAAAAAGCCTTTCTGTCCTCTGTCACATCACCAAGTGGGGACCCCGCTGTATCTCCGTGACACTGACGCACAGACAGGGTCGTCGGAAGTTGGCAGCGGGCGCGGCCTCCGGCCCTTGCGGCCGGCGGCGTTGAGGTGGGGTCCGCAGGATGCGCTCGCGGGCCTCGGCTGGCAGCTGGCGACTCCCCTAGGTGAACCGACTTCCACGCAGGACACCGCCGCAACCTCGGCTCTTTTCCCAATCGATTGGCTTCCGGGAGTGGAGGCCGCAGGACAGCTTCCGGTTTCTCCGCCCGCCCCTTAGGCCCCGCCCCCGACGCGGTCTTCCTCCCCAACCAGCCTACTTCCTCCTCCCGGCCTCGCCCCTGGCCCCTCCTCCCCCGTTCTCAGACCCAACTCCTTCTAGTCCCCCACCCTCAGGCCCCGCCTCCAGCCACGCTCCTCTTCATCCTCGGGCCCCGACCTCCTCCTCCCCCACCTCAGACCCCGCCCCCAGTCCACCCTCAGCACCGCCCCTCAACCCCCCTCTCCCGCCCCGTTCCATTCAATTGTTGGATTGTCGGCGCCGCACTCCCTCCGGCGGCCGGTAGGGGGCGGGGTTCGAGCGTGGATTCACGCGGCGTCCCCCGGGCAGGGGCAGGTGCGGCGCGGAGCTGGGCCGGCGGGTGGGCGGACTCGAGGCCGCGGGCGGGCGGCTGCGACGCCGCGTTGGGTCGCGCTCGGCGGGTAGGCCGCGGTGTCCGCATCAGTGCTGACGTGGGGCGACGTGGGCCGGCGCCGGTCCCGGTGGGGCTTGTCGTCCCACCTCCTCGCGTCCGTAAGCAGTGACGAGGCCCGCTACGTAAATCGCTTCGCGGCGGGTAAGTGGCGCGCCGGCCGGCGGGGCCGGCGGAGCCTAAGGCGGGGGCGCCGGAGCGGGGGCAGGGCGGAGCGGTTAGCCCCGGCCGCCCCCGCTGTTTGCCCCGCGCACCCGGCGGGCGCTTTCCGAGGGGCCACCTCTCCGGCTCCGAGGGAGCGGAGGCCGCCGGACAGGCGGGCGACGTGGCTCCGTCCTCTCCCGTCACTCGCCAGAGCCGCCGCCTCCCGGTCCTCGCGGCCCGAGACCGAGCGAGCGGGGCGCTGCCACGGCGCTGCTGGAAGGCGCGCCGCCCTTGTTCCCCGCGTCCCCTTTGCGCCGGGACCAGCCAGCCCGGCAAGGCCCCCGGAGCCGGAGCGCGAACTGAGAGGGACGCGCGTCCTCGGACGTCTTCCCCGCGGTCCCCGCCGGGGCCCGGACCCGGTCCCGAGTGTGAGCCTCTCACGCTCCCTGCGCGGCTCGGGAAGGGGCGGCCGGCCGGCCGGGGTCAGAGCGATGCTGACCCGCGGGACCAGCGTCGGTCCGCACTGGAGGCCTTGTAACCGGGCGGCTCACCGGAGCGGCTTCCGAACAACTTTTCCTTTCCTGCCTAATTCGCCGGGCTGCTGGGAGTGCAGCCACCCTCCCTGGAAACAAACACAAACCGAGATGCGCAGGGCTAGAGGTCCAGTGTGAAGATTAGATTACATGAATAATTCGTGTTCTCTAGTTTTTTCCCCGTGGGTTCCATATTTTTCTCCTAGTCTTGATCCTGCTTTTGGATAACAAGCTGCTTTCCCTTCAAAGTCGTAGTCTTTGAAACTTTGAACTTAAAGGAACTTTTTTCCCCCAAAGAAAGGCAAATTGCAAACAATGTGTTTTGGCCAACTTATGCTAAGTATTAAGATACTGATGTTTAAAAAGCTGCTTATTGATCCAAACGCAGCTTTTCAATGGATTTGATCCTGGATGAGTAAACACTGAAAGCATTGTCATGTTAAGTGTTGGTAATGACACAAACATTTTTGGTGCATCTGTAAATAGTTCCGTGTAAGCAAATGCTTGCCCAGTGACTGTTCAACCTGGAGTCGCTTTGGTGAGTGTGAAGTTGTAATTACACGGATGTTTTGTGTACACATTTTATGAGTGTATGAATAAATTTTTATTGAATGTGTAAACACAAAGGAGCTCTTTAGTCTTTTTGTTTTCACATTGTTCCAGCAGTTTACTGAAATTGGGTGAGTTTAACAAACTCCAGACTCCATAGACTACTCTAGTTTCCTATTGGGGCAAATCACTACATGATTAAAATATGAAATCATGTTTAAAATTACGCACATTTCATGAAAAGTAAGGAAGAGTTTCAGGTTGTTAACATACGTAAGGAACACTGACTGAATCTTTACCAGTATAGACGTATATTCCTGATCCTGTTTTCCCCAACCTGGTATTCTCTACGGGTTAATATTCGGCCAGAAAAGTAAGTCAGGTTTATTGTTGAAGTGGGTAGTCTATTGGAAAGTGCTTAAATGTCTTGTCCCATTTAGGTAGACTTTTAAACATAAAACTGAACAATGCAAACACTTAACAGTTGAACCATTGATGTTTTGACATGCAATCAGTATTGGTCATTAAGGAAATAAACCTGAAATGTCTTTAAATTCTGTTAAGTATTTCTACTTTATTGAACTGATGTCGACATATATAAAAGTCAACTTTGATAATAGCAGTGTGTGCATTGAATACAATTTCAATATTATCAGTACAAGTATATATATATTGTAAAAGTATAGATTTCAAGGAAAGTGTTTCTCATTCATTATACATATGTAGAAGTAAACATTTAAAATCATTTTGTTAATTTCATTTTAAAGAGCACAGGGTGTTTAAAATACTTTTTACCATGGGAATCACACAATAAAGAGTGCCCTGTTCTTAAAAGTAAATCTCTCATTCATGGGTTTTCTTTTAATGATGCTGTAGGATATCCAGTAGCCAATAAGGGAGAATGAAGAGGAAAACCTAAGGATGACATTAGCTGGGATTTATCTTAATATTACTCATGAAGACAAGCCAAGTCTTATTGGTATAATAACAGTTATAGCAATTTTTTAAAATATCTAGTTTGCAAATCTTGACTGACCTTCCCAGGAGTGTTATGGGAAATTACTGGCAAGGTATATGTGAAACAATTTTGAGTGAAGGCATGAGCTAGTAGGTTATTTAGCACTGTTTAAATAACTATCTCACTGGTGAAGAAGGACGCTTGCCTCCAAGAAAACCTTACTAGCAACTTTTTGTGAGGCTCTTTTGAAGTCTCCCAGTTCTCCCCAAATGGGAAGCATCTTCATGCATACTTTCTGAACAGAAAAGTACAACCAGACCAATCAAATGTCAAAATGAAACCCTGTGAAATTTTAACAGTGGGGTTCATGTGATTCTGACATTGTTTACTTTTGAGAATTCCAGAAAACAAACTCAGTTTCTTCAAGGTTATCTTAGTGAAGTTTTTGTTTTTGTTTTTTTAACTCAGCAGATTTAAAATTAGACCATCCTAACTCAGAATGTCAAATGTCATAGAGTTGTGTTCATATTCTCAAACAGCCTCTTTTTTTTCATTGGTAGCACAAAAATTATTTTTTTGCCTAGAAATGCTTAGGAATTTATATCCTAGCATTGATGATGATGAAAGCTTCCAGCTCTGGAATTGGGGCAACTATATATCACGCATAAAGACACTTGGGATGCTTTTGCACCTCTTAAAATTGATGGAGGAGTTAAATTGAACTTATTTAGGCATGTTTCTACACTTAGGTACTAGTTTTGTTCATATACACAAGATAGGACCAACCTAGGTAAGTATAATAATGTTGAAATTCGTTTCTGTGAACCTTAGCTAATTCCAGTGTCTTATATACTCTTTCCCAGATTTTCTAGTTAGTAGTCGATGCAGTTGTACTTTATGTGTAAATAAATGTTTTGAAATGTACTTAAAGTGCGGTAATGAAGTGTTCTGTTGAAAGAAAAGCCCTACAATGATTAGCCAAGCAAATAACTTCCCCAATAGATTGAAAGTTATGTTTCCCTTCATGAAATGGGGCCGGGGCTCGGCCTGGCGGGGTGTGCTTGGAAAAGTGGAGATAGGCCATGACTATTTGAATTTCATTTTTCATTTCCTCCTTAGCAGTGGATTCTGCTCTTCATTGACTGAAATAGACGAAAGCAGGCACCAGGTGGGGAATGAACCGAAAAAGGGATGCTTGAATAGTTAATCCTTTGGTGATTTTAGTAAAGAGTTTAGATTTCTTAAATAATAATGGGTATCTGAAGCAATTAAACTGGAGTGACCTTGAATCTGTATTAGAATGCTGCCTGATTTTCTGTATGATTCATATTCAAAATAGTAAAGACAATATTTACAAGTGTTTCAAATAATTATTTAGAAGAACTGTTCCTGGCCACTTCTGTTTTTACACAAAAGTGTAAAACTTGTTATTTGAAAGTTATTCTAACTACTTCACAAAGATTACAAAACTTTGAAAGTGGCATAATTTCCTTATACTACTGTATTGCTTTGTTTTTCCTGTACTGATCTCCTTCCCCTAAAATGCATAATAACCATAGGCGCGTCCCTGTCAACTTCACATACGTGGCGTTTTGTAATTACAGTTGACTCTTGAGCAGCGTGGGAGTTAGGGGCGCCGACTGCTGCTCAGTTGAATATCCCTGTATAACTTTTGACTCCCCCAAAACTTAACTACTAATATAGCCTGCTGTTGACCAGAAAACCTTACCAATAATGTAAACAGTTAAAACATGTTTTCTATGTTGTATGTATTATATACTGTATTCTCACACTAAAGTAAGCGAGAGAAAAGAAAATGTTAAGAAAATCATAAGGAAGAGAAATACATTTACAGTACTGTACTGTATTTATCAATACCATAAGTTTATGAGATGAATCATTTGTCTGTACCTACATCAGTATTGTCATATGATACAAAACACTGCAGATGTAATATGTATTACTGACACTTGACATCAAAAATGAAAAGATAATGTGGAAAAGAAATCTGTATTTATTTATAGGTAACGATTCATACATTAATAGCGCAGAAGCAGCAATATGATTGCCTAGTGTAATTGATACAATTGCTTCATGGTAGCCTAGCCCAAACACTAATGAATGAATCATTGTAGAAATTTATGGCATACAGTATTACAGTCATATTCATATTACAGTATTGGAAACATTGTTACTTTTTTAAAAAAAACCACTTACCTATGACGATAGCTGATTTGCAGTTCCTCCAACTATGAGAGAGGAATACTGTACAGTAATGTAGTTCTTTGAAAGCAAAGTTATAAAACAGTAAGAAAACTAACACATTATTTTTATTAAATATCACCTTATGCCTGTGTAAGGATAGACTAGTATCTACATATATTTTACACTTTCATGACATACCTTTTTCTTGTTTCAATAATTATAGGCTATGAGTTTCATCTGTGAGTTTTTCAACTTATTGCAAATCTCCAAAAATTTTTCCAATATATTTTAATTAATTTATTTATTTGTTTTTATTTATTTTTGCTGCGTCGGGTCTTAGTTGCGACACGCAGGACATTTGTTGAGCTGTGCTGGATCTATCGTTGTGACGCGTGGGCTTCTCTCTAGTTGCGGCACGTGGGTTTTCTCTCTCTAGTTGTGGTGTGTGGGCTTAGTTGCCCCCAATGACACGTGGTATCTTAGTTCCCTGACCAGGGATCGAACTCGTGTCCCCTGCATTGGAAGGCGGATGCTTTACCACTGGACTACCAGGGAAGTCCCTCCAATATATTTATTGAAAAGAATTTGCATATAAGTGGACCCATACTGTTTCAAACCTGTGTTGTTCAAGGGTCAACGGTACTTCTCTCTCCTAGCTAGCCTCCCTTTTCCCAGTTTCTTAATTGACTTGGTTGAGGAGGACCAGCTTTACAATGTAAGCTTCATATTCTTCTCCTACTTTCTTTCAAACCTTACTTGCTTTGCTACTTAAATCATAGTTAACTGCTGAGGATCTTCTACTTTCCCAAAAGGCTAAAACCTTTCTTCATCCAGAACTCAAGAAACAGATCATACTTTTCTGTGTTCTTTCTCTTCCTGCTTCCGTTAGAGGTGTACTTCCCTTTATTCCACGTTCTTTTCTTTTTGTTTTGACCGTGCTAATTGCAGTGGGATCTTTATTTTGCCTTTCTTGCAAAAACCATAGCTAATAAGGGGTAGAACTCAAGTTAACACCCAGATCAACCTCCAGTGCCACACTGTTTATATTGCACACTGCTATGCTACGACCACTAGACCGTGTTGCCACCTCAGGAATTGGGGACAAGGGAAGTGGGGAATGAAGAGAGAGGACTCCTGGATAGGGTGGCTGTGCCGATGGTGATGTCACTCCCCAATCGAGATAAAAGTACAGCAAGAGGTGAGATGCAGAGCAAGGGAGTTGAGGTTAGTTTTAAACATATTAGACTTGAGGATCTCTGAAGAAACCATTAAGAGATGTCAAATAGGCAGATACATACAGGCTAGAGCTCAGGAGAGAGAGGTCCAGGCTGGAGGTGAGATTTGAGACACATCAAGAGGAGATGAGGCAGCCTAGGGGGAGAGTGTGGAGGTGTTTGTGACTGAAAGCCTGGGAATACCAGTACTTAAAGAGTGGGCCAAAGGAGACTAAGGCGAAGGACTGGATAACTTGGAAGGGAAACATGAACGTGGTGTCCTGAAGAGCTCAAGGAGGGCGAAATTTGGGGAGTAGGAAATGCTGTAGGCATGTTGAGGATAGGGACTAAAGATCATTCTTGAAGATTTGGCAAGCAGGTGATCAATCAGTGATGACTTCTTAGAGAGTAGTTGGAATGAAATAATTCTCTGATGAGCCTGAGTCAGGATCAGGTTTATCTGATGGTCATTATTCTGTTGTGAGGCTAGTCATTTGCTCTCTTGATGTCTTGTGATGGGGTGGCAGGAAGCTGAGACTGTCTTCAATGCTGGCAGCCTCTGGGAAGAGGAAATGGGTGGCTGTTCCCAGACTTCACCAAATACCTTTTTCTACTTTTTGAGTTCTGAATCATAATGTATTACTTACTCAGAAATTAAACCAAAGAATATGGTATTTCCAGGAGAAATTGGGAGTTACTTCTCTCTTCTTATATGGTGCCGTACTCATCATTATTATTCAGATAATATTATCATTATTCCTTGTTTAAACATCTGTCTCCCTCATTAGAACCGAAGCTGCTGGAGATCAGGGACATCTTGTTACCTGTGTCTTGGTGCCAAGCACAAGGGCTGGGGTATCTTGGGTGCCAATCACTGTTTAATAAATCAGTAGCCCCTGCCCTCATGGTTACACAGTTGTTATGGAAGATAAGATGTCCCCACATAAAATGCCAGTGTAATATAACACAGAATAAGGTTTAATCTGAAGGAATGTCACCATCCTTGTTTCTTGTTCATGTTGTAGGTTGCCTGGTTCAAGTGCCTTACCTTTCCACATTGTCGCTATGGTTGTGTGGGGGCAGGTGGTAACAGTAACCATTGTCCTGGTGCCCGTAGTAAGTTGCAGCACACTTGCCTGCTGACTCAGTTTCCAAATTGGGTGGGATGGTGTGACATCATTTTAGAGAGACCACTTAGGAGGGAACCCCGGAAATAGCATGTTTGTTGCCAAGCATCTCTGTTGCTGGCATAGACGCCTGGAAGGAACTTAGGGATGCGGGTGTTGGTCCTTTCAAATCTAAAACAAATTGAGGGCTCACTGCTCTCCTTTTGTCTTTTTCTTTGCCAACTTTACTTCATTCAGCATGTCAAATGTGTATTTTAAAGAGATATTAGTAAAAAAAAAAGGGGGGGTTTAATTGCTAGAGTGTCTAAAACAGCTTTTTTAATGGATTAAAGGCTATCAGAGGAGATTTTAAAGGAACGGTTACTATTTTGTTTGTAGTTAAAATTCTTTGACAAAACCCAGTTTTGAAGTTAAGGTAAATGAAAAATAGTTGACAAATTTGTTTCAGTGGAATGAAATTTGAGAAAATGATAGATTCATTCAGTTTATTAAGTGATTATTATTTTAAAATAGAGCTGATACTTATGAGCGATTTGTAGTGTGTGTGAAATGATTTAGGCAGCACTGCACTCTCTTCAGTGGAAAATGATAAGTAGCACATGATTTAATTTTTTGGAATTTTTTCCTAAGAAAATAAGGCAATTGAATAGTAGTAAGTTTGAAAAAAATACGGAGTTGTTTTCACCTCTCTATGCTGTTTTTTTGTTTTATGGAAATTAGGGTATTCTGGGGTATTCTGGTGTAGTTTTGAGAGATTTTAATTTTTTTTAAATAAAATCTTATGATCTGCCAACTCGACATTATAATTTTACTGCAGGATAAATAAAGAAGAAAACGAAGGAGCAAAGCATTGACTACAAATGTCTTAATAATGAGCAAGTGTGGCAGGAAAAAATATATTAAAACAAATCTAAGGTAGGTGGATATATTATTTTTCTATTCTTTTGAAAGTTCTACTTAGAGAGCTTAAAGTTAAAATGATGGATAAATTAATGGTGTATATCTATGTACCATACATATATATGTGTATGTGTGTACATATATATACACATTATAATAAAAAATATAATAATATGTACCCAAATTGCTCAGCTACTCAATTAGGGAGTTTCTCTTCCACCATGTGCTGTGTGAGGCAATGCAGAGGATAGGTGGATGTTCACGGGCAGCTCATTCTAAGCGCTGGCCTTTCCAGTCAGAAAGGAGATTGCACTTAAGGATGTGGACAGAGTTTTCGTTTTTCTGCTTACACTTGTACCTGAAGTTGTAAAACAGAGGGAAGTCTCTACCAAGCGTTTTACAGAAATCCAAATATTACTTTTCAGGTTTTCTTTTAGTTACTTTCAGAGACATTCTGGTTCATCCATTGGGTCTAGCATCAAAAAGAAAATGAATTTTCTTTGACAGTTTTGGTAAAACTATTTAAAAATAGATAATAGAAACAACTTTAATAATTTTTCCTTTTGCTGCTGGATCTTATTTTTAAAAGAGATGAAAATTTTTACAAGGGTAAATATAGTTGCTCTGCAGTGTAATTTGTCTTTGCAAATTGGATACAACTAAGTAAGATTTTAGAAGTTATTAGTTCACTATACACTTTAATTATAATTAGGAAACTGCCTTTGTCTTATTTTTCATTTAGATATTTTTGGTCTGTATTCCTTTTCTCTTCTTTGTTCCTATCTTTTACGAACACTTTCCTGGGTACTTATGATAGCATTTCTTTAAAATGTTTTTCCTTTTTCATCTGGTTTTTCCTTCCATTTAAATATCTTGTGTGTTCTTGAAACATAGGTATGCTGAAATAACTTTGGTCATTAATTACCTCAATATTTCTATAATTGTAAATATCATTTTTACAGATATATTCCTTTGTATTCATTTCTTGAATGTATATTATACAAATCATATACAGACAGTACTGTACTGTTTGTTGTAGTTCAGTATTTTGGGGAGTTTTTGCAGTATGACATAGATGTTCTACTAAAGGCCTAGAAAATAACAGTAAGCAAACATACAATTCTACCCCCAACCCCTAAAAGTAGTTCACCCTGGAAGTCTTTGAAAATTGTGCTACTGGATGGATCCTATTCTTTTAAAACATTAGTTATATTAACACTTACTGAACTGAATCCCAATATATTAAGAAGATATTGGGATAACATTTACTTTTCTGTTGAAGAAGAAAATGGTTTGCCAATAATATAAAAAAGATTTCAGAAGAAATATTTAGCTTTCATAAGAAAAGAATGTTACTACTTCCATTAATCATTTATAAATTTAAATATGCCCATTTTAGCAAATCCTTATCTGTTCTTTAGAATTGTGGAACTGAATGTTTGCCAGTATTTTGCTTACTGTTAGCTTATGGTGCTTAATGGACTTTTTAATTTGTTTTAGTGTTTTTATTGTTTTATCTCATATGTTTTTATTTTTAAATATTTTGTAATTTATATTTCCTAATTGGTCTTTTTCTGTCTAATTTGGATTTGTTTAAGATTAAAATATTACATAATTAATTAATTTATAGATTACTCTATTAATACTAGTATAACTATGATTAAAATTTGTTACAAAAAGTGAGATTTGGGGGAAAATATTGTATGTACACCTCTTTAATTTTCACTATAAAGTATGTAAGTGAATATACTTTAAAGTATGAAATCTTTCAAATCTTTCATACTCAAATCTTCACTCATACTTAAAGTATGAATCTTTCATACTTTAAAGTACGAAAGATTAAGATGGATCTTTCTCTTACACTTTTTAAATAAATTCCATCAGGACTACTGAGGCTGACTTACAGATGTTAGTGTTGATGTACATCAGTTCCAGCTGAGGTCTGGGTCCTGTATTTCCTGCTGAGTTAGTGTTTGAAAATACCCAGTACAGTGCCTGACCCATGTTGAGCACTTAAATGTTAGTTGAATCTTCAGCCCTGAGTCCTGGCCTGGGTTGGTTTTTAGTGGGTTTAGGCGGTGGTACTGGAGAACAGTTGGATATAGATCAGCAGAATGAACTTAGTTGAAAATGACAGAGTGTGTAAATTGGTAGTGCTGACCTTACTCTTCTGTAGATGATTTTTACCTTCAAATAAATTGATTTAGTATCAAACTTTTACTGAATGACATGTACTGGGCACTGTACGAGGCACTCCAGGAGAATAAAATGGGATAAGATTAGAGTCTCTACATCCTAGTGGGAAAGACAAAGCATATCTAAATGAAGATTGTGACAACAGTTGCAGCATACTCAAAAGCACAGCATTGGTTAAGATGTATCTAAACGGGACTACTGCTCAGGGCACTGGCTGTGGAAGGACCCCTGAGGTCACAGTCACAAGACCTCTTGTTCACCCTCTATCATGCAGTCTGTTGTGTCCTCTGTAGAAAGTCACTTAATCTCTCTGAACCTTATTTTTATCATTTTAGTAACACCTAACAGTTGCATAGTCTTCCAGAATAGTTGATTAATTGGCTTATTTAATGATTATGGTAGATTCTGTACTAGGCACTGGGAATACATTGAAATCTAAGATGTGGTCTCTGTTGCACACACTGTGCTAGTACTTTGTGGACAGATGTGATATATGCTAGACAAGTGCTGAAATGGAGGGGATTGCACAAGATGCTTTGGGAACTCAGAACAGCGTAATTGTGCCCAAGGCTATTAGAATAGGCTTTGAAAGATGGTGTCCTTGAGCCAGGCTTTGAAGAACAAGTAGAAATGCGCCTGTTGGACGGAGAAGGAGTGAAGGGCATCCCAGGAACAGGGAAGAGCAGATATAAAAGATTAGAATTGGGGGAATAAGATGTGTATTTGACCAAAAAATGGCTCATAAGGAGGCTGGAATGCAGAGTGTGGGAAGGAATGGGGTGACTGGAGATGAGGCTGTAAAGATAAAATGAGGTCACATTGTGAAAGAAATTGAATGGCAGTTTGGTTTGGTAATTGAGAATATGAACTTTGGAAAAAGGCCTTAGTTCGAAACCTGGCTTTGCCACTCAATACCTTTGTGGTAAAATCAGATTCTTAACCTCTTTATGTCTCCTTTTCCTCACCTCTAAAAGAAGAACTAGCTATATTGCCCTTATAAAGTTGTTAAGAATGAAAACTAGTAGGCATTTACCACATGGTAAGCACTTGACAAACGGTACTTGTAGTTAGGATTACTGTGAGAAGTTTGGGTTTTATCCTGTAGTCAATAGGAAGCTCCTGAAGAGTTTTAAGCAGAAATATGTTTCAGAAAGATAACTGTCGGCAGGACAGTGGTGGCAGAGAAGAGGACTGAATTGTTCTTTGGAAGGTAGAATCATCCCACTTGCTGATGGCACTGTAGGGAATGAAAGGGAGAGGGTTTCAGGATGACACTCAGGTTTCCACTGGAGCAGATGGATTGAAGTGGGGCCCCATTTCCTGAGGTGCAAAACTCAGAGAAGGAACATATTTGTGGAGGAAGAAAAGGAGTTAGTTTTGGACCCATTGAGTTTGAGGTACCTGCAGGACATCTATTTGGAGATGTTAAGTAGGCACTTGGATATGATTCTGGAATTCAAGAGAGACCTCTGGGCCAGAGATCTAGATTTGAGAGTCATAAGCTTAAAGCTGGTGCTTGAATCTAGAGAAATGGATGATATTACACAGGGAGAGATTTGAGAGTGAGGCCAGAAGGCTAACCAGAGTCCTAAAGAATGCAGTGTTGAAGGTTAACACCAAGTAGGAGAAGGAATTGGCAAAGGAGCTTGTGGAGAAATTGTCAGAGAATCAGATGAGAGCAGAAAATCAGTATCGTGACCTCAAGATACCCAAGAAGGGAGATGTCAGAGGTTTTGAGTGCTGCTGAGGGATCAAACAAGATAGGACTTAAAATGAACATTGGATTCAGTGACTGAGATAGATTACCCCTACTAGAGAAGTCTTCGTGGGGCAGAAGCCAGTTAGGGGTTGTCTGGGAGTAGGTGGGAGGTGAAGAAATGGAGATAGTGTTGGCAGTTCTTTAAAGTAGCTTAGCAGTGAGAGGAAGAAGAGAGGTTTGAGAGAGCAGCTAGAGAATGACTTCTGGTTCAGTGGTTGTGTGTGTGTGTGTGTGTGTGTGTGTGTGTGTGTGTGTGTGTGTGTGTGTGGTTGGGGAGACTTGAACAAGCTTAAACCTTGGCAGGAGGAAGCCATTGGGGAGGGCAGAGGGTAATTGTTAGTGTAATGCCCCCATAGCCTAATGAAGAGGGATCCCAAGGACAGACAGGAATTTAAGTCTGGGGAGTTGGAAGCAAGGGAAAATGCAGGTGTAGATGTAAGTGGATTTGTTGATTTGGTGGCAGGAAGTTGAGGGGGTTCTCATCTGAAACAGGAGGCAAGGTCTCATGTGGAATGTGATAGTAGGTGAGCTCAGGGATTTGAGAAGAGGGAGACTTGAAACAGTAGCAGAGAATGGGAGAGTAAGCTTCCAAGGAAGCAGTAAGATTGCTGCTTATTTGAGGTTGAAAACTGGATTCAGTAGCCTTAATAATATTCTCTTTTAAAATTTTGTTCAGTATTGTTCATTGGTGCATGCATAGAGGAGACAGAACAGGTTTTATCTGAGATTGGTATTTACTAAGCAGATAAAACAGAAGGAAAAGGGACAAGGGAATTTAGGGTATTGGGAAACAGCAGTTAAAATGAGAAACTATGGATTCTAAGCTGAGTAGGACGGGATGTGAAGAAAGGAGGAGGCTGATTGAAAGGGAGAAAGTAGTGGTCTAGAGATCAGTGTGGTGGAAATACAGGCGTGATGGGAGTAATTGAGGGTGGGTGTGAGCTGGGAGGATAGAATATTGGTAGAGTGGGATGTCAGAATTAATTATTTCAGAAGTGGAGCAGTTTTGGACACTGACAAGGTCCAGTGTACGGCCAGCCCCTCAGGTAGAAGGCTGTAGGGGAGGGAAGAAAGTCATTAAACTGAGGCATCAGGGTGAGGGATGGGTCCTTTGTTTTGAGGGTGGAACATAACACAGAATGGTGGAGAGGAAAGCTTTTTTAAGTCAGGTGCCAAAGTCTTCAGTGTCAATCCTTGAAAGCAGAAGCTGATGATTATCATATGGATGAGTCGTATCGGATGGTACACCCAATTACCTTGAGGCTCCGTGAACAAGAGTTTTTATGAAGGAGCAGAGGAAGCACAGCTGGGAAATAGTGGGGATCAGTGAGGATGCCAAGTCAACATTGGGATCTTGATTCAGTGTGGGAAGACAAACAGCTCCCTCTTGAGGGGGGGTGTGGGGGGTTTTGGGAGTTCCAGACAGCACATCGCAAAGGCTTCGGAGGAGAACAGGAGCGAGCAACTGTATTATGGGGGGAAAGGAAGCACTGGCTATGAGAGTGAAAATGAAATGTGGGAGGAGCTTGTATCTTTGACAGTGGCTGGGGAAACCAGAATGTGAGATGTTAATGGATACGATTCTGGCATAGGTGAAGGGGCATTGCAGTTTAGTCATGGCTTACAGGGGACCTTACTGTGATGTGTGAGTGGACGGTAGCAGTTGTGAGGAGCAGCAATGCAGCTGCTTGGTCCAGTGCTGGGATAGGAGGTTAGTGGATGATGCCAAGTGTGGCAGGGAGGATGAACGGGGGTGGCGGGGAGGGTGGTGCTGCTAACCTTCCATTTCTGCCTTTCCTCACTAGGAGGCTCAGGGCCTCATGGCATCCTCATCTGGCTGGTATTTAGCTATATGGATTTTTTGGTAGTTGGTGTGGTACTGACTCACATACAGACACATGATTCTAACTTTGGAGTTTGAATGGATAGTGATGCTCTTGACTGAAAGAAGGAATATAAGAGAAGGGATAGGTGTCTGTGAAAACTCCAGGTTAAGTTGCTCACTGTGGGGGGGAAGCACAAATACAGATTTGGGAGTCAAATGCATCTAGGATTGAGGAAGCCATAGTATGTAGACTGAAAAAAGTAAAAGGGCAAAGGATTGAACTCTGGGGAATACCCAGGAAAAAAAGGGAACAGTGAACGTGAGTGCATGAAATAGTGTGTATAAAACACTTTCATGTGTAAAAGAGTTTGAAATGTTTAATAACTTACGAAGTCTTTCATTATATCTCAAAAAACAACTCCTGAATAGCTTAGGTTTACCTTTTTAAGCATTAGTGCTTTTTTTGGTGGGAGTCTTCCTAGATTCTATTATGTATACTCCTCTTTCCTTAAATTATACAAAGTATAATTATTTTCTTTCTTAATGACTCAGGATAGTTATTGTAAATATCAGTTATTGAATTTTAACTCATAAATTCTTCAATTTCCTGAATATAAAGAACTAGGAGACTTTACCCTGTATGGGCCCAAATTGCTACACACTTGGAATTCCTTTTTTAAAAAATAATTTAAAAAAATTTTATTAAAGTATAGTTGATGTACAATATTATATAAGTTACAGGTGTACTAATACAGTGATTCACAATCTTTAAAGGTTCTACTCCATTTTTACTTATTATAAAATATTGGCTATATTTCTTGTGTTGTACAGTATATCATTGTAGCTTATTTTAAACCTAATAGTTTGTACCTCTTAATCCCCTACACCTATTCTGTCCCTCCGGCTTCCCTCTTCCCACTGGTAACCGCTAGTTTGTTTAATATATCTGTGAGTCTGTTTCTTTTTTGTTATATTCAGTAGTTTGTTGTATTTTTTAGATTCCACATATAAGTGATATCATGGAGTATTTGTCCTTCTCTGTCTGACTGATTTCACTTAACATAATACCCTCCAAGTCCATCCACGTTATTGCAAATGGCAAAATTCCATTTTTTATAGCTGAGTAGCATTCCCCTGTGTATACAGACCACATCTTGTTTATCCAGTCATCTGTTGATGGACACTTAGGTTGCTTCCATATCTTGGCAGTTGTAAGCAGTGCTGCTGTGAACATTGGGGGTGCATGTGTCTTTTCGAATTAGTGCAGGGGGTTGGATATACACCCAGTAGAGGGATTGCTGGGTCGTGTGGCAGCTCTCTTCTGAGTGTTCTGAGGACCCTCCACGCTGTTTTCACGATGGCTGCACCAACTTACATTCCTACCCACAGCCACACTTGGAATTCTTGACCTGTTTATTATATTCTGTATATTTTCTCCTCCCCTTACCCTATCTCCAGCTGTCACTTCTTATATCCAGTATGTTTAGAAACCAGATAAATGAGAATTGCATTTAAAATTAAATTGAATGGGCTTAGAGTACCAACTAGGTACTCCTCATTTTAGAAGTTTCAGTTTACGAACTTTGGGCCATTTGTTTTGCCTGTTAACAGGTAACTCTTGGTTATTGTCTCGTTCTTGACTGAATTCTAAGATATCAAACAGTTGAAACGTTGTACAGTGTAGACGCTGAAGGACCTAGAGTAAAGGAGCGTCTGAGTGATGTGGACATTTCTTCTCTCCAGATTATTAAAAGCAGTTCTTAATCTGGATCCCCCCTGCCTTTCTGGCCATACTTTCACCTGTCTGCTCTGCCTCTTCCCCGCTAGATGTAGATAGGCTCCCCCGAGGGCTCCCCCACGCCTCACCACATTCCCTACTACAGTCGGCTACTCTATTTTCCAGACATTCTCCGTATTTTCCTTCCTCTCATGGTCCTCCTGTCCTTTTCTACCTGGTGAAATTCTTCTCATCCTTCAGTATACAACTCACATGGCCCCATCCTCAGGCCCACTTCAACATTCCTTCCTATGTTTTCCAAAGCATTTCGTACATAACATCCTTCACACAGTTTAAGAAGTGTTCATTACTGGTCTAACTGATAGAATTTACCAATAAGCTAAGTTTTTCTCAAATTTTAATATATATCAGAATCTCTTGGATGTAAAAAATTAGACCCCTCAGAAAGTTTGAATCAGTAGATTTGGGGTTGAGTCTGGGAATCTGCCTTTTTTTTGTCTTTACAAGTGTATTTGTTAATTCTGATACAGGTTGTGCGAGGACTATACTTTGAGAAACCAGGGCCCAAGTGGTGAATGATTTCCTTCAGGGCAAGGACTGTGACTTAACTTTTGTATTCTCAGGGCCTGTCATGTATTGTAGATGGTGCTAAAGGAATGTTCCTGAGGTGGGGAAGGCCTTTCAGCGTGTAATGTTTGAGTGGAGACTCAAGTTCTTGGCAGAGCCTAAAGAGAGCTTTTTTTTTTTTTTTTTTGGCGGTACGCGGGCCTCTCACTGTTGTGGCCTCTCCCGCTGCGGAGCACAGGCTCCGGACGCGCAGGCTCAGCGGCCATGGCTCACGGGCCCAGCCGCTCCGCGGCATGTGGGATCTTCCCGGACCGGCTCGCAAACCTGTGTCCCCTGCATCGGCAGGCGGACTCAACCACTGCGCCACAAGGGAAGCCCCTAAAGAGAGCTTTTAATAATGGTGTAAGAAATAGCATAAGACAACATTTCTCAAGTTCTTCCCAAAACACTTCTGCTAGGACTTGCTTTGTGGGAAGAGGATCTAGGGGAGTCAGATACTTCTGGAAAATGCTGCCTATTGGATCTGCACCCTCCACCCTTCTCAAGTCATACTGAAATATTCAAGCTTCTGAGAAAATTCTGCAGCAAAGAAACCCTTTTAATCCCGGATATTTCGACCTCTAACTAAGCGTTTCCCCCTTACCCTCTTTTCTCAGATAATACCTTTTCATATCTTGCAGAATTAAGTGTTCTAGGTATTCTCTTTGGGAACTGCTCACAGCAAAAGTAGAACCGCAGGAATTGGCTGTTTTTGCAGGGGCATGGCCTCTACTTACCTAGAATTGGGCAGTCCATGTTGGGAAATAATAAGAAAAGAGATAAAGGAATTGGGGAATGTTGAGGGAAAGACATTTTTTTCATAGTAGACTCTAGATTTTTATTTTTATAATTGCTCTAAATTGTCATGTTCAGTTGTAAGTATTAAAATGTCTGAATAGGGAGAAGTAATTCTAGGTGTAGTATAGACTACAGCAGACAGCTTTGAGAACAGAAGACTTGAATTCAGGTAATGTTTGTTGAAATGCAAAAGAAGGTATTAAGTAGATGAAGGATCTGTAGGGTCTGGTTACTAATCAAATCTGGGAAAAAAGATCTGGACATGTCAATTCAAAGTTCTGATTTACCTGCATACTTTCTGCATATATGTTTAGTCTACTAAGGTGAAAAAAACACACTATATTATTGACAACTGAAAAGATATACAATAGCAGGGAGTAGTTCCTATAAGTTTTTGGAATTTGATTTTGCTTATTTTTTGTTTGCATTTTATATTTTCTAGTAGTAGGGTAACATTATAATATGGTTTACCATCTATCTAGAAAGAGTCTATATAGAAATAATTAAATTGAAATTATAGGCAAAAAGATTATTGCATAAGTTTTTCCTGGAAAAATTAGATTCTCCTCTTTAAGTAAAGGGAGAGCTGCAGGACAAATGGTCAACTCTGAGTGATTCAATTTGACAGGCTTTTTTATCAGAAACTACTTAGTGCTAACAAAGCAGATACATCTTTATATTGTAACACATTTAATTTAGACAATGTGGAAGTTCTTTCATATTACATCATAATGTAAAGCAGGTTTATTAGGCCATGAGAGTCATAGAATATTTAAACTTCATGTAAAATATAAAACCTAACTTTATCACTAATTTATGCAAGAGGGCTTAAAATAACTATCAAGGAGGCTTTATTATAAGATTAAATTTTTTTTTAAATAAACTAATTCCATGGAACATTTTGTAGTGCTCCCTTGGTAATGTTCATACCCAGTGAGCAGAGAAGGTGCCTTTAAGTTTGGAGAGTTAGGACTCTGCCACTGAGTCTATTTCTTGAAAATATAAAGTAGTACGATTGGATGATAGAAATGAATATCAATCAGAAAGCCAAGTGAAAACAGATATTTCAGATATTCAGATAGGGCCTTAATACTTCTTCCTTTTTATTGTCTTTCCAGACAAATGACCATGGAAATTGACTCTCAGCAGGATGGAAGTATACCAGATTCTGTGGCAGAGAGCGAATCTGCTCACATGCAGATGCAGACTGGTCAAAATTCAATCCCCACTTTAGCTCAGGTAAACTTAATGTAGGCAACAGGCAGGCACCAATGAAAATTAGCCTGTATGGGAATGAGAATTGTGTGCAGATTCTGTTTTCTTGCAGTTGGTCTTAAGTTTCCCCTATTCCCCGGTTATCAGCCATTCTTACTGATTTGACTTGGAAGAGAAGATACGTGTTTGAATTACTTTTGCATTGTAACAGACACTATGTAAAGGAAAAACAAAATCCCCTCCATAGTATGTGTGTAATCCTAGTATCCATAGTATGTAATCCTCAATTTATTATTCGAGAAGTTCAGTAATTCCACATTGAATTCAATTCAGTAGTTTTATATTCTTAGCTATAAAGATGGCAGAAATCTTGCCATTTGTCCAGTGTATATTTGGTTTAATCTTTACTTTCTTTTTAGTTAGGTCTTAAACTTTGAATTAGTTTCATTTAGAGACCACTGATATGAGTTAGTGTTTGTTTTTCAGCTCTTATTTTTGGATATCTATAAAAATATGTAGTAAAAACAATCACATTTATTTAGTTCATCAAATACTTACTGAATCCTTCCTGTATCTAGGCACTATTCTAGATGTGTGGGGTATGTATTTCCTGGCCTTGACATCTCACGGTTTAGTGGGGTAGAGGTGTTTGAGGGGTAATTCTCGCTGTGTAAGAAGTATTGTGGGGAGGGAGGAAGATGCAAGAGGGAAGAGATATGGGGATATATGTATTCATAGAGCTGATTCACTTTGTTATACAGCAGAAACTTACACAACATTGTAAAGCAATTATACTCCAATAAAGATGTTAAAAAAAAAAAAAAAAGAAGAAGTACTGTGAGATGTTACATAGGAATGATTGAGGCGTGCAGCGGGGGAGCAGCCGGTTGACCAGGAGTGCTTTGTAGAGGATTTTACTTTTGAGCTGGACACAAAGCGTGAGTAGAGGTTGACGGGTGGAGGAGAGGGAAGCATATTCTAGGCCAGGGAAGAATGTACAAAGGCAGAGGATGGGGGTGGGAGCTGCAGCGTTGAGGCCAAGTGGAGCCGCGTGTCTGGCCTGGGAAGTTGAGCTGGTCAGGGTAAGCAGAGGGTGGTAAACATTTGGGAGCGTGGACCATCCTGTGTTCTAAATGTTCCTGAGACATTTTTCAGTGTTCACTGTGTTTAAGACACCAGCGACTGTGTGCGGGTTGGATGGGGACCTCAGCGAGCTGGGAGCGGGTTGGGGGGTTGGGGGGTGGACATCATTTGAGTGGCATCATGGTGATGTGGGGTGCGAGCAGTGGAGAGACTCCTGCAGTATCTTGAAGGGAGAATAGAAACGACCGGATGGCTGCCTGGAGAGCCCTCGGGAGCGCCAGGCACCTCCTGGGTTGTCTCCGGCCAGACTGGCTCCTGTGAGGCCTCTATTTTCCCAAGACACCCACGCACCCAGCCTGCTTTTCTTTCCTCTTTCAAGTTCCCGACACCCACTTGCTCCCTGGGGTTTTCTCCTCACAAGTGCTTTGTGGAGCTACATCTCCATGGCAACACCCTTCTTTGTTACCCCGGAAAACAGGCATTCAGACCTTTGCTATTTTTTAAGAAAGCAGCCTTTTTCTTATTAAAAAAATGCATGTTCATTGTACAGAATTGATAAAATGTGTATTATTAGAAGAAAATTAAAGCTAACTATAGTCTTAACATCCAGAAATTTAATTGTTGTTAGCATTTTGGTGTTTATCCTTTAGTCTTTTTGTCTGTGAAAATAGAAGAGAATGCACATATATCTTTTGGTGAATTGGGGGTGTTCTAGAGTTTTTATAACTATGATTCTTGGTCTATAATTCTGCCCTTTTGCTGAAGTGGTAGTTGAAAGCAAATCTTCCTTCTGCCGCCACTTCTCTCCCTTTAGGTACTGGTTTTCTGTCCTCCACACATGCAGTTTCCTCCGGCCTTCTGGGCCTGCACAGTCAAAACAACAGATCTCCATTGTCTAACAGTGATAGTTGGCAGTTCTGAGGACCTTCAGCCGGGGTGACACCCAGCCCTGTGAGCCTCAGTCAGAAGTTGCTAAAGAGGTCAAGTAATATGAAGTCCAAAAAATAACCTTGGATTTATGAGGTTTTGGAATTGAATAGGTCCAGTGAACAGAAACCTAGCTTTAGTAGGTTAGAGAATAAATAAGAGGGAGAGGAAATTGGAAGTATAGATTCTTCAAGAAGTTTTTCTGTGAAATAATAGATAAAGATGGGTCTGTGAAACAAAGGAGTGAGAACTGGGGTGTGAGAAAGCTGGGAGTGTTAAATAAAATAGAAGGGGGGAATAGAGGCTTGTGAGAAGGCTGAATCACAGAACTAGAAAAAGGCTGTGGTTTACATTTACAATGTTTATTACTTCCTTAAAAACCTCAAATATATCAAATGTGGATAGTCATTAAATCTGGATAGCGAGTTCATAGACCTGCTATGTTATTCTGTTTTCTCTATATTTAAAATAGTTGATCAAAAAATAAATTATGGTTTTTGTCTTTCACATACTAGGAATGTTAAGAGATTAAGAAGAAATCTGTATGCTGAGTCATTGATTCTTTTGGTTAACTAAGAGTTATCCTCCATGGATATGAGGCCATAAATCCTCTATGGATCATGATATTTTGCAGAATTAGGACACAGTTCTTAGCAGTCAGAATTTTCTAAACGTAATTATTAGTTTAGATTCTTGTGATGCCTGAAGCAGTTTATTTATGAGTATTCATTATTATTATGCAGTATTATATAATAGAAGGATTAGAAAATCAAACTGAAATTTTATTAAGCCTATAATGTATGCTAAAAGTGACTGACTCTTCTGAATAATTCGCAATGTCATTGTATGTACTTGCCACTTACTTCATTTAAACTAGAGGACTGTGAATTCTCAGATGTTTTAGACTTAAGTTCAGGTTTGTGTAAAGAGGAATTTATAACAGTTACTTTCCTTTTTACATGGTCTAATTATCATTAAGTAGTGTCGGAACGAAGGGTGTAACCAGAAGGTTCAGGGTGTAACCAGAAGGTTCAGCGGGTTTGATCCTTTGCCTCTGGTCATTTGATAGTGGTAGTTTTGAGTATCCTGGCCTTTCCAGAGCTTCTGTTAATCAAGTTAACACTGAAAATTGTCCCAGTTACGAAGATCTGAAAACTTGAGCTTGCTCTTGGCCCTCACACCTCTGCTCTGCTGACTGATTGAGGGAGGCTGGAGTTCTCAGTTTTCAGTTTTTCTGTTTTATAACTTCCCAGATATCAGTGGAGCCTTTCGCTTCTAACTGTATCCAATAGTGAATAGAAGTCACGTGGTGACAGTGTCAAAGGGCTAGAGGCTGGAGTGGCAGATCATCGAGGTTGAGTACTGTGACTTGGATTTCTTCTTGCCTGAGTTAGTTTTTAAAGTAGATTTGTTTGTTTGTTTGTTTAATTGAAGCTGGAATCTTGTCTGGTAAGTGTGTGTGTTGATACATATATAAGACTAGATTCTACCCCCATCCCCACCCTTCCCCCCTGGAAAAACTCTTGGTGGTAAATGGAAGAGTCTATTTTATATAACCAAGCCAGGAGGAAACCCTTTCCTAAAGCTAAAACGGTGAAAAGCAAAATTACTGTATATACAGGTAGTTTTTAAAATAATACAGCCTTTGGAAATAATATAATCCTTAAATGGGTAATGGGAAGTTATCATTTCTTTTGTGATGAAAGATTTCAAACATATACAAGAGTAGAATAATTCTCCCGCATATATATGTAGAAACTTAAAAATTACTAAGATTTGGTAGCACTTGCTTCATTTATCTTCTTTTTTTTCTTTTTGTCGAAGAATTTTAAGCAGCTCTGCAGATCTCAAACATCACGTCATGTCATTCCTACTTTCTTCTGGGTATGCAGCTCTTAAGAGGTTACGGACATTTTCCTATATAACCAAATGTCATGATCATACCTAACAAAATCGAGCATAATTCCTTGGTATAATATGCAGTCCATGCTCGCATTTCCCCATTCATCTCACAAATGTGTAATCTACTCTGAAGGCAACAGTGGTAGCACCTTGAACTTTTCTTGTTCCACGTCTCTTGGGAATTAATAATGCTGCCATGAAACTCAGGGTGAGCGCGGTAATCCAGATGGAGCCTCAGGAGACGATGTGCTATCTGGAGCTTCATGCCTTATAGCTGCTGATGCAGCCTGTGGCCTGAGTATGACACCTCGAGTTGGAAAGATAAATAACCCTATTTTGTAAATGGCCAATTCTCGAAGTTTCAGCACAGATAGGAAAGGAAAGGTGAAAGGAGCAGAATCACAGGGGTCATAGAGCTGGAAGGAAACTCGAGATATCAGGGTCAGCGTAGTGCTTCGAGAGAGTTAGTTCTAATATAAAATTTAACCTTTCCGAGAACCTCTGTATTTTTGGAAACAAGGAGACTCTGTGGAGCAGAGGAAGCCACTAGGGAATGTTGTGCAGAGATTATACTCTGCTAACCTCCTTTCTATTTTTTTTTTTTTTTTGCGGTACGCGGGCCTCTCACTGTTGTGGCCTCTCCCGTTGCGGAACACAGGCTCCGGACGCGCAGCCTCAGCGGCCATGGCTCACGGGCCCAGCAGCTCCGCGGCACGTGGGATCTTCCCAAACCGCGGCACGAACCCGCGTCCCCTGCATCGGCAGGCGGACTCTCAACCACTGCGCCACCAGGGGAGCCCTAACCTCCTTTCTTATCCTCTCTGCTGTAAATGCAAACAGTACGTAAAGAAGCATCTTAGAAGAAAGCAGGCCTGGTGTGCAGTGAGGGATTGGAGTAGGAATGATTTAACAAGGGATAGGTTTCAGTGTATGACTTGTGTGTTTTCTGTTTCAAACTGGTGGAAAATTGGAATGGCATTTCTCATTGTTTTGGCCAGCTGTGCCAAAAATCCATGTTCTTGGTCCTAAGTAGGACCAGGAAGAATATGGATGGCTATCGAAAAAAAAAACAAGCAACATACAAGCAACATTTGCTATTGATAATTGGTCAGCAACATCATATTTGTATATTAAAGTTGGTCTGTATCATGTTAGGTTGATTTGGTATACTTACTGTCGGCTGAGTACATCTAGTTCAAGCTCAGTGTTTTGTCCTGGTTCTTTATTGGCTGCATTGGACCTTCATTGCTGCGCGCGGGCTTTCTCTAGTTGTGGTGTGTGGGGGCTACTCTTCGTTGCGGTGCTCGGGCTTCTCACTGTGGTGGCTTCTGTTGTGGAGCGCGGGCTCTAGGCGCATGGGCTTCAGTAGTTGCGGCACGCGGCCTCAGTAGCTGCGGCTCGTGGGCTCTGGAGCACAGGCCTAGCAGTTGTGGCACACAGGCTTAGTTGCTCCATGGCATGTGGGATCTCCCCGGACAAGGGATTGAACCCGTGTCCCCCGCATTGGCAGGCAGATTCTTAACCACTACGCCACCAGGGAAGTCCAAGCTCAGTGTTTAATTGAATCTTGTTTTTTAAACCTCAATATGCTGATTCCCTGACTTGAGGGGCTCTTAACTGAAAGAGAAGAAGTTCCTCTTAAGATTTTGAAATAAAAATTTTCATTTTATTGTTGACTTTCTATTGCTTCTTAATTTTATGTATTCCTTCCCCTGGTTATTTTTAATTGCCCTAATTAAAATTTTTTGAACATAACATTTGTATTCACTTAGAATTAGTTCTAAAAATTAACAAAAGTTAGGAGGAAAAAAATAGAACAGTGAATTTTTTTCAGTAAATGCTAAATCTTTGTTGTTGCTTAGTCAACTAATGCAAGAAAATATACTGCTTTGAAATGTAACTCATTCTTGAAGGTAATTCAAGGTTAAAGGGATATAAGTAAAAATAATTTGTGAACTGTTAATATTAGTCACCATTTTATTCAATTTGAATAAGAATTTGTTATATAATCTGTACTCATATTTTGATAACTTTGTGTATAATAGCTAACAGATTTCTTTAAAGGTTGGCTTTTGGCTTTAGAATATACTCTGTGTTTTCATCCCAGTGTGTTAAATGATACTTTTCTTTGAATGAAAATCGGTGTTTCAAAGGTAATTTCAGTAGGTATAAAGCAGTCAAAGTCAAATTTCAGAAAAAGGTTTTGTTTTTATACACCTTATAATCAGAAAAAAAATGCGTACAAATCTGTTTTGGTGTTTGAGAGACTGTTAGAGATTTTCTGTCATTTGTAATGATTTTCTATGAGATTTGGGTACTTTTTGTTTGATGTTCAAGTCTTCCTTCTTAGTTTTAGTAACAGGTAGTTTGTCGCTAGTGGTAATGGCAAAATAACTGAGAATAAACAGTTATTCTCTTTATCCTTTTCTCTGACTTTTTTCTAGTTAAAGAGTAGGTTGGGGGGAGGAGATACAAGGGAGCTGTTGTTTAAGGGGTATAGTTTCAGATTTGCAGGATGAAAATGTTCTGGAGATCTGTTTCACAACAGTGTGAATATACTTACTACTGAAGGGTACACTTAAAAATGGTTAAGATGGTAAATTTTATATTATGTATTTTTTACCACAATAAAAAAAACAAGGGCTTCCCTGGTGGCACAGTGGTTGGGAGTCCGCCTGCCGATGCAGGGGACACGGGTTCGTGCCCCGGTCCGGGAAGATCCCACATGCCGCGGAGCGGCTAGGCCCGCACAAAATTATTTTCTTAATTTTTATACATAGTTTTAAGTAAATACTTATTAGACTGAATTCTTTGATTCTTTACCTAAAATAATTGAAATACTAATTTCATTGGTTGACCATTAAATGAGATGACTTATGTGAAGCCCAAACACCGTGCTTGACACAAAGTCCACGTGCAATAAACGTTCGCTTTATTCATTATAGTAACCTCATATGGTTAGAATAGTAGTGGCCAGGCTTTGAGGTGAAGTGGCTTATGCTAGTTTAAAGATATATCGTATCAAGGGCTTCCCTGGTGGCGCATTGGTTGAGAGTCTGCCTGCCGATGCAGGGGACGCGGGTTCGTGCCCCGGTCTGGGAAGATCCCACATGCCGCAGAGCGGCTGGGCCCATGAGCCATGGCCGTTAAGCCTGCGCGTCCGGAGCCTGTGCTCCGCAACGGGAGAGGCCACGACAGTGAGAGGCCTGCGTACCGCAAAAAAAAAAAAAAAATATCGTATCAGGACTTCCCTGGTGGCACAGTGGTTAAGAATCCGCCTGCCAGTGCAGGGGACATGGGTTCGAGTCCTGGTCCGGGAAGATCCCACATGCCGTGGAGCAACTAAGCCCGTGCGCCCCAGCTACTGAGCCTGTGCTTTAGAGCCCGCAAGCCACAACTACTGAGCCTGCGTGCCACAACTACTGAAGCCCTCGCGCCTAGAGCCCGTGCCGCACAATAAAAGCCACCGCGATGAGTCGCCCGCGCACCGCAACAAAGAGTAGACCCCGCTCACCACAACTAGAGAAAGCCCGCGCGCAGCAACGAAGACCCAACACAGCCAAAAATAAATAAATTTATAAGAATATATTGAATCAAAAATTCATTCTAAAGTAATATAAATCTATTTATGCTTAAATAGGCCTCCAGTGGGTATAGAGAAGAAAAGCTGATATGTAGTTGTTTTATAAGCAAAGTTCTGATAAATTGGTATATTTTATTTTACTAAATTTTATTTATACCAAATTTTTGTACTTCGGATTTATTTTAGAAATTTTAAAACGTTGCAAGCATTCCTTCGCAACATTTTGGCTCTGAAAATCTAAACTAAAATTTATTACTAGATTTTTGATTTCATGGTGAGACCAAGTTTCATTATACTGTTTTTTTAGGAGCTAAATTCTTAGACTTTTCTATTTATAAACTCTAATCTTTGGACTAAAACTGAAAAAACTTAAGGATGCAATTTGGTCTGGCCATGTTTTGTCACTGATTCAGATTTTGACTTCTACTTTCATGCAAATCCTTGATTCTTCTTTCTCCACCTTAATTTTGAGGAATATTTTAAAAAATATTTTAATCTTTCCAAATCAAAGGATTAATATCAATACATGTAAATTAAGCTCTACATTCTTGACCAAATTATTTAAATGAAATGTAACAATAATAAAAATAACAAGAGTGAGCGTTTATTGAATATTCAATATGTGCCAGACGCTGTTCCATGCTTTACACATATAGCTCAGCTCTCACAACAGCTCTGTAGAAAGGTACTGTTTTTTTTCATTCTCTTTTGCACTTGAGGAAACTAAGGTACAGAGAGGGTGAATAACTTGTCATAGGTCACACAGTTAATAAAAGGCAGAACCCAGGCACCTGGCTTTAGATTTCATTAAGCATTTCTATTACTTGTAATACGTAGGTACTCAGTGTTGAACCAGACCATTTCAGATAGCATTACCTGGGAAAATGCATAGTTAGCAAAGAGTAATCATAAATATATGCTACATCTAGCTACTGTATATATAATACTATATATATATGCACAGTACTATGCAGTAACTATTGTATGTATACATATATACTGTGTACTGTTACTCCTTCATTATTTAGTGGCAGATAAGATAGTATCATATTTAGATCCCAACTCAGCTTCTGACCTTGGATATATGAAGAGCATAGAAAAGTTAAATTTTATCCATTTTGATGTATTAGTAACTGGTCCATATAAATCCTGGCACCAATAGCTAGTCTGTGTCTTGAGCAGTAATTCTGGGGCCAAGAGTACAGGAACACCCAGAGCTTTAGAATTATGTCTTATAAACTGATGGGGAAGTCAGTCTCATTGCCTTTGGTAAAATCAATTTATTGAGTATCTTCCTGGCAATAAGTCAGTTAATTATCATATCCACCAAATGTGGGGCAATAGTTATTGCTATTTTTTATGTGTGGAAAAAAAGTACATAAAATCTGCAGTCTTAAGTTCAGGTGTACAGTTCAGTAGTGTTAGGCATATTCACATTGTTGTGAAACAGATCGCTAGAACTTCTTCATCTTGCAAATCTAAAACCCTATACCCATTAAATAGCAACTCCCGTTTTACTCCTCCCCTCAGCCCCTGGTAACCGCGATTCTACTTTCTGTTTCTATGATTTGACTACTTTTAGATCCCTCAGATAAGTGGAATCATCAATATTTGTCTTTTTGTGACTGGCTTATTTCACTTAGCATAATGTCCTGAAGGTTCAGCTATACAGTATGTGATAGGAATTCCTTCGTCCTTTGCGTGTATATACCACATTCTGTTTATTGTTACTATTTTTTAAGGTTGCTTTTGCTTAGTCAGTACTCTTTAGGACTTATACCAAGTGATTGGTAGAAGAATTAAGGTAGAATAATTCAAGTGAATTGCAGTTTTCTGCATAGACATTCCTGAGTTGATTTTGGTCAGAAATAGATTAATATGTAGTTTGGAGAATAAGTGGTTTTAGGCATTCATTCTGTAGCTTCTGGCTTTTGGCACGTGCATTTCCTATTCATTACTAGAAATGATGTGTATCATTGTTAAGAGTCCAGTGTTTGCCCTTGTAAGACATCTGCTGGGTAAATGCCATTTTTGGCTCAGGATCTCACTGCAACTTACTTCACTATGTACATTTACTACTTTGTAATGCAATTGGCTAGAAAATTATGATCAGTTTTAGTTTCAGTCTTACGGAAACCAAGATATAAGATTGATTTTTAAACAACTAGAGCTAAAGGATTTTTGACTTCTATAAAGGTCATGTACGTGTTCATAGTCTTTATAAATACAAGTAAAACATCTAGTATTGGTTAGAATATAAAATGACGCTCCAAGTACTATAAATAGGAAATTATAAGGATTAGCTAGGGAAAAATTTCACTAGGACATTGTTTTTCAAAGCATAGGAACCCCTAATTTCGTCATCACTGATCATCACAGTGATCACCACTGCTTATTGGAAGTATTATCAGACTATATAATTAAGAATGAGTTGATTCCGACATTTGCTTTGCTTTCAAGAGGGGAATTTTTTTAAAGAGACATAATATTTGGCCATTTATAATTACAGTACCAGAAACAGAATCCACTTCTCCCTTTTTAAATTCAGGTTATAGATTTCAGATAGTATTTCTTCATGCCTTATACACAAAGGATTCAAAGATCATATTATATAGTTCTAACAATTTTAACATAGTAAATATAAAAATATCCATCTTACGTGGCCAACTCTGTTATCAGTGTTTTCAGTTGATATTCACAAGGTAAAATTTAACTCCATTGATTTTGGCAATTTGTTAGCTACACTGTTTAAAAAAAAAAAAGAAGAACCTCAATATGGGAAAGAAAAACACTAAAGACACTAAAATGATACCAATTCTACATTTTTCTTTTTGTGTTTGTCTTCACTTAGCACAAGTAAATACAACTTTTTTTTAAAATGAAGTGTTTTGCGTCTTCATTAAAGTGTTCACATTTAAAATATTATTTTCCTGTTTTCAGCCTTAAAATATTTGAAATATTCTTTAAATACTTCTTTTATCCATAGAAGAAACAGACTGTTGAGAATCCTGTCTTAATACACAGAAATCAGTATAGTTTTCCAGCTTCTCACATAGAGTGTTAATTGGGTTTTCATTGTAGTCCTTGGAATTAAAATAGGTAATATATAGATCTGACTTTTCAGGCAGCAGAGTTGATAGCGAAGTCTGCTATACCATGAATTCACATTTTTTCATCCTTTATTAACTGTCTTAAATGCAGGCTCAGTGGCTCTGTGACATCATAAACCCCATCATAAGGGAACCTAGCTACAGATTGGAGCAAGTCCACTAGGTGCTAATCAAATGCTGTGTTACAACATTGTGAGGTTTTCCCAGTTACGTGTCATTAGAGTTTTTTAAATTGCAAAGCCAAGTAAGGCTGTCAATTGCATCATCTTAATTTATTTCTTCAGATTAACTATTGTCTATAGTGGGGTTTTCTGTAGATGTGGTGGCATCAGCACAATCTATGTTTCAGGCATCCTATAGAAGAGGATTATTCTTCAGGGGATCAGGAAGAAAAGGTAAACTATGTCTACTATGAGTTCATTATACTCACTTTTAGAGCCTCATAAAAAGAGGTATAAAAATTATGAAATATAAAATACATCCATTTTATGTGCTTGTTTTTTGAGCAGTTGCCTGCTTGGTTGTTGGAATGTGATGAATATAGATCTTCCCATGGCTTCCTTTCCCACTTTTCTTTATACAGTAGGTATACCTTAAGTAGCTTCCTTCCACCCTCCCGCCACCTCATCAGTTACCCTTCTTTGTTTTTCTTTTGAGAATTTAGCACCACCCCAAATTATGTTTTTGTCTCTTCATCTGTTTTCTGTCTCCTGATTGAGGAGAGCAGACTTTTCGTGTTCACTGCTATATCCCTGCTGTGTAGACTGGTCCACAAGGCAGGCTTCCAATAAACATTTGTTAAGTGAACAAAAGAATGAGTTAATTCATAAGTATGACTTGTTTCTGTGAGATTTACTTCTTAAAAAGTTTTGGAATGAATATATGATGTTTATAAGAAAGATCTGTTTCTACGTGAAGTATGCATATTTTAGTTCAAGTGAACTAAAATTTGTGTCTCTATCAGTAGTGTCCTTTAAGAGAGACTTAATTCCCTTCTCTTTCCAGAGCTTCTTTAGAATTCTATTTGCACATTGTGAATAAAGTATAGTAGTCTTTATAGGTTGCTTTTTGTCAGTGTATCTCACATCTTTATTTCCTGAGCTCTAACCCAAGCATCAGTCCCATGATTCTCCTTGCCCACTAAACATTTGCAACTGGTTTCCTCCCATTGCTTTCACCCTAGCCTGCCTAAAACTGAATCTGCCACCTTGCACAAAAACAAAAAGATGCTTCTTTATTTACCCATTTTTGGCTTTGGGGCCACCATGCATGTTCTTGAATCATTGCCTGAGTTCCTTCTGTGCCATCTGTGGACCACATCCTACTTCAAGGGCGCCCTGTATTTACTTGTGGCTCATGTGATCAATAGAATAATAATAATGATAAGATGTTAAAGGTAGGGAGCCACATGAATTTTTTTCCTATGAATGATGATGTTTATCCTGTTAACTCTACCAGTACAGTTAGTTACAAGCTTAATGCTAGTCACAGATCAGTTTTGGCAAAACCAGTAAGAATGTAGAATGCCTGACAGGTTCTCTAGATCTAAGAGTGTTGTTGTTGTTTTTTAAGGATACATTGGAATTGTGACTCTAGGGTATGTCACTTGTGCTGCTTCTCAGCCTCTATTTCAACAGTTTAACTAAAGAGTTGTCTCACGAGCTTTTTGTACTACCCAGAGTTCAGACGTAAGAGTTTTCACTGTAGTTACAGATTTGTATAACTCATCTCCAGAATTCTAGGAATACAGTTTTGTACTAGTGGGTACAGCTCCCTTTCTACAGCAGGTTTTCTTCTCACTAAGCCTTTTTGATAGAGCGTTGTTTAATAATTTGAAGTCCTGAAAATTACACCCGAAAGACAATTAGAGCAACTTAAAGCATGATTTATACTTATCAAAACCCCATAAATCTTTCTTGAGTTGTTCTTCAATTCTTCAAAATATCTAATTTCTTTGAAGCTGGTCATTTCCCCATGAAAGTGAATGTGGCACTGTCTGCCATCTCAAGCCACAGGTCCAGTCTGCAGGAATACTAGTAATACTCTTGGGTATAATGTATATTCTGTTTTGCTCAATCTCTGCGATACGAATGCTCTATCAGCGTTACTATATACGGTGGTTTTGGCTGTGCTGCTGTGGTGGAGCTGAAATTGCCGCCTGCTTCAGCACTCTGCGCTCTGAGCTGTGAGCAGGGCTTACCTAGGGGCTGCGTGAGGATAGAGCAGTAGTTTTCAAAATGTGGTACAGGGAGGCCTGGAGGAGACTCCAAGGACCCAGTATTTTCCAAATAACTCCCACATGGTGTTACACAATCATGCCTGGAGGTTTGGGATGACAAACCTATTTTCACGGTAATACTAAGATTTATTTTCTTTTTTTCTCTGTATTGGCATTTGCCCTGATGGTGCAAAAACAGTTGGGGGGTAAAACTGTTGGCACCTTAGCACGATCAAGTCAGTGGCAGTGGTGCCGAACTGTCATTGTGGTCTTCACTACATTAACTTGCAGTTTTTTAAAAAAATGTCAGTTTCACTTAAGACTGTCCCAGATGAATCAGCAGACATTACCAATTGTATTAAATCTTGACCCTCGAGTACATGTTGTTTTAATATTCTGTGCTGTGGAAGTGGGACATTCACTGAAAGCATTTCTGCTGCGTACTGAAGACCAATGGTGATCTTGAGAAAAAAACACTTGAGTTATTGAATGAGAGGCAAGAAGAACTAGCTGCATTCCCCCACCCCCCCAAACAGAACATCATTTTTCTTGCAATAATGGCAAATAGCCAAACTATGACTGTTCAGACTTGAGTATTTGAAAAACATTTTCTCAAAAGAAAATGAGTGGATGAATCTAGAGACTGTCATACAGAGTGAAGTAAGTCAGAAAGAGAAAAACAAATATCGTATATTAACGCATGTATGTGAAACCTAGAAAAATGGTACAGATGAACCGGTTTGCAGGGCAGAAACAGAGACACAGGTGTAGAAAACAAACGTATGGACACCGAGGGGGGAAAGTGGCAGGGGGTAAGGCGGGAGGGGGGTGGTGTGATGAATTGGGCGATTGGGAATGACATGTATACACTGATGTGTATAGAATGGATAACTAATAAGAACCTGCTGTATAAAGAAATAAATAAAATGAAATTCAAAAATTCAAAAAAAAAAATGAAGTAAGCTTGTCACGTCAAGGAAAACAATTAACAGTATTTATTGCCAATGATGCAATTCAGGCTTTTAAGCAGCAGTTTTGAATTTTGGAAAATCTCCATCTGCCATTTTGAGCTTGATAGCTTCCCAGTATTTATAGTTTTCTGAAGAAGTTGATGTTGATTTTAATGAATGTGATTTTCTGATAGTGTCTCATGAAATGTGTCAGCATTTGGGAGATCTACTTAACTCAGTGAGCCAGTATTTTCCAAATAACTACCACATAACGTTACAAAATCATGCCTGGCTAAAGAGTATAAGATAGATCAATGTATAAGTATAAGGTAGATGAATGGATTTTAACGTAACTAAGTTTTCAGATTCCACATGGCCACTAACCTTTAAGAAACAACCACTTGCTGAATTTTGGTGTAGTATCAAAGAAGAATACCCACATTTCTCTGAAAAAGCCATTGAAATACTCCTCCTTTTCTATTTATACATGTGTAAGAGGCATATTTTATTCACATACCAATTAAAATAACATATTGCAACAGATTCAGTGCAGAAATAGGTATGAAAATCCAGCTGTTTTAAGTTAAACCAGACATTAAAAGAATTTGTAAAAATGTAAAACATTGACACTCTTGTCATTAATTATTTTGTCTTGGAAAGTAGTCTTCATAAAATGTTATTTATGTTAGCATGTAATGGCATTATTGTTATTTTTAAGTGAGTTACTAAGTATTTTAAACATTTCTCAGTTTTAATTTCTAATGTGGTAAATATCAGTACATATAACCAACAGTGGGCTGAGCTGGCTTGTGAGAGCCGATTGTGTACATCTTTTTCCAGCTTTGTGTTCAGTGTCACCCATTGGTAGCTTGAAATCTGCCATAGTAGGAGTATTGAAATTACAGAAATCTGCAAAAGTTACCCATAGCATTCTCCCTTCCCAGGAGCTGCTCGTGCGTTTACAGCGTCCTGCTGGATATAAATCACATAAACAAAAGTTATTTGAGGTCATCAGTAATTTTTAAGAGTGGAAAGGTGTCCTGAGACTAAAAAGTTTGAGAATTGGTCATTTGGCAAAGGAGTACCCTTTGGCAGTTGGTTCACAAAGAGATGGATCCTTTTTTATAATTCATACAGGGAACATTTGTAGAGTAAATCTAGTGGTTTTTAAACTTCTGGTTGTTAAATCTGCTGGCTCCATTGTGGAATGCCCTTTTTCTTTCCCCTGAAATCTAAAGTAGGCAATAAAACTCCAGGAGCAGGTGGGCTGAATTTGCCCCTTGGGCTACATGTTGGGTGTCTCCGGCCCGGTTTCTCGCTTTTCTGTCCAGCTATTACCCAGGCCACAGCAAGGCCCAGCTCAGTCGGCAGCTTCTACACAAGGCCTCCACTTGTTGTTCAGGCCTATACTGGTCTTTTGGTTCTGTGCTCCTGTGGTTTTCATGACCTGGACAATGGAGCAATTAGTTCTGTACTGTTTGTGTGCTGTTGTTTCTTAGGTGTTGGTTTTAGCAATTCTGCTTTCCACCCTAGGGCACCTAGTTCAATGCTCTCCGCATAGGTTCTCTTGCATGGATAGAAGAGTTTTTACTTTTGGATTGCCGAAGAAGTTTAACTTCCAAGAGAATGATGTTGTAAATAAATCTAATTATTTGTTATAAACCCAGTTTTTAATCATTCTTTTTAAAGTATTAGAGTAAGTAGATTGGAAATGATTGGTTTTCCTTAAAGTGAGGTCCAACGGAAGCTTTCTTCAAAATTTGTTTTAGATTCTGTGGTCTGCCACCACTCATGATAGAAACTAGTAGCTTCTTTCATGTCCAAAGTCTTCGGTGTTCTGAGTTAAGTCATAATGAATAGTGAAACTTAGTAAAATGAGGCAAAGTTTGTAAGATTACACTGGCCTCTAGGACAGTTGTGTACTAATTAGAAACTTGGCAGGTTTTGAGTCCAGAGAAGTGAAGGTTTTATTGTGTTTTACTGGTAGGGATCTTTGTCCAAAGCACCCCAAGGTAGCTGGTAAACGGCTGTTCTCTCCTGTCTGTGCAAGCCAAGTGATGGTTCTGGCCCCTCTGGATGCTCGAGTTGGGGGGAAAGAAGTGTGCCAGGGCCACATAGGCTCCAAGTCATGAGCTTTCTCTGGTTCGGAGGTGCGAGGGGCATGAGAGGTCCTGGAATTTCTTTGGCCTGTGCCCTTTTTGTGACTGTTGGGGCATAAAAGTAACCGCAGTTTTCATCAGTATAGAGACAAGGCATTAGCTTGTGTCTGGAGTAATACGATAATATCATATGTCAGAAGTTTCATTTATTAAAAAATAATTTACCATCTTTAAGTTCTGTCTCCGATTTCTCTTAAGAAGTTAAGGAGGGTGGTTTATACTCTGGCCTAAAGAAGGCTTCACTGTTAGCAGTTGTGAGGTCGCAGTGAGGTAGTTTAACTGCTTTAGAACTTTGTGCTTGGAACATTCTTAGCCACCAAAGCATGGGAACCGACAGTGAGGAGCATGGGTTCTTTAATATCTGTCACATCAGAGAATGACTGTTCCAGGACAGTAACCATCTCCTAATGGTACGTACCCCAGCTTGCTTGTCATTTCTTAGAAGCAGGAAAAATAGGCCAGTCATAATAGTGAATGGTATTTCTTTAAGAAAAACGTAAAGAACCAAGAAAAGGTCCAGCCTTAATCCTCAATGATGATCATTTTTGCAGGTTTCTGTAGCTGGGTCAGGCACCGGAAGAGGCTCCCCAGCTGTAACTCTAGTACAGTTACCTTCAGGCCAAACTGTACATGTCCAGGGAGTATTTCAGACACCACAGCCATCGGTTATTCAGTCACCACAATTACAGACTGTTCAGGTTAGCTTCCTTCCCAGATGATTTGTCTTGGACTTTCTTGAGCTTTTTTTTTTTTTTTCTTTCACTAATTCATTTATCCTCATTTTCTTTGTGTAGCTTTGATGCTCAGATCTTGTTATTTAACATTTAGACGAATTTCCTTTTTATGTGTGAAGTGCATTGTGCCCTGCTAGATACATAGATTTGACTCGAGTTGTTTTATTGTCAGCTCTTAATTTACAGATTGAGTCATTCTCCTTTAAGTTGTTGCTCTCTGCTCACACTTAGATTTGTTTAGCAATGCTCTCCAAAGATGCTTAAAAGTATTTTGAGGATTCTTTGGAGATGTCTGATAAACATGGTAATGTAAATATTGTACTACTGATGCTGTTTTCACCAGCACCCACATTAGAGTGTAGAAATTTAGGTTTATTGTTAATTCAATATGTGTGACATGATATTATTGTTACTTGGTGTTACATTTATACATCAGATTAAACTTTGGGTTTTTTTAGACGTGGTTAGTGTTGTGGTTGCGATCCAGAGATGTGTTTTGTTATTTATTGTCATCAAAGTTGGTCATAAATTCTTAACATTTCTCAAAGCTAAAACATTTCTTTGCATCAACAGATGTAAATTATTAAGTATGCATTTTTAAAAGCATACTTTTCTCTTCTACTGAATTTATGTTTGTTCCTTTTTAAGGTCAGTTTGTTTTTGTCCTTTAAATGTTGAAATTATTTGAACCTAATTGATGACAAAAAGATCTCTGAGGAAAATGTAGTTTCTTATACTTAATCAGTCTTACCTTTTTCTGCATATTTGAATCCAGTTTGTTGCAGAATAAGGATGAGAGTTGCAACATGACACTTGAAGTAATAATAAAGCCACATGCGTTAAAAGCTTGGTTATCTTTTCAGCACAGGTGTCTCTCCTGTCTTTCAAAAATGTAAGAGTGATTCTCAGTATTGTCTTTTTTTTTAATTTATTTCCTGCAATGAACTTTGATTCCAGGACTTTCTGACTCTTTCTGACCCTAATTATAAAGCAAGAAAGTTTTTCCACTCTCCTTATTGTATTATGACTTTTATTGGGGTGCAGATATCAATATTTCTACTTAGTTTTAACCTTGCTGGTACTGGAAGAAAATGTCTCATATTCAGTAGGCTCTTTTGGATTTTGTTAAATGGATGATATGGTTATCTTTGTAGAGATAGGTGTCTGTGGATCTTGTGTTAGAATTCCTACCTGTCGAATGCTGAACTTCAGTTTTCACTTTCTAAAATAATAGCTTATCTTGCATAAGGGAGTTGTTATGATTGTACAAGAGATGTGTGGAAGCCCACTTTACAGTGATAAATATTTGGTGATGATATATGGTTGTCTGATTTGCAGCGGCAGTTTCTCTAATAAGTTCTCCTCATGGATGAGTGTGCTTATGTGTAGGGTGTTCATCACCAGAGATGCAAGGTCATACGTGTAGGTGAACAAATATGTACATCCATGTGCCTTGGGAAGTATATATTCCTGCCTGCATTGTTGGTATTTTAATAAGCCTTTTTGATTGTGCCCAAATCAAATTCCCATATAATTGTAATATTAAGTAAAGTGAGTTTTGCAAACTCAGAACTATCCTAGCCCCTATGATAGATGGCTGAATATATTGAGAGCAGTCATGTTGTAGAGAGATTCATTATTTTAGTTTCCTGACTTTCTTTACTATTTGTTATTATACTATTACTTGAAAAAATGAAATTGTATTTAAAAATCTGATCTTTCTTTTAAGGAGAAATTCCTTATTTTGACCTTCAAGACCTACTGCCATCAAGCCCACCCCACCTACTTCTTGTAACTTTAACCAGGCTTGTTACCCACGTGTTTACCTGCTTAAATATTCTTTCTTCTTTGGACCTATCTAATGTCTAATTTAAAGACCCAGCAGCATAAGTCAGCAGTGGTATTGTTTTCTGCCTCTGTCACTCGCTGGCTCACCCACTGCTGGATTTATGAGATATTTTCAGGGTTGGATCTTAGGTCTTGTGTATCTTACAATGAGTGCTTTCCTGAAGGCTGCCTGACACTCATTTGCATTTCTGCAGTATATGTTATCTGTGCCATCCTTTGCACACAGGCTGGTTCTACAGCTAAGTGTTGTTGTCTGCGCTTCCTCTTCCTCTGCGCCAGGTTGTGAGTGTGGTTAGTGCGTCTCAGTGTGTTCTGTCCCCAGCTCCCGGCTTAGTGCTGCACACAGAGAGACCCTTAAGCACCGTGTTGTGAATGAAGGAGATACCATGGATTTTATGATGCATTTCAGGAACTCTTGTGTTATAGGTAGCAACAACTGCAGAGACAGATGAGTCTGCAGAATCAGAAAGTGTAATTGATTTTCATAAACGCAGAGAAATCCTTTCACGAAGACCCTCTTACAGGTAAGTTAAGTTTCCTACTGTAATGATACTTTTTCCAAAAAAAGAGAATAATTATATATCAGATTCTCCCATTATAGCTGTTCTGTTTTAAATCTCATTCATGTATCTTAATTATTTATATTGTTAAATTATATTTTAGAAAAATACTGAATGAACTTTCCTCTGATGTGCCTGGTGTTCCCAAGATTGAAGAAGAAAAGTCCGAGGAAGAAGGGACGTCACCTAATATCGCTGCAATGGCAGTGCCGACTAGCATATATCAGACTAGCACGGGGCAATACAGTATGTATGCTGCAATTCCATATGACGTACTGCTAACTTTAAGTCTCTCTAGTTTCCTTGAAGCATCTCGGGTTTTGACACTAAACTGACCCATTTTAAAATGCGTCATGTTACCTAAACTGTGTATCATAGTGTGAAAAGTACATGTTAAAGAAGTGAGAGATTTGTACTGACAGTTGTCATATACTTTTGAAAAGTAAAAAAATTTTTTACTGAAAATAGAAGAAAACTTTGGGGTAAAAATAAAGAGAGGGTTTTTCTTATTTATATGTGTATATTCATATCTAGTAAAAGTTTAAAACTTACTGTTTTTGTCTCTACGATACATGTGAACATAATAAGATATAAATGTCTGTATTTCATTCCTGTTGGCTTTTGTCACCAACAATTACATTTTATACTTACTAATCTAAAAGAGGTGCATATGTTTTCTAAACTATGTTTTAAATGTAATTCTGTTTTCACTACTCTCTACTGTGTTAATTTGTGCTGCAGCTTTTTCTAGAAGAGAATGGAAAAATGATTTATTTTTTTAAACTAAAGCAATTGGACAGATCACTTAATTTGAAATTTTAAGTACCGAAAGCTGTAGATAAACAGATACATTCACATTTAGTCTTGTGCATTTTAATGGGCTGTTAATTCTGTGCTTTTTGCTTCAGTTAAAGTACTAGTCTTTTCCCAAATCAAGAATGTTTTATATATAAAAATACTTTAGTTTAAAATGAGAGCTAGAAAGAAAAGTTGGAAGGAAAAGAGAGAAAAAGGACAGAAGCAAAGTTTTTTTTTTTAAACAAGCTAGTTAGGTACAGGAATATGTGTGACGTTAATTACTGTGTTGATCCAAGTACAGTGTTAAGATTTTAGGTGTATTTTCTGTTTTCCCTTTAAAAAGTAACAATACCTACAAAAGATCTCAAGTCTTAACTTATGACCTGGATGCTAAAGCAAGCTATAATATATGGGGAAGCCTTAGTCATTAGTTTTTTAGAGTTTTTCTTTTAATGGTGGTAGATTTGCAGTATTAAACAAATTCTGCTATGGTGATTTCTGTTCTTTGGGTAACTCCTACGCTGATACCTGACAGAACTGGCGTATAATTTGTCCACACCCTGTACAGGGCACTGAATGAATATGTCCAAAGTTGACATTAGGAAAAGAAAACTCCCCATAGTCTGTCAAAACTAGGCCTTGAGGTTTTCATCTTCATTTCTCTTTTATTACTGCACTGATTTCTGTGCCTTTTTTGTCTGACCCACTGGGAGTAGATGGTGGGAGTTTTAGAACTGGTATGGCTGGGCAGGGCTTGGAGCTGCTGGAACCTCCTGGCTGGTCAGCTCTGGCCTTGAGCAGTGGGCTGTACACCTATTATCATTTTCTGTTTTGTGTCATGAAAAGGTTGGAAATTACTGCTGAAATAATGCTAAGACATCTTAAAGTTTGGAGGGTGACCTAAGATGCTGTCTGTCGTCTGAAACATTTCTCTGGCATATCCTGATGCTGCTTAGGAATTGATCTCTTTATAAGTGACATGGGCGAGGATGCTGTGGTGAATTTGCCTACATTATTAGCTGAGAATTTGGAGAGGATGTTGAAGCTGGAGATGACGTGGGGAAGGTGGCACCTGGTCCTGCCAGTTACTACCTGGATCACAGTGAGATAGTTTCGAATCTCAGGTTTTTAGTCTTTGAAGTGTGAATGATACTAGATTGCCAAACTCGGAGGTTAATGTGAGGACAAAAGAAGATAACAGATTTTACCTGTTGGGGAAGAGAGGCATGCTACTTTTGACATGAAACAGAGAAATGTAAGCCAGCTGTGGCAGTGTCTCACTCCCAGTCATTAAACTGTTTCCCCCGGCCAGCATCAAAGCCTTTATTTCTTGTGCTCTTAGCACGTGCTTGCAGCTGGGGGCTCGATGTAAGTGTCACTACCTTGGGTGTGGGGTACGTGGGTGTGCAGGAGTGGAGTCAGGAATTCTGGTTGAGAACTAGAAAATCGAATGTTTAGAAGTTAGACATTTCTCTATTTGCCACATCAGAAGTCATGGACAGTTTCTTACTTCGCTTTCTTAATTTGGACCCATACAGTATGATCCTGGCAGTTATTTTAATAAAAAGTTGTGGTTGTCCTACCTGTGCTGTCCGCAGGTTAAAAATTGCCATTTTATTGGTTCAAAAGAAGGGATATTGCCTATGTTAAAAATGATAATTAGTGACACTTGTTTATGTTGATAATTCTTTCATTTGAAAAGTGCATACTAACATTTAAACTTTTCTTTAGAAGACATTTGCTTTAAATGTATATTTATACATACAAGATCCATTTTCATCAACCATTTCTTACTAGCAATAACTTAACAGAAATTAATATTCTTAAATATCTAGAAATAGAAACAGTTACTGGTGTCCTTTGATTTTTAGAATAGAGTTTATTTTACTAGAATTTCTGGAGATTTTTCTGTGTATTTGCATGTACCTATTTTTGAGACCCTTTTATAGCCTTTTATTGTAAAAAAATTTAAAATTTTCTTCAACTTTTATCCATGGATGACTTTCTCCCAAACTTTACTTTGTTTCTTTTTTTCAAAAATTATTGTTTTAGATCTTTTATTTTTAATTTGCTATAATGAGTTAGTTGGAGTTAAAAACAAAAGAACTGTAAAAGGAGTGTTCAACTTTGTGAGTCAAAGTTGAAGTAAAATAAAAATTCAGGTTTTCTCATATACAGGTAGTCACATTTTTAGTAGTTGAAAGTGAGATATTTGATGGAAGTTGGCCTTATTATTTCAACTTATTTTTTTTAATCACAAAGATAAGAAGTGAAAGTTAGAACAGGCTATTTCCCGGAGTAGGGAAAATAACTTAAAATAGGCAGGAATTCATTATTGTAACACCAAGAAAGTGACCTCGGCTTGAGAAACTTTGCTGGAAGTACAGATCTTAGTGATAGGTTTGCTGTATGCCAATTAAGTCGTTCTGGTCAAAGAAAACCTGTTTTGTCTCAAGAGAATATTTCTGAATGATAGTGGTTCAGATAGTCTTAGAATTAGCAAAGAATGTTACTTGCTGCATGACATTCAAGACATGCATTAAACGGGAGTGAATTCACAAACAGTAGTAGTTGTGGTTCTTCTATGTGTGCTGTTGCAGGTAAAGAAATTTAAATGTTTGAAGTTTCTTAATTCATTAAATTTTCTCTAATGACGGCTTTTTGGGTTTTTTTTTTAATCCCCCGTCTACTTTACCCTACTTCTTCCCTTACCAATTAAGGACTGTCACCTAAGACTTCAAATTATTTTTTCCTAAATATCCCTGTCTCTTTGCTTGCTCCTACTTTATTTTACTAGGAATCTTGTTAGAGTGAATCTCTATTAATTCATCTTTCCTGGCATCTTATACACTATAGGTAAGTGGGTCAGTCCTAAATCCACCATATGAAGAAAGGTATCTGTGAACTTTGTGGATTGCTTGAAGAATTCAGAATTCTCAGGAGACTCAAATGAATAAGCACCGATTCCATTTCTTTGTAAGAAGAATTTGCGCGATAGGCTTGCACATTCTAAAGTAAATGCAGTTGCATTTACTGCTCTTAGGAGTGACTTTTCTTACATGCTCCCAAGGTACCTTTCAAAGCAAACTTAGGACGGTATCTACTTGATGTAAATCTGGCTCTTTAACCTTGGTGTTGCTGTTCTTGTTACAGCAGGAGGCTGTTTTAGTCTTTATGCTTCTTTAGCATTTATTCTTTAGTCTTTATTCAAGAGGAAGGTACCTCTTGGCTTTAAGGCACAGGTACTCACAGCTTCTGTTTTGTGCTCACTTTTTGAATTTCAATCTAAGAATTCACTGGAATAAGGTCTGCTGTTCCTTTTTAAAGTTCATTCGATGAAGTTTTATTTATGAATCCTTTTATTGCAATGTGGAATAAAGATGGTTTTAAATCGTAAGTAATTAAACATTTACATGTTTATGTGTTTGGATTAGCTCATATATTACAGGTTTAGGGTTAAAAAGATGTTAGCATCACATGAAAAGAGGTCAGATAAAATCTTAATTTAAATAAATTCTGCTCCTTCCTCATTTGGTCATGAACTTTTTTTTTTGTTTGTTTTCCACTCTTATTTTTCTCTTCTTCCTTCTTTATTGATTATACAAGACTTTAAAATATTTTTTAATTAAAAAATTTTTTAATCAAAACTCTTGAATTTTCATCCTATAAGTAGTATTTTCCTTGCTTCAGTGATATTAATCGCTCTAGGAGAGAAGTGCTCAGTGGCAATGAGTAGTAGAAGTAGCAGATTATTTTAAACACAATTTTTTATACCAGGAATTTTTAAAGAATTTATTGCCTAGACTAGTTGATATGATAGCATCCTGGTTACCGTTGTATGTGGTAAGTTGGGCATGGGGAGACCATACTTGGGTTAATTCTGATTTGAGGCTAAATATCATAACTATATAAGAATGTGTATGAAGACATTTGTGTAACCACTAAAACTAACTTAGTAGAAAAATACTTAGTTAATTAACGAATTATACTCTCTCTAGACAAACTCTTTTTTAACGTAAGGTCAGTGTGTTCAACATTCAATCTGTGCATATAGAGCGACCTACTTAATTATGGAGTACAGCTCACCTGAGACATTACGGGACAAAAAGTTAGGTACGTCCCAGAGCAACTAGGACAACAGAGCTCAACTTCTACCCATCACTACTATGAGCAGATAACATACTGTCAGGCTTGAATCAGTTAATAATGGACATTGAAGTAGAATTTAATTGACTATATAATCTATTTGTTCAGTTTTAATTCAATTTAGATTATTTCATCAAACTGTAATGTTATTAGGATTATTTAAAAGAGGAAAATAAATGTGCATATACTCTAAAATAATAAACCACTTTTACTTCTGCTTGAATCCTAATCAGTATTCATAGACTTGTGTGGACTCTTCATTACAAACAACAAAGTGGCCATATGTGTAAGCTTTTATGCCTCAGTTGCATGCATCAGTCCAAGAAAGCATTAATAAAACCTAGGTTCCCAAGGTAAAATTAGTAGGAAATACAGAGGTGTTTTATTTTCAGTGGTTGCTAATGGCCTTGATATGGGCCAGTGATTTTACTTCAAAATGATTTGCCAGATATGATGTCTGAGATTTGTTTTAAAATACTCCAGACACAGAAAAAGGTTTGGAATGAGTGGGTAGGGAAAATAAATGACACAAAATTCTTTCACCTTTTATGTTTGCTAGAAAAGTTCCATAAGTTAAAAAAAATAATAATTAGCTAAAACAAGACATGACTAAACTCATTCAGTTAATTTCAGTTTAGTTTTTCCTACTAGTTAATTTATATTGATGTGTATTTATTAAAAAAATTATGCTATCCTTGAATATTTCGTAACCTAAAAAGTTTCCTCCTCAAATCTTTTGAATACACACACACACACACACACACACACACACACACACACACACACACACACACACACACACACACACACACAGCCTATTTCTCGTATCCTGAAGCATTGGGAAATCTTCACGCGTTGGGAATATTGTCAACTGAGAGGCTACATTTTTACATGGGAGGGTCCACTGTCATTTGATAGTGCCAAAATCAAGAGTGCCTTTGGTATAAAAAAAGTTAGGCTAAACGACAAGACTCATCAGTAGAAACATTTTCCCCCTAGAGCCAGCTTCTGTGTGTGTGTGTTTGCCTTTTGTTTTCCACACCTAATTATATGATGACCAGAAAATAAAATGATAAGAGGAGCAGATTCTTGGTATATCAGCTTTGCACAGTATGAAAGCAAAGAAGTTTGGGTGGAACTATGGGGAAACAATGAAAAAAAATGAAAAGAATGAAGTATGAAAAGAAGAAAGTAAGGATTTTTATCTACCTATTTCATGGTTCTTATCCTTTGAAGCAATTACTCAGATTTTTTACTAGTTCAAAAACTCGGTAATTGTATTGTCAATATGGAAAATTAAGTTCTATCATTATAATTTGAAACAATACTTCATTTAACTCTTATGGATTCACACATGGCTTAAGTCATTTTTATATATTCATTCATCATATTTATTGACTGCCTGCTGTGTGCTAGGCTTTGTGCTTCTTAGCATTGTGGTTACACTGCCTATGCCTGTTCTTTCTAAAGCACTGTTTCTTTGGCAACAAACTATCAACTGAAAATATTCATTCAAATATATGATAACATATGAAATTCATTCATGTCCAGCCATGAAGATCCAAGGAAGCAATATCTCTTCTTTTTCAGACTTCTTTCAAACCCTTTTATTATTAAGGGGTGAGTCCTGAGAGCTTGAAATCTTTGGAGAGTCATGGTGAAATCTTGTTTTTAAAATGTGTACGGAATATAATGCTCTAGATGAGCCAGACAAATAAAGTGAGGTTACTTCAGAGTTTCTCAACCACAGCGCTGTTGACATTTTGGTAACTGATTCTTTAGTTTCTGTCAATCGTATAGCAGCCTGCCAACAAACTAAAACCAGACAGCGCCTCTGTGTTGAAATCTTTTTAAAATGTTAACCCATCTTTCTGTGTTGGCCCTAGAACTGAAGATTTGTTGTGGTGGTGGTTGTTAATCTTACCAATAGTTCTGATAGTTTTATTCGATCAGATTGTCACCTTTGCTTCGATGCCGTTACAAAGTTAGGGAATGACTCAGAAATATTCAGACTATATTTTAGACACTACTACAGCATTCCTGTAAGACATTTACATTGAATTATAGGTGTTGCGTTATTCTGATTATGTGTCATTTTTATCTTCATTGTAAAGTCTAACTAGCTGGTTTATATGTGATTTTTTTTTAAAGAATAGCCCTTGTTCCACTTAACCTCTAGTGTTTAAATTAAATCATGGAGTTGTCATCTTTATGTTGAAATATATAGGACTCTCATATTTTAAATAGTACTTATTTGTCCATTAGAGTGAAATTTAAAAACATAACATTTGATCAATTATTCTTTTGAAACTTTCTGTTAATAAGTTAATTTTTAAACATGGCTGGCAAGTCTCAGTATTTAAAGGAAGTCTACCTCATATCTGTTGCCATTAGCTACAGTTCAAGACACTTGGTAGAGGTAAATGTAGCACGAAGTCTTTCAATAGTTACCTTTTAAGGTTCTTTCCAACTTAACATTTTATATTTCAGGATTCTCCTGACATAGTCAAAATGGCAAAGGTTACAGTTTGTAGACGTGAGCTTTAAAACCTCAAGTCTAAAAATATATATAGGTTTTAATAAGTATAGAAATATATAGAAATGTATATTTTAATAAATATATGTTTTAAAGCTATATACTGTATATATATATATTTCATTAAAAGCTACTTTCTTTTGATGATAAATTAGACAAGTAGTTACCTGAACAAATTATAAATTCATTGTACTCATAATGCTCAATGGAATTTAACTGACCATTTCTTAAATGTTAGAAGAATGTTGTTTATCTATAACTGAAAATATATGAAAGACTGGAGAAAATCAAAACCTGGACTTTCTCCCCGTCTGATCTCCACTCTTCCTCTTAAATAATTTAGTTGGATGGATGCCAGAGAGGAGGACAACTCCATGAGTTCTGTGTATTTCAAACAGTTCTGAATATAAGATATTTTCAAGTGTTTTGAGCTTTTTCAGAGTGTTGCCCCATGAAGGAGGAGCCCCTTACCAATTCAGCATAGAGAATTAAGGATAACTTGAGAATGAGAAGCTTTGGTAATAAATAGATCCAGAGTATATTCTTCCTATATGGGATTATTAAAAATGAATCTTGAAATTCTCTAATTTTTCTTTTCTTTTTCTGTTAAGTTGCTATAGCCCAAGGTGAAGCAATCCAGATTTCTAACCCAGGATCTGATGGTGTTCAGGGACTGCAGGCATTAACAATGACAAATTCAGGAGCTCCTCCGCCAGGTGCTACTATTGTACAGTACGCAACACAGTCAGCAGATGGCACACAGCAGTTCTTTGTCCCAGGCAGCCAGGTGGTGGTTCAAGGTATATGTCATTCATCTAATACATTTAGAATACCCATGGGTTACTATAGCACTCCATTTAGTGATGATTTCATAGTTTTCTGAAATATACAGGAGGTAGATTTTCGGGGGAGGGAGGGAGGACTTAAAAAGGCTTGGAGAAGAAATATTTTAGTATATTAAACAATAAGTTAAATAAATTATACAGTTTTCAATTTTTAGCAGATTTTATTGGCTCTAAAGAAAAGTTAAATTCAGAGTAGCATAATGGAAAAAAGGAGTTGAAAACATGAATGAAGTTTTTAATTAAGTAAATATTCTTCATTTGGGGGTTAGAAATGTACTGAGTATGTTTTTAGTACCTAGTGTAGGAAGATTTAAGTATCCAGTCCTTGAGGCACTGAATTTGGGTTTTTCCCCAGTTGTTATACTCAAGTCTGCTTTCTAGACATCTCATTTTAAAACAAATGCTGACTTTGTTCTTTCTTTAGACCATTCTTAGTATATTTGAATTCTGAGGTACCTGTTCTACCTCTTAATGAAAGCTGAATAGTGAAATAAAGCAGTTGGGATGTAGCCCTAAGTTTTTAGGGTAACCTAAGATTCAGTTAAAATTGAATTATACATTATTTTAATTTCATTCACTTGTGCTCAAATAACTATAATGTGTTCAATACAACTTTCAAAAATCCTGTGTTTTAGTTTAATTCTATTCCCCTTGGTCTATTTGCACTAATTTCAAAGGAAGTAATATCAGTTCTTTTAGTTTGAAAGTCTTGCAAGTATAGAAAAAAGCAGATTATAATTGATGAATCTCTTGATAATTAGCTTTACTCTTAGGTATTTGGGGAGCTTTACTCTTAGGTATTATATGGACTATAATAAAAGTGTATGAAGAGCCAAAGTGGTGACATTTATGGAGTAAAAAAAAAAAATCCATAGTACTTACCCAGTGCTTTAATGTTTTCTTTTAAATATAAATTTAAAGTACCCATTCTTTTTCCCCAGTACTCATGAACCCTATATGTCTAAATATGAAATACATCTTTTGTGAAAAATCATAAAGAATGCTCATTTCTTCCAATTTTATTTTTTTTTATATGGAAAATCTACTAAAAACTACTGATACTTTAAGAAGGAGAGTTTTTTAAAATGTTTTGTGTTTTGCATCGTTAATACATACATAAGTTTTATACTTTGGGGGTTTTAAGAACTCTTTTTCTTCCCTAAGTAACAAAGATATTTTTCTGCATTGGTTCTGTTAGCTTTACGGTGTTACCTCTCACATTATGTCCCTAATCTACCTGCGGTCCACCTCTGTGTATAGTGTCGAGTGGGAACCCATTTTTATTGTTTCCCCGGGTATGGCGCCAGTTTTCCCTGCTAACGGTTTGTCCTTTCCCCGCTGACTTATGGGCATTATTAACTGTACAGTAAGTAGGCCTCGTGCAGCCCCGATCTGTCTCAGCATTCTCTGTTCTGCGTGCCAGCACCACTCTAGTTTTGTTGTCACAGAACAAGTGCCCCTTTTTTGTCTTTTTAACTTTTTTTTAGCGCTGTTTTAGCTTTTGTGAACTGTTGTTCTCTCATATGCATTTGGAACAAGTTTGAGTTCCCAAATAATAATAACGTAATATAATAATAAAACCAATGATGAAATTACATTGAATTTATACATTAATTTAGGGAGAACTGAAGTCTTTTTTCATTGTGGTGTAATTGACACATAATGTTTTATTAGTTTCAGGTGTACAACATAATGACTTGACATTTGTATAGTCACAATAAGTGATCACCACAATAAGTCTAGTTAACATCCTTAACCATATATAGTTACAAATTTTTTTTTCTTATGATGAGGACTTTTAAGATTTACTCTTGGGGCTTCCCTGGTGGCGCAGTGGTTGGGAGTCCGCCTGCCAATGCAGGGGACGCGGGTTCGCACCCAGGTCCGGGAAGATCCCACATGCTGCGGAGCGGCTGGGCCCGTGAGCCATGGCCGCTGAGCCTGTGTGTCCGGAGCCTGTGCTCCGCAACAGGAGAGGCCACAACAGTGAGAGGCCCGCGTACCGCAAAAAAAAAAAAAAAAAAAAAAAAAAAAAAGATTTACTCTTAGCACCTTTCAAATATGCAACACAGTATTGTTTACTGTGGTCGCCATGCTATACATTATTACATCCCTGGGACTTATTTATTTTATATCTGGCAGTTTGTACCTTTTGACACCCCTTTCACCCTTTTTGCTCACCCCTCATTCCCAACCTTTGGCAACCACCAATCTGTTCTCTGTGTCTATGAGTTTGGGATTTTTTTGTTTGTTTGTTTGTTTATATTCCACATATAAGTGATATCATACAGTATTTGTCTTTCTCTGACAGATTTCATTTAACATAATGCTGCTCTCAGGGTCCATCTATGTTGTCACATATGGCAGAATTTCCTTCTTTTTTATAGCCGATTAAAATTGCATTGTATAATATATACACCACATCTTTATCCATTCATCTGTCGATAGACACACTTAGATTGTTTCCACGTTTTGGCTATTGTAAATATTGCTGCAGTGAACGTGGAGGTGTAGATATCTTTTTGAATTGGTGTTTTTATTTTCTTCAGATAAATACCCGGAAGTGGGATTGCCGGATCATATGGTAGTTCTATTTTTAATTTTGAGGACCCTCCATAGTGTTTTCCATAGTGGCTGCACCAATTTACATTCCCACCAACAGAGCACAGAATGTCTTCACTTATCCAGATCTTAACTTCTTTTAACAGTTTGAAATTTTCTCCATACTTTTTGTTCAGTTAGTTTTTAAATGTTTAACCCATTAGGGTTTTGCTTTTTTGGGTTTTTTGTTTGTTTGTTTGTTTTGCTATTATGAGTGGTAGCTTTCTGTTACATTTTCTGGTTGTTCCTGGTATAGAGAAATATTGATCTCTTTAAGTTTACCTTTTATCTATGAACCTTTCTGAACTCTGATTACTTCTAATAATATGCTGAATCTTGGTGAATCTCCCTGTGATACTACATGAATGTTTGTATCAAATACAAGTAAGATGTTTCTTTTTTCCTTTCCAATCTTTATTCCTCTTGTTCTTTCTCCTTGCCTTTTCTTTTCCTTTTCTTTTCTCTTCACCTTCTCCATCTTAAAAATAATGGTGGCCAGGGGTTCTAGTTTTTTGTTAAACATAGGGGGGTCCACGAGTGTTCTTTCTTACTCTGTCCACCTTCCACCCTGTCATCTCCTTGAAAGGTCACAGCAGTTTTTCTGTGAGTCTCTGCCCTCATCTTGATTGATCCCTCCACAGCATTTAGCACTACCGACCTCTGCTTCCTTCACTTCCTGGATGCTTGTACCCCTTCTTCCAGTCGCCTCTGCCCAGCTTGTAGGTGCTGGTGGTGGTACTCGGGCTGCATCCCACGCCCTCTTCCACCTGACTTGATTGCCCTCCCTGGATGACCTCATCCCTGCCCATGGCACACATCTCCGACGCCTGAAGTCCAAAACCCCACATCCATTTTTCCCACCCCAGTTCTCCTTTTGTTACCCTATTTCAGTAACTCTCCATCCTGTTGCTTCATGCAGAAACCTGGGTGTCACCCATCACTCTCCCACCCCTTCTCCATCCATTCTTCTTCCTGTAGCACACGTCTCTTCAGTCCTCTCCACCCCTACCGTCATAGTCCTCGTTCCGGCTGCCATGCCCTCTGACCTGTGTTACCATGATCCCTAGTCCCTGCCAGGTGGCTGCCTGGAAGCTGGTAGCTGTAGAACAGCATCCTGATTTTCCTAATCATGCCAGAGACAGCAGCTCCCTTTTTGGCCTGGTTTTTTGGGAGTTGCTTCTGAAAGTTTAGCTAGGCTCCCTTTGTTGATGCCTCCCAATGATTCTGGGAGCTACTAGTATTTCTTAAAAACAAAGTCTCTGCCTCCAGCATTTCCCTTTCCCCACTGTGTGCTCACTTCTACACTTAGGGGTGGGGCTTCTAAAATTCATATGCATGTAATTGCGTCAGCTTCCTGCTCAAAATCCTTCAGTGAATGCCTGTTACTTGTTAGACAAAGTCAGAATCCCTAACAAAGACCATACCTCTGTTTAATCCGTTACTAGGTTACTAGGCTTCTCCCTCAACTTCTCCCTCTTTTGTGCAGAATTTCTTTCATTTCCTGTGACATGCCATGGCCCCTCTCCACTCTAGGGGCCTCATGCAGAGCCTTGTACCCTGACAGGAACACCTCCACAATCATGTACATTATCCAGGTTTCATGTGGGATAGCACTTCTTTAGGAAACCTTCCTCTACCTTCCAAATCTGTCTGGTGTGACCTCTGTACCTTCTTAGGGCATGTATCCCACCATATTGTGACTCTCTGTGTCCTGCCCAGATGGTGACTTCTGTTTGGACAGGTATCTTTAGTCCCTAGCACAGTCCCTGGCGTATGATAAATGTTCAATAACCATTTAGTGAATGACAGTGAAATACACTCCCTCTGTGAAAATGTTACTATTCCTGTGTGTTGATTAACCGAGTTTATCTGGTCCAGGGGATTTATTAAAACCGTACCAATAGCAGTAGTCAGCCAAGCAACCAACCCCCCTTCTTCCTTTCCTTCCTTTACCCTTTTTTACCACTATTAGTTATTGAGCACTTAAGAGCCAATTTAAAGAAATGTGGTTTTTTTATTTATTTGTTTTTTGCTGCATTGGGTCTTCGTTGCTGTGCGCAGGCTTTCTTTAGTTGCGGTGAGCGGGGGCTACTCTTTGTTGCAGTGCGTGGGCTTCTCATTGCGGTGGCTTCTCTTGTTGTGGAGCATGGGCTCTAGGCGCACGAGCTTCAGTAGTTGCAGCATGCGGGCTCAGCAGTTGTGGTATGCAGGCCCTAGAGCATGCGGGCTTCAGTAGTTGTGGCCCGTGGGCTCTAGAGCGCAGGTTCAGTAGTTGTGGTGCACGGGCTTAGCTGCTCCGCGGCATGTGGGATCTTCCTGGACAAGGGCTTGAACCCGTGTCCCCTGCATTGGCAGGTGGATTCTTAACCACTGTGCCACCAGGGAAGTCCGTAAAGAAATGTTGAGATTAAAATCAATTTGAACTTTCTCAAATTTGAAATAAAGTTGACTAGTAGTCTTGGAACCAAGCCCTTAGGTGTGGCTGGGATGGAAAAGAATCCTTCATGGACTCTCCATTGGTCCCCAGACTTTTTTACTTAGCCAGGATGTCTTCAGTTTATGTGCCCTGGAGAATTACTGTAAACATGGATCCTCCCTCATGTTTCGCCTCCTAAGCCTCTGAATGTGAAGTCCCTGCCTTACTAGAGGTACTTCATTGAATAAGGCAAGAATGTGGTGGAATGCCCTTTCACTGACATAAGAATGGTTTGGATCCTAATCATACAGGGAATGGGCTTTGTAAACCCATTGATCAAGATACAAGATCAGTGACATGTCACTTCTTTTTGTGCAGTAGAGATGCAGATCATTTTTTCCCCTGGGCTGTGGTCTGTTTTACTGTTGAACATGTGCCACTCTTTGGCCTAACTTTGTAATTGTTAAATTTCCAATAGTGATCCAGCTCTTCATGTGCTGAACCTTCATTAAGTGATCCAAATGAAACTGGATATATTTTTTAAATTTTATGAATAGTAACTGTGATTTATTTATGAATTTTTTTAAATCACAAAATTCTTTCAAAGGATTTTAATTGAGCAAAATAGTGCATTAGATTGAGCCACATGAAATTACTGTTTTTGTGGCCCCCAAATGTTAAATATCAGCAAATTCATGTGGTTCCATAATGTTTATGGAGGAATGCTATATAATACTTACTGCTTTTGGCACAGTGAATTTTAAAAATTTCAGTATGTATGCCCTTCAAGTGAAATTAGCAAATTCTATGTCATCTTATAAACAGCTGGATTTTATGTCATTGTAGCAAATAAAAATGTGTCAAGTAAACTAAGGTGGCTGGGTATTTCTTGGTGAATTTAGAAGTGTCTGAAATACACTTCTGTGTGTTTCACAGCGTTTTTCTGGGTTGATTGTCAGTTGTTGTTTTTAAATCTGTGTTTTTTCTCCTATGAGTTACGAAAAATATATAAGCTATATGCCTACTTTGGTTACTTAGAAACCTTGGACAGAACAATAATTTAAAAGTAGCCCCATAAGAAATAGCCATGTAACTTTTAATGCTAATGAGATGTATTTTTTGCCAGAGCCCAACTCGATTTTTATGTAAAAATAAGAAACAAGAACATTGAGATGATTTATTACAGGAAGGGTTTTTATAGGGTTTGGTTTCAGTGAGCTCGTCTGTGACAAAGCAAATTGATGGCAGTGATAGCTAGTGAGGTCACTGTGATGTCAGTACTCCTACTTACCCTGCACATGCTTGCTGGTTTGGAACACTTTATGTGGTCCTGTGATAGGGGAAGCAAGACAGTTTTGTATGCAGAAGCCCATCATGGCTGTAACTGGAGACGAAACAGGTAAGAATTTTAAAGGGATTGAAATTCCGCAAGATTGTTTTTGAAGTTTAGAAAAATTATTTAGGAACCTCTGAGTGTTTCAAAAAGTATTAACTTTCTAGTAGCTGAGGAGTAAGATGTTCCTTCTAATCTGTAACCGAATATACTCGGCACTCTGTGAAGGCATCTGAGTGTAACCGCTTCTTTGCTCAGTACTGTGCTGCTTCCCCTTTCTCTCTCTCTCTCTCTCTCTCTCTCCCTCCCTCCCTCCCTCCCTCCCTCCCCCCTCTCTCTCTCCCTCCCCCCCGTCTCCATTTGCTCTACTAAAATAAGCTGTTGATTCATCTGCAACCTGTTGCAGATCCAGTGCAGCTGCAAGTCAAACACATTTTGTTCAAGTTGTAAAAAAAAAAAAAAAGTCAGCTTCCGATTTTCTTGCTGTGTTCAAATGTAGCTGCAAGACAGAATAGGAAACACAGCGCGTCAGGGGTGTTTGTGAGCCTGCCGTTCCTTCCGTCCTGTTTAAAATGGTCTGCTTCTCAGCTAACCGGGTTCAAAGGGCCGACGTCATTACATTTCCTGGAATCGGTGCGGCGGGCAGTGGAAAGTTAAACTGCAGGCAGGCAGCACGCTGACGTCAGCCCGAGTCACGCTGTGATTGACTCAGTTCTTTCCGCCCGGCCGCACGCAGGTGGGGGCCGCCACCCTCTCCGCCGGCGCCCGTAGACCCCTAGCAGGTCCCGTGAGCCTCTCCTTAACGTTCCGCTCGAGGTAAGTGTGTGCCTGGCGGGGCCGAGCGGCCTGCGCAGGCGCCTGGCGGGGCCGGAGTGCCCGCTAGCGCCGGGTCCGGGGAGTGCGCATCTTTCAGTGCCGACCCGCACCCACCCGCCCCACCTGCAGTTCTTCCCGGGGGTGGTGCCCTCAGTTACAGGTAATGCTGGTGACTTAGTTACCGGCAGTTGAGTGCCAGCCTGGTGCTAAGCTCGCAGTTGAATTCCTGAAGAGTGGGTGACTGTAAACAGCTTCACCACATCTTATCTCTTCACTTAGTGGGTCTCGGCTCTCTTCCGGATGGGAACATTCCATTGTCTTGAGCAAGTAAAGCCTGTGTTAAATTGTTTTTCTCAAAGAAGTTTTCGTGAGGTTTTAGAGGGGCTATAGAATGCAGAAGCCCTCACATAACAGATTTATTGTAAGATATAGATGGACTTAAAATAATCTCAGATACTGCATGTCATATGATTCTTAGAACCAAAAGGCATTTTTATGCATACATGTATTTTCTAAAAATTATTAGTTGGTTTATATCTTTTTTATTTTTTTTAAACATCTTTATTGGAGTATAATTGCTGTACAATGGTGTGTTAGTTTCTGCTTTATAGCAAAGTGAATCAGTTATACATATATATATGTCCCCATATCTCTTCCCTCTTGTGTCTCCCTCCCTCCCACCCTTATATCTTTCTTTACTAAGCCTTTAATTCCAATTTTCATGTCCAAACATGAGAGAGAATTATAACAAAAAATAAATGATTTGAGAATACCCAGAATATATTTAAATATTAAATTTTAAAGTAAAAATTTACATAAATGTTTAACCATTGCTTGAAAATAAATGAACATTTTTATGCGTTTATGTTTACAGAGTGAACATACCACTATCCTTGAAAATATTTTTTTTCACAGTTTTACCCATAATGCTTATACATGATTTACCCATTCTAGTTTAAATTTTTCAGAATGCTGAAATTTTTTAAATGTCACTTTTTTCGCAAGACCTCTTTGTGCCTTTGGAAATCATTATTTTTGGAAATCTGGTCAGTTCTCACAGAATCAGTTCTATTGAAAATGCTATTTGAAAATGAAAAGCATATTTTATTTGCTTTTTCGAGGAGCCCAAAGAGCACAGGATTTAAGGGGCCTTTTCAAGGTGTAGTAGAGCAGCTTTGGGGCCCACCTTTGGAGTCCCAGTTCCGCCCCCTCCCCGTGTGGATTGCAACCAAGTGGACCGAGCTAGATATTTGACTTGCAAACTTTTTGACTATGACCCACATTTTACAGCATGATGCCATAGACCTTGTGTGTGTGTGTGTGTGTGTGTGTGTGTGTGTATGTATATAAAACAAGTACATTTATATAAAACAAGTTTCAAAAATAGTGCTTATCCTTACTCTCTGTGATGTACTCATACTTGTCTTTTCCATTCTTTTTTTAATGCTATTCTTGACCCATGAAATTAATTACTGAATTACTCATGGTCTACAACTTATAGTTTGAAAAGCTGATCTGGACCAAACTCAGGCTCCAAAATAATGACTGGCCTGGTAAAGGTTTTAGGAGCATTTGCTTACAGGATCATAGAATCGAATGTGAAAGTGAATATCTTTGGTTTATAGAATTATATTATTGATTCTGTTGGGTATAGTTTAAAGTTTTATTAGAAATAGTTCTTGGCTTTGTTCATAAGCTGATTATGTTTAGGAGCCTAATTCCATACCCTTTAGTCTCCAAGTCTAAAAAACTCTGATGAATTGTATTCAGCCTGGATTTCTGAATTGTTAAAAAACAAATATTACAACTTATTCAAATTTGGAAAACAGTATCTTAGTGAATAAGGATGCGTTTTACCTTTGTGAAAAGAGGCTGCTGGAAAAGGTTTTTGGAAATTCTCACGTAAAGGAATGTTTTGGATCAAGTTATAACAGCTTCTTGAAGTTGGTAGCGAAGCAAGTTATAATCATGTTAGAAATGAAAACAAGAAGTCACTCATCTACCTTAAGTTTCCATAAAACTCCAAACCTGTGTGGAAGGTATACTGAAATTGCCTCTGTGTTATTTCCTCACTGTTCCTGAAAAATTTTTAATGAAATATAGTTTAGGATAATTGTTTCACTTTGTCCAGTTTTATATGCCTATATGAATACGTTGCCTAATAAAATAATTATGATGATGCTTTGCACTTACATAAACTTTAAAATTAAAAAAATCACTTATGGGGTGAGTGCTATCCAAGAAGCTGTCAGATCACGAGAGACCCACAGGAAGCAGTGATATGGGTTAAAGGATCAGGGCAAGCCTCTGAAGAAACCATGTTTAAATACCGGAGAGGAGAAGCACTTTCCATGCATTCTCACTGAGGCACTTAGCGCAGATATTGTTACACTCATTTGCATGTAACTGAACAGGGATCGGATCGGAGTGGGTAAAGGCTCTCCTAGCTCACAAAGCTAGCAAGTGGTGAACCCGTTTGGGTTTTCAGACTCCCTGTCTGGTTCTGTTCACACCATATTACATTGCTGCTCAAAATCCACCTGACATTGGTAAATTAATGCTACGGTTAGATGAGTTATAATAGCATACTACACACTGCTTATAAAACATGCAAAATGAAGTTAGCATCATGTTAAGTAGTCAAAATGGATTTTTTCTAGAATATTTATTATTACTCTCATAGGACAATAGAGCATATATTTGCTATTATAGAGAACCTTAAATTTCAATATTCATAATTTCATCTTTTTACATAGACTTTTTTTGTCACTTTAAGAGTTTCACTTAATAAACAACTCAGGAAGGTCCCTTATATGTGTAACTTAAAATAAAAAATAGTACTGGCTTAATTCCACATGGTCTGTCTGTTATAGTAATTGTAGCAAATTTGAAAATGATCAGTACTTAGTTACACTTATATAGGATTTCATTTTCCTGGAAAAAGTGGAGCAATGGAGGAGGGAAAGTTTTTGACAGTGTGAGACACCAGGCGAGGACAAGCCTGATTTGGGCATTTTGAGTACTGGTGTGGTGGTGGGGAGGAGAGGATCAAAAGGAAAAGTGAAGATGTCCTTGGTTCGCTGGAGCCAGGGAAAGAAGCCCCTGCTAACAAGTACGGCTCCTAAGTCACCTCCATTGCGTGTTACTTCAGTGTGTTTGGGATTAGTGACGCAGAGCAAAATGACATATGAAGGGAGGAGCTGCACATAGAAAAATGTTTCTATTCAGCTGATGTGCTCAGAGATCTCAATAAACCAATAAGCAAGTAATATCACCATCATTTGGGGTGTTGATAAACTGTTTCACTTTGGAAGCTATCAAGATAGGCATTTGGCTGAGTTTCTTGTTTCTTTCTTGGTTAGAAAGAAACAAACACCTTTTACTTGTGAGGTTTTCAGTTTTCTTATTACCAGTCTGATGAGATTGTATCGTGTTTCTTTGTGATCCTCCATCTTCGAGGTTCTCTTTTAGGTGATTATGCACATTAAAAAGGACATTTTATATTATCTTTTAATGATTTATTCTCTAAAGGGATATAATAAAATATAGTAGAAATTTTAAAAGCTTTTTAAGGGGCATATTTTTTAAACAAAATAAGGAATAAGAGCCATACGTTTCAGTCATTCTATTACCTAGGTTTGTTAGAAGGGAAACTCCAGGGGAAAATATGGTTGTTATATGTCTTTTAATTATACAGTATAAGCATAATTTGGAACATTGTCTTTCAGAACTTAAGGAAGGGAAGAGGAAGGGAACTAACATTTGATGAAAGCCTACCATGTGCCAGGCACTGTGCTAGACACTTTGACATACATTATAGGGTTTATTGTGAGTATTAAATGAGATCATGTATCCCCATTTTACAGATGAGGAAACTGAACTTGCCCCAAGTCACATATCTGGTAAGTGGCACAGCTGGACTAGAACCCAGACTCCAAATCCCATGCTTTTTCTGCTGTACCGTGTTTAAAGCTTGCAAAGAGAGGTATGAAGTTACTGACCAGAGTTGAGAGTCCTAGGAATTTTCTTTCCCATGAAATATTGACACTAAACCTAAACTTTTTTTTCATGTCAGGAGTTAGATGGTTGGAACCACACTGTAATTACAACTCCTCTGTTTCTAAAATGCCAGGGTAGATAAGTAATATTTAAGGGAAGACTTAAGAAATAATGCCTTTTATCAAGAAAGGTCAGTTTGAATAAATATATGGCATCTTATCGGGCTTTCCATGGCTTAGTGTTAAAGACTTAGCTATAATAACAATAGCTAATTATAGTCTTATAATAATAAGATTGCTTATTTTAAACATTCTGAATGGCAGTGGGCTTTTGCAAAACCTTGAGAAGTTCAAAATTTACTTTGTGGTGCACATGTAAACTCACAAAGCACCCATTGTATGCCGAGGACTGTGCTAGAGTCTAGGGTAAAAAGGATATCCCTGACTTGCCTTTAAAGTTTGCTGCCTTAGAATAGAATTAATGTATAAATATCTTTTTCTTATTCTTCTTCAGTCATGAGCTTGAAGCCCCCACTGATGGCCCATTTATTTTCAGAAATAATTTATACAGTGAAATTCTAGCATAAAAAATAATTTGGACACTTTCAGTAGTTAAGATGGAACAGGAATTGGCCTTCATAAGAGTACAGGGATCAGAATGTGTCATCGAAGAATGTAGTATGGTTCTCTGAACTGTGATCCTCAACAGCTAACCTGCTTTAAATCACCACTGCATCCATAACACTGGAAACGAAAGCTAAGATAAAAACTTTTGGATAACTTGTTTCAAAAACAAAACTTTTTGACATTTGGATTTCCTCAAAACAAGAGATTCTCTTTGCCCATATCTTATTAACATGCTTGCTAATGTGATCATATTTGAATATATGGAATTCATCCACTGATACTTATTCAGTGACCATTAGAATAGTACTGTCATATAGATTCGTTGGGATATTACAGAAATTTATACAAATTCCTACTAATTTATACTAATTCCTGTTTCTGGCTTGAACTGATGAGCTGCAAACTGATTTTTGTTGAAGGAGATAAAATGAATATACACTATGTCTGAAAAATTGTAATAAAACCCAGTTTGTTAGCTAACATCCAGAACTAATACATCCAAATATATCATTCCCTTCCAAGTTATCATTTTAAAGCGATATGTTTTCCTGAGCTGTTGCTCAAAATGTTTTAAGAATACTTCTTTTGAAAGTGTCATTGTTCTTCCTGGTGCCAAGTTTGGTCCTTGGAGGGTAGTTTCAGCTTTTGGAAATAGGCACAATTTTAGAACCATTTCTGGTTTTAAGACCAGTGAATGAACTTTACTTTTCGCCTGCAAAGTATTCCTGCCCACCCCGACTTTTTCCTTTTTTGAAAAAATGGTTACTCAAGCATTCTGCTTTAACTTACAGTACAAAAAGTACACACAAAACTCGAACAAGCACAGCAAACCCCTCTGTACCTTTCTATTCATTGTATTGCACTCTTTGTCAGCAGTGTTTGGCAAGAGCAACCCTAGACCGAGGTCTGCATCCCTGCTGCCTGCAAATGTCAGCATAATGACACATGGACTTCTTCTTCGTTGCTGGCCATTGTTCCAATTTTAGAAAGCCTCTGTTGCCTCCAGCGGGTTCCATTGTTTAACCTTTATTATCCCATAGCCACCTTCCCTTGATGTGGATAAAGAGAAAAGGAGAGAACTATGTTGTTCTGTGCACCGTTCTAGCTCCTCTGGCAATATGATTAAAATATTAAAAAAAAAATCTTTAGTAAGTTTACAACTGATTTTTAAAGTTATCTTCTTCAATATTTCAAAAATTTCTATGACACCTAATGAGACATATGTGTGTACAGTATTTTAAATAGTCATGAAAACAAATTTAGGATTTTTCCCAAGTTTATTAATAGAGATTCTGCTGGTGATCATTATATCTATCACAGTTACTGTTTATTCACCATTGTTTATTAAATTATATATAGAAGGAAGAACCTTATAAATGATATTTTTGTAAACCTTATGAAGAATTGAGTGATCTTCACCCAAAGCCCTTTTTTTTTTTTTTTTTTTTTTTTTTTGCGTTACGCGGGCCTCTCACTGTTGTGGCCTCTCCCGTTGCGGAGCACAGGCTCAGCGGCCATGGCTCACGGGCCCAGCTGCTCCGCGGCATGTGGGATCTTCCCGGACCGGGGCACGAACCTGTGTCCCCTGCATCAGCAGGCGGATTCTCAACCACTGCGCCACCAGGGAAGCCCCCAAAGCCATATTTTTATTCTTTCACCTAACTCTTGAGCCCTAGAGGGAAGACACCTGGCATTTACCCAAAAGAAGCACATAGATCAGTTTTCGATTAACATTTTAAACTGCTTGGCTATTTTCAGTGATAATATTCTACTTAAGTGAAAAAAGTCTCTGTCTCCCTTTGGGTAAAATTTTGTTTCTTACTCAATAGGTATAATACATTTTAATGACATACAGCAGTGAACCATTTCATATTTTGATTGGGATTTAGATCAGACCAATTTTTATAGGATTTTATAGGATTTTTTAACCTTTTTCTTGCATTTAGCTTTGAGAGAGCATGTATTTTGTAATATCTCATCAAAACGTCAAATTAATTCTGGACCATACATTCTCAAAGTTGACACATTGGTGGTAGAAACATTTTTAATCACTTAAATCCATCTGTCCTTTCTAGGAACCTGTGTTTATTGCAGTAGATAGACAAATTTTGAAATTAAATTATTACACTTTGGGACTTTTAGTATTCAATCTGAATACTAAATAAATATTTAAATCTGTCATTTAACTGTGATTATACTATAATTAGAAAATGCGTTTTAAAAAATGAATACTTAGAAATGTATTATTATCCCAAGAAATCTAAGAAAGACAAAAATTATCCTTCCCTAGAGAAACCAGGTTTAAGTAGAGCTTTCCTGTTTCTTATTTTGTCCTTGTTTTTAAGCTGAAAATACAGTAAGCTAGTATTTTCCTTCCAGTACCAGTACCAGTACCAGTCATCACCTGTTAATAAGACTTGCACTTAAAGACATTCAGGAACTGTTTCAGGCATGCTGCAGGGTTTAGGAAAATCTCTTAGCTGGGGTATTCAGAGGATGGAGATGTTCTTCTTAATTAAAATGTTTGCAGTGGTGTGCTAGGGCCAGCTCCCACTCATTTGCTGGAGCCAATTATTAAGTTTTCAGGATTTTTATGAACTGGTTGCAAAAACAGATATTATTAAAAACTAAAGACATAAATACATATATATTTAACAAATTACATTAAAAACAACATTAATAAATACTTAGAACTCATCATTTCTAATAATTGTATCTATGCTCTTGAGGTTATTTACATCTATTTTGTCTGTATGGTGTGCCACTTATTGTTGTATGTCTTTCCAACTCTACATTTAGTGAAGTCTTATCGGTAGCTTGAAATTGGCCATGGTGAAAGCATTTACATCATGGGAATGATAAACACTACGGACCAGGGCTTTTTTTTCCCCCTTAGAGAGCTGGTGGTTAAATATTTATCAGCACACCACTGATTTTAGGCTAAATGAACTATCAGTTGAAAAGCCTGTCTACTTTAGCCTTTGATAAAAACCTTTCAATTAAATGTATAGAGCATGCTGAGTATCATTGTTCCAAATGCTGAAGGGATCTTTGATACCTAAAATTTCTATAATGCTCAGAATAATCATCTTAAACATTAGCAAGCTCACCTCTTAAAACATGTAAAAAGAAGTATGTTATTTCCAGGTCAATTTTACGTAAAATATCAAGTCATAAGTTGTTTATATAACGTGATATTTTGTTTCATTGCAGCCACCACTGGTGACATGCCGACTTACCAGATCCGAGCTCCAACTACTGCTTTGCCACAGGGAGTAGTGATGGCTGCCTCGCCGGGAAGCCTGCACAGTCCCCAGCAACTAGCAGAGGAAGCAACACGCAAACGAGAGCTGAGGCTAATGAAAAATAGGTAAGATGTTTCACTAGAAACCGCAACCACTTAGGGGACATATCATTTATTACTGTGGGGCTTTTAAAAAATTAACTTTTCCTCAGCTATTTCTCCCAAGTTACATGTTGTGTGGCATTTTATGTGGGCTTGTGCTCTGCATGTTCTAAGTAAGTCTTCTAGTCAGAGTTCCAGGCATGAAACTGTTTCATCAGCAGGCCGTACATCCTCATGTGTTTTAGGGTAATGTCTAAAAGGTACATTCATTTTTTTTTTTTTTTTTTTTTTTGCGGTACACGGGCCCCTCACTGTTGTGGTGTCTCCCGCTGCGGAGCACAGGCTCCGGACGCTCAGGCTCCAGACGCACAGGCTCAGCAGCCATGGCTTACGGGCCCAGCTGCTCCACGGCACGCGGGATCCTCCCGGACCGGGGCACGAACCCGTGTCCCCTGCATCGGCAGGCGGACTCTCAACCACTGCGCCACCAGGGAAGCCCGATACATTCATTTTTTAACTGATAATGGAAGGACTTTATTACAAATAAAGATTCATTTTGTACTTGGTATTTACTTTGTGAAGTAGGTGATACGTATAATTTTTAGCTTCTTTGTGAGCAAAATAAATCTGAGTGTGAGTTCAGAATTTTCTAAGTCTTTTACATGTAGTTTTCTTTTATCTATTTTGTAACTTTGTTTTTTCTCTATTATACCCAAGTACAATCTATTTTGAAAAATTCTAGCTGGGGACAAGTACAAAGCAAGAGGAAGAGTTAAAATTACCCACAGCCCCACCGCATAGAGATGCCTCCTATCGTACATACGCTTCCAGTTCCCTCTCTCATTTTCTCACGTGTTCTTGCACATTTCATTGGCTAGAAATAAACAAGAGAGCCCCTAGGTGCACGGGATTCTGAGAAGGGTCTATTTTAGCTTCCAAATTTCAGTTTCAGAGCAGGACAAGAGAAAAGCAGATGATAAATGGCTCTTCGGTTGCTCAGTGTGTGCTGAGCAAGTTTTCAGTGCTTGTTTCTACCGTTTTTTTGTGGGTTTTTTTGCGATACGTGGGCCTCTCACTGTTGTGGCCTCTCCCGTTGCGGAGCACAGGCTCCGGACGCACAGGCTCAGTAGCCATGGCTCACGGGCCCAGCCGCTTCGCGGCATGTGGGATCTTCCCGGACCGGGGCACAAACCCGTGTCCCCTGCATCAGCAGGCGGACTCTCAACCACTGTGCCACCAGGGAAGCCCTCTACCATTTTTTTTTTTTAACTCACACATAGCTTTCACATGAGAGTAGGTCTGGTTATTCTCCCTTACTTTACAGATGAGAAACTGAGGTTCAGAGAGGTCAGGTAACAAGCTGATTAAGATCACACAGCCCAAACTGGACAGAACCTGGAACTGCAGTCAGGCCGTCTTTCCCCAGAGCCCACCCTGCACTAACACCAGGTCACCTCATAGAGACCCCGGTGTCAGCTGCAGATTTAGCTCTATGGAGAGTATGTAGGATTTACTTATTAATGTCAAAGACCTCTTACACATTCTCTCAGCTAAATTCCTTAGCTGGCATTCATAATAGATACTTAATTGTATTTCTGCCAATCCAGCTACAGTTGTTATTTCTTTAATAACCTTGTCAGCTTTTCCTCTTTGCCATGTACTTCCTCTCCATGCTAAGGGTATATCCAGACCAATGCAAGGCCTGAAAATGGAGCTAACTATTAATAGAAGAAACAGGTGTCTTCCTTAGCCGAGACTACTTAGGAATGTACCACCTACTGGTGTGGCCATCCAGAGCTTTGTGCCTGGAATATTTTGACTCTGGTAACATGCATGCAGGCGCATGAGACACGAAGTATCCATACTCACGAGAAATAGCACAGCTTGGTAAATTACACTTGAAACATTAGACATCCCACAACACAGCTATTCGACATTTAAAATTTCATTTAGTAGTAACTTGTTTTGTAAAATGACCATCTATCTTCCTTCCAGACCTAGAATTTAATATAATGATTTAATCACAAAAACCTTGGTGTTCAGAAATGTATTTTTGTTTCTTTGTGGAAGAGTTGAATTGTGTTCCCAAACTGGCAAACGTATAAGTGTGCTTGGATTTATTCTTGGCATTGCCGTGTGCATGATTTAGATTAAATTCATCTGTGTTTATCAGATTGTGTTCACTTTTACACTGTTAATGTTTCTGTTAACCAGTTAAGAAGTCTGAGAACCTTTCACGTTCACAGGGTGATGGCTTTGTTCTTGGCTGGGGAGTAGGGCTCGATCTTTTCCTGCAGTTCATTGGGATTTCAAGGGCTCTCTTCTGCTGACCCTTGCTTCCCACAGAGAAAACACAGATAACCAGTTGTTAGTGAGCATCAACTATCCTAAAAATAAAACAGAATTGGCCACATGTGTTGCATGTGTCACTCCTAGTCCAGAATTGCAGCAGTGCTAACTGGCATTACAGTAACTGGCGATTAGACGTTCAACACAACTTTTGCTTATACATATTTGAATTACCTGTTTCAATGTAGGCTTTTTGATATGATGGGTGCGCCAAAGGCAGTTATTCTCAAAGGAACACTCCAAAATAAAGCTGTTATCAGAGGGTATATTCTCTAGAGGAGTTCAATGATGTAGTAGCCACCCCCTCCCACCCTGAAAAGAAGGAGAAAGAAAGAAAATGTTGGCCATGTCCATTGTATTTTGGCAGGGTTATGTGTGAAAATGACTAACTCAGCTCCTCTGTTTGTTTGTGTGTGTTGCTTTGGCTGCTGGTCTGGCCTTTCTCCGGGCGTGTCTGCAGTGCTTTAAATCCTGGTTAGCAGATGCATCTCTCGCGTCCTTTCCATGACTTCAGTTGTGGTGTTCTCACATTTCTGGATTTAAGTTATCTGAATTATTGAGGGTTGTATTCTGTACCCTCTCTTCTCTCCTTCCTTAGTTTTCAGAAGCAGAGTCCCTTCTATTTTGGTTTATGAAAATGTGCATGATTTGTTTATTGTTATTCTTATCCATGTTGTTTTCTAGCCGACAAATTGTTGGCTTGCAGTCATGATTGATCTTGTTTTACTGAGATTTAGTCTTGAAGAATTAAAATCTCCAGTGCTGACACTGGTTTCTAAGGATTAATTTTTCTAATCATTTTTGATCAAATAAAGTTAACTCATTGTGATGGAATATGTGGCTTTTGGTGGATAAAAATAATTAAGAGAATTGAAAAGATCTGTAAATGTTTTTGTAGAAATTCCACTTGGGGATGTGGTCCTATCGTTTCGGTTACTGAAAATCTTGCTGGTCACTGTGACCATGGGACGTGTGCCCTAAGAAAACACCATTTACAACGGATGCCGGGCGAATTGTTGTGCTCTGCCGTCGTTCCTGCTGTCTTAGGGTAACCTCCCAATGAGGCATGTGCTCGGTTACGACTGTTGTGCGGCTCCGTGCGGACATCCCCAAGGACTGACCGGCAGTTGAGTCTGGGGGGCAGAGACTCACAAGCCGCTCTGGATTGTGCTGAGAGGTTGTTCCTGTTGTCATTTGCCTTGTGTTGGTTCCAGGGAAGCTGCCCGGGAGTGTCGCAGGAAGAAGAAAGAATATGTCAAATGTCTTGAAAACCGTGTGGCTGTGCTTGAAAACCAGAACAAGACTCTCATTGAGGAACTCAAGGCCCTCAAAGATCTTTACTGCCGTAAAGCAGAGTGACTTTGACTTGGGCCTTGTTTGCCCAGAGCTCTAATCAAGGCAGGAGATGCAGCAGTCTTACTAATTGCCATGTGGACTTGTGGAAGGGATGCTTGTGACCCTTCAGAACCCAGTTTGGCTTAGGGTTTGGAATCGCATTGGGAATGTTGTCCCAGGATTTGGAACACCACGATCACATTTACCAAGCTTACTTCAACCTCCCTGTCAGTAGCATGCATGTGAAAAAAAAGTTTTGTTTTTGCCCTTTTGCTTCTACTCTCTTATAGGGAAGCTGCTAAAGAATGTCGACGTCGAAAGAAAGAATATGTCAAATGTCTGGAGAGTCGAGTTGCAGTGCTGGAAGTTCAGAACAAGAAGCTCATAGAGGAACTGGAAACCTTGAAAGACATTTACTCTCCTAAAACAGATTAGTAGAAATATTAAACTATGAACTGATTGCAATATGTACAGTTGCTTTTGAAGGCAATACAATATAAAGCCAGCAAGAATTATGGCTTTTTTTTTCCCTTTATCATTCATCGTATTTTCTAATCTCTAACATTCCCAAACTGCTTCACTGTACGTAGTTAACTCTTAGCTGTAACTTCAATTTTTTAAGAGAGGCAAACTGTAAAAAAAAAAAATTCTTAAAATGCAACATTTGTAAGGCTTGTTCCAGTGCCACATATTTGCAGTTCCCGATCTCTGTGTCATGAACAGTGTCCTATGCAATAAAAATTTTTTGCAGGTCTTTAAAAATCATTTTAGGAAAGGATGATCAAAGATAATGCATCCAGCAGTACAATAAAAGTAAACCACAAAAAATACCTCAGGAAAGAACTGAAAGAAAGAAAGAATTGAAAGAATCTAATGACATGCCTATGTGAAAATAATAGCCTATAAATGAATTTATGGCATTTGCAGATTTTTATATTGGTTGCTTTGTAAAGAAAATATTGTATTGCTGTCCTTGAATGCCATAGTTGAAGAGAGTTTTTAATAGAACCATGTTGGTTACACTTTGTAGTGTTTGGTGCTCATTTAACTATCTGAACATATACTACAGTTTTTACTCTTGTGTAACATAAAAGATCTTGCAGAAGTTTTTAGTGTCGGTTTGCTATTACATGATGAACATTAACGCAAATTTTAATATCTGTCCTGATTTAAAGGTTTAAGTTAGAATTGTATTTGCATACCGTCAAGGGGGGGGTCCACTGCCGATTTCCACAGTGGGTCGTGATCTCCGCAGTGTTCTTTCTGCCATCTAATCAGAAGCTCGGCCCCAGGGCTTTTACACAGAAGAGCAGCTATGAGAGGTTCAGCTGGTATGATGGAGTAGGCCTTTCTGCAGATGGTCTGGAAATCTCCTGCTGGTGGCCCTCTATTTTGAGTTTTGGCTAACAACCATAGGAGTTTTGTTTTTTGTGTTTTATAAATTTATTTATTTATTTTTGGCTGCGTTGGTCTTCGTTGCTGCGCGCGGGCTTTCTCTAGTTGCAGCGAGCGGGGGCTACTCTTCATTGCGGTGCACGGGCTTCTCACTGCGGTGGCTTCTCTTGTTGTGGAGCACAGGCTCTAGGCACGTGGGCTTCAGTAGTTGTGGCTCACAGGCTTAGTTGCTCTGATACATGTGGGATCTTCCCAGACCAGGGCTCGAACCCGTGTCCCCTGCATTGGCAGGCAGATTCTTAACTACTGCGCCACCAGGGAAGTCCCAACCATAGGAGTTTTAAAGTAAAAACTAAAACAACCCAAAATTTTATTTTCCACTTCAAAACAGCTACTTTTAGGTCAAACATTTTTAGTCTGCACATTCAGATGAAATTCATTACATGGGGTGATTACTGGTATCCACATTTCATCCTGCTTTTATAATAAAAAACTTCAAGGTATAAGCCCAAAGCCCTAACCACAAGATGCTCTGTCATCTCATTCTCCGGTGGGACATATGTTGAAGGCCTCCTGTGGGCTAGACTTGCTGCATTTTCTGCTGTGACTCCTGACCTGTTAAGGCTGCCCCTCCCCTAGTTTCAGTAGTGGAGCTGGTCATTGTGTGGAGCTGTGTGTTGCGGGGTAGAGAGCAGGAGGCCGTCGTGCAGAGTCTAAGTGCTATCCCCACACCGTCATCCCCTTCCCTTATCTGCAACTCCCAGGAGGTCGGGCGGGCATGCCGTTTGGGGCTTTCTCTAGAAATACTTATTCATCCTACAGAGTCTGAGCTCTGAATATCTTATATCTCAATTTTTGTCTTTTGTTCTACAGAGAAGTAAGATGAGGAAAGAAGACAAGAAAGAAAAGAGGAAAGGAAAACCCCAGGTTTCAGGTGAAGGAAAATGGTGCTTTGTACTCACACATTCATCGTTCACACAGTTCACTCATCCTTTCATTCAGTTTATCAGTCAGTCAGTCACTGTAAATGACGTGTGCTCAGAATGTGGACACCGAGAGGGCAACCCAGGGATGTCGAGGCAGGAGACGCTCTGTGTTAGAACTGGAGGAAGCTGTAGGCAAGGTCAGATGAACTCTTCCTGCAGGAGGCAGACTTGGAAGTGAGTGGTACTGCTGGGGGGTGGGGGCAGAGTGGTGCATCCAGATGGGGTACAGAGCAGGCACGCCCCAAAAGGAGCTGGAGTCAAGGAGATGGGGGAGGTGAAGTTAGGACTCACCAGGGGTTGGTTTGGTGTAACAGAGAGCGTGCGTGCATATGTGTACCCCACTCTGTCGTCTCAGGGGAAGGAGATTGCATCTGACTACTTGGGGCCCTACATAGCTGATGTCCCCCCTTCTCCACGGTGGCTTAAACAGTGAGGAAATGTTATCACCTCACAAAACCCCAGGCGCAGAGGTGGGAGATTCAGTGTCTCAACCCGGCCTCACGACCGTTGGCTCCCTGTGTAGCTGGTCCCCCGATCCGGATATTGCTGCCCGGGTGCAGGCACCAGGGGGGCAGCTGGCAGCTCCTCTTCCGTTTGTCCTGTCTTAAGAGCAAAGGGAAACCTGCACAGAAGACCTTCAGCAGTAGACGCCCATCATACTCCTTCTGTAACTGCTCGCTGGCAAGGAGAGTGGAATTAAAAGCTCTGGATTACTAGTGAGGATTCAACCCCTGGGGTGGGGAGGGTTCCAGGCTTCTGCGAAGCATATGGCCAATCGGTGCAGAATAGAACTGGGTTCTGCAAGACCAGGGTGTGGGCAGCTGGCGGCGTCTGCCATACGGATGATGTTTGAGGCCGCGGCTGGTGGGGAGATGGGAAAAGCTGTGTGACTCGGGGCTGGAGCCAGGCTGTCGGAGCCGCACGGGACTCCTCCAGATTCCGGCTCATCTGATTTGTCCCTGGAAGCAGACCTTTTGCTGCTAGATTAGCATGATTCGCTAGGTCTCCACCCAGCCTTAGCAGATGCTGCCTACAGCCTCCTGGTGGCCAGAGCGAGCCGTATGTTGGAAGCCGTGTGAACATGGCTCATCTTGTGCAACAGTGTTGCGTAGAGTCCAGAGCTGTCACTGCATCTGTGGCTTTTTTTTAATCCTAAGAGTTTCCGCATCTGGACTTCTGGAGATAGAAATTACTGATCCTGGGTCAGGGGATTAGACCACTTCTGCCCACAGCCCTGCAGTTATGGGGTGCACGGGGGAGGCACGTGAAGCTCGCCTTTCAGCTCACCAGCTCCCCGGAGGGAAGGTGTAACCTTTTAAAAATACAAATTGTGGACTTGCATGGCGGTCCAGTGGTTAGGGCTCTGCGCTTCCATTGCGGGGGGCATGGGTTCCCTCCCTGGTTAGGGAACTAAGATCCCACGTGCTGCGGGGAGCGGCCATAAATAAATAAAAATACAAATTGTCTCTTTTTAGTTTTCAAAAATCAACATGTTAAAAAATAGTTTAATTTTTAATATTGGTAAGATGTACTTGAGGTTCAAAATTCAAAGTAAAAAGTCTGTCTCCCATCCCTGGCTCCAAGCCACCCGGGAGGCAACCACTGTCACCAGTTTCCTTTTTGTGAAAGAGATTCACCTGTTTCCTTAGATTCCTGTCCCATCTTCAGGGCTGTGGGATGAGGAGTTTCTGGGAAGAGACACAGGGAGTCAGCGTGTTCATTCCTTCAAGTCTACAAGTGACAAGGGGTCCAGGAGGAGGGGACCAGGGGCCCTGGCAACACTGGCCCTTTGCTGGCACTTCCTAGACTCTTCCGTTACGTCCTGAGTCCTGTGGATGCTCTAACCACGCAGTTGTCATCATCAGAAGTAATTGCTGCCGTTCACTGAATGCTTTCCCTGTGCCAGGCACCAAACCGTGCACCCTACGGGGCTTATCACACCTAATTCTCGTCAGTGTTGGTGCTTTTATCATCATCCCCATCTTGCAGATGAGGAAGCAGGCTTGGAGAAGGTAAGTAACTTGCCCAAGGTCACAAAGCTGTTAAGGCTCAGGGCCAAGAGCAAAGCCGGCAGGGAGCAAGGGAGCCGGGACCCAAAGCAGGAAGGTGGCCGGAGGGGGTGTGTGCTGGCCAGGTAGGTGGTTGGTGGAGACAGTTCTGTGGTCCAAGCGGGTGGACTTAAGAGCACCCGAACGTTTCCTGTTCTAACGGAAAAAAGCAGGCATCCTTTCTCTCTGCTGTTTAAAATCCATGACGCCGATCAGGAGAAAATGATCCTGCAGTTTTAAGGACTAGCTGTTGGGATATCAATCAAAGCTACAGATGTACACATTGAAATAGAATCCTCAAGCTAAAAGAGGTCATAAAGGTATAACTTACTCCTTTAATTTTATAGGCAAGGAAACCAGATTTTAGGTTGATTTACTTAAATGTTTATAGTTATTGGGAATGGAGAGACTCAGAACTCTTAACTAGTGTAGTCATCTTTATATCCCCATGATGCCTCTCTTTTTCTATAAACTGGGTTTTCGACCAGCTTTTGGTAAAAGCATAGCTTTCTAGAAAACATTAGCTCTTGTTGTCCCTGAAACAACGGGAGGACGCTGGACCCAATGGGAGGATGCAGGACCCTGCTGGACCCATCGATTGCTGACACACGGCACAATGTCTCTAGAACAGCTGGCTCTTAATGAGGCTCGTGATGGGTCCTGTTTTTACTGTCTGGTGAGCTCTGGGAAGCACTGACATGGCAGACTAGTGTCAGGCTTGACTTGAGAATAAATTTTTAAATTCTTACCTTTTATTTATTCATTCATTCATTCATTTGTGGCTGTGCCGCTTGGCTGGTGGGATCTTAGTTCCCCAACCATGGATCAAACTGGGGCCCAAGGCAGTGAAAGCACTGAGTCCTAACCACTGGGGAATTCCCAAATTCTTCCCTTTCAAAACACAGTAACTATTGGTACACTTTTGAGGAAGTAAGTAGCCCAGATAAGGAGGCTCTTAATGAAAATATGATTTTTATTTATTTTATAATTTTTGGGCCATGCAGTTCCCTGACCAGGTATTGAACATGGAACCGCATCAGTGGAGGCGTGGAGTCCTAACCACTGGACCGCCAGGGAGTTCCCTGAAAGTGGGCTTTTTAGATAGAGGACAACATGAGTGTGCCCATGTGTCTATTTGTGTTTATCATTCCCTGTGTTGAGATTTGGTTCAGCAGCTCTGGACGTTCCTATCTCTGGCCAGTACCATGCCTGTTTCTGCAGACACTCATTTTGGAGAACACTGACCACGTGGTCTGGGTCAGGCCTTACCCCATCTCCCTCTAAGCCATGGTTGCCCTTGAGTGGCTGTTCCTAGCCTGCATTTATTGAGCACACAAGATGGTTTAATGCCACAGCCCTACATAGTGTATGTGCTGTTTCTGTAGTTCCTTTTCTTTGAAATATTCTTAGTCTATGAAGACTCCAAAAACTCGTGGGTGGGCTCGTTCTCTGTCTAGCTGTGACCCGCCGAGGCAGCGCGGCGGCATGGGAACGGGAGCCTTGCCCTGCTACTGCAGCACTAGGGTGTCAGTTGGTCCCGCCCAGAACACTTCAGTTCTGCCCTGCAAGGATAGATATATTCAATAACTGATTGGTGTGTCCCTTTAATGTAAGAAAATGGAAACTGAACAGCCAGAGGAAACCTTTCCCAGCACCGAAATCAATGGGGAATTTGGTAAGCGCCCTGCTGAAGATATGGAAGAGGAACAAACTTTTGAAAGATCTAGAAACACTGATGAGATGGTTGAGTTAGGCATTCTGCTTCAGAGCAAGAATGCTGGGGCAGTGATTGGAAAAGGAGGCAAGAATATTAAGACTCTCCATACAGACTACAATGCCAGTGTTTCAGTCCCAGACAGCAGTGGCCCCGAGTGCATATTGAGTATCAGTTCTGATACTGAAACAGTTGGAGAAATTCTGAAGAAAATCATCCCTACCTTGGAAGAGGGCCTGCAGTTACCATCACCCACTGCAACCAGCCAGCTCCCGCTCAAATCTGATGCTGTGGAATGCTTGAATTACCACCACTATAAAGGAAGTGACTTTGACTGCGAATTGAGACTGTTGATTCATCAGAGTCTGGCTGGAGGAATTATGGGGCTCGAAGGCGCTAAAATCAAAGAACTTCGAGGAACACTCAGACAACAATCAAGCTTTTCCAGGAACGTTGTCCTCAATCCACTGACAGAGCTGTTCTTATTGGAGGAAAGCCTGATAAGGTTGTAGAGTGCATAAAGATCATCCTTGATTTTATATCCGAGTCTCCCATCAAAGGACGTGCTCAGCCTTAGGATCCCAATTTTTACGACGAAACCTATGATTATGGTGGTTTTACAATGATGTTTGATGACGGCCGTGAACGTCCCGTGGGATTTCCCATGCCGGGTAGAGGCGGTTTTGACAGAATGCCTCCTGGCCGGGGTGGGCGTCCCATGCCTCCATCCAGAAGAGATTGTGATGATAAGAGCCCTCGCCGAGGACCTCCTCCACCTCCTCCTGGACGAGGGGGCCGGGGTGGTGGCAGAGCTCGGAATCTTCTTCTTCCTCCACCACCACCACCTAGAGGAGGAGAGCTAATGGCCTATGACAGAAGAGGGAGACGTGGAGACCGTTATGATGGCATGGTTGGTTTCAGTGCTGATGAGACCGGCGACTCTGAAGTAGATACCTGGAGCCCATCAGAGCGGCAGATGGCTTATAAACCACAGGGTGGCTCTGGATATGATTATCCCTATGCAGGGGGTCGTGGCTCATATGGTGATCTTGGTGGACCTATTATTGCTACACAAGTAACTATTCCCAAAGACCTGGCTGGATCTATTATTGGCAAAGGTGGTCAGTGGATTAAACAGATCTGTCATGAGTCAGGAGCTTCGATCAAAATTGATGAGCCTTTAGAAGGATCCAAAGATCGGATCGTTACCATTACAGGAAAGAACACGGGACTAGATACAGAATGCACAGTATTTGCTGAGCAGAACAGTGTGAAACAGTATGCAGATGTTGAAGCATTCTAATGCAAGATATTTTTTCTTTTTTATAGTGTGAAGCAGTATTCTGGAAAGTTTTTCTAAGACTAGTGAAGAACTGAAGGAGTCCTGCATTTTTTTTTTTTTTTATCAGCTTCTGTTTAAAAAGCCAACATTCCTCTGCTTCATAGGTGTTCTGCATTTGAGGTGTAGTGAAATCTTTGCTGTTCACCAGATGTCATGTTTTAGTTCCTTACGAACAGCGTTGGGGGTTGGGGGCGGGTGTGCAAAAACATTGAAATTTTGAAACAGCAGCGGAGTGAGTGAATTTTAATTTTTGTTCATTGTTGGTGGTTTTAAAAAAAAATCCCCCCATGTAATTATTGTGAACGCTTTGCTTTGTGGACACTGTAACATTTCGGGGGTGGGATAGGGAGGAAAAGTAACAATAGTCCGTATGTCCCTGGCATCTATTCAGAGCAGTGTGCAGAATGTAATGCTCTTTTGTAAGAAACGTTTTATGATTTTTTTTTTTTTTTTTTCTGTGCAGTACGCGGGCCTCTCACTCTTGTGGCCTCTCCCGTTGCGGAGCACAGGCTCCAGACGCGCAGGCTCAGTGGCCATGGCTCACGGGCCCAGCCGTTCCGCGGCATGTGGGATCTTCCCGGACCGGGGCACGAACCCGTCTCCCCTGCATCGGCAGGCGGACTCTCAACCACTGCGCCACCAGGGAAGCCCCCGTTTTATGATTTTTAAAGTAAATTTAGCGAACGTAAAAACAAAAACAAAACCTCATGGGTGATATTTTCTGCCATGGACTCTCCAAGTCCAAAGCCCGAGGAAGGTAGGGGGGGTAAAAGGAGTTTTCTCTGATCTAGTTTAGTAAATTATGTGCATAGTAACTCTGGGAGGTCTTGGGTAAACTATTATGAGGGAGGGGCAATAATTTGACAAGATTTGGAACCCTATGACTATAGGTTTTCCCCAGGAGTATACAGGTACACAGTTACTTGCAAATACAACGAGCTATTTGGTATAGGAACCTTATAAATTAGTTCTAAGTCGTATATTTTTAGCAAATAAATGACTAAGATGAATCAACCACGTATCGGTAAATTGCCAATTTTGCTTATAATTAGTTACTTTAGGTGGTTAAAATATAATGGAAAATGAGACCAAGGTCAAAGAATTCTGCTCACCGTCCTACCTATGGGTGTCACTCAGCCCTGGCGGTGGATGGCATTTTATCAATAGTTCTCATCTTAACCTGTTATCAGACTGTCGGCCTCGTGAGGATCAGCTGAGCATGATCACGTCACTGAAGTTATTGACAATACTGGGAAAATAAGTGTTTCATTCACTGAGGGAGAGCAGTGATGTTTCAGTAGTTAAAATACTAAATATCATATGATATCGCTTATATGTGGAATCTAAAAAAAATGGTACAAATGAACTTATTTACAAAACAGAAATAGAGTCACAGATGTAGAAAACAAACTTATGGTTACTGGGGGGAAAGGGGAGGAGGGATAAACTGGGAGATTGGGATTGACATATACACACTACCATATATAAAATAGAGGGCTTCCCTGGTGGTACAATGGTTAAGAATCCGCCTGCCAATGCAGGGGACATGGGTTCAAGCCCTGGTCCAGGAAGGTCCCACATGCTGCGGAGCAACTAAGCTCGTGCACCACAACTACTGAGCCTGCACTCTAGAGCCCATGAGCCACAACTACTGAGCCCGCATGGCACAACTACTGAAGCCCACGTGCCTAGAGCCTGTGCTCCGCAACAAGAGAAGCCACCGCAATGAGAAGCCCGTGCACTGCAACGAAGAGTAGCCCCCGCTCGCCGCAACTAGAGAAAGCCCGCGCACAGCAAGGAAGACCTAACACAGCCAAAAATAATAAATAAATAAATTTATTTAAAAAAATAAAAAGTAAAAAAAATAAAATAATCAACAAGGACCTACTGTGTAGCACAGGGAACTATATTCAATATCTTATAATAACCTATAATAGAAGAGAATCTGAAAAGTATATATATAAAACTGAATCACTTTGCTGTACAGCAGAAATTAACACAACATTGTAAATCACTATACTCCAATACAAATTAAAAACAAACAAACAAAAAAATACTATATCCTGTTAGATGCTGAGGTCAGCATTTGTCTTGTTATCTTAACTTGAAAGATGAAGAAAATGTGACTGGAGATGGAGGCACTGATGATATTTGGGATCTCTTAGAGGTTAGATTAGTGACACGAAGTAATGATATTGAAGTTGTCTGCCTTTGAACGGTTTCAATTCAGGGACTCTGATATATGAAATTATGAGTAATAAGAGAATGTTAGAAATCACAAATTTTAGAACATTAATCCATTTCATTGTTTGTTTAAGAATGCACATTTTACTATCCTTTTCATCACTTAACCAGCCAGTGTTAAAACACATTTGATTTTCCACAGAGGTTGCAGCTTTTAGACAGTGTGATTTTTTTGCAGGCATGTATAGCTCTGTATTATTTACAAGCTTTCTTTTATCCTTTTATTGAGATGCCTGAATTGGTATTTCCCAGCTGGACTTCGCTGGAGTTTAGACCTTGAAGGGCAGAACGCAAATCTACTTTATCAAGGGTACATAACCTGCCTAACTCGTTCATTTTTCCAGTCAAGAAACATGGCTTACTTCATTAAACGCTGGTGCTCTTGCTCCAGAAATACTCATAGGATTGCAGCAGTTTGGTGGGGGGACAAGGGGGGCAGTCCGCAGACCAGTGTGGGTTCCCAGAGCACCCAGCATGGTGATGAAGGGCGAGGAAGCCTGGGCTGCAGTGTGGACTCTGCAGAGCGGCCGGGTCACCTCCCACCCACCCGGGCAGGCCTCAGCCACCAGAGCACAGGAGGACTTATGTGCAGCGTTTTAGACACAAGGCTTTTTTTTTTTTTAATATTTATTTTTTTATTTTTGGCTGCATTGGGTCTTTGTTGCTGTGCACAGCTTTTTCTAGTTGCGGCAAATGGGGGCTACTCTTGTTGCGGTGCGCGGGCTCTAGGCATGCGGGCTTCAGTAGTTGTGGTGCGCGGGCTCAGTAGTTGTGGCTCACGGGCTCTAGAGCGCAGGCTCAATAGTTGTGGTGCACGGGCTTAGTTGCTCTGCGGCATGTGGTATCTTCCCGGACCAGGGCTCGAACCCGTGTCTCCTGCATTGGCAGGCGGCTTCTTAACCACTGCGCCACCAGGGAAGCCCCAGACAGAAGGCATTTTCACTGTAACTCATCACTCGAATACTTTCTGCCCTGCGCTTTCACTGCCGAGGGCGAGGGTTCAATCCCTGGTTGGGGAAATAGGATACCACAAGCCGCGCGGTGCAGCCAAAAAAAAAAAGAATTCTCTCCTAGTTTTTATGAAATTCTCAAATTACAAATGATACTTTACCATTCTTTATATCACAGGAAGCAAAATAAAACCAAATCAGTTAACTGTAAATGGGCATGAACCATCTTAGTGGAGTGATGGAAGTGTTCTAAATCTAGATTGTGGTGATAATTGCACAACTAGGTAAATTTGCTAAAAATCATTGAATTGTACACTTATAGGAACTGTGGTATGTGAATTACATCTCAGTAAAGTTACTCACAGAGCCCAAATTAGTTGCAGTGCATCATATGACCACAGAATGTCAGCAAAGATTTTTCCATAAACCTATCTCCAAGGGGGACATAATCAACCACGGCTGTGGCTGCTGCCCTTCACCACAGAAATTCCTCTGTCCTGGGTCTCAGGGGCTTGAAGTTACCAAACACCAGAGTCAGGTATTAGGAATAAGGAAATATTTTCAAATATTGGCTTATGCAAATCTACAATGATCGGAGCTATCAAATCGTTTAATCCATGATATATACAATTAAGTAAAACTCACACCACAATAATCTTCAATAAGCAAACTAGAAATTCAGTCCTATTGGAAATATTAAAGTCCTTTAAAACTAGTTTTGGACTAATTATACGTTCTAGTAAATATTATACAAACTTTAAAAAATTTATTTTCTTTTTTTCATTTTTTTGTTTTGTTTTATTTATTTATTTTAATTGGGCCATGTATCTTTTTTTTTTTTTTCCCCGTCCGCATGGCATGCAGGATCTTAGTTCCCCGACCAGGGATTGAACCCGTGCCCTCAGAGCATTTAGTATCCCAGACCTCACTGTCTCATGACTTTGATTTCAAAGCTTTCAAGTCAGGCAGTGGTTATTTTTAACAATTCATCCTGGGGGGAATTCCCTGGCCACCCAGTGGTTAGGACTCCATGCTGTCACTGCTGAGGGCCTGCGCTCCACCCCTGGTCGGGGAAATAACATCCCACAGGCCTTGTGGAGCGGCCAAAAATAAAAATAAATAAAAAGAAAAAAAAAATTCATCCTGACTAAAAGAACTACAGCAACAAAACCAAAAGCAATGTTACAGATGATACAGCGTGTAGAATGAATAATGGCTGTCTGTTGTAATGGAGGACTCATGGCTGATACAGCTCTTCCACTAACTCCCTGGGTCACTTAACCAGCCCAACCTCTGTTCCTCTGCTTTGACCTTGGCATTTAGTGATACTGTGAAGAAAACGGCTGACCCTCAAATTTCTAAGAAGAGTAAATACAAGTAATATTTCATCAGACCCTATAGTTTCTTATCCCTGTGAGCACAGTTTCTACATTCTTGGTACTGAAGTCATTAACCCAAGAAAGCATCGTTCAGATTGCCTGTAACCGGAGTTCACGAGCGAAATGGCCGTAATGAAGGCAGAGGCATCTACTTTGATCTGGTTCACCTAGGTTAAGATTTTGACACATTAAGACTTTATTTAGACGAATGTTACTTCACTTACACTTATTTATAAGTATGCTCAAAATGTGACTGACTGAAAATTTTCCAGCTCACAAGTCTCCTCCCTTCTTCATCTTAACATAGCTGCACTAAGAGGAAGTATTGGCAGCCTAGAAGTGGCTGTGGTTTTCAGTGTTTTAGGAGGTTTACCTTCCCATAATCCGATATACTGTTTTTACGTTCTTGAAAGATATAAATTAGTAATGAGAGAGAGAGAGACTGTACTCCTTTTAGAAGATTTCTCCATGTTAATTAGTTATTTGAAAGGTTTTATTGATTACTTTCTTTAACTGAAAAGGAGTTCGATGGAAATTTTTTAAATTGTACTTTTTAAATTTACATTTTTAATGTAAAATATAATAGCCATAAAAATCAAAGTTTAGTGACTTCCCTGGCGGTCCAATGGTTAAGACTCCAGGTTTCTACTGCAGGGGGCACAGGTTCAATCCCTGGTCAGGGAGCTAAGATCCTGTATGCCATGCAGCACGGGCAAAAAAAAAAAAAGGATACATGGCTCAACTTAAATAAATAAAACAATGAAAAAAAGAAAAAAACATTTTTTTAAAGTTTGTATAATGTTTACTAGAACGTATAATTAGTCCAAAACTAGTTTTAAAGGACTTTAATATTTCCAGTAGGACTGAATTTCTAGTTTGATTATTGAATATTATTGTGGTGTGAGATTTTTTACTTAATTGTATATATCATGGATTAAACGATTTGATAGCTCCGATCATTATAGATTTGCATAAGCCAATATTTGAAAATATTTCCTTATTCCTAATACCTGACTCTGGTGTTTGGTAACTTCAAGCCCCTGAGACCCAGGGCAGAGGAATTTCTGTGGTGAAGGGCAGCAGCCACAGCCGTGGTTGATTATGTCCCCCTTGGAGATAGGTTTATGGAAAAATCTTTGCTGACATTCTGTGGTCATATGATGCACTGCAACTAATTTGGGCTCTGTGAGTAACTTTACTGAGATGTAATTCACATACCACAGTTCTTCTTAAGTGTACAATTCAATGATTTTTAGCAAATTTACCTAGTTGTGCAATCATCACCACATCTAGATTTAGAACACTTCCATCACTCCACTAAGATGGTTCATGCCCATTTATAGTTAACTAGTTTGGTTTTATTTTGCTTCCTGTGATATAAAGAATGGTAAAGTATCATTTGTAATTTGAGAATTTCATAAAAACTAGAATTCTTTTTTTTTTTTTTTTTTGGCTGCACCGCGCGGCTTGCAATATCTTAGTTCCCCAACCAGGGATTGAACCCTCGCCCCCAGCAGTGAAAGTGCAGGGCAGAGTCCTAACCACTGGACGGCCAGGGAGGTCCCAGAGAGAATTCTATTTTTTTTTTTTAACCTGTGTTAGGTCTTCGTTGCTGCGCGTGGGATTTCTCTAGTTGCAGAGAGCGGGGCTGCTCTTCGTTGCGGTACGTGGGCTTCTCATCCCGGTGGCTGCTCTTGTTGTGGAGCACGGGCTCTAGACACGTGGGCTTCAGTAGCTGTGGCGCATGGGCTTAGTTGCTTCATGGCATGTGGGATCTTTCCTGACCAGGGCTCGAACCCATGTCCCCTGCATTGCAGGCGGATTTTTAACCACTAAGCCACCAGGGAAGTCCTGTTTTTTTCCCCCCCATTTTTATCGCAGTACAATTGCTTTAAAATGTTGTGTTGGCTGTACAACAAAGTGAATCAGCTCTATATATACATATATCCCCATATCCCCTCCCCCTTGAGCCTCCCTCTCACCCGCCCTCTAGGTGGTCACAAAGCACCGAGCTGATCTCCCTGTGCTATGCAGCAGCTTCCCACTAGCTATCTATTTTACATTTGGTAGTGTATATATGTCAGTGCTACTGTCTCACTTCGTCCCAGCTTCCCCTTCCCCCACCCCCCCGTCCTCAAGTCCGTTCTCTATGTCTGCATCTTTATTCCTGCCCTGTCACTAGGTTCATCAGTACCGCTTTTTTAGATTCCATATATGTGTGTTAGCATACGGTATTTGTTTTTCTCTTTCTGACTTACTTCACTCTGTATGACAGACTCTAGGTCCATCCACCTCACTACAAATAACTCAATTTCATTCCTTTTTATGGTGGAGTAATATTCCATCGTATATATGTGCCACATCTTCTTTATCCATTCATCTGTCTATGGACATTTAGGTTGCTTCCATGACCTGGCTATTGTAAATAGTGCTGCAATGAACATTGGGGTGCATGTGTCTTTTTGAATTATGGTTTTCTCTGGGTATATGCCCAGTAGTGGGATTGCTGGGTCATATGGTAGTTCTATTTTTAGTTTTTTAAGGAACCTCCATACTGTTCTCCATAGTGGCTGGATCAATTTACATTGCCACCAACAGTGCAGGAGGATTCCCTTTTCTCCACACCCTCTCCAGCGTTTATTGTTTCTAGATTTTTTGGTGATGGCCATTCTGACTGGCGTGAGGTGGTACCTCATTGTGCTTTTGATTTGCATTTCTCTAATTATTAGTGATGTTGAGCATTTTGTCATGTATTTGTTGGCCATCTGTATGTCTTCTTTAGAGAAATGTCTATTTAGGTCTTCTGCCCATTTCTGGATTGGGCTGTTTGTTTTTTTGATATTGAGCTGCATGAGCTGCTTGTATAGTTTGGAGATTAATCCTTCGTCAGTTGCTTTGAAAAAAAAATCAGAACTATTGAATCTTTGGTTGAGTACATTTGACATAATCATATGCTTGGGAATGAAGAGCATACTCAGAAATTAAAAGACCCATTGTTATTAAGTCTATTTGGGGATCAAAGAGGTATTTTAAAAAAGCATTATGATTCTCTTCATATCATATTTGCTACTCAAGGATTTGCGTGTGCGTGAAGGCTTGTCTAAACCAAAGAGTCTGGGGACGTCCCTGGTGGCACAGCGATTAAGAATCAGTGCTTCCAATCCAGGGGCTCCGGGTTTGATCCCTGGTCAGGAAACTAGATCCCACATACATGCCACAACTAAGAGTTCGAATGCCACAACTAAGAAGCCTGCCTGCCGCAACTAAGACCTGGCACAACCAAATAAATAAGAGTTTAAAATAACTAAAATAAATAAATAAAATAAACCAAAGGGCCTGATGCCCTTTCCAAGCTGGTGGGGATCCAGGGGAGAAACAGTGCAAAGCTTATTTGTCCCTTCTATTGATCTGGTCCTGAGAAGCTTGGTTTCTATCAATATTAAACTAAAAATCCAACAACAACCCTCACCCCACAATGGACTCTAAAGTACCTTAACACATTGTTGGGTTAAAAAAAAAAATAGAAGAAATGGAATAACTATTGGGACTTAAGGCAAAATCTTCATTGTTTAAATTATATGAATATTTTAATGGAGATGTTTTGTCCCTTATTTGAGTAACTGCTAACTCTGCTGCTTAATTCACGTATTTGGAGAATAGCACCAAGAAGCTGGGCCAGTGTGGGTTGGGCTACACCTACATGTACTTCATTGCCCTTTGTTCTTGCTTTTAATCCAGGTCTTTTCTTTCCCTGGACCATCCATCAGATGTGGAGATAAAGCCCTTCTGTGAATCTACAGTGGGAATTGGGGTCTTTGTGCAGAAAGCAGTCAGAGCCTGATAATCCTGAGCTGAAAACCCTTCCTTCTCCCTCTCTGCCCTCCCATGGCTTCTGCCCACAGCCCCGCAGTTATGGGGTGCACGGGGGAGGCACGTGAAGCTCGCCTTTCAGCTCACCAACTCCCCGGAAGGTGTAACTTTTGAAAAATCCGAATTGTCTCTTTTTACTTTTCAAAAATTAACATGTTTAAAAATACTTTTAATATTGGTAAGACGTACTTGAGGTTCAAAATTCAGAGGATACAGAGGTGTACAGTGAAAAGTCTGTCTCCCATCCCTGGCACCAAGCCACCCGGGAGGCAACCACCGTCACCAGTTAAGTGACAATTTGGAGTCGCAGGAGAGAGTCTGAGGCAGTATGTGGTCGGGCTGGGTTTCGTGATAAAGACTGGGGTGGTTAATAGTACACGCCAAGCTCTTCGTCTATTCTGTCCATTGCATTCTACACTAGAGACTGTGTGTGCATCAGTGCAGTAATCCCATGTGAACCGGAGACGCCGAGAGCTGGCAGGGACCCCTCTGGACGCAGGGCAAATGCCTTTAAGATCTGAGTGGATTGATGAATTATTTATGCCCTACGTAGCAGTCTGAGAAGGGGCCTTCAGACTCACCTGGCAGGGCAGCGGCCGAGGTGCTCTGAGTGTTCTCCACCCAAGTGGTGTCAGTGGTCAGGAAGAATCCCCACCCTGCGGTCACGACACCGACGGGCAGCTGTGCGAGCTTCAGGACGTGTCTGCGGGTGTCCTGATTAACTGTCTGGATGCTGTTTATGTACCTCTGGGGTCCTCTGAAGAGGGTGTAGAATGGGTGCCCAGGTCTTCGTGCATCTGGAAATCCCTCTAGGTGCCAGGATGGCCCCCTGAGCAGAGGGAGGTGTGCATCTCAGGCTGCTTGACCCTATTTGGGAAAAGGATCCTCCTAAAAAAAAAAGCCTCTGTGTGTGAGTGTGTGCATTCGCATGCACGCACGTGTCCAAACCCTGGGAACTTAGCCCAACTAATGTTCCTTGTGTTCTGTTTCTGTATTTAAGGTGGCATCCTGTCCATTTCTTCTAGGCCCTCATGCTGCAGGCCCTCACGTCTTTTAACAGTACCCAAATGGTTAAATAACATATGGTGCACCCAGGGTATTAAATACTATTATAATATTAAAAGTATATAAGCATGATACATACCAACAAGGAATGCTTTCCAAGACATGCTTGCAGGAAAACAAAAATGACAGCATAATTCAAACATATGATCTAGTAGTTTTACAAAAATTATACCCATATGCATCTATGTGTATACATTTATAAAAAATGGTGTGGACTTCACTTCCACTAGGTGCTCTGAGACCCCCCCCCCCCCCACTGCCATCCATCTAAGCACTGGAGCTCTCTACCCCACCCTCTGCAAGGGCCACCTCCTGACAACACAAGCCGGGTCGGAGCAGGTGGCACGCTGAGGGGTAAGGCTGCCTTGAGTGGGGGTGGGTGGCCGCAGCGGTGTCGCTCTGGGGGCACCTGCCCTTGGCCTGGTGGTGGGCTGGGCGGATGCTGGCCTTGGGCTCTGGGTGGAAAAGGGCAGTAAGGTAGAGCTCCAGTGGAAAGCACAGCTTGAGGAAAGCTTCCCTAATTTAGACCTGTAGGGCTCAGGATCCACGATCCATAAAGGTCACCAATGCACGAACAGATGAGCCACTAGGAGAGCAGAACCGGCTCCGCACTCCAGGCTGCAGGGTGAGTTCCAATCAGGGAGGCGGGGGGCTTGCTTCATGGGGGTGCTGGGTGACCAGGGGCTGACGACTGCCCCACTTGGGAGTGGGAGAAGAGGGGCAGGGAATGCTGCCTTCAACACACAAACGGACTGATCATGAGAGAAAAGATGGATTTGACTAAATAATTTCTCTTTTTAAGTGAAAAATCTAAAACATGAAAGGGGTGCTCATTTTTGCAATATATGTCATTATGAGCAATATCCAACATATAGAAATAATTCCGATCTAGCAAAGAAAAGTTAATGCAAAGAAAGAAGAACAGGAGACATGAGTATCTTATAGAAGAGCAACGTGTCTGGCCAGCAAACACAGGAAACGCTGTTTCATCTCATCAGTAATGAAGGAACTACAGCTGCAGACCGGGAGCTAGCATTCTGCAACCAGGAGACTGGTGAATTCAGAAGTCCGGCAGCACAGATGTTAAAGAGGATACAGGAGAGGTGCCTTCTGACCAGGACGGAGCAGCGGGAACCAGATCAATCTGCCTGCCTGACACAGCAGCTCAGCACAGGGCTCCCTGAGGGAAGGGACGTTCTCTGTGACCCTGTGGTTGCCCCAGCCCAAGGTCTGGGAGGAGTCCAAGGCCCCCAGGCAGGGAGGGGAATCCAACAGCCAGCCAGCAATCTCCCTATGTTGAGGAGACAGCTGAGGGTTGGGTGATGCCAAGGTAGCAGCATCCAGAGAAGAGGGAGCTGCAGAGGAGCCCAGACCCCAGAGGCCCCCTATCAAGTCAGACCAGCCAAGGAAAGGACCACAGAAAGGAGCTCAGTGGAGTTGGGAATGGTTGTGTCTCCAATGGCCAAAGCGGAAAACACTCCTCCTTGGTGGGGCAGCAGGTAGAGTCCTCAGAAAAGCACTGCCTCTGCAAGTGAGCCTGGAAGCCGCTCTTTCCAGGCAGGTGACTCCGCCCAAGGGAGACTGAGCTCCAGGACCCAGGTAAGCCGGGGCCAGATTCCTGATGTGCAGAAACTGTAACAAAGGTTGCTTTCAGCCACTAAGTTTTGGGGTTATTTGTTATGCAGCAATAGATAACTAATACACCCACTGGCCAGGACTGATCTAGTAACCTGTACAACAAAATATCTAATCTGCTGATGGTAGAGACAGGCACCGTGCCCCCTGATTGGTGCTATCTCCTGAGGAGACCACATGGGACCCTCTTCCATTCTGCAGGGGACAGAGGTCCATCCCAATGGGCACAGACACATGGTCCAGATATTGGTTTGACCTTTCTGTTGGGAGGCATCAGCACCCACATCCCAGGCCCGGGGACGTGTGTGGGGATGGACTTGTGCTGACCCAGGAATCTCCCCTTTGTGAAGCAGAGAGCATCATTTCAAGATCCTGTAGGGGAGTAGAAATTCTCCTTCCTACTAGCCGCCTGGGTCATCTGGCTGGGCTCCTTTGAGCTGACCAGACAGGATACAGATTAACCACAGAAAAGCACAGAGGTTCATTAGCTTGTGCATCCGACCCACGGGGGCACTCAGAGACAAACGACTCAAAGGGAGCTTAGAACTGGGCTTACAGAGCATGTTGGCAAAGCAACACTAAAAAATTTAGGGAAGTGACAAGACAAAGGAAAAGGACCTTGAGTCTCTAGGGGTGGCAAATTGTGGGAAGGCAGATATCTGGGAACCAATAGTAGATCCAGGCTAATTAGTAAAGCTTGTCATGTTGCTTCCTCTGGTGCTGTCTGATTCCAGACTAAGGGTCTAAAGTTGTCTCATTAACGTCTGTCCTTCCTGGCAGAGAGTGGAGAGGGACACCTTTGTAAATTTATGTCCTGATTTTAGGCAAATGGGGGAGCAGCTGCTGCTTCTCAACCGCCTTCAGCTCAAAATAATCCTTATGCCAAAGTGCCCTATTGTGGGGTGGCATATTCTGTGACCCTGCAATACCTAATACCTTAACCATTTCCCATAAGCCAGAATGATTCATCCATTTCTTTTGAAAGCTTGGAAAGCATGGTAAAAGTAATTAAAAATCTAAATTTTTAGCAGTTTCAAATTCACCTTTTGTCTCAAATGTCATAAATTTTGTTTAGGGCTGAAGAGTTAATCTATTTTTAGAGGAAAAAAATATTACTGCTTGAAAGGAGGAGATGTGACCTGTCAATATACAGGTATTAGAAGAAGAAAACCCCCCAAATCCCAGGCAGATTTCTCCATGTTTCCTTGCCACACCTTCCTCTGGGCACCATGCAGGTGAGAACACTCAGTGAGGTGCCCAGGACTCAAATGCGACCACAGTTACTGCTCCTTCGTGGGGGATGAGCACATATGTAACTCCAAAGTAGAACTCGGGGATGAGTTCCTGGTGTCACAAAGGCAAGTGGATTTCTCTTTATAGCTATTGTGCCCAGATTACCGCCCAGTTAAGAGGAAAACTCGTAATGGATTATCTGGTAAAAGAACTATTTTGTTGAAATGGTACACTAATTTTATGCTAATTCATAGATACAAGGTAATAATACCAATTTGTTTTTAAAAAGAACTCCCAAAGGATATAAGCCAGTTACTTACATAAAAGCCCTGTATTGCACCGTGGAAAGACAAAACATTGGACTTGATAAATCACAGCATCTGTCATATGAATTACTCTACCAAGAAGAATGAAAGGAAATGTCCTGTTACCAAGTCCAAGCTCGTATTGCTTGCTGCACGACAGGCCAGTAAACTGAGAGACGATTTGTCAGGGCAAGGAATAGCGACTTTATTCAGAAAGCCAGCAAACTGAAAAGATGGTGGACTTGTGTCCCAAAGAACCAGCTTGCCTGAGTTAGAATTCAGGCTTTTATACTGAAAGGGGAGGGCGTAAAGTCAAACACTTCCTGATTCCCATCAGCCTCCTGGGGGGAGGTGTTAATTTCTTCCTCCCTGCAGTCATTCACAGGTGGGCCTGGTCAGCATGCTTCCTGGGAGCTAAACAAAGGTACTTTAGCTTAATGCTCATTACCTGGGAGGCAGGGTTCCCAGAGATGGGCCATTGTGTATAATTTAAGCTTGTAGGCAACATCCCCTCAGTGATTAACTTGTAATAGAATACGAAGGCTCTTCCCTATCACAGTCCTACCAGAGGAAGCTGGGGAGACAAAAGATGAGTAACTTGGTACAAAACAGGTGGTGGGCAGGGTTTGACCTACAGACTTAGTTGGCGATTCCTACTCTAGAGCTAAGAATGGTGTTTACATGTTAAAATGATGGAGAAAAATTAAAGGAATGAAAATTATTTGGAATTCAAGGTTTCCTGGAACTCAGCAGAACCTGCTTGTCCATGTGTCTTCCGTGGCTGCTTTTGCTGAGCGCTTCTGACAGAGACCCATTCCCTGCAAAGCCTGAGCCATTTGCCATCTGCTTCTTTACGGAAAACGTTGCCATTCCCTGCCCTACAGCAGTGCTTCTCAGTTCTGGAACTGTGTGGGAAGGTTTAATGTTATGGATCTAATTGGCCACCTGCTGAACCCTGCTCCACCCCATGACCCTAAGACCCTAAGACACAGCCAAGGTTGAGAAGTTCTGCTTTGAAACCAGACCTGAGAGCTGCATGTGGGATCTTAGTTCCCCGACCAGGGAGCAAACGCATGTCCCCTGCATTGGAAGCGCCGAGTCTTAACTGCTGGACCGCCAGGGAAGTCCTCAGACCTCAGAGTTTTTTAAAACACCAAGGCTGGGCTCCCCCTCTGTCCAGTTAATTAGAAAGGGGGATGTGGTGAGGGGGTGAGGGGTGGGTGTCACCTGGGTGATTCCCGCCGCAGAGCTGAGAACTGGGGGCCTCTCTGAGTTAAATCCCTGCCCCCACTTAGTAGCCCTGTCCTCAACAAGTGACTGGAACCGGCAGGTGAGCCCCAGGGGCCAAGTGGGGAGGGGTCAGGGAGAGGTCGAGGGTTCCCTGGGGCCTTGCACGGAGATCATTTCACCTGGTCAAGTTAAAGATATTTCAGGACCCTTGGAGCTTAAACTCAAGTGTTATCTGATCACACCTCTGATCTGATTTCTTTTGGGAACTTTGAGGAAAATTTCGAATGAAAAAACAAGGACAAGCCGTAGTAAAATGGGAAAAATGCTTTGAAGTCGGAAGTTTTGATCCTCAGAATCCTCATTTGCTAAACGAGATGTAAAATACAATACAAATCTATAGATTCCCAGATTCATGTATTTGGAGCATACTTATACTAAAAAAAAATATTTTTAAATCTGAAATTTAAATTTTATTGAGTACCCTGTATTTCTATTCGCTAAATCTGTCAACCCTATATAGAAACCTTAGTAATTCTTCAAAAAAATGACTAAGTATGACTAAGTATCATATTTGCTAAAAAGGTATATATTCTCTTAATTTCAATCATTTACCCCCAAACCTTCCTAAGAAAAATGACTCTGCTTTGTGGTTTAAAAGGGGTTTTAAGGAATATGAGAACCTACTAAAATTTGCAAACTGGCCACTAGAGGGAGCCAAATTGATAAATGACAGCCTATCTCCTGCGCTGATGAGTCAGTCAAGGCACAGTGTCAAAATGAGTCCTACGTGAGAATTAATCACTTTTCTAAAAGATATGGTTTTTTAAAAACATCCTTGAAATAACATAACTAACACATTCAATGTCTTAAAAAGGTAGCAAACAACATATGGTTTTCAACAAGCGTATTCACATTAAACCTTTCCCATTTGCCATGGATGGAGATGGGGACCAGCAGGGAGTAGGTGCAGACTCACAGGAAATACTGAAATAACAAGCCCCTAAGATTGATGATGTAATGCATTGAACCTAAAACTGTAAACCAGAATCGAATTTGATAGATGACTTAGTGAGTCTTTGAGGAAAATACCAGAAAAATAGGGTAGGAAATCTCCAAGATCTCTCCTCTCCACACATGAGATGTCACCCTCCCGTAGTTCTCTGACTAGAGGGGTACCAACTAGGACTCACTCGTTTTGCTGCTGCTTCCTCTTCCCAGACCTGGAAGAGATGGGATTTTTCTCTATTCCTTTCCTGTTTCAAGGACTCACTTACACTCTGGTTTAAAGTAAAATTCTGTTTTACATTTTTCAAATGATCATCAGAGTTAAAATTTATGCCCTTGTAATAATCTACGAGCCAGCCCTATTTGCTCCTGGAAATACAAAGATGGAGCATTTGGGATTTAGAAAGTCCTGTCTCTTTGAAAGCCTGTTTGGCAAGTTTGTGATCTTAACAATTCTCAAAAGCAAAGGCTAGACTGCAAAAACATAACGTATTTTCTTTGCCTTCCTTCCATAAGAATCATAATCCTGCCTGAGACAAATGGATGCCGCCAACAGGATAGGGGGAGGTCATATACGTGGAGGTACAGGGAGAAAAGTACATCACCTATTTAAAAAATAATACCCATTACGATTCTTCATCATGACAGTCAAGCCAGGTTTATCAAGTACTTTTTTTTTTTAAGGTTTTTTTGGATGTGGACCATTTTTAAAGTCTTTACTGAATTTGTTACAATATTGCTTTCTGTTTTATGTTTTGGTTTTCTGGCCACGAGGCATATGGGATCTTAGCTCCCCGACTGGGGATTGAACCTGCACCCTCTGCATTGGAAGGCAAAGACCCTAACCATTGGACTACCAGGGAAGTCTCTTTATCAAGTACTTTCTAACGCCTGATGTTTAGCCAGTAGTTAGATCCAAGCAAACAGAAATAGCTCCTAACCTGTGTAATAGGGAAGAAACTTTGTGTTCTATTACAAGTTAATCACTAAAGGGGTGTTGCCTATAAGCTTAAATTATACATAATGGCCTGTCCCTGGGAACCCTACCTCCCAGGTAATGAGCATTAAGCTCAAGTACCTTTGTTTAGCTCCCAGGAAGCATGCTGGCCAGGCCCACCTGTGAATGACTGCAGGGAGGAAAAACGTAACACCTCCCCTCTGGAGGCTGACCTAATATGTAGTAGGCACAAAAGAAATATTTATTGAATTTACCAAACCAGGAAGTGTCTAACTTTACTCCCTCCCCTTTTAGTATAAAAGAAGCCGGAATTCTAACTCAGAAAAGCTGTTCTTTGGGACACCACTCCACCATCTTCCCTGTCTGCTGGCTTTCTGAATAAAGTAGTTATTCCTTGCCCCGACAACTCGTCTCAATGTATTAGCCTGTCGTGCAGCAAGCAGTACGAACACATGTACTTTCTTAAGTAGGATGTATAAACATCCCTACTATTTGGGGGTTATCTACTGGGGCCATTCCACCTGTCCACAAACATTAGAACAAACAGATGTTTTCTGTTTCTCAGTGACTGTAGTAAGTACAGTAGAAGAATCTAAATGGCCAAAGAATTGTTCTAAAAGAATTTTTCAAATGATTACCCATTGTTAACAATTTCAGCACTGTAATAATGAAAGAACTATTTGATCGAGGGCAGGCACGTGGTGATTATGGCACATGCTGGATGGCTGGTTCATGTCGTGGCAACCATGGCAACCGGTGTGAGAGGTAATGGGTGAGTTTGGTGATCTTGCTAGGTACCTAGGGTGTAACAGTTACGTTTTGGTAGTTATTAAGTGCTGCAAAAGGTTGAATAGCGTTTTGCATTTATACAGTAAACATCTGCAGAAATAATCGAAGACCAATGAAATGAGAAAAGCAAAAGCCATTTTTCTGGGTTTGCTATAGTAAGGGAGCTAGCCACTATCACTTGCGTTTTGGTGGAGACCCAAAGGTGGGCAGAGGAGTGGGAATGCCTTATAAGGTGCAGAAAGGGAAGGCTTCCGGTGTGCCTGGCTGGTGGCAGGGGGCAGCTGAGGGTGGATAAACTGGAATCGGGCATCCTAAGTGATTGGTCAGGGGGGCAGATTTGGCTTTCTTTGGTTGGTTTTAAGTTGGAAGCAGGAACAAAACTTAGGGAGGGCTGTCAGTTGTTAATCAAGCCCTGGCCGTTTGGGGCCAATTGTTACAAAAGTTATTATTTAGCTTCCTGGTTTGCTGCTAGAGACAGCAATCTTGCTTCCTGCAAGTCTGATTTACAGGAGGCTGGCTTCCTGGGCTGGTTACTGTGGAAGAGCGGTTGGTGTCCCGGGCAGGTGGCTGCAGGTTGTGGGGCAGAGCTCTATTGCTATGGATGGCCTGGCCATCGTCTGTGTGTACATTCAGTCTCTCCCATCCCATTCCTTAACCGAGAACAGAAAGAAAAACTAAGCAGACACACCCAAAAGATGTTGGCGAGAGGTTAATTAAAAGTTTTAGTCATAATGGGAATTCCCTAGGGGTCCAGTGGTTAGGACTGCGCGCTTCCACTGCAGGGGGCACGGGTTTGATCCCTGGTTGGGGAACTAAGATCCCGCATGCCTTGCGGTGCGGCCAAAAAAAAAAAAAAAAAAACATTATGCTCTTTTCGAATTAATATATTTAAATTTCAAATATAGTCTTCATCCAAATAGGTCAGGTTGCAGACATTCTGGGTAAATCATTTATTTTATGAAAACCAGTGTCCTACAGTTGTGCACTTTATTAGGTGGACCGCAAAGGTGCATGTGCTCTTATATACTATACACTGGAATGGAAACGCTGGAAGGCCCCTTAGCCCTGGCATCAAGAACAGGCCTGATATGTAGTAGGCACAAAAGAAATGTTTATTGAATGAATTAATGCATGTTTCTAACTCTTTTTTTAAAGTTTATTTTTAACTGTGCTAAAATACATATAACATAAAATTTACCATTTTAAGCATTTTTCAGTGTACAGTTGAGTAGTGTTAATTACTTTCACATTGTTGTGTAATCATCTCCGGAACTCATCTTGCAGAATTGAAACTCTGTACCCAGCTCCCCATTTGCCCCTCTCCCCACCCCATGGCAACCAATACCCCCACCCAAGCCCCGTCTCTATGAGTTTGACTTCCCAGGTGCCTCATATACGTGGAATCATACGGTATTTGTCTTTTTGTGACTGGCTTATTTTACTTGGTACAATGTCCTCAAGGTTCATTCATGTGTAGCATGTGTCAGAATTTCCTTCCTTACTTTTTTTTTAACCTTCCCCCACCTGTCCCTCCCCACCCGTAAAAAAAAATTAGGAAGGATATAATCTGAGAATAGTGAACGGTGTCTTTGTTTCTCTTACTTCACTCATTTTTGGCATTTGGAAATGGGCCTCATTTCCGTCATCTGTAAAATGGGGTCATAATATATACACATGCACATGACCACTGACCTAGCTGTCCTGCCTGGCACAAACGAGGGGATGGGGGGCTGTTAGCCCTCCCCTGCTCGTCCCCTTGAGCTGGTTTTTCCTCTTACTCCATCTCCCACTACTAAATACCCTTCTCTCTTCTTCTGACCGTTCCGGGAGCAGAGAGAGGGAGGGGCCAGGGTGAGGGGTGGGTCATGACACGCACAGGTCATGACCAAGAGGGAGGAAAACTCACTCTTTCCAGGACAATGTAGGGACTCTGAGGGAAAATTCAGCCTTTTTAAAGCTGAATAATATTCCATTGTAGGTGTACACCACATTTTGTTTACCCATTCATTTGCTGATGAACCCTTAGGTTGCTTCCACCTTTTGGCTATTGTGAATAATGCTGCTGTGAACAGGAGTGTACAAAAGTCTCTTTGAGACCCTGCTTTCAATTTTTGGGGGGTATATACCCAGAAGTGGGATTGCTGAATCATATGATAATTCTATTTTTATTCTGGGGGGAACCACCATACTAGTTTCTATAGCAGCTGCACCATTTTACATTCCCACCAGCAGTGCCCAAACACGTTTCTGACTCCTAAGTTTGATTTCCCGGTGTGCTGGTCTGGAGCAGATTAGAAGCAATGAATTAGAAGGGACCAGCAGGTAAAACAGTAGCATGAAGTGTTGTCTGGCAATCTAACGTTGAGTGACAAGAATTACAAGAAGCAAAACTAGCACTGGATTATTACAATATTCAATAATGGATACTCTTAATGGTGATATGGAATATAATGAAAAAGTTAAATTATGTTCGATTTCCATTGTATAAGGAGGCAGGCATCCTTAAACCATTGGTAATTATGTAAGAAAAAATCCACTGATAATTATGTAAGTATTGAAGTGTTTAATTTTAGAATGATTTCCAAAACAAAGAGTTCCATTAAAAATTGTGAAATTTTTCCAAGGGCTTGGTCCTTAAGGAGGTCATTTTCATTTATCCAGGAAGTTCACTTTTATGGCCTTGACCCCTTCCTATAATGCCACATTAGTGAGATGTCGCTGTTTCCATGTATAATAATCCTACAGAGGCCTTTTCAAATTTAAATCATGATGTAATGACGTATACTAAACCAAAATAATAATTTCAGCTAATGGTGTTTGTATGGTCATGAAATGTTTATTGATTAAGGAAAGAGGGAATCCACTGAGCTAGGAAAACATTCTCCAAACCACTGGAAAATGACAGGTCTAACAAATAATTACCATTTGGTGGTGTATATTGAACTGTCTTACATACAGAGCACCAGGGATCTGAAAGAAGTGAGGAGGTGACATATGGCCTGAGGAGGGTCATGACCTAGTTATGACTCACAAGGGGCATTATTACAGTGTGTGGGTTGCACACGGGAGGAAGGGGGGGTCAGGGAGAGATGTGCCCTTCAACCCCGGGCAAGAACCAGTGGGCCATCCCGCTGATAGCTGGCGGGCTGGCAGGCTTGTCCAGAGGCGGGCTGCAGACGCATGGTGGTGAGTCTGTGCAAGCCACGCCAGGGCGCTGGGGATGGAGGTGAGCTGGGAGGCAGGAGAAATGTCTGTCGGAAAGCTGGGTCGGGGTTCACCACCAGAGACCAAAGCTGAGGTTAGGGAACCCAAAGGGATCTGAACAGAAGGTGCTGAGACTGAGAATAAATAAGTAACTGATAGTTAAAATGGCAGAGGGTCACTGAAAGGTGCGTGGGGACATCACACACGATGAAGTTATGCTTTCCCATTTTTTTTTTTTAATCTTTATTGGAGTATAGTTACTTTATGCTTTCCCATCTTGAATTGGGAAAATGCTGCTGTCACTTTGTTCGTCCCACATCCTGGCTCCTTTGTGAAGTTGGGTGTGTTGTCATTCCAGGTTCATGGTGAGGACATTGGATGGTGAACCCAAGTCCCCTTCAGTCACATCCACGTCAGGAGTTGAGCTGGGACTGGAATTTCCTGCTCTGGAGCTTTTCGCTACCAGGTGAGCCTTGGTCCTGTCATTGTCCAGTCTAAAAATCTTCCCCTTCCTAGAAAAAGCTTTTGTTTATAATAAATGTCTTACGTCTTAATGGGCAGTGGGCTGTGGGGTGTGGAGGGTAGCTTGTGTAACATATTCAGTCAAAATCACAGGTTAATACCCTGGTTTCCTCAGCAATGTTAACTTAGGAAGTGGCCTGAACTTAAGGTGACTTGGTTTTTGAAAGTCTTTTTTAGAGACACTAGGTTTTTGGCACCTGGCACTGAGACTTTTTTTCAGTAGTACAGATTCTATACTAACCATGAAGCCTGTGCTGGACTACTGACTTTTATCTAAAATGAAAATATTTATCGGTTTTGCAGGCAATGAAGCAAGGGCTTTTGCATGTATGTTTGAACCTGCGGTGAATATTTCAGAAAATCACTAAAATCTAAGACTACTGAGATTGTTTATGTTATTTAAAGCTTTTTAAAAATTAACTAGATTGATAGAGAATGAACCTTGGCCATATTTTCTTTTTTAACTGGAAGTTCTCTTGTTTAGTAGTTGTATCTTTAAACCTGAATTACTGCTAGTTGGTTACAAATGAAATAGCTCAAGGCACTGCTGTATTCTAGAATATTCTGCAAACAAGTGCAGTTTAGGATTTATAGTAACAATGAATTCTAAGGTAGAGAGGGCTCCCTTTCTTCCTAACTCATGGTGGGGATCTCTTATAGAGAAGATTGCCTTGGAGCTTTGTGAAAGATCCTCTTGGGGTCTAAAGCAAAGGCCAGAACAAAGCTGTGACTATAGGAACCATCAACGCATGTTTCTCTTTGGGAGAAAAGTTTGGGAGGCTGAATGTGAAACACTTCTGGGTGGTTCAGTGCATATTAAGTTTAAGAGCCCTGCATTTGAAGAGGGAAGACCCGACTTCTGTCCAGGTCTGCTCTGCCTGATACAGCCTCTTCTGGACACTCCACTGTTTCCATGACATGGATGTCTTAAGTCAAAGCATGATGCACAAATAGGATACAAACAAAACTGTAAAACTAACAAAAATTCAAACTGGCAATGTTGATGTGAGACAGATGGTGTTCTTTGCTGAAACTAAATTGTACAGTGTTAGGTTTATAGCAGATAAATGTAGCTTCAAGTCCAATTCTATTTTTTAAATTTTTTACTTTTGGCCATGAGCAACATGTGGGATATTAATTCCACAATCAGGGATCGAACCTGCACCCCCTGCAGTGAAAGCTCGGAGTCTTCACCACTGGACTGCCAGGGAAGTCCCCAATTCTGTTTTGATTAAATAATGTAACTGTAGATGGGCTTTGTTTGCTAAATCGGACTAATCAGACTTCACACGTAAGCAAACTTTCCCCAGCCAGCAGTCCTTCAGCGCCACTTTTAAGGAGGTTTCCTAGCAAATTTCAGAACATCCACAGTCTTCTAGATTAGGAGCTTTTCTTTTTTTTGGTAAAGGGCCAGATATTAAATCTTTAGGCTTTGTAGGCTGAGAGGCAAGATTGAGGATATTATGTAGGTACTCACATAATAAGAAAATGTCTTTTCACACTTAAGAAGTGTTTTGAGATTAACAGTCTTTTTATTGAAAATATGTTACTTTTCCTCTTACACAGTTTTCAGTGGAAAGCTAAACTAGGTAATGAGTTCTTGATAGTAATCGCTGTTATTTTCTTTCAGAGACTATGAAAAGTATGTTCTCAAGGAAGGAATGAATGACATATTTGAAGTGAATAACTGGCAGATTTAGACAGAGCTTCTCAACCTTGGCACTACTGCCATTGTGGGCTGTACGGTTCTTGCCGTGGAGGCTGTCTTGCACACTGTAGGATGTTTAGCTGCATCTCTGGCTTCTACCCACTAGATGCAGTGCAGTCCCTCCCCAGTGGGAATAAGAAGAAGTATCTCCAGGAAACGCCCTGGGGTCCAGTGGTTAGGACTCGGCACTTTCACTGCTGAGGGCCCATGTTCAATCCCTGGTCCGGGAATTAAGATACCACAAGCCGTGCGGTGTGGCCACCCCCCAAAAAAAGTATCTCTAGACAGGGGCAAACCACTGTTTGGGACAAACTGGCAAAAGTGGTCAACTGAAGAAATATGGCTTATTAGTACATATGTGCCACTTGCAAGCACACACACACACACACACACACACGCAGGTGGGCGCGCGCACGCACACATGCACACGGCATACACATTTTTCTTCTGGAGGATCTGGGTGCTTTCAGGTTTAAAAGAAAAAAAGAAGACATAAGGCATGGCAACCTGAGCCGTGGAATTCTGATTTCTGCCTTTGAAGTAGACAACTTAATGAATTATACTTTCACTCTGATGTTTTTCTTCCTAATGCAGTCAGAGCTAGGCTCTGAGAAGTACAACTCCATGTCACAGGGGCCCTTTTCCTGGTTAATTACATTCCAGAGAAAACATTAAAGGTAAAAAACACTATTTATTTCCAAAAGATCTCTATAAATATCAGAAGCTTCATAATGCAGAGAATGAGAAAAATATTTTCTCAAAAATTTCAACATATAATCAAAGGGAATTATCCATGACAACTCTAGCTTTTTACAGTCATCGCTAGTAACCTCCCCTGTCCCCAAATAATTCCCTGTCCTTCTGTTGCTGAGAATAAAGGAGAGAAAGAAGAGTACCAGGAGACTGAGGGGGTGAAAAAGGAGCCTGTTTTCGTTCTTGTCTAACCTCCTACAGGTAACATATAGTCCTGGGGTGCCTCTTAGATGCCAGGCCCCTGGTGAGCACATCGAAGAGTCTGGGAAGCATGGGTAACCTTTAGAAGCTTACAGTTCAGTAGGCAGGATCAAGCAAATGAATGCACAAAAAAACCCATAAAAAAGTAGGAAAAGTGGTTTTAGATGAAATCTATGTGAGTTTATGATCTCCAGCATCATGAGGGCTTGAGAAAAAACAGTGTTTGTGCTGGGCCTGAAGGATTATAAACATGTGGAGCTGGGGCAGGGGAGGAGGAAGAGGGTTTTGGGGGATGCGGTCATGAGTAAAGTGAGAGGTGGGAATGGCAGGCAAGGAGTGAGTTCTGAGAAGTTCTGATGGACTGGAGGGAGGGTGGGCTTGAAGGTCAGGGGGGTGGAGTTTTTATTCTAAAACCAGTGAGAGGCCGTTGACAGATTTTAAGCAGGGTGGTGACAAGACTGCCCACTTCAGCAGCATCCACCTCGCTGCTCCTGGGGACCCCAGGCCTATTTGAATGTCGAACTACACCTGCAGGGTGTTTTGAGTTTCTTGGAGGCTAAAAATGTGAGGTAGAGACAATAAGTTTACACAACTCATCAACTATCCTTGTTTTACTTTAAAAATGCTGCTGGGGGGCTTCCCTGGTGGCACAGTGGTTAAGAATCCGCCTGCCAATGCAGGGGACACGGGTTCCAGCCTGGTCTGCGAAGATCCCACATACCGTGAAGCAATTAAGCCCGTGCACCACAACTACTGAGCCTGTGCTCTAGAGCCCGTGTGCCACAACTACTGAAGCCTGCGAGCCACAACTACTGAAGCCCATGTGCCTAGAGCCCGTGCTCCGCCACAAGAGAAGCCACCGCAATGAGAAGCCCGCGCACCGCAACCAAGAGTAGCCCCCACTCACCGCAACTGGAGAAAGCCTGCGCGTAGCAATGAAGACCCAACGCAGCCAAAAATAAATTAATTAATTAAAAGAAAATGCTGCTGGGTTTTCGGTGTTGGAATAGGGTCTGAACTGAGGCCAGTTAACCAAGATAAAGGTATGTGGAAGTACCCAGCTACTGGGAGACAGTCAGTGAATCCCCTGCCAACACCCCAAGGCCAGCCACATGGGACTAAAGAGCCTTCTGGCCTGTGCTGGGAGGAGTACAAAGTGGCAGAAATGATCTTCAGACTCCCTTCCCAAGTAGTTAGTAGGGGAGTCATGAAGGGAGGTCCAGAAAGAAAAAAAGGTTTTGAACGGGAAAGAATCAATTTCCTGGACCAGGTGGCTCTTGAGCATATATACCAGGGTCTATTCATGGAGTTTCCTACTCACAGGAACCCTCGGCTCTAGTTCTGCGGATGCTGAAGGAGTGCTATATTAAAATAATGTATCAGCTATTTAATTCTTTTAATTTCTCTGGGGACTAATCTGCCTTTTAGAGGAATAAGTTCCTTTTGCTGGGAATTCCCTGGTAGTCCAGTGGTTGGGACTCAGCACTTTCACTGCCTGGGCCCGGGTTCAATCCCTGGTCAGGGAACCAAGATCCCACAAGCTGCAGGGTGCAGCTGAAAAAAAAATTCCCTTTGCCACCAAAATCCTACCTTGGCTCCAGAGCCTGCCTACTGCATCTTCCCACTCCAACCAGGATTCTACTATGGGGAGCCAAGCATATAAGACTACCCCACAGTTCTAGGTCAGAGTCCCTTATTATCTGGGGACCAATCAGTGAAAATTGTCAACATGAATACATGGAACTCCAATCAAAGAGTAATATCAAATCCTGGCCATATCAGGATTAGGTTTAGCTGCATATAACTTATAGTATATCTCTTTTCTTTTTTTAAAAAATAAATTTATTTATTTATTTATTTTTGGCTCCCTTGGGTCTTCGTTGCTGTGCGCAGGCTTTCTGTAGTTGTGGTGAGTGGGGGCTACTCTTTATTGTGGTGCGCAGGCTTCTCATTACGGTGGCTTCTCGTTGCGGAGCACGGGCTCTAGGCATGCGGGCTTCAGTAGTTGTGGCGCATGGGTTCACTGGTTGTGGCGCATGGGCTCACTGGTTGTGGCACATGGGCTTAGTTGCTCCACGGCATGTGGGATCTTCCCGAACCACGGCTCCTTCCCAACAGTGGCTTATATAACAGTTTATTTCTCTCATGCAAAAGAGCACAGGGACATGATCTTAGGTCAAGGCTTCCCTCTTTAAGGTCACCTGGTACTTAAAAGTGCATGCTCTAGAATTCCAGCCCCATTCCAAAAAGAAAAAAGGAGGGAGTCTTTTCAGAGCACTTGCCTGGAAGATTCCACTCACATCTTTGGCTGGACTTGGTCGCGTGGCCAGCTGTGGGCTCTGAGTTGGGCAGACTGTGTTCCTCACAAGGTGAAGGGCCCTGTACTAAGGGAGACGGGAGAATGGACACTAGGTAGGGATGCAGCCTCTCCCAACCTGACCTACGCCTGACTTGTGAGGTGCTGGAATCTGCCTTGTCCAGAGGACATCCTAATTCTCAGAGATCCACATACACTTACCATTTTTATTCTTGGTGAGTAGGAGGGATAAAGAAGATAGTTTGGCAAGAGAGAGACTGGACTCAAGGCTGGTTAGCCTGGGGACAGATGAATTTTCAGTGGTGAGGAAGATAGATGAATCAGTTCCCACGTGGGCCTTCGCCCAGATACCCAGCAACTATGGCTGTCCCTGCTTCGTTATTTATCCCATAAACACAGGTTTTGCTCATGGATAGGAACTGTGTGGCACGGTGCTGTCTCCTCCCTCTCCTTTCCTCACTGCAGCATTCTTCTCTGCTGAGTGGGAGCACGACCTCAGAATCTGGCAGGTATTTCTGGTCCGAAAGGCTTGGCATTAGTGTTTCAGTCTACTAGCCATCTTTAATTGCTTATGGGGGTTTTCACTCTGACAGGATCTCTGGATATAATTCTTTACTTCATAGGAATAAATCTCTCATAGTGGAATTTAGGTGTATCCACACGCAATGAAAGTATTCAGACTTTACCACTAAGTGACTGCAATCACTTGACATGTTCTAAACCTGTTCTTTTGACTGTTTACCTTACTGGACTATGAGTTTCTCTAGGGTGAGAGCTCTATTTTATCCATTTTTGCATCCCCAAGGTCCCTGGCTTGGTACGTACAAGAAATGTTCTATTGATAAATGAATCACTTATGTTGGTCAAAGTCAAGTTGCTATCAGTCAATACTTCCCCGTAGCTGGTTACCACTGAGTATTCTGGGGGCCTAATTTGGGGGGGGGTCATTGGAGAATAAGAAGGTGACAGGAAGAGCACTGGTGGCACAACAAAGCGTCTTGGTTACTCTACATCTGCCTTACAAATGCCAGAGTGACTGACACAGGAAACTGGCTACCAGGTGATAAAGAGCGAGCAGATATAGTCTAAGCAGGTATTTGGTCCAAGCTTTTAGCCATTTTCCTTCTTTTGACCAAAGGTCCATTTCCTGAGTTAACTTGGCTCAGCATTTTCTGTCTTCTAGGAGGTGACTCAGCGAGTTGTGCAAGTGATTGGTTCATATTTCAAGGATACGAGTATGGCTGAAGAGACTGTAATTACACTCTCCCTGATTCAATCAAGCTAGGCTATTCTCAATGATTTGTTTCTATAAGTAGATATTTATAAATTGTTTAAGCTAATAGTGATATTGCTAATGTTTTAAATACTGTGATTCCTTTCAAAACCTTGTTAAAAAAAAAAGCTGCCATAGCTAAAAAGTTTGAAGAGCACTGACTTAGCTATTCACCCGAGTTCCAAATGCACCTCTCTACAACCAAAACCTTATATAGCGATTATGGAGGAGATGAAGAAACATAATTCCCCAATGCTTCTTTCTGCTCGAAGAGCAGAGTGTGATTGAGTCGATCCAGCTGGATGTTTTCTAAGGCTGAGTGTTCGAGGATGGGGTCTCAGGCCGCAGTGCTCACCTTCCCTCTCCCCTTCCAGCCCCAAACCTCGGCTCGATCCATACGGAGGAAGTGTCCCTGCATTCAGAATCCCAAGTGATACATCATGGTAGATACTGTGGCTAAAGGCACAAGTTTTTTCTGAATAATGCTTCTCTTCAACCTTGTTGCCATTGGTCGGGAGGGCTGGACCCACAGAAATAACAAGGCTCCCCTCTCTTCAAGTCTAGAACTAGTCCTAAGCAGTCACTCCCAAACTCCTTCAAAAAGAAAGAAGACAAGCTAGACTCACTAGAGTGAGTCTCTTTTCTACTCAAAACGTCTGCAGATTCCTTCCCTCATTATTCCAGTCTGCTTCCCTGCTCTCCTCCGGTTCAGTGATTCCTGGAGGGGGGGCAGCAGGGGGGTGGGGTGGATGCAGCTAAGAGGGGACCTCATGGACTAGATCCCCACTTAGGCCATTTCTCAGTAGTCTGACCTTCCACAGGTTTAATTATCAGAATTCAAGTGTCTTTATTTGTAAAATGAGGAATAATAGGGTGGGCTTGCTTGTGAAAAAAAATTAATATTTGGAAGGTGTTCAAGAAATGACACCTTTCATTACCATCTTGGCATCCCACTGCTTCTGCAGCCTTTCCTAAAGTGTCACTGTGTGTCAAGCAGGAGGCATCTCTGCCTGGAGGATTTTGACGTGTGTGTGTGTGTGTGTGTGTGTGTGTGTGTGTGTGTGTGTGTGTGTGTGTGTGTGTGTGTGTGTGTGTGTGTGTGTGTGTGTGTGTGTTTTGGCAGGGGTGGGGTGGGGTTGACACCCTGGTAAATTACTGGCAAGGCTTTCGTACTTATCTTTCTTCTCCAGGCGTGCTGACCAGAAGTCATATTCCTGAATAAGCCCAACAGGTGCATTCCTAAGGGGAATAAGGTGGGAACATCAAAGGTGGGGGGAGTGCACAAAAGTCCCTGCAGACCAGTAGCTATCCATCCTTTGGCAACAGTCTGTGGCTACCCTGCCCCCTCCTCCAGATGCTTTTCTCGGTTAACTCTGCCATCTAGTTCTGCCAATGACCTGTCAGCATGAGAAGCTTGCAGACAGTCATGCTGTCTCCTAAGTGCCATTCTGTGTATCCTTGTAAGCCCTTCAAACTGTATCATTAATATAATTGTTATGATTAAATAAAAATTTAATGTGCCTGCATGGATCTGCTGCACACGTATGGTAATGACTGGATGCTTCCTTTCATACGACACTCAAATCACAAAACAGCAATCAGAACAGACAATACGGTAACCCCCTCCCAATTTTCAGCCATCTTACCCATGCACTGTAGCCCTGAAAATCTGAATATTCACTGACTTACAATTATGTCACAAGCTTTCCTGGGAAGCAAGAGGGTCAGAACTGCCTTAATAAAGAGAATCATTTCATATTCTTGCTACCTACCCACCTCTTTGGGGCTGCAGTTCTTTAGAACTTTCCTTCCTCATCTCCTCAGCATCAGCATTTTGCTATCATTTATATTCCAAGTGTTACCAACCAGCACCCGTGGACTCTTTAATCAATAGAAATTGACAAGGGGCCAGATGAGAATTTCAGACATGGCTTTATGGGGGCTTGTGCTACAGCATAAGGAAGTGAAAGCAAGCACCAGGTGTCCTTGCCCACTCCTTCACAAAGAGCTCCCTGGGTCCTCTGATGGGGTGACAGTGGGGGTGGATCTGCAGGCCAGACAGGGGGCATGGCTTAGGCAGTTTGTCCATCCTTCTCGGCAGTGCCATATACAGAGATCATGTGCAGTTTCCCACTTTCTGTGCTGGCACCTCAAAATGCCAGACTTGCTCATTACCGCCACCAGGAAGGTTGTGTAGCGGTCAACATTGTCCCTGCTGCACAGGCATGAGGTTGTTTTTAATCACTTGTGGTTGATTCACGGCCTTCAGCATCCCTTTGCTTAAGGAAGCTTTACCCCTTGGTCCGTTTATGGTTGCCAGCTTCCTGTTGTTCAAGGAGGCGCTGTCCAGGTGCAAGTGTCCTGGTAGATGACTCTAGGTCCCAGCCAATCTCATTCTCTCTTGAGGGATTCTACACCCATTATTCTTTTTTTAAAAAAATTTACTTATTTTATTTATTTATTTTTGGCTGCGTTGGGTCTTCGTTGCTGCACACAGGCTTTCTCTAGTTGCAGTGAGTGGGGGCTACTCTCTGTTGTGGTGTGCGGGCTTCTCATTGCAGTGGCTCGTCTTGTTGTGGAGCACAGGCTCTAGGCACATAGGCTTCAGTAGTTGTGGCACATGGGCTCAGTAGTTGTGGCTTGCGGGCTCTAGAGCGCAGGCTCAGTAGTCGTGGTGCATGGGCTTACATGCTCCATGGCATGTGAGACCTTCCCAGACCAGGGCTCAAACCTGTGTCCTCTGCGTTGGCAGGCGGATTCTTAACCACTATGCCACCAGGGAAGCCCTACACCCATTATTCTTAAGGGTCAAGGGGCCAAACATCTCTTCTTCTGGAGCCACTTCCTGCTGAACAGGGGCCACAGACCCTAGCCTACCCTAGAGGTGTAGAAGTCCCTTGATGACTGTTCCAAGGACCTAAAGGGACATGGGTCACCTTCTAATGGAACGGGTTGAAGTCCCTGGGCCACCATGAACCTCACTTGGAACTGCTGAAGCCTGGAAGACACAAATCTAACTAAAAGATTAAACAGGCAGGGTCTGAACAATAACAAAAGAACTACTGCCATGAGAGGGCCCAGGAGACGCAGGAACCAAGTAATGCTAGGGATGTAACCTTTAATTGAGTCCCATATAGTTTGGGCAGTGGGGTAGCTGAACCCAAGTAACCACTTAGCTTGTTCATAAATTTCCTGAATATTTAGTTCAACTTCCCCCAAGTTGTTGATGTATGTACTGCAAGTTTTGTTAATTACTGCATAGACACCCTCTTGTTCAGCCAGAAGATAATCCAGGGTTAACCTACTGTCAAACACAACATTGTCTAAGGAATCTAGGGACTCCTGGAGGCCCCTTAAAGGCATCACCATTTTTTTTTTTTTTGGGCTGCGCCGAGTGAGGTTTTCGGGACCTTAGTTCCATGACCAGGGATTGAACCCGTGCCCTCGGCAATGAAATCACTGAGTCCTAACCACTAGGGAATTCCCATCACCAGTTTTTGAGGCCAGGTTCTCCATGGCCTGTGTGGGTTTCTTAAGGTTGTTTTGTGATAGGGAAAAACGCCCCAGGGGCGGCCACTCCTATGGCCACCCCAATTCCTGCCAGGATTAGTCTGAGTACCCAGCTATGTCTGTTTTGAGAGGTGGCATTATTACATATGGTGGCACCTTGTCCTTTAGGGCCCAGTCGTCCCAAAGTGCATTCTCCCCGGAAGTGAACATTGTCTAAGCATGGATAGGCCATTGCTCGGAGAGGCCAGGAGAAGGAGGAATTTGGGTTCCCTTCGAAGGGTAGTTTATTTTGGGGTGGACCACAGAGGAACAGATGTCCAGTGGGGGTGCAAGCTTGGCGGGGTGAAGTGGAATTAAACTATCGACGTAAAAGGGAACCCCAGCTAGGTGCATTATTGCATCTGGGGGACAGGGGCCCTCCGTCTAGTGGTCCTCCATCTAGTTCTGAGTTTTCCTCTATTCCCTCCTCGTCACTGAAGGCAGATGGGGTCTGACAGGTGAGCCTCCAGGAAGGGGCTGCTGTTCCCTTCCAGTGCATACAAGAGGTGTTGGGTTGGGTCCCTGGGGAGAGCAGAGATGGGTCTACACACCAATGAGTCTGGTTAGGAGTGCATGAGGAGCTTGAAGTGGAAAATGACATAGGATAAATAGAGAGCGAGCGTCCCGTATCAGTAAGGCAGGTATCTGTCTGGCAGGGGCAACAGCGTTTTCCTTGCCCTGTGCAGAGAAGGGGCCGCTTGATCCAGAGACCGGTTTGGTTCCAAGGGTCTGTAAGCTCTACACACCCGATATCATCATGATCTTCGAGTTCCACTATTAGAAGCGGCGTGCTCCTAATGGGTTCAGAAGTCAGGATGAGATTAATGTCCTCATCTACAGGCACAAACCGGAACCGAGAAACCCCCTCTTGTGTGAGAGGATGACAGATCCAACAATTAAAGAGATTTTTTCCTGAGGCCAAAATGCTGGAATAGTTGACGACTGAGTTTTCTCTCCAGGTTCCCCTTCCCTTATTATTTTCTCCCCAGCCCCTCTTTAGGAGAAGGGCCAAGAGAAGTGCCCATGTTTTCCACTCCGTCATTGGTTCTGGTCTTCTAGACCCAGGAGGGACAAAAGAGTTGCTTTTTCAGTGGGGGTGGTTGAGCAAACCAGTAAGATGTGAGCAAAACTATAACAAAGTAAGCAAATAGAAGTCCAGCCTACCACATCCCCCTTTACTCATCTGTTAGTGGTGCTCGGTTTTTGAGTAAGTATCTCAGGCCTTCTACTGGCTCACAGGTGTATTCTTCTGTTGTGGCCTGTGGGGTTTTGGGAGGCAAGAGTTTTAATCTAGATAAATGTACCTAACTAGGTATTCCTTGTAGTTTAATGGCAGTGGGGGTGGCTAAAATTACTCTACAGGGGCCCTTTCATTTTGGTAACAGTTGATCTCCAGGGGATCCCTCCTTCCAAGTTTTAAGAAGAACCTGGACCCTGAAGTTAAGTTGTGGAGGGGCTGCCCCTTCTGTTTTATCCCTAGTGGGACCTGGCAGTGCCTTCTTGGCTTAGTCCAAGATTGCCTTTTGCACCTGTCCCAGGTTAATAACACACTGTAGCCTCTGGCTCACTTCCTCATACCAGTGGTAAGGAAGGGCATCTCATAGGTCACTTCAAATGGTCTAAGCTTCAGGAGACTCCTGGGGGCTATGTGAACCCTGAGGAGTGCAATAAGAAGCAGGTTGGTCCAAGGCTCATGAATCTCTTGGCAAAGTTTTGTTAAGGTTTTCTTTAAAGTATGGTTCATTTTGTCTACTTTTCCTGAAGATTGGAGGTGCCAAAAGGTGTGCAGATTGTAGCTAATTCCAAGGCGGTCGATATGCCTTGGGTGATGTTCGCTATGAGGGAGGGCCGATTATTGCTCTGGAGGGATTTTAGAAGCCCAAACCGAGGAATCGTTTCTTATTTAAGAGGGACTTACAGACTTCAGTGGTCTTTTCAGATTGAGTGGGGAAGGCTTCCACCCATCCTATAAAAGTACTGACAGGCACAGGAATATATTTATATCCTGACTGTGGGGGCATTTGGGTGAAGTTTAATTGTCAGTCTTCCCCCAGGTATGTCCCACGGGGTTGAAGTGGCTTGAGTAATGAAGGAGGGATTGGATGGGCCTGCGGATTATTATGGGCACACAAATCACAGGCAAGGGTCACTCATTTTATTGTTCCTTTGAGCCCCTTTCCTGAAAAGGTCCTTTGTATCAAGTCCCACAGTGTATTCCCCCCACAGTACGTGGCACCATGTAAACCCTTAATGAGCCTCCTTTCTTGGGCCCCAGGGATAAGAAACTTGTCATCCTTTATATACCAGCCTGTGCTTTCTTTCTTATAGCCCCATTTTTCAGCATTCTCTTGTTCCTGTGGGGAATACTGGGGCAGGCCAGGGAGTTCAGGGGGGCCAATCATTAGGGCCATGATTTGGTCAGGCTCTTGCAACGGAACTGCCTGTTTTGTGGCCTGATCAGCTTTGTTATTTCCTTGGCTTATAAAGGACCCGTCCTTCTGATGGCCCTTACAGTGAATTACTGCCACCTGGGTCGGGAGCTGCACTGCTTCTGAAAGAGCCAAGATTAAATCTTTAGGTTTTATGGAAGAATTTCTAGCAGTTAACATTCCTCTCTCTCTCTCCAAATGGCAGCATGAGCGTGTAGTACATGGAATCCATATTTAGAATCAGTAAAAATATTTTTCTGGGCTGAAGTCTGGGGTGGTGGGGCCTTGGCTTCTATGATTTCATTTAAGCTAACTATAGCATCCTGCCATTCGGGTTCCCATCTCTATAAAACTACTCCCATCAGTGAACCGTTCAGCCTCAGGGTTGTCAAGGGGTTCATCTAGGAGACTGGATCTGCTGGAATAAGTTTGTTCTATTGTCTCTGTACACTGATGCAATAAATCTCCATTTTCGACAGCTGTGAGAGGAGTTGCTGGGTTTAAGGCTTGGCACACCTTTAAAGTAATATCAGGGGTATCCATCAGGAGAGCCTGATATTTTGCTAACTTTCCCCTGGTTAACCAATGGTGTCCTTTGGCTTCTAACACAGATTGCACCTGATGAAGAGTTGATGCATCTAGGTGTTGTCCCACGGTGAGCTCAGAAGGCTCACTGACCAGTAGGGCCGTGGCTGCCACCACCTGTAGGCAGCTGGGGCATCTCGGGGCTGAGTCCAGTTGTTTTGAAAAGTAAACCACTGGCCTTTGATCTGCTCCCAGCTTTTGGGTCAGGACTCCTAGTGCTATCCCTGACCTCTCATCGATAGGGTGAAGGGTTTGTCTAAATTTGGAAGCCCTAGTGCTGGTGCCCTACTCAACTCAATCTTTAGGGTCTCAAAGTCCCACTGGTGGTCCCTACTCCATTAGAGGGGTTCCCTTTCTTCTCCCTTTAGAGCTTCCTGTAGGGCTTTGATTATAAGGCCATAATCTGGAATTCAGATACGGCAGAACCCAGCCATTCTGAGAAAGCCTCCGAGCTGTCTCTTTGTGGTTGGCAATGGTAATGCATTAATGGCTGTTTTCTGATTTATGGCCAGGGCTCATGCGATGGGGGTCAAAACAAACCCTAAATATTGAACCTCTTGCTGTGAAATCTGAGTCTTTGTTGGGGAGACTTTATATCCCCTTTCTGCCAGGAAATTTAGGACCTTAACAGTATTCTGATCTGAATCTTGCTTCACCTTTTTTAGGTAAAGGACCTTAGGACCTTATTAATAGGTCATCAACATACTGTAACAGAGTTCCATTTTTCAGGCTCAGTTCCCTCAGTTCTTTTCCTATCGCATTTCCAAAAAGACAGCAGCTGTCCCGAAGGCCCTGTGGAAGCACTGTCCAAGTGTAGTGAATAGCTTCCCGGGTGTCAAGTTCCTTCCATTCAAAGGCAAAAAGGTACTGGGAGTCTGGATGTAGGGGGATACAGAAAAATACATCCTTGAGGTCTAACACAGAGAAGTATTGAGCACCCCCTGGCATTTGAGTACGGTGTACAGGTTTGGCACCATTGGGTGAATGGGATGGATGACTGCCTCATGCACTGCTTGTAAGTCTTGCACCAACCAGTATCACCGTATCCCCGGGAGGCTTTTGGATGGGGAGAATTAGAGAAGTGGACTAGCAGGGCCAAATGAGCCCAGGTTTTAGGAATTTGGTGAGCAGCAGTTGGCCCCCATCCCCACCCCTTCCCCTGCCTCAAGACCTCAGGCTTTAAAGGATAGTACCTCTGCCAAGGGTATTTTCCCCCAGGCTTTTCCTCTATTTCTATTGGGGGAACATGCTTTGCCTTTCCTGGTACCAATATGTCCCAAACCACACGATCTACCTGTTGCCTAATTTCTTGGGGACTATTTTTATGACCAAAAGGCGGGTCATCTGGGGCTACTAACAGATGCAATCTCTGTTCCTTCTGGGACCGCACCCTGTTCTAAGAGTACTAGCTCCCAGTTTATTCAGCAAATCTCTTCTGAGGAGGGGGAGGCCATTCCGGCACATACAAAAAGGAAAGAGTGATGATACCAGAATCGACCTCACAGGTAAGGGGGTGGGATGTAAACTGTCTTACCTTTGGCCGCCCATCAATCCCCATTACAGTACAATCATGGTTGCAGAGGGGACCAGCAGGCCAACTCAGGACAAGGACACCCACCACTTAACCCAACAAATGGCAATAATACAGTTCAGAGCATGGAACTTTTAAAAATACGGACTAATAAATGTAATAAACATTACTGAGAGACCGGGGGGAGCACAAGTTAAAAAAAGGTTAAAGTCGTCCAGAATTAGACAAAATCATGCTTACACTGCCTTTGGCAAGATGTACACACATTGCTGATGCTGGGTATTAGTTCCCTTACTTTTCTTCCCAGTTAGTACCTGCGTCCGTCACTAACACTTCGTGTCTCTGTACCTCAGTTTCCTCATATGGAAAATGGGTTGCGCCAGGTTTCTCCTGTTCAAAGCATTCTGTCCCCGCGTCTCCCCTCAGCACGCCTGCCCTGGCCACCTGGAAAAGGTGGGAGGGTTGTTTCTGCCGCCTTACTTTGTCCCCCCGACAGGCGAAGGTGCAGCGATGCACTGGGGGTGGAGGGGCGGGGACCACCCTCCAGAGTCCCCACACGCAAGGCCCACGAGATCGGGGGAACAGGAGAGCAGGCACTACTGAACGGATCTGACGGTAACCTGCGGGGAGCGCGGCGCCGCCCGGGCCCAAGGTGCATTCCGGGCAGACGACAGGCGGCTCAGGACAGGAGAGCGCCCCCACCCTGCCCAGCTGCCTCTCAGCGCATAAAAGAGAAAAAAAGCCCCTCACTCCGCTCCACCCCACCGCCCCCGCTCAGCCCGGAGCCGCCCCGCGGCCCCTACCCCGAGGCCCAGGCGCCGCACGAACCTCTCTTCCCCGCACCGGTCCCTCGCGACGCCGCCGCGCGGCCCGGGCCCGCGGGAGGGCCCCCTCCTCGGTAGCGCATCCGCTTCCAGGGCAGAGGGCGGGGCGGTGCCGGGGGACGGGGCGCTGAGGGCGCGGGGGGCGGGGCGAGAAACGGCGCGGAGGGCGGGGCCGGGAGAGCCGGGCCCAGAGTCCCCGCGGCCGCCCACGCCCAGGCCCGGCGCTGCTCCTCCCCGCTGCCAGCGTTCCCGCCGTCCACGGCTGTCCGCGTTCCCGCCGCCCGCGTTCGCCCCGCGTCCCCGCGTCCCCGCGTCCCCGCGTCCCGAGCGGCCGCGCCCCCTGAACCGGAACCGCTTGCGGCCGCCGGCGCGGAGCCGGGCCGACCGGGAAGCGGAGGCGGCTGCGCGGCGCCCGCCATGGCGGCGGCGGGGTGAGCCGGGCCGGGCGGCCGCAGTCGCGCGGGCGCGGGCGCTCCTCCGCCGCGGACAGGCCGCCGGGCCGGGCGAGGGGAGCCGGGCCGCCCATGGCGAGGCCGCGCCGCCGCCGCCGCTGCTGACCCGGGGCCGCGCCGGGGCCGGGGCGCCCGCCATGGGGAACACCGCCTCGTGCTGCGTGTCGTCCAGCCCCAAGCTCCGCAGGAATGCCCACTCGCGGCTGGAGTCCTGCCGGCCCGACGCCGACTTGAGCCGCGAGGACACGGGCTGCAACCTGCAGCACATCAGCGACCGGGAGAACATCGACGGTGAGGCGGGCGGGCGGGGGTCCCTCCGATTCCTCCGACGCCCCGCGCCGCCTGAGCGCGCGCCCCGCATCCCGCCCGGCGGCCGTTGCTCTCGGTTCTTCCCCGCGAGCGGGCCAGGGTCTTCGCCCCCGAGAGCGGGCCTGGGCGGGGTCCAGGCCGGGCTCCGGCCGTCTGTCCGGCGGAGCCGCCTGTCTAGTTGCGCGCAGAAGGGTGAGGTCGTCCGTCCTCCGAAAGGCGAAGGGTATGGGGACCCTGGGCAGGCCGAGGACTGGGTGCCTGGGTCAGCTGCCCGGAAACTCGCCAGTTGATCCCACTTGCTGGCCTTCAGCCCATTTCCATGAAAAACTAACCTCCCCAAAACACCACCAACAAAAAGCTTTTTTTGGGGGGGGGGCGGTTTAAGAGACTGCAGTCAGATAGCTTCAACAGAATTTTTTAAAATTTTTTCTTTACGGTATTATCACAGTGATTTGCAGAGAGCTTTGGAATAAGTCCCCTCGTTTTTGCTTGGGGCTGAATTACAGTCCCGTGAATTTCTGATTGATTTGAATGACTTTTGGTTTGGATTAGTGTTTGTAAAGGAAGTTAAAGGACTGATCGCTGCGCCTAGTAATGGTTGTTTATTTTATTGGTCTTACAGTACCTTTATTAGTACCATCTTATCAATAAGCGACGTGGTTTAATATCTACAGATGGGTAGTTTATGCATCATACAGTTTATAAGTTTTCACCTTAAAAATTGGAAATATATTTTTATGACAACTTGACTTTTTTTTTAACCATTGAATCTTTTCACAGTTGATGTGGTTGAACTAATCTGAAAAAATTTCTTGTGTGAATGAATTGGCACAAGCCTATCGTAATTTATTCTTGTCGCTTTTAGGATGGCACATTCCATGTAGTGTGCAAAGCCAAATTTAAACTCTACCAAAGGGAAGAATTTTCTTATTGTTTGGCCTCATTTAATTTCTTCTAAATAGTAAATTCTTCTTTTTAGGACAACAACTTTATTAAATGAGTACCATATGTAAAAGAGACTAAAACAATGTCTGGTTTATAGTAGGCACTTAGTAAATTAGGGCTCAGTATGACATTTCTAGTGGTGTTATTTCAGACTTCCATTATGTTGACCTACTCTTTAGTTGCCTTTGAACTATAACCGTACTTTATTTTTAAATTTATGCGTTTAAAAGCATCTAGCAGGATATTAAGTTCGGTCTGTCATGATCATTCCTATGGTCTCAAGCACCTGAAAGAAGTGGCCAGCATGTAATAAACACTAAATATTGTGTTTTAAAGGAATGAATGAATGATTTTGTTGTAGGAAATCATCACTTAGTCCTATATAATGTTGGAGCATTGAAGATAATTTCTCCCTTATGTTGTGCCCTAATATCAGGTAGAGGCATTGTGTTTTAAATAATGGATTAAAATAATACAAACAAAAGGAAGACTCTCATTTCTTAGACCCAGGCTGCGTGTTATTATTGCCTATAGTAAGGAAACAGGAAAATAAAAGTAATTGTAATCAGCTATTCGGCAGTAAGGCTTAGAAGGATTTTGCCAGAAAAAAATAGAGTAGTGTTGTGTTCTTTCATTTGGAAGAAATCTAAGTTTTGGTCATCATTCGCTTTTGAGAAAACATTTGGAAGAGCAGCAGCTCTTGTTTTGGAGGTTTGGGGAGGTTTGAGAGACTATAGAGCAGGTTAAGAGGATTTCTAATCTGGGCTGTAGACGATTTCTAATCTGGGCTGTAGTGGCTTCTCACCCCAGAACCCAGTTGGTATGAGGCTAGTTTAAACCCAGAAATACTAATTCACTATTTCAACAATGTTCTCTCTGTCTGCCACATTCAGTCAATAATACTTGTAGTATTTACCTATTTGGCCATTCTCAACAGTTTCAATTAGAGCAGAAATCTAGGACTGGGCTTTGGCATTAGTATGTGTAAAGCGCTCCAGGTGATTCTAAGATGCAGCTGGGTTGAAAACCGCTGGCTGGGTGAGCCTTGGAAGTGTCATTGTTGTTCAGGGGCATTTTCCGTGGAAATTCATTCTGTCCGAGGCTGGGAGAAGAGAATAGGTTTGCTTAAGTTGTAGTGTATAGATATACATATATATCTGTATTTTAACTTCTGATTATTAGGTGATTAGTAAACATGTAAAAACTGCATCTCAGGAGCTCTTGATTTTAGTAGGTAACAAAAGCTGAAGTGCCTAAGTACCATATTTCTTATACCCTGAAAGATCTTCCAGACAGCTAGTCTTGGAAGGTTCAGAGAAGTTCATGGAGCTGGGTTAGGTTAGTTTCTTTAGAGCACAAAGATATGAGGTTCATGTTTTCCCTGCCCAAACACAGCAGGTAATGTTTGTAGAATTTCAGTGACTGTGTTAGGCTTCCATGATGCCCACAGGCAACTTGCCTGCCTTTGTATTTAGTGTACCTTAGTGTTAGGTTATTCCTGTTTTAGAAATTTATATTAGACTCATCAGTTACCCAGGTATTACTCCTGGTAAAATTACTGTGAGATTGAGAAAAAACAAAAACACTTAGCAACAGTGATGGTAATAAGTACAACCCTTACATATTGCTTACTCTGTGATGGATGCTGCTTTAATGCTTGACATCAGCTCATTCATTCAGTCATCGCAGTAACCCTGGGGGTAATATTATCCTTACTTTAAGACCAAGAAATGAGGCAGAGAGGAGAAATGACTTGCCCAAAGTTATGGAGCCAATAAATGACTAGTGGAAACTTTCCATTGTTGCTTGACTAGCCATCAAATATTAACTAAATATTAACTAGTGTGGGGTTGCCTTCTGGGGTAGGCTCTGTGTCACTGTGTCGTATCCATGGTTTCTCTGGGAAGGACTTCCTCCATCTGTAACATGCTGGATTTACCAGATTAGATTATTTTTGTGGGAGGAGAAGAAGAGGAATGGACTGAAGAGAATTTAAAATTCGGTGAGACTAAATAAATCAGGATAATTGTTAACATCTGTACCAGAGTGTCAGTTTGGGTTGACAAACTCAAACCTCAAAATGATTGGGAGCCACTTCATCCAAGGATCAGCTGTCATCCTTGACAATCCAATAGCTCCCTCATCTCATATCCAGTCTGCTAGGAAGGCATGACTCTCTATCTTCAAAATATATCCAGAGTCTGACTCCTTCTTAAAACCTCTCCTGCTGTTGCAATCTAAGCAGCCTGACTGGTCTCCCTGCTTCTCCCCTTACCCACCACGGTCTGTTCTCAACACTGCAGCTGTGCTGAGATCCTTTTCAGAACTTTAACACATCACTCCTCTGCTCAAAAAACTGCAGCGACTCCTTATGTCACATGGAGTAAAAGCCTTACAGTGAACTTGACAGTGGAGTCCTTCCAGTGGACTCCAAGGCCCTTTGTGATCTGCCTGCCTTCCTCAATCACTAGCTCTTTCTAGCCACACTGGCCTCCTTCAGTGCTGTTCCCTGAACACACCAGACATGCTGTCACTCCAGGACCTCTGCTCTGTCGCTCTGCCTGGAATGCTCTTCTCCATGTGTTCTCTTGGCCAGCCCCGCCTCAGCCCCTTCAGTCTTAGTTCAAGCCTCACTTTTTCAGTGAGGCCTTCCCAATCACCCCACTTTAACATTCTTCTGGTCACCCCATCAGCAATCCTAATATACATTTTGTGCACTATGATTTCTTAACTGCATGTCACCTGTAGTACATTGTATACACATATGTATGTATTGTAATAATATTTCTACTCTAGCGTATAAGTTCTGCTAGAACTTTTTTGTTCATTGATGTAACCTTAGTGCTTACAGTAGTGCCTGATACCTTGAAGAACCGCTTTAAATATTTGTTGAATGAATGAGTGAAGCCAGCCACTGAAGGACATCAGAGTCAGAGCATCAGTGTGTGTATTTATTGAGTGAGAGGAAGCAGAAGGAAGTAGAGAATGAATAAGACTTGTAATAATGAAAGCAGAGTGGATGTGAAACTTTTTGGTTGGTTTGCGTTTTAACCTGAGAGGTAAGCAGATAAGGTGATATCCTGAAAATGAAACTGAAGAAAGATTTCAAAGCATGACAAAAGAAAAAAACACACCCAAACTGAAAGGAAACCAATGGCTGGTGGAAATCTGTTTAACAGCGTGATATGTTTAATCTTATTTCAGATGTCTCTTCAGATGAATGGCTTTAGCTGTGGTCTCACGTCCTTAAGGATCAAAGTGAAACTAAGATGATTATAAATCAAAAAACGCTAGATAAACAAATGTGATTATGAACATAGCCATTCATGTGACTTTCTTGGATTAAATGTGAAATGTGTTCTGGGATATATGGCACTGGTATCTGAACCTCCCACGGCCAGGGAAGCTGGAAGCTTGAGGCGCTCCCCCAGGCACCGCAGGGTAGCTGGGGAAGCCAACTGCTGTAAGGCTGGGGCGACAAGAGAGCTGGTAACAGACCTAAGTGCCTGTTTGGAGCAGGAGCTTGGACTCCTGCCCTTGGTTTCTGCGCTGTCTGCAGCCTATGGAAATTGATCCCTTCTGCGTTCTTTTTCTCGAGTCTCGGTCCCACTTTAACCTTTCCAGCCTGACGGGCAAAACCATGCCTGTAGACTTTGCTTCCAGGCTAAAATTTATTAGCAATGCTGCCTGTGAGGTTTGTGAAGATGTTCCGACCGAGTGTGGGCTAACTGCATACGGTGGTGGCTCCATGGAGCAATGATTGTGGCCCCCTGACCTCCATTCCACTCACTTATTTTCCTTCCTAATTTAGAATCAGGGAGTCATTTGCCCCTCACTTTATGGATGAGGAAGCTGAATCTTGGAAGGTGCAGTCTCTTGCGCAGGTCATGCAGATCCTGGAAGAGGGTAGTGAATCTCTTCACATCTTTCTCCTCATTTTACAGGAGAGGTAATCGAGCCTTAAATGTTAAGAAATTTGCTCAAGTTTCCACAGCTAGTTAGTAGCAGAGTTGGGGTCCAATTTATCCTTACTTGCTAGAGCGTCACACCTCAACTACCCTGTGATAGCTACTTAGGGAGGGAGTGATCTGTGCCTGGCCCACGCCTGTCTTGTTTTCAGAGTTTCAGTTGTTGCCTGTGTGCTTTTGGCTAACAGTACTTTGCGAATAGGATTTTTACTTTTCTGCTCCTTTTAGGGAGGAGTGAAGATTAAATAATTTTTTGGAATTGTAGATTTTCTCACCCTTTTCTAGGAAGCTGATTGTTTCTATCATCTTAAGGAGATGAATTGCTTTCACATTTCTGGCTAGATGAAACTAACAACAGAAAGATTAAATCCAGGGCTTCCCTGGTGGCGCAGTGGTTAAGAATCCTCCTGCCAGTGCAGGGGACAAGGGTTCAAGCCCTGATCCAGGAAGATCCCACATGCCTTAGAGCAACTAAACCCGTGCCCCAGAACTACTGAGCGTGCGCTCTAGCGCCCGCGAGCCACAGCTGCTGAAGCCCGCGTGCCTAGAGCCCATGCTCTGCAGCAAGAGAAGCCACCGCAATGAAGCCCATGCACCGCAACGAAGAGTAGCCCCTACTCACCACAACTGGAGAAAGCCCGCACACAGCAATGAAGATCCAACGCAGCCAAAAATAAATAAATAAATTAAATAAATTAAAAAAAAAGATTAAATCCATTCCTATCCAGAAAAGGGCAGAACCAAAAGGAAAACTATAATGAGAGGCAAGCCACGTGAGCAGCTTTGAAATCCTGTTTTAATCACGCAGGGTCAGAGATTTAGCTCCAGGCATATAGTGTTGGACTTACCTTTAAGGAAGCAGTGTTTGGTATTTTTCACAAGAGAGCAATTCACAGTATCATGCTTGTCATACTTCAAAATACAGATCCTTTAACGATTCAACATCTAGGCACCCAGGGTAAGTCTGTGGCACCAACATTTGATGTTAGAGCCTCTCGTGCTTTCAGTATCATTTTCAGCTGGTAGCTGGAAGGAGGGAGAGAGCTCGCTCTCCCTGCAGCCTTTCGCGTCATCATGAAATGTTGAGTTTGTTGCTGGGAGTCTTGGGTAGGAGATCATTTCCTCTCTGTGCTCCAAGAACCACTGTTGTCCTATCCTGCCTTTCCTGAAGAATGAGAGAAGGCTCTTCCCAGGGGGTTTACAGAATGTGCCTCTGGGTCTGTGAAGTTGATGGAGGGCAAGGAGCAGGAGCCCAGTAATCAGGAGGTCTGTGCCCCGGACATGACTCTGCCTTTGCTGTGGGGCCTCTGCCCTAGTGAGCCACTTTCCTCTCTGCTTAAAAAAGCGTGCTTAAAAATACTGCCTTGAGGGCTTCCCTGGTGGCGCAGTGGTTAAGAATCTGCCTGCCAGTGCAGGGGACATGGGTTCGAGCCCTGGTCTGGGAATATCCCACATGCCGCGGAGCAACTAGGCCCGTGCGCCACAACTACTGGGCCTGAGCTCTAGAGCCCGCGAGCCACAACTACTGAAGCCTCTGCGCCTAGAGCCCGTGCCCTGAAACAAGAGAAGCCACTGCAGTGAGAAGCCCACGCACTGCAACAAAGAGCAGCCCCTGCTCATCGCAACTAGAGAAAGCCCGCGCGCAGCAACGAAGACCCAACGCAGCCCTAAATAAATAAGTAAATTTATTAAAAAAAAATACTGCCTTGACATATGACCCAAGGGACCTAAAATGAGACTAAAATGCTTAATAAACCAGAAAGTACTAGATGCACGTATGTCATTATGAACATGGCTCTCATGTTGATTTTCTTGGATTAAATATGCAGTGTGCTGCAAGAGCTACAGCAACCTGTGTTTGAACTTTCCATAGCCAGAGAAGGCAGAAGCCAAGGGGCTCATCCTACCAACATATCAAGCGTTCAGGGTAGTACCGGAAGGATAAGTGGAATTTTAGAGCTGGGTGGGATGAGGTTTTGCAGAGCTCTGTGACCTTTGAGTGGGAGCTTGGTGGCAGTAGAATTTGGAATAGAAATCATCCTCTTTCTAGAATTTATTGCCCTTCTGGGTTGCATCTTTCCAAAGTCATACCATGATGCCATGCAGTGAAAGTGGGATGAGTATTTGAGACAGCTTCTCCAACTCCTGGGGATACCCGGCCCCTCCAGCCAGCCGGCCGGTTGGCTGGCTGCCCGTGGAACTGGGTTCCTGGGAACGTCAGCCTGTGCCCTGACAGAGAGGGTAAGGCCAGGGATTTAAAAAACAAAATTCTTCAAAGAATAAGGTTTTTGAGGCATGCATACAGGTGCTTTATTATATTAAAATACTGCTTTAAATAAAGAGGAATTGATGGGCTGAAAAATAAGCACAGGAAGCCCTGAGCGAGTTTTTTGGGGCGGTTTGTGCCAATCTTTTTCATGGAAGAATCTGACTGGCTGGGTCCACAGCTGCAGAGAGGTCAGGGAGACCTCGCCCTCTGTTCCCTTTCTCAGCTGCTTGTGCTGCTGATAGCTGTTTCGTATGGCTCCCTTCCTTTACTTCTTCTGGGGCTTCTTTTGCTCTCTGCCAGCTTGGAAAAAGGGGTGTGCTGAAGCTAAAATCGAGTGTGGTTGGTCTGATAGCTGACAAATTGGCAGGCTCCTCAGTCAGCAAGAGTTTGCCTAGAAAGTCTCTTGGTGACTCTGAGAAGAGAGATCATCTCAGGGACGGTCAGTTCCAAATTGCTACATTTTGGGCCTCTCTGTTGCCTTGCTGGGGAGGTTACACTTAAATACTGGAGTGGAAAACCTTGAAATCCTTTATTCTTCACCTTTGTCAGAATATTGACATTCTGTACAACAGTTTTGACTTTGTAAAGAAACTTTGTTTTTTTATTTGTTTTTCATATGGCTCAAAAATTGTACTGAAAGGGAGTTCTAAAATATTTGGTCAATGGTAACATCTCTGGGATAAGTGTCTAGTCTCCTCTGGTTATCCTACTTTGATTAAAAAAAATTCAACCTGATTTCATTATTTGATAGACACATTACCTAACATATGTAATTTTAATTCCTGGGTCATTCTTTTGTGGTCTTTGTCCCCTACTTGGGCTGTATAGTGGGGGCTCATTGGGTGTGATAGATGTGAGTGCCATGCTCAGCAGAGATGTACCAGCCTCCGCAGACATGTCAGCTGGCTCCTGGTACTGAGAGAAGTACAGCTGGAGTACACTAAAGATAATTGTTAGCAACTGCAATTACATCCTTGCCAGATTGCTTCGTGAGCTTTACAGAAATCTCAGTTGGATGGTGAAATGCAAGTCACTTCTATTTTGGACACCTCCGATTATAGACCTTGTGTCTCTGAGGAGGATAAATAGGAAGTACTCGGCATGGGAGTTCACATGTAATATAGCTGTGTGTTGCAACAGTGTGTAGTGTTTGAAACATTTTGTAAGCACGTTTTCTTGTGGATGGATGATTCTGTTCCTGGTGGGGAAAGAGAAGCTATTAAAGATATTGTGATTATATTTGATAAACTCTTGTCTCACTCTGCAAATTTAGCATTAATCAGGGGAATTAGTGCATGGATGGATAGGTTAAGAGGTCTGTCCTTCACCTCAAGAAAAGGTTTCACCCCACATTTAGGATTCTGTCCAGGAATGAACCTTGACTTAGGATACTAGTTGATGACAGCTATTGAATTAAGTGTAATCGCAGTTGTCCTTTGAACTATCTCTGGTTTTTAGATGTGGATCTAGATTTTGTACAGTTGCTTACGAGTCCAGGTTTTAGGGCTCCCTGTGTGTCCTGCTGAAATCTAGGATGAGAGTTGAAGTTGTGATGCTGTGTTTAAATTCAGCTTCAAAAATTTCGAACTCACACATTCATCAAGCAGTTCCTTCATTTATAGTGAGCAATTATTTTTGTCAGTTTATGCGGATAATCTTTTTTTTCCCCTCAAGCTGTGTGTAAGTGATGGGCCGTTATTTTAATGTGTAGTTCTTGTTACTCCTTTGCTTGAAAGACATTGGTAAACAGGGTCTCTACAGAATTGGAGATTGCCTTCTGTCTTCGAGAGCTAAAGGCAATGAAGAGGGACGTTTACGTTAATGTTAGCATACATTTGACTCTTTTCTGTAGGTAAATCTAATGTCTAATTTTCTGTGTCTTGCATTTTGTCGGAAGTCTGGAGGAAGCATAACAAAGCTGCCTTTCAGAAGTGTGACTTGAAGTATCAACTGCACAGCTCTGAACTGGAGGAGGAGAGCACGGGTCCTTGCTGTGCACGCCGTTCTCTTCCGTGGAGGCTGGTGGTTCTGTCTGAGCCCTGCACCCGGGTGCAGACCCCGTGCGCTATGTAGTGTCTCCTCCGCAGCGGGAGGGACACTGCTTAGTCGCTGGCTTTGCAGCTGTTGGTGGCCCCTGGGTTTGGGGAGTGCAGGACTTGAACAGAGCGTGTGCGGAGGGGCTGCGGCGGCCTCGAGGAGGTGGGGGTGGGTGGGGACGACCCTGTGCAAGACCCCCGGGCGGGCACGGCCCCACGAGTGGTCAGTGCCTTTGCTCCTGGGCCACGTTGGGTGCCTTGTGCCCTTGAGAATGACTGGGGCTGGACGGCGCGCGGGGCTGTGGTTTTCAGGGTCAGTGGGGGTGGCCTGTTGGGGAGAGGCCCTGTGGGCTTCTGGTGTGGAACCAGGAGACACTGGACGACTGGACCTCATCGTCATCTCTCATTTAACCAAGAATGTTCTGGAAGGAGCCTTTGTTGAAGCCTAAGTTGGGTTTTTCGAAAATGGAAGTTATTCTTGTGTCTGGGGTAAAAAGGCACTGTGACAGGAACAGAGGGAAGGATGGAGGGAGTTGAGGATGGAGTGTGAGGACAAGACAAGAGTGGGTGGAGCCGGGTGAGCATGGGCTGCAGCCTGCGAGGGGACAGCGCTATCTCCCCTTTGTCTCGGTTCTGCACAGTTTGTCACTGTCACACATCCGAGGCCACGGGCAGGCATGCCGGGCTCCAGGGGCACTGTGTGAACAACCCCTCTGTTTCCCCACAGGGCTGCTTTCGGTGCTCATTTGGACTCCTTAGGACGGGCACGTGCTCTGAGGTGGGGCTCCTCGTGGTACTGTGGACAGAAACATGTGCCCTTGACTCTGAGCTGATGGGGCCGTGGTGTTCTGGGTGCACCTGGAAGGTGTGTGATTCCTTTGTTCAAATTAAAAAGTCATGCGTTTATCTTCCGTATGCCTTCTCTTTTTTTTTTCCCCTTTCTTTTTTCCCTTTTTAGTGCAATACTGAGAGGCGTGGTACATTTTTCTTCTTTTAGCCAGCAGTTTTATTTTTTACTTCAACTTTAATATCAGCTAGTTTTTTGTGTGGGTTTTTCATATTTTCTTAGTACTCACAGTGGGCTTTCCTTTGAGAGTCTGTTTTGAGGAGGAATATAAAGATGGTCTCTTTGAGTTGGTAAAGCTCTGATGTGTTTTCTGACGTCGCTTTGGCTGGGTTTGAGTGCTCAGTGAAGTTTTGTATTTTTGTGGACCTTTTCAAATCTCATCACTGCAGCTGGGTGACCTGGCTTCCTGAGGCAGGTGGTGGGTGAACAGAAATGGTGTTTGATTCAGGGTCTGGTATTCAAGGTCATGCTTAATAGAAAACTTGGGGGGAAACCCTTCTGGGTGTCGTATCTGTGTTGCACTGTTACACTCTTGAGGAAAAAGTTTGGGGATGAACAGGTCATTTGATTTCAAGACTTGATTTGATTTGAGGTTTAGAAATTCAAGTCTTGATTTGTAGCTTGCCTAGGTGAAGAAAGCTCCAAAAAATGTGGTGATGCTGTATTCCTGACAGTTAAACCTTGCCTCTATGAATATTTGAACCCCAAATGTCAGTCCCTTAGTTGTGAAGTTACCTGTAAAGATAGAATGGAAGTGGCTCCTGAAGCCGAAGATGTTCCTCCAGAGCCTGAGGGTTGAAGGTGCGTAGTCAGCGCCTGCGGCGCCCGTGTAGCACAGATCACTGGTTAGGAAGCGTCCCCGTTGTCAAGGTGCAGCCTTGGATTAGCAAGGGGGTCAGCAGCCTTGCTGCAGAGCTCAGAGGGAAGCCGGCTGCCTGGGCCTTGACGGCAGGATTAAAAAGGCTCCCGGCAGAAAGATGGGAGAACGGAGCGGTTGGGACTGGCACTGCTTCTGGGGCTGCCCGTCCACGTGCTCTCAGAGCCCTGTAGCAGCACTGCTTGGAGTTACAAGGATGAGCCCCTCCTGGTCCGCATAGCACATCTGGATGTGACATGGAGATGAGCCATGCAGAGGCAGCCAGACCTTGGTCATTTTCTCTCTGTTCCTTCTGTATTCTGAGGCCCTCTGAAGTGACGTTCAGTATTGTTTTTAGAGTGAATCTGAAGTTTTACGAGGCCCAGTATATGCCCGTGTGCATGAAATAAGAGGTCTTTCAGGGAAGGAAGGTCTGGCCTTACCCAAGCGAAGTGTGTCATAGTTCTTTCAGCTGCTTTCGTGGGCAGGCTGTCTAGAGAATTTGTTTGCACAAGAAGAAATACGGCAAAATGTCTTCTGTACCACTTAAGGTAGGGGTAATTAGCAGTTCGTGGGGACCAGGAATGTAACTTGAGACAGAAGATGATGATTGTAGAATATTTTAAGTACTTTTATTTTAAGCATATAAAACAAAAGCGTGGGACACGATGAACAGAAGTGCTTCTTATTAGGTGCCCTTACGAGACCTCTTTTGGTGAACAGGTGACCAGTATATAAAGGGGTATCCAATATGAATTTGAATCCTATTCTCTTAGTAAACAGCAGTGCTCCTCTTGAATGTCTTCAGCCCAACAGTTTTTAGGGCCATTGCTCGTTATACGCTTTGGCCAGGTAGGCGTGATCACTGATACCTGCGTTGGCCATGTTGTTTGGTTTGCTCCTGAGGGTGTACGTAATTTCCCTCATTTTCAGGTATTATTATAAGACACTTGGGGTGTGATGTCTTGGCCTTCATTTCACTTGTTTTGTTCCAGGAAGTCTACCTAGAATATAGCGTTCCCAGTACCGTTTTTATTTGAAATGCCGGTTATTGCTGAGGGTGGGATCAGTTTGTAGGATGACTGTGGCTGCAAAACTAATCACAAAGCTTTTTTTTTTTTTCCTTTTTTTCCCCAGAGTTCAGAAGTGGTGACAGTTGTTTAGTTTGGAATTCTCATTATAGGTAAAAGAGGCCACATAAGCAGAATGCTAATGCTGTGAGGAACTAGACAAGCTGAGAAGTTGGGGGGGGGGGCTTCCTTTCCTTTTAAACTAACATGTCTAGCAAGTGGTAAATTCCTTGTGAGAAGTATTTCTAGAATGTGTTGTCTTCAGCCACGGAGAAGCAGGAGTTGGAGAGAAAATGGAATTCAGCAGCAAGTGTTGGCCGAGAGACGTCTGTTTTCCATCACTTAAAGGGGGAACTCATGGTGCCTGTGATGACTGGGCTCAGAGCCCTGGCTATCTTGGGCAGTGCTATGCTGGCATTTTGCATACGAGCGAGAATTTGATGTCCCCTGTTGGAGGTTAAGGTCCAGTTCTTCTACCGGTCAACAGATATTGGTCAATCCAAGTACTAATCAGTTCTAGGCTCCCCACTGGATGCTGGGAATGCAAAGATCAATGTAGCTCGGACTTTGCCCTTAAAGACCTAATGATCCTTTAAGGGAGACAGATACGCAGATAAGTGATTACAATACCATATACAGAGGTAGAAAGGAGGCTGAAATGATGATCTCTGTCCTAGGTGGTGAGGGGATGTGGTCAGGGAAGACTTTGCCAAGACAGCCTGGTGTCGAGGGCAAGAGGAGTGGGAGTGGGGAAGGGGCAGGAAAGGGTGCAGGGAAACTGTTTTAGAAAGATCCTGCGTGCATTGGGGCATAACTTCGTTTTGAAGTCAGTAGGTAATGTTGAACTTATCGGTGGCTTAGTCCCCAAACATCTTATTTAATGAATTATGCTCCTCAGGGGGACATTTGTTCTAAAAGATTTCATAATGGATGGATGTGCATTGGAGAGCAGTTTCTTGAGTATTTTGCATATACTTTGGATTCTGGGAAATGATTACTCAAAGTTGTAACGTGGAAGACAGAATAATGTCTTGAGAACTGTAAAAGCAATGTGCTGTTTTTGTTGGGTATGAGACATGAGCCTTCATAGAATCACGGAGCGTTCATACCATCAAGTACCACCGAGATCCTCACGCTTCAGGTCAGGCAGCCAAGCTGCTGGGAGGGCTGCTCCCCAGCATCACACGGCTCGTTCCGGGTGGCGTGCAGGCAGGAAAGTCTCCTGATGGGAGATAGGGTCTTTCACACTGGTTTTCGCCAGAAGATTAAATATTCCCCAAAGGAGATTAACCTTTTTTTTTTTTTTTTTTGGCTGCGCTGGCTCTTCGTTGTGGCACGTGGGCTAATCAGGCTGTGTAACAAACTACCCCCAAATTTAGTAGCTTAGAACAACAGTATTCATCATCTCTCAGTGTCTGTGAGTTGGGACACGGGCACACCTTAGCTCAAGGTCTCTGGTAGAATTGCAGTCGAGCTGTCAGCTGAGGCCATGGTCCTCTTAGGGCTCAACCAGGAGAAGAGAATCTCCTTCCAAGGCCTCAGGTGCTCGTTGGCTGCTGGCTTCAGACATCAGTTCCTTGCCTTGCCAGCCTCTCCAGGGGCAGCTCCCACCATGGCAGCTGGCTTCCCCTAGAGCAAGTGATCTGGGAGGGCAAGAGAGACCCCTAGGGTAGGAGCCGCCGCCTTTCTGTACCTGAGTTAGAAATGGCATTCCGTCATTGCTCAAGTCTGGCCCACACCCAAGGGGACAGTGTTACATAAGAGTGTGAAAACCTAGAGGTGTTTGGGGGGGCTATATTGGAGGCTGCTTACCGCAGGCACTAAACAGGATTCTGTTGCTTGTATGTAAGGGTCGTCCACTAAAACTGCTTGAGCAAAATGGGTGGGAAGTGCAGGAGGGAAGAGTTATTGCAAGTACGTGAAGATATTTCATGGAAAGCAAGGGCCAGGAGCATACCTGAGTCTCATAGGGAACTGGAGTTGGGAGTTGGACAGCCTGTAGGAACAGAGGCAGCTGTCTCTTCAGTTTACTGTTAAATTCTCTTGTCAGGCTTAGTTGGTCTTATCTTTCTCCATGTCTCAAATTTATTTTTCTGTCAATTTTTATTCTCTCTGTAAAATTCCTTCCTTCCTCCCTCCCTGCCTCCCTCCCTCCCTCTCGCCCTCAATTCTAAGACCACAAAAGACTGACTAGAATCTCAGTGTTCCAGTTTCCCAGGAGAAAGGATTGCATGCACTCCACCCAGCTAATGGGGTGGCTTCCCCTGTGAGAAGTGTCCAGTCAGCTGTGGTGGGTGAAGGTCAAGGTGGGGGTCTGGACATGATTACAGAAGCTTTACCTCTGTTGTTATGGAAGTGGATCAAAGGGTGAGGTTGCAGGGGGTGGTGATGGTTGGGGGAAGCACATTTCAGAGAAGGGTATTTGGAAATAATTTTATCAGATATGTATTTTTAAAATCCATGTTTCAGTTTTCCCTAGTAGGAAAAGGAATTCCCTAGTAGACCTAAAATGAATGAATTTGGGTAAAACTCAAGTTAGGGATAAGTTTTGCAAATAGTTTGGAAAAGAGGGACCTTAGCAGAAAAGCATGGTTATCTCTATTAAGAAATTTAAAAAACAGTCTTTGAGACATCTATTAATTTGAAAGCTGGGAGACTTATTGGTTACTAAAATTGCTGTTTCTCTTTCTTGCTCTTTCTGAGCTTGCCCCTTATAAATTCCAGGTTTATCCACTTAAAAAAAATGCTCTTACACTGTGAACATCTGTCAGCTTTCCTATCTTAGATTTTTTTTTTTAGCAGTTTATGTAACTTGAATTGAAATAAGCATTTTTGTTCTGTTCTAAAACTGCCCACTTAAGTGTCTTCATAACACTGTTTTTGGCTTTAATTGATTTCAATAAATTATAAAGGTGCACAGAAGGTTTTTATTGACATTTTTGCACACTTTGACTTAGCCGTAAGAAATTTTGTGTTATAAAGATAGAAACTGAAAGCCTTTCCCAGAGGTATCTTTCGTTTTGCTTTGTAGACAAGTTGGTTGGCTGGTTTTGAGTTTTGTTTTGGAGTTTGATTTGAACAGTCCAATAGCGGCAGCAATTAAAGCAGATTAATATGCAGTGAATACTTAAGCTTGTACATTTTAGGATGTTGCTCTGTTGGTTAAAAATTGAAACTGGCAGAATGGTCTCTGGGAATGCTAAGCCCTTACAGGTCCCTGGGTGGGGGGAGCCGGCAAGTGGCGTTGGCACAGGTGGGTGTGGAGACCCAGAGGGTGTTCTGAGCGTTTCAGAGTCTGCTGGTTTTTGCGAGGTTTGCCAGTTGGTGCTCCTTTGGAAAAGTCAGCTCCCACTATTTACCCTAATACATTCCTCACACAGTACTCCATTATTGTAGATGTAGATTTGGTAATGACGCTGCTATTTCCTGTTAGAATCTCGTAGGGAAAAAGACTGTCGACTGCAGTTGCAGAATCTCTGGGACGATGCAGCAAGTTTCTCCAGCTTCTTCATGTTAGTTGCTTCTTATGATCCATTCTCTTCAATCTGTTATTTCTTATAATCCAGTCTCTCTCCCCTTTACACACGTGGAGTTGATCTTGTCCCTCTGCTTACAGCCCCACTTGGCCTTAGTTGGGTTCGCTCAGACACAATCTCCTTCCCGCGCCCCTGCCTGTGCACAGACCTCTTTCCTCATCTAGCGACTCCTCGGTGCTTCTCAAACTGCCAAGCCTGCCCCTGTCTCAGGGCTGTGCATCCTTTATTCCTCCTGCCTTGCGTGCTCTTCCCAGGCTCGCTCCGGGGCAGGAGTGCACGCAGAGAGGGGAGCCTTCTGCCACCACCCAGCCCCAGCCCTAGGCCCATTGCTCTCTGTCACTTTACCTTGTTTGCCTATTTGTTATGTGCCCTCCTGCCATCCTCCGCCTGCCAGAATGTAAACTCCAGGAGGGTAGGGACTCTGTCCATCTTGATCCCCATTACCTAGAACAGCACTTGGCACATAGAAGGTGCTCAGTAAGTATTAGAACAGTAGAGATAGTGCATTCATTTCACATCTAATAAACGTTTTGTGGTTCTTGACCTTGGTATTTTTAAAGAGCACAGGCCAGTTATTTTAAAATTACCCCTTAGTTTGGGTTTGTCTGATGTTTTCTCTTGATTTGCTTCAGGTTCTGCATTTTCAGCGGGAGTACCGCAGAGGTGGTGCATCACAGACAGGGGCACACGTGTCCTGTTCATCCCAGGGCTGCTGATGTTGACTTTATACTCTGTTAAGGGGTGGTACCATCTGGGTTTCTTCAGCATGATGTAGCTTTAATTAATAGTAGTAATTTGTGGGGAGATTGAGACTATGTAAATGCCCTGTTTCTGATCAGTTTTTTCTCGTGAGCTTCAGTGTCCATTGGTGACTTAGGTCCTCCCGTGTTTTGGGTGGGCATCTGATGTGCGGGCGAGCTCTTCTCATTTATAGATTTGCCAGTTTGGAGTCATGGATTCTTATTTTATTCAGTGAGTTGCAATATGTTCTTCTTATTTTTTGTTGTTGCTCAGATTGTCCCAGATTTGGTTGGTGGGAGCCTCTTCAAACTGCAAACTGGTTTCTTTATCAGCTCTGTCCTTTTGATATGTCCTCCTCATTCCTTGAACACTTCCTTAATTTCTCACAGGATATTTGCCTTTTAGAAATAATTTTTCTCTTGGTTTGGAAAACGTTTTCTCCCTTAAGAAATATGGATGCAATATTTTCCTTTACAGAACATCACAGTAACGTCAGTAGCCAATCTTGGTGCCTGAAGATGTGGCCTTAAGCAAGTCTCTCTTTTTGTAAACTCACATGATTTTGCTTGCTGGTTCTGTGAAATCAGAGAGCTGGCAGGTTATCTGCCGGTAGCTCAGGGACAAGATAGTTGAGTGAGATGTTGACAGTATTTATTGAGTACTGCCAACGTGTAAAGCCTTCTACCTGGAGCTGGAAAAACTGAAGACAAGCGCCCGCTCTGCTCCCTGGGGTGGAGGGTTTAGTGGAGGAAGATGAGACTGTCTGTGCATAAGAACAAGTGAGGTCGGAAAGGTGAACTTTGGTAACGAACTGTCCTCTTCACCGGCTCACACACAGAGGACAAGGCAAGGCCAAGGCCTGACCCGTTTGACCTATAAAGATATGACAAATCACTTTCAGATTTAGATGATAGATTACCTATACAGACAAAGGAGCCGGCGTCCCCAAATGCTTGTGAACCACACACTAGAAAGGGTGACACTGAAATAAAAGGGACCAGTGACTGTGAGTTGCAGGCACCCTGCTGCTGTGAACCCAAGTCTGTGTGGGTTTATGTTCTGGACATCTACTCAGAGCAGGGTGGTGTGTGTGGAAGGCCCCATACTTCATCAGAACCTGGGAGGCAATCAGAGAGGGCGGGAGGCCGATGGGAGTTGGCCTCTGCCATGGTCTGAGAGTTTGTGTCTCCCCAGAATCCACATGTTGGAATCCTCATGGCCATTGTGTTGGTGTTCAAGTAGGGCCTTTGGGAGTGCTTGAGTTGTGAGGGTGGAGCCTTATAAAAGAGAGTTCAGAGCACTCCCTTGCCCCTTCCACTAGGAGAGGGTACGGTCAGAAGCCTGCACGCCGGAAGAGGGCCCTCACCCCACCGTGCTGGCACCCTGATCTTGGACTTCCAGCCTCCAAAAGTGAGAAATCAATTTCTGGTGTCTGTAAGCCATCCGGGCTGTGGTATTCTGTTACAGCAGCCGGAACAGACTAAGACAGCCTCCTGGTGCTCCTCAGGCCCTCCTCTCGTGCTCCGGGAGGGGCGTGAGGTGCTCCTCCAGGACACATCTGCTTCCGGGGCTGTGTAGGGGAGGGTGAGGTTGCTGGGGCACCGTGGCGGAGCCGTTCTGCACTTTTCCACTTGTAATATGGTTGACACCTCCACGCGGAGATGTCATATGGCCTCTGACGGTCGCTGACCTGGTTGTTGCACTCCTTCCTTGTCCTGATCCACTTGGCTACACATCTGTTCTGTGATTAGCTCTTGTGTGCATCAGGCTGTTCCTGGGACCTTTTTTTCTGTCCAGTGTACTCTTTATATCCAACCTAAACCCCTAGATGGCATTTGTTTGAGAATCCTAGGTCAGGCTGTTCTGAGTGCCGCGTTTTGGAGCATCTGGTTTTGGGTAGTAGGCTCAGCTGGTCAGAGTGGCCCAGGAAGATTAATATGTTGGAGCTATGGGAACTAGATGTGAACAGGAAACGACTGGAGCCAGTGGGAAGTCTGAGGTGGGATGGGGGTCTTGGAAAGAAAGTTATGGACGCACCCTGCTGCCACACCCCCCAGCCCCAGACAGACTTTGAGTCCCTCAGAGCACCCACCCCGCCCACCGGAGAGAATGAATGGAGCAGCCTTGGAATTCAGGATCCTTGGAGACGGCAGGATGCTGTGTTGGTGAATGGAAACTGGAGAAGGAGGAGGAAGAATTGGCTTTGAGGAAGGAGAGGGTAAACTTTGGGGGCATAGACAGGTTTTACACAGTCTCCCTCAGTGTTAAGTGATAATTAGTTTTTACAAAATTCATTTTAATATATTCCTGTTAAGAATGTAATTTTCTAGGTCTAGTAATGTGAAAGGATCTGAATGTTCTCATCCTCAAAGAAATGATGAAAGGATCCAGACTTATAGTCATTTTACTTGATGAAAATGTGTGTTTACAGCAGCTCTTGGTGATTTGGGATTCTTTGATCTCGTTTCTCATATGACTTCTGGTCTTTTAGCCCTTCACCCATAATTCAAAACAGAGGAGGCAAGTAAGGGTGAAATTCAAGTATTTAGATTTAAGTAAAGGTTCTTTTGATTATTCCTTTAAGTTATTCAAGCTAGCATGACACAAAGTTGACTGAATTTTACGTCCTGTTTGTTCCACATATAATTAGATATACCAAAAGATTGCTTTCTGACCACCAGACATAAGTTTTTTTTTTTTTTTTTTTCAGACATAAGTTTTTAAGTTGGTTCAATATAACTAATTTAAAAATACGATGTGGTGGAGTGGTCAGATGTACCATTAGGGTGATTTTTTAAATTAAAGTATAATTGACTGGACTTTCCCGCTGGGACAGTGGTTAAGAATCAGCCTGCCGATGCAGGGGACATGGGTTCGATCCCTGGTCCAGGAAGGTCCCACATGCTGCAGAGCAGCTAAGCCTGTGTGTCACAACTACTGAGCCCGCACTCTAGACCCCGCCAGCCACAACTACTGAGCCCGCACTCTAGAGCCCGCGTGCCACAACTACTGAGGCCGCACTCTAGAGCCCACGTGCCACAACTACTGAAGCCCATGCGCCTGGAGCCCGTGCTCCGCAACAAGAGAAGCCCCCGCAATGAGAAGCATGCGCACCACAACGAAGAGTAGCTCCTGCTCACCGCAACTAGAGAAAGCCCGCATGCAGCAACGAAGACCCAACACAGCCAAAAAAAAAAAAGTATAATTGACTTGCAATATTATATTAGTTTCAGGTGTACAGCATAGTGATTCAATATTTCTATATATCATAAAACAATCACCACAATAAGTGTAGTTACCATCTGTTACCATACAGAGATATTCCAATAATATTGAGTATATTCTCTATGCTGTGTATTACATCCTTATGACTTATTTTATAACTGGAAGTTGTATTTCTTAATCTTCCTCACCTATTTCACTCATCCCCCCACTCCCCTCCCTCTGACAATCATCGGTTTATTCTCTGTATCTATGAGTCTGTTTCTGTTTTGTTTTATGTGTTCATTTGTTTTGTTTTTTGATTCCCCATAGAAGTGAAATCATACGGTACTTTCTCTGTCTGATCATTTCACTTAGCATAATCCCCTCAAGGTCCATCCATCAAATGGCAAGATTTCATTCTTCTTTATGGCTAATACTCTATTGTATAAAAATACCACATCTTCTTTATCCATTCATCTGTTGATGGACACATAGGTTGTTTCCATGTCTCGGCTATTGTAAATAATCCTGCTATGAATATGGGAGTGCAGACAGACACAGTGTTTTTGTTTTCTCTGGTATATACCCGGAAGTAGAATTGCTGGACATGTGGTAGTTCTATTTTTACTTTTTTGAGGAACCTCCATGCTGTTTTTCATGGTGGCTGCAACAATTTACATTTCCACCAACAGTATACCAAGGGTTTCCTTTTCTCCACACATTAGGATCATGTTTGAATGTGTGTTCATAGTAGTGTAGAATATCAAGAGACGACATATTTCTAAAGTTTTGAATTCTTATGTGAAAGTCAGCTTTAATAGCACTACCTACATTAATATGCTTACTAGACATTTTACCTCTGAGAATTGTGTGTTTTTATGCTTCATTTTTTCCAGCTACTGTTTGTGTTTTTTTCAAAACTTCGGGTTATTTATATGATTTGCCTGTTAACTCTTTTAACTTTTGAACTTTTAAAAGCCATCTTCTTTTACACATTGAGGACTTTACCAAAGCAAAAGCTGTATAAATCTGATTTGGGGAGTGGTCCTAAGTTAGAATTGGGCCCTAATTGTCAAAATGTGGACATTTTCTGAGCTCTCCTAGTGCTCATTTAAGTTCAAGACCACCTTGTATATACTTTTGAAACGAGCCAGTTAGCATATGTTTAACAATCAGTCAGTTTAAACAAATGTGTTTTGTAACATGTTGATCTTTGAACATTAGTGCTCTGGGAGGTGGAAAATTCTAAGTGCACATGAAAGATTTTTATCACTGGGTTACATACTTAACAGCCAGTTCTATCTCAAACTTGCCTAGTAGTGTTTGTTGAGCTCGTGAGGTTTATGGAATATAAGTGAGACAGGTAATCTTTTTCCCTGGAGGACATTTGAGAGCAAGAATAGCATAAATTTGATACTCAGCTAGAAAAGAAAAGAAAAAAATATATACATATGCTTATGTTTAAATGGTCCTCGTGATAAAAAGACTTGTGTGGCAAAGAGTGGTTGCCTTATTTTTACTGCAGCCTTATATCTTAAAACCAAACCAAAACCTAGATTTATTTCTTTTATGCTTATCAAGTGAGGAGACATTTCTGTGCTTCCTACCACCAGTTGAAGAATATTGAACTTCAAAAATAAAAAGTCACAGATGAATTCTCCCTCATTTGTATGCTGTTACTGTCAAGATATTTAATTCCCTAATACAAATCAAGATTTTTTGGTTAACTTCTCTGCATTTGAGGTTGTCAGTTCTCTTTTGCCCCTACTAATCTTTGTATGCTTAGAAACGGCCAGTTAAGGGGTCTTCCCTGGTGGCGCAGTGGTTAAGAATCCGCCTGCCAATGCAGGGGACACGGGTTCGATCCCTGGTCCAGGAAGATCCCACATGCCTTGGAGCAACTAAGTCCATGTGCCACAACTACTGAGCCTGCGCTGTAGAGCCTGTGAGCCACAACTACTGAAGCCTGCGTGCCTAGAGCCAGAACTCCACAACAAGAGAAGCCACCGCAATGAGAAGCCCGCGCATCGCAACAAGGAGTAGCCCCAACTACTACTCTAGTTTCTTGCCGCAACTAGAGAAAGCCCACGCACAGCAATGAAGACCCAACGCAGCCAAAAATAAATAAATTAATTAATTAATGGAAAAAAAAAGACCAGTTAAGTATATATAATACTAGGTAAAAAAATAAAAAAGATTATTAATCTAAATAAAATCTTTAATTGAAAGTATTGTAGCAATGTTAATTTCTTAGTTTTTAAAACTGTGTATATAAGGTGTTGTAACTTCGGGGGAAGCTGGACAAAGGGTATATAGGAACTCTGAACGATTTTTATAATTCTTCTGTAATCTGAAAATAATTTCAAAATAAAATGTTAAAAAATGACTAATTTATCAGCAAAATTATTAGTGTATTCCAAAACCAGATAGAAGTCGTTTGTCTGCTGAGGGTTGATTCCTTGTTTATGTTCATTAACCTGAAAAATTGAGAGTTGAACTATCTCAGGAGGATGAAAATGCTGTGCTCGTGTGTTCAGTGAGTGCAGACTTGTTCCTTCTTCTCTTCTGTGTTATGTATCTATATGCGTAGATGCACAGATATCAGTTTGCGTACACATATGCAGTAAGTGCATCTAAAGAAGACACTGGCTTTACAAAAAGATTATAGAATTTCATTTTAGCTTGTTACACCTTTGTTTTCTTGGTGGGATGGGGCTTTTTTGCAAAAAGCAGCATATGATTTGGGGCATCATGTGTAAGTTGAGTGATCAAGCAGTTTAATAATGATTTGGATCTAAATTTAAGAAATGAGATTTCTTTTTGAAATGAACTGGTTCTGAATTGATTTCTAAGGAACAGCATGAAGTTTCTTTGTGCAGTGGTCTTATCTTTGGACTAAGTTTAATTTGTAGATTTCAGCTTCAAAGGTTGTCACTTAGATATATACCATTATAAATTGTTGGTGACATCCCTATTAATAGATGAAAGGACCAATGGTTTTTCAGCAGTTGCTGTGTGGGCCGTGCTGTTGCTTAGTGTGAACACTAACCCGGAAGCTTGGGCTGTGCTTTCATTCTTTATTAGTCAAGCCCCAATTTATCCTCTTTGCCTACCCTTTTCCTTTTGATCTAAAGCTTTCTCTGGTGATGGAAAGGTTCCATATCTGTGCTGTCCAGTATGGTGGTCACCAGACACATGTGGCTACTGAGCGCCTGAAATGTGGCTAGTGTGACTGAGGGACTGAATTTTACATTTTATCTAATTGTAAAGAGTTTTACTGTGGATAGCCACTTGTGGCTGGTAGCTGCCGTTGCTCGTTCCTTAATACTACTTTGAATGCCAATTTAAGTGTAAAGGGACTGGATGCAGACATTCAGTTCTCCATTGTTCAATATAAAATCTCCATTAAAGCAACACAGAAACCATGTTGACTCTGCTTTTGCTTTAGGGCTACCTTAGTGAGAGGCACCTTTTGGGTACCTTTTTTGCGTGCGAGATCTTAGTTCCCCGATCAGGGATGGAACCCTGGCCTGGCAGTGAAAGCTCTGAGTCCTAACCACTGAACTGCCAGGCATACCCCTTGGGTACCATTTTAAAACATAATTTTTTTCACATAAACTTTTCTATGTCAGTAAGGATACTTTTATCTCGTCATTTTTAATCACTATTGTAGTGTTCTGTTTTATGGCTCTGCCATCATTTACTTATATCCTACTTATCCTTTTAAAATATTGCATACAATTTTTATGTTACATGCAATTCTTAGAAGACTAATTAATGTACATTCTTTTGTGGGGGTACATCTTTGCTTTGGTCCTCAGGAAATTCCAAGGAGTAGAATTTCGCAGTCAAAGCGTAGGTGTATATTAGAGTTTTGTTTTGTTTGGTATTTACTGCCAAAGTGCCCCTGATGCCACCGCTTCTCCTCGCCAACGCCCCCTCCCCCGCCCAACAAGTTTGCACCCAGTTTACTCTCTAAACTGGCATTTGTGGAAGGTTGTTCATCAGAGTGAAACACATTTTAGGGGTTGTGTGTTGACACAAAGGCAGCTTTGAGGGGGCATCTGCACATTCCTAAATCTTCTGTTTGTCTTTTCTTTCTGCGCTGTTCAGGGCAAAGATACAGTGACCTTGAACGTGGTGTGGTGTTAGACACTTGGCTTTCTGGGTTGACCTTGTGGGTGATGCTTAAACGGCACCTCCTGGGGCACGGTTGGGGCTCGTTCGGCAGGTCCGTGGGGAGCTCTTGCCACTTGTTATGCGGTCCTGCGCTGTCGGGTCGCTCAGTAAGAGAAGCTGGTCCCTGGACGTCGAGCCTGGAGCCTTCAGCCCTCTCCCCACAGGCCTGCTGCCCCAGGATGGTGGCCCCGGCTGAGCACAGGCGTGCCATGTTCACGGCCCGTGTGTCTCCTGCTGGACTGAGTGAGCCGTCTGCGGTCAGGTCAGTGCTGCCAGTCTGGCGCTGAAAATAGGTGTTATTTTACATTTGGGACAAAAGGGGGCCTTTTTCTTTCACACTTTTCTTAGGATGCTATCTAATCTGTTGAAAATGGTCTCAAGTTCAGAGGCTTCTTGAAAGAAAGTAGCCTGCCTTATTCTTAATTTATTTTTATTTTTAAAGACAACTTTTTAAAGAGCAGTTTTCACAGCAAAATAGAGAGGTAAGCAGACTTCTCATCTGTGTCGTGACCCCACACCTGCAGAGCCTCCTCACCACCAACATCGCCTACCAGGATGGAACTTGCTACAGTTGATGGCCCTACACTGACACGTCATCATCACCCAAAGTCCATGTTTACATTAGGGTTCACTCTTGGTGCTGTACATTCTTTGGGTTTGGACAAATACATAATGACATGTATCCACCATTACTGTGTTGGATGGAGTATTTTCACTGCCCTAAAAATCCTCTGTGCTCCACCTGTTCATCCCTTCTTCCTCCCAACTCCTGGCAACCACTGATCTTTTTTTTACTGTTTCCGTAGTTTCTCCTTTTCCAGAATTGCATGTAGTTGTAATCAGACAGTCTGTAACCTTTTCAGACTGCCTTCTGTCACTTAGTAATATTCATTTAAGGTTCCTCTATGTCTTGTCGTGGCTTAATAACTCATTTCTTTTTAGCACTGAATAATATCCCATTGTCTGAATGTGCCACGTTTGTTTATCCATTCACCTACTGAAGGACATCTTGATTGCTTCTGAGTTTGGGCAATTCTAGATAAAGCTGCTATAAACATCTGTGTTCAGGTTTTTGTGTGGGCTTAAGTTTTCACCTCCTTTGGGTAAGTACCAAGGAGAGTCATTACTGGATTGTATGGTGTGAGTACCTTTAGTTCAGTGAGAAGTTGCCAGACTTTCTTCCAAAGTAGCTGTACCATTTTGAATTCCCACCAGAAATGAATGAGAGTCCTTGTTGCTCCATGTCTCACCAGCGTTTGGTGGTGGTGGTGTTAGATTTGGGCCACTCTAATAGGTATGGAGTAATATCTTGTTTTAATTTGCATTACCCTGATGACACATGCTTATTTGCCTGCATTTTAGAGAAAGTGATAATTTAAAAATTCTGGTGGGAACTGAGCTCTACTAGAATTGACCCTGAGGCAGTGCAGCACTATTAGCACGGAGATGAAATCCCCAAACTTTAGAATGGATGGTGAAAAGCTTTCTCTCTGAACAGGCATTGAACGTGTAAAATGTGTCGGGCTGTACGTGGATGGGAATAACTCAACACTTGCTTATCAGACAGTAGAGGAGTTATGTGGGAAATAAGATACACAATGAAAAGTCACAGAACAAGAAGGCTTTATTAGATCTATAAGAAGGTGAAAGAGGCAAATGTGTTAATGTTCGTGGAGCACCTGCTGCGAGTGCCTGGGCCTGTTTCATCACTTCCCTCAGCCTCAGTTTCCTCTTCTGTGAAATGGGATAATAAAAAAATCTACCTCAGAGACTTGTGTGGGGGATAAAAATGGGTAAAAAGATCAAGATCACTTACTTTGGTACAAAATAAGCACTCAAGAAATACTAATTTATTAATAATATTACTAGGTAAAGGTCATTTCTTGTGAGATGACATGGGCTCAAATCTCATGGATCTTATTGAATAAAACAAACACCTTAAAACTTGGGACAATTTAGGCATCTCTGGATTCAGAGTCCAGAGTGGTGACCATGGAACCTTGGAACCAGCGAGTCAGGCATCTGTGGAATGCAGCTCTCCACGAGACTGGCTCCCCGGCGGCCTATTCTGTGGGAGTCACGCTGTTTGTTGGTGGAGTTGGGCAGGGTTGTCAGGGCACGCCTGTACCTGTGTTTTTTCCCTGGACACCTTCACAGGTTTGCAGTCTGAAAGTGATTTTCCTAAACCAGAAAAAGGCACGTCTGAATGACCAGAAGTAAAAGATTTCATTTAACAAAACCTCCTCTCAGAGGACCTCTCATTTTGCCCAGTCTCCTGAGTAATGGGATACAAAGAACAGTCACACACAGATTCCCCGCTTCCATCCCTCTGTAAAACTTTGGAGTATAGTTGCTGGTTTAAAGAGCTTGGTTACTACCTAGATGGAAGGCCATTTTTTATCAACATGAGGAAATGGGTAAAATTATCAGAAGAGCGATTTAGGTGCACATGCCAAGGAAACTCTTGAAAATAAGAAAGGTTAGAGCTGGAATTGATTACAGGCGAGGCAACAAAGTCTTCTTGCCTGGAGGGCAGTACAACAGAGGTGAGAACTGCTCCTTTTGGAAGGCAGCTGTGTAGTGGGAAACACCTACCCAGAAATCAGGAGACCTGCTATAATGTTTACTCGGTTCACGGACCTGTCACTGTTGTGGCCTCTCAGGCGCAGGCCCAGCGGCCATGGCTCACGGGCCCAGCCGCTCCTTGGCATGTGGGATCCTCCCGGACCGGGGCACGAACCCGTGTCCCCTGCATCGGCAGACGGACTCTCAACCACTGCACCACCAGGGAAGCCCCGAGGCTTCACGTTTTTAATCCTCATCTTTAGGATTGATTTGCAGATTGTGTCCCAGTATTTTTCATTTGCAGAAACTGCGCTACCACAAAAATGGAAAAATCGTAGTCTTCTCCTAATTTGCAAAAAGAAAAAAAATTTTTACAATGCATTGATAAGCTTTCCTTTGTTCTGAGTTTTTCTTATATAAAATTGTCTTAAACTTTTTTGCTTCTTTTCATCTGCAAATGAGTATTCATAGATAATACATGGACTTGTTATTTTCACAGATGTGGTTGTCATTGTATACTCTGCTAGGCTGTCAGAGGCATCTCTGTACTGGTGAAACCATTTCCACTTTGCAGTGGAGCCATCTGCATCCCCGCCCAGAGACCGGAGGGCTGCCCTGGAGCACTGACTGCCCTGCAGGGCCCTTCCCAGTGGGATTAAAGACAGAATTTTGAAGGAAAGAGTCATAAAATCCTAGATTTTAGAACCTCAGAGGGGCCTCAGAGATCATCTTACTGTCTCCTTAACTGAGGCTCCGAGTTATATCCCAGGTCACAAGGCTGCTGAAAGGCTGATCAGTGGGGCTGGCCAGCAGCTCTCCAGACTCCAATCTGGTGTACTTTCCACCACTGAATTCTGAGATCTCATCGCTCTATTGAGAAACCCTTCAGTGTTTTCCACTTTCCTGGTGTATAGGAAGGAGTGGCAGTATCCTGCCTGTTATCTTGAGGAACTTCCTGCTGGTCTGACTTCATGGACACCGCCCAACTTGCTTTGTGGAAGTAGTCCAGTGCCAAATGCACAAAAAGCGTTCTGGACTAAATTCATCATCAGGCAGAAACTGCCTTGCACTGTGATATGGACAGGGTTAGTTAAGAGTGTCTGAGGTGCTGGTGACTGTGTGGGCACTGACTTGCCCCTGCGGGTGTCAGTGGGACAGAGGAACAGAGCAGGACAGATGAGCTTTGACAGAGATCCCGCCTGGGACCTTGGACCCATTCGCACCATATTGCATCCCGCCAGAGGCTTCAGCCAAACTGTTAAGGGCATGAACATTGTCTGGTTTCAGGGGTAGATTTGTTATTCATCACATTCGGAAAGCCAAGGATGAAAGGCTCAACAGAGTCCAGGGAGGTTGTGGTCTCTGGCAAGTCCTAAACGGAACTGTTTCTGTGATCCCTGAAAACTTGGATTCTTTTTTCTTTTTTTTTTTTTGCAGTACGCGGGCCTCTCACTGCTGTGGCCTCTCCCGTTGCGGAGCACACGCTCCGGACGCGCAGGCCCAGCTGCTCCGCGGCATGTGGGATCTTCCCAGACCGGGGCACGAACCCGTGTCCCCTGCATTGGCAGGCGGACTCTCAACCACTGTGCCACCAGGGAAGCCCTGGATTCTTGCTTTCAGAAAACACAGAAGAAATTCCAATCAATTTTTTTATGGGAAAGAGTTATGAAAATATAAGAGAATAAATTCTTGGCTTTGTTGACTTGAAAAAGAAAAACGCACAGCGTTAGGGCTGTGAGTTTCAGTTTGATTGGGGGGGTGGTCCCATTAAGGACTGCAGCCTGGCAGACAGCCTCTTGGATAGCTCTGAGGGCTTGCTCCACCGAGACACGCATGTGTGTGATTTTGGTGAAGGGTGTGTGTAATCAGGCACGCCTCTCAGTAGAAGTTGCTGCTAGTCACGAGCAACAGATATCTATGTTAATGATTTTGGTGCTTTTCTAAGTATGGGAAGATGCCAGCATCTGTGTTCATAAAATTTTCTCCTAAAAATACCTGTGTGAGGGCCTGTTCTGCCTGTTTTCCCAGAACATGGAGTGCCTCATTCCTGATCTTCACCCTGAATTCCTTTCATGGTGTACTATAGGTAGAACTGGATGGTGGACAGCATTCTTTGTTTTATAGCTTAATATACCCATTTGAGAAAACTGCTCCATTGGGCCTTCCTCTATTAAATTTTTCTTCCCTGAGATTTTCACAGGATTTTTATTAGTGTTCTGAACCGACTTAGGTGAGCTGAACATATATAAAAATTTGCAATTGAGGTGTGTTCCTGAGATGAAGCCTACTAATGTGTGATGGAGTATTTTTCTGCTTCTGCACGTTATCACATTCGTGAGTTTCACAAATTGGACCCCAGAGAAATCAGTATTTTTACTAGATTAGAGGTGACCAAATATCTTAATAAAGTGCATATGAATTCTGACTTGTGTTACTCTAGGCTTGGCAGACCACTTCTGAGAGCATTTAAAAGGGTGACTGGTACACTGTTCTGGATCAGAATTCCCCGGATGGCTATTTGAAAACACAGATTTCTAAATCAGAATTTGCAAGGATGGAACTGTGGAATATGTGTTTTCAGTAAATTGCTCAGATGATTTGCCCTAAAGCCTTAGCTCCTACAAGCCTCACTACAACCCCGAGATTTCACTGTTGAGGGCATATGCTCATAGAGGGGAGGTGAATTCTGTCTTTCACCCTACCCATATTCTTTGGGCATTTATGTGTATTTGGTGTGTGCCTAGAAGTGGGCTGGTTATGAAGCCTCAGTTGAACGTTGTTCTAACTTAGCTAGTTATAGACATTGCATGATAATGATCAGGGATCTTCTGTTTCTATTGCTGTGTGGTTGGTTATCTGGAGACTTGGCCAGATAGTGTTACTACTTTGGATAGAAGCTCTTAAGCTCTGTTCATTGTTGATTGCCTCTCAGATAGCTTATTTCACTTTTTGTTCTGTGAGGTTTTTTTTTTTAAAAAGGCTGGACATCTTTTCTTGTCATCCCCACCTAGCCTGTGTGTCCCTTCACAGCAGGGACTGTATGTGGATGATGTCGGTAACAGCACTGCCCAGCGTTGCCGAGGAGACGCAGGAGGAAACATGGTACCTGGTTAGTGATGGCGGACTGGTGAGAGGGGACCTCCTCTTCCTTTCTGTTGCCACTGTTGCCACAGTCGCTCCTGCTCTCATTTCTTAAGGCTGGACTCAGTGGTCTCCTTGGGCCCCTCTGCTTTCAAGACCCATCCTTCACCACCCTGCCAGGCTAACCTGCAAATGCCAGTTTGAAGAGTCCCTCCCTCCTCAGTGACCTTCGCTGACCCTCCCTGACCTGGGAGGCTTTCCACAATTTCACTTCTGCCTGCTTTTCTAAACATCTCACCTTGCCCTGTCAAACTAAGTCTGTCCCAGTTGGGACCTGTTTTTTCATCCTCCACACAGTTTTAAATGTGGGGCTCGAGCTGAGGAGGGTAAGGACAGGGCAGAGATGTTGTAAGTGTTCCCATGGCATAGACTGCAGGGCCCAGGACGGGACGTGGGGATGCAGCACCCACCTGGTTTGGAATTCGAGTGGAAAAGGGTGGTCAGAGTTAGGACAAGAACCAGAAGAGGCAGCCACAGAGGTCCAAGGAAGAAACAACTTCAAGACGAAGAGGATGATCAGCAATACTGAGTGTTCAGGCGAGTGGGTTCCATTGCATTTGATGAGCGAAGGATGGCAGTTTGGTGTGTTCTGTAAAGATTTCGGTGGGAACAGAAGTTAAATTGCCCAGCAGTGGGGGGCCAGACCACTTATTTGTGAGATTTGAAAATGAAAAGGCAGGTTTTATTTATCCCACCCCCACCCCCCCACCCCCCCCCCCGCCCCTGGCAAATGACAGATTCTTAGGTGTTTTGAAGGCCCAGAGGTTGGAGCTGGTATAGAGGGGAAGAAGATTCAGAATAATTTAAAGAGCGATCGTAGAGGAGGAGGAGGAGGAGGGTAGGGATGGGGTTCCCCCAGGAACTCCGTTGCCTCTGACAGTCAGGAAGGAGGAGAGGGCGGAGGCAGGCGGCAGCGCTGGGTTCTGTCGGTAGGAGAGGAGTCTCACTGGTAGCAGCGTGCGTGGGATAGCTTGCACTGATTCTGCAGAGATTAGTCTTGGAAAGGTCTGTCTTGTGTTATCCTCTTCTCTTCACAAAGCTTAGGTGACTCACTGTCTCAGGCGTGAGCCCGGTGCCTTCCGTGGTGCCCAGGCCATCGCTTGTCTGCCTTCGAGGACCCCCTGTCCTGTGTGTCATTCTCTCGACAGGCCCGGCTGTTTGCCGATGACGTGCCTTTGCTCATGCTGGCTCAGGCCTTGGCCGGAATGACCCTTTCCTGCTCCGCCTTCCTCCTCTGCTCATTAGGTGTTGGTTAACTGTAGATCTCATCCCATAGAGAATGGAAACACATTTCTTAAAATTATGGTTATTTTTAGTCATGCTTTTATTTCCTCTGCTAGGTTATAACTGAAAGGATTTTTAAATCCAGGAATAATTTTAACTGTAATAAAATGTAATAAGAAAATGTATGTAAATATCAGAGGATAAGCCTGAGTTGGGCTGACTTGAGTTTGAATCCTGGCTCTGCGTCTCCCTGGGTGTGGCGTGGGGTGGTTACATCCTGTCACCTTATTAACCTACAAAGTGGGGATCATGAAACCTACCTTTTAGGAATGGGGGGCCCAGGCCTGGCACACAGTAAGTGCTCTGTAGTCCACACTACAGTGTAACAGATTCCTTGCTTCCCGACAGCATTTGGCTGAACCTCGGGAGGGATGACGAGGTAGAGGAGAGCGGGTGAGTGTGCCCCCTTCTCCTCAGTGCAGTGCGGGCAAGGATGCGGGATTCTGCTCTGAACTTCCAGTCCCACGGCTGTGCACGTCGTGTAGTAAAGAGGTGGTGGATGCTCTTTATGACTGTGTTAACTTGTTTCGTGAAGTGCCCTATGCAAATAGTGGTTTCGTTGTTTTCCTGGTGATTACATAGAAGGAAGCACATATTTATTCTAGCAAAGTAGTGTACACATAGTGTTGATATCATTTTTACAGGTTTTTTTTTTGGATTGGCAACTAGTTGGGAGTAGCACATAATTAGATATTTATCACATTTATGGCAAGAGATGCAGCTTATAAGATTAAAGTTTCCCCCATTAAAGTTGCTCTGCTTTGTCTTTGCCCATAGAACCCTGGGCATCTTGAAATGATTTATTTTCGGCCCTTTCCTTTTCAGAACAAATGCTGAGGCTTAGACATTTAGTAGGGCAGCTGTGTGAAGTATACATATTATATAGCTTATGAAACCAGAGAAGGAATATTACCGTGGGGTTAATTTTTTCTTGTTAATTTTTAATGTATTTGACATTGTTGCTGGATAGCTGATCCTTCCATTTTCTCTGTAGGAATACAGATGTTTCCTAACAGAGAAACAGGAAAAGAAGCTTTTTCTATGAGAACTCGACAAACCAATATAAATATTTTAAAAGAGTATTCTATTCTGTTCATCCCCATAGCCAGTCACACTGGGTTTTAGCTCTCATCCGTCTTTGTGACGAATGAGTGCACATTCAGTTTTAGTGCTGAAAATATGTCTCATGACATAGAGCCTGGTGATAAATGACACTTGTAACCTAGAGATTGTGTTGAAATGTTTTGCAGGTGCAGATGGGGTGGTGTTTCATAATTGAGCCAGTGGGAAGCCCCTCATTGAATGGTGATGCAACTTTGATCTTTGTGAAGTGTTTCTTGGTTTGTCAGATATGCATTCTGAAACAGTTTATGTTCATAGCATACTAGAAGTCTAACTAGAGGTCTCATATATGTGTCTCTGGAAAATAGGTAAATATGCCAAAGAGAATGCTGACAAAAAAGGGAGAAAATGAAGTCATTGTCCATGGAAGAGATTTGGATTGTTAAAACCAGGATGCAAAGGAGACAAAAGCGAATTGTCAGCACTTGTTACAAAGTGGTGCTGAGCAGGTACTCTGATGCTTGTCATTTGACAGAAAAGAATAAGGGTTAAGAATGAGGGTTCAGATTTTAAGAAAGGAAGTGGAAAAGCTCCAGGGAAAGACTGTGGATAGGTCAGTGCCCCTCCCTCCCTCCTTCCCTCCCTTCCTCCCTCCGTCCCTCCCTTCCTTCCTTCCGAGTGTTCATAGAAGCTTTATTTGGAAGAGCCCCAAACTGGAAACCACCCAGATGTCTTTAAACAGGTCAGTGAGTACGTCATGGAATGCTACACAGCAATCAAAAGGAACGAACTACCTGCACATGTAACACCCTGGGTGCATCTCCAGAGTACTGGGCTAAGTGAAAGAAGCCAGTCCCCAGTGATGACATTGTGTGCAATCCCAAGTGTGGGGCCCTTCTCCTTTCATTTCCTGTGGTTCCTGCCCACTTTTCCACTCTTTCATCTCTCCTTCACTTTCATCCATAGTGTCTCTCTTTCTTCTGTTGTCTCTTCTGTGCTTCTTGGTTTCCCATAAAAGACTGCCTGTGACAGGCACCAGCAGGCAGACAGAGTGCTGCACTTCCTGTGCTTATTAAGCTCCTCTCCGTGCATCTGTCATAGCACAGACTTGGAGAGACGGATTCAAAAGTCACCCTTTAGAGTTTCAGAGGTACAGTAAAAGTAGCATAATTGCCCTTGTGGTCTTTCCATGCTGTAGCAAAAGGCAGGACTTCCTTCCTTTTTCTGGTAGTATTTCATTTTATATATGTCACAGCTTCTTTATCTATTCATCTGTCAGTGGACACTTGGTTTGTTTCCATGTCTTGGTTATTGTAAATAGTGCTGCTATGAACATTGGGTTGCAGGTATCTCTTCAACAGTGTGTTCTCTTTTTCTCTGGATGTATATCCAGAAGTAGAATTTCTGGATCATATGGTAGTTCTATTTTTAATATTTTGAGGAACCTCCATACTGTCTTCCATAGTAGCTGTACCAATTTACAATCCCACCAACAGTGCACAAGGGTTCCCTTTTCTCCGCATTCTCACCAGCATGTGTTATCTCTTATCTTTTTGATGATAGCCATTCTAACAGGCAGAGGTGATATCTCATTGTGGTTTTAGTTTGCATTTCTCTGATGTGTAATGATGTTGAACACCTTTTTGTGTACCTATTGGCCATCTGTATGTCTTCATTGGAAAAATGTCTATTTAGGTCCTTTGCCAATTTTTAATTGGGGTATTTTCTTGTTGTTGTTACTGAATTCTTTTATATGTTTTGGATATTAACCCCTTATCAGATGTATCATTTGCAGGTATCTTCTCCTATTCTGTAGGTTGTCTTTCATGTTTGATGGTTTCCTTTGCTGTGCAGAATCTTTTAGTTTGATGTAGTTCCACTTGTTTATTTTTTATTTTGTTGCTTGTGCTTTAGGTGTTATATCCAAAAAATCATTGCCAAAAACCATGTCAGGGAGCTTTATTTCTATGTTTTCTTCTAGGAGTTTTATGGTTTCAGGTCTTACATTAAGTCTTTAATCCATTTAGAGTTTATGTTTGTGAGTGATGTAAGATAGGGGTCTCGTTTCATTCTTCTACTTATGAATATCCAGCTTTTCAGCATCATTTATTGAAGAAACTGTCCTTTCTCCATTGTTTATGCTTGAATCCCTTGAGAAATATTAGTTGACTGTATATGCAGGGGTTTATTTTTGGGCTCTTGATTCTGTTCCATTACTGTATGCACATGGTTTTATGTCAGTACGTACTGTTTTGATTACTATAGCTTTATAATATAGCTTGAAATCAGGAAGTGAGATGCCTCCCACTTTGTTCTTCTTTCTCAGAATTGCTTTGGTTATTTGGGATATTTTGTGGTTTCACATACATTTTAGGCATTTTTTCTGTTTCTGTAAAAAATGCCTTTGGAATCTTGAATAGGGATTGAATTGAATCTATAGATGGCTTTTGGTAGTATGGACATTTTAACAATATTAATTCTTCCAGTCCATGAACATGGAACACCCTTTTATTTATTTGTGTCTTCTAGATTTCTTTCATCAATGTCCTGTAGTTTTCAGTGTAGAAGATTTTCACCTACTTGGTTAAATTTATTTCTAGGAATTTTATTCTTCTTGATGCTATTGAAAATGGGTTTTCTTTATTTCTTTTTCAGATAATTCATTGTTAGTATAGAAAATGCTGCTGATTTTTGTGTGTCAACTTTGTATCCTGCAACTTTACTGAATTTGTTGATTATATCTAATGGTTTTTTGGTGGACTCTTTAGGACTTTCTATATATAAAAATCATGTAATCTGCAAATAGAGCCAGTTTTACTTCTTCCTTTTCAAGTTTGATGCCTTTTCTTTTTCTTGCCTGATTGCTCTGCCTAGGACTTCCAGGACTGTGTTGAATAGGAATGTTGAGAGTAGGCACCCTTGTCTTGTTCCTGATTATAGAGGAAAAGCTTTCAACCTTTCACCGTGGAGTATGATGTTAATGGTGAGACTGTATTTTTCCTATAGCCATTTTTTTAATGTAATATGGATATTCTTTGATACTATACCAAAACTTGACAGGTGGTAGTTTACTGCAGGTTAGTTGCAATGTGGAATCTGAAACCATTTATTCTGTTACATTAAAATGTATTGATCTAGCTTGTACTTTGAATGGATCTTTTACCCATCCAAAGTTTTGTAACATCATGCTTTGATCATCTGGAAAACATTGGTTTACCAAGTTATGCAGATCTTTTAAATATTGTCATATTTCATCCATCCATCTCTCTGTCTGTCTACTTAAAATTACACTTCCACTCACCTCTATCAATCTGTCTATCTAAAATTACACTTGACTCAGGACTTACCTGGTGGCACAGTGGTTAAGAAACTGCCTGCCAATGCAGGGGACATGGGTTTGAGCCCTGGTCTGGAAAGATCCCACATGCCACGGAGCAGCTAAGCCTGTGCGCCACAACTACTGAGCCTGCGCTCTAGAGCCCCTGAACCACAACTACTGAAGCCCACACACCTAGAGCCCGTGCTCTGCAACAAGAGAAGCCACTGCAATGAGAAGCCTGTGCACCGCAATGAAGAGTAGGCCCCGCTCGCCGCAATTAGAGAAAGCCTGCGTGCAGCAACGAAGACCCAACGCAGCCAAAAATAAATAAATTAATTAAAAAAATAAAAATAAAATTACACTTGACTCACCTGTGATCTCACCAGAAAAGTCTTGACGATTAGAAATCATCAAGGTTACGGTGGCAGACATGAGTTTCTAGAGTTCTGACTTCTAAGTGAAAGCTCAAATTTTATACCATTATCAATGCAGATTTGAAGTTAACAGGCTCTCTTCAAATATTAACAGATAGGCAAGTCTGAATAACTATAGTTTGTCATTTTTTTTTCAGGTAAAAATGATATTCTATGAAAAATGGCTAGTTTAACTTACAACTCAGTTGCCACATGCTTAAGAGCTTTTTCTCAAGGTGACCATTGAAATACGTGCCATTTCATCACATAGAATATTAAAAAGATATTTACTCAAGGGTAGAGATCTAGTAAAATTAATTATCTTTACTGTTTCATCAAGGGCATTCTTAAGTGAAACTGGCCTTTATTTTTTCTTTCCCTCCTTTCTGTGAGTGCGTGAGGGGAAGAATACAAGAATTACTGGTACAGTTTGGTGTCACTACCTTGATTTGTGCCAGGGCGTCAGCAGTTTTAACCAACATTGCATTTGCACCATTACTGCAAAAGTCAATACAATGAAAAGGCAAAAAATTCTTTGTATTACAATACAGATGGTTTCAGACCCCCTGAAAGCTTCTTGGGGGCTTCAGGGACCACATTTTGAGGCCTGCTGGACTAGCACATAGTAGGTGTTAAGTACATACATCAACTGGTATTATTGTCTTGTGTTACAATGCTTTATTTATAGCTCTGTCTTCTTTGATCCAGGCTCTTATTTCTTTATCTTCAGCCTTGGGCACAGTGTCCCAGAGAGAGTAAGGACATTGATACATATGGGATTAATGCATGAACTCCTGTGGGTTAGTATTGGGGGAGGTCACGTTAAATAGCTACCTGTTGTGCTGGATGCTAAAAGGAAGGAGGCTGCTTTATGGGATGTGTGGTTCATCTTTTAGTGCTTTCTTGGTAACTTTGATGGTGAATGACATTTTCCCCAAGGGCATGAGATAACTGCAGAATTTGATATTTGACATTTGGCTGTTTACCTACGTCGCAGGGGTTTCTGTGGTGACGTTTGAGCTCATGAAGACGTTTCAGGCAGCCGGAGCATGTGTGGTTTCCAACCGTCACCTCTTTCCAGGAATTGGCCCACATGTCCATTTGGATGTGCACAGGGAACTCAGGTGCTAGTGCAGGGAGGGGGCAGCTGGGACATGGGAGGCTGAGTAGCTGCAGGAGGCTGAGTTCCACCTGGATCCATTTCTCCATTAAGACCTGGTTTCTCAGCACTTTAAGCAGGGTATTTACTTGTTTTGTTTTTTGTTTTTAATGTGATGACAAAAAGTTCATGAGTATTGGAGCCATTACCTTAAGGAGTTGGAAGAGTTTTTTGGTATGCTTTATCCTAACCCTGATATTTGGATAATTAACCTGGAGGTGACTGTTGTGATATTTAGAGCTCTTCCTTATTACCAGTGTTGTTTTCAGTGGGAGAAGCCGCTTTCCTTTGTAAGCAGATTCTCTGTGGTGTGATCAAAATACTCCCTTCTTCCAGAGGGCTCAGAAGTTGAAAGGGAACCCCAGCTGTTGGTCTTGGGGGTTGTGATAAGATGTGTGATATTCAGTGTTTCACAGCATAAGAGATTTTGCCTGGTGTTAACCTATTTATATGGTGACTCCCTAGAAGTCCTCTGTTACTCCTTTTTATGCTAGGGTGTGGTATACATATACTGAGGAGAACTGGGGGGTTTTTTGGTTTGTTTGTTTGTAGTGATCTAAGCCTTTAGGGCAGAGACGGAAGGGAGCCAGAAAGAGGGCAGAGAGCAGGGCGGGGTGTTAGGGAGGGGCTTCCACCTCAGGGAACTACAGCGTGTGTGGGCGTCACAACTTGCAGCAGTGCTGTCCCATATCCCGCCCATTCTGATCCTCACCATGATCTTTCTAGTTCGGTAGGGAGGCAGGATTACTACCCAGTTTTATAGGTGTGGAAAGGGGGACTCACACCTGCCAGTCTGAAGTCCTAGGTTAGCCAGGAGTGGGCCCCGGCCCTCAGGCCTCCTGCTTCCTATGGACGGTGTTAGTTTGTAGCCATGCTCTGTGAGTGAGACACTGGTGGAGCTGGTGTGCTAAGTGGTGACCTTGGAAAAGACTCGGAGGAAGGAGCACCAGGAGATGTGCAGAGGTGGGGCGGCCCCGCCCAAGCTTGGTTCATAGGTCAGGGGCCGAGGAGGCCACACGCGTGTGCGCGAAGAGCATCCGGCAAGCCTTGTTAAGACATGGGAAGCTTTGTGGGAAGCGTGTGGGGCAGGCTGTCGGGTAGGCCGACAGGTGTCTTAGGAGAGCAGGGGAAGGACACTGGCTTGGCTTTCATTGTGTTTTGAGGATGAGCTTGGTTGAGGGCTCCCTTGCCTGCCTGCCTGCCTGCCCGGGCTTGGGTGGCTTGAAAGTCCTGCATGTGCTGAAGGGGGTCCCTGGCTTTCTTCCCAGCTTGACCCCGGAATTCCAGCCTTAGAGTCGTTTGTGGTATGTATTGTATTCAGTTCATTCAGCCTTTCGGGGGGATTTCCCTCCTTCGGCAACAGTCCTCATATCATTGTTGTGTCTTTTGCTGGGCTCTGATCCATGCAGAGCAGAAGGATTCAGGGCACCAGTCTCAGGTCATCGGGCCTGGATCTGGAAGCACTGCTCCCATGTTTGTATTTTGTAATGAATGCCTGGAGTCAGTCCGACATCCAGTCATTGAGGCGACTATGTGTAGGGTATCAAAAGGGAATAGTATAGTGAATCCCTATATATTCATCATCCAGATTCAGTAATTTCAAGATATTTCCCAGGTACAGCTGACTGTTATATACAGAGCACTTAATTCTGCTTTCCTTTTATTGCCTTACAACAGCTCCATGGGGCAGATGTTATTTATCTCCATCTTGAAGATGAGAAAACTGACAGGCCCAGAGAGATTAAGTGACTTGTCCAGGGTCACACAGCAGCAGCCAACCTTCAAAGCCTGTGTGCTGAGTCCCTCCACTGCACTGCACTGCCTGGAAACACTTGTTAGCTTGTCTCACACAGTCCGCCGGAGTCAGACTAGAAGTGGGACCAGGAGATTTCTCCACTTCATTTTCTTTTATGATGATTTTCTTGTGACTTTTCTCTTTCCATTATTCTTTGGCACCCAACTACTTTATGGGCTTGGAACTTCTGAGTACCATTTTAACCCTGTGAAGCAGACAGTGGTGTACCAAGGACTGGGTGGTAGGAGTAGTCTGCTCTGGTGTGGGTGATAAAGGGGTGCAGTGTCTGTAGGAAATTTAATAGTAAAATAAAACCATCCAAAAGTTTGTCTGCAAAGTCTGAAAGTCTAGAATTGTGCCTGTAATTCTGAATGTTGGTGATAACATATTCCTCCAACAAAAATCTTTTGTTGGTGTGTGTTCTGAATAATTGCTGTGGTAACTTGAGTTTTAACAATATATATGTAAGCCTCAAATAAGTACTTTTTGATTACTTATCCTTTCTTTTTAATTAATTTATTTATTTTTGGCTGTGTTGGGTCTTCATTGCTGTGTGTGTGCTTTCTGTAGGTGCGGCGAGTGGGGGCTACTCTTTGTTGCGTTGGGCGGACTTCTCACTGCAGTGGCTTCTCTTGCCTGCGGAGCACAGGCTCTAGGTGCTCGGACTTCAGTAGTTGTGGCTCGCAGGCTCAGTTGTTGTGGTGCACGGGCTTAGGTGCTCCGCGGCATGTGGGATCTTCCCAGACCAGGGCTCGAACCCGTGTCCCTTGCATTGGCAGGAGGATTCTTAAACACTGCGCCACCAGGGAAGTCCTTATCCTTTAATAGACTTATCCTTTAATAGACGTCGTAGACTACATGGAAGTTAAATCAGAGACTCCTAATTATACAGGTAGCCTCCAACACATGGCATGGGATTCAGCTACGTGAATTCATTTTGAGAGAAGATTTTTAAGAGTTTGGAATTGTTCCACTTTGCTTCAGACATTCTTCGTGTATTTAACCCCTGTATATTTCTACATTTAAACAGTAGATTTGAAATGAACAATCATAGTATTACTGAGGTTTGTAATTCTGTCATTCTCTGTGACCATTTGGAGCTTTTGTTTCTGTTTAAAAGGTGAAACAGCGGAGACCTGGAGGTATAGTATTTTTCTTTGGTAAGTGCAAATTTTAGTTCGTACATGAACTGTTTTACTAAATTTGGATAATATCAGTAAAGTTGAAATGTATTATTTTAAAATTGATGGTTCTGATACTAAAGAACAAATCATAAAAATAATGGATTTTTACATAAGTATTACTGAAAATAATTTTTTCATATGAGGAGAGTGTTTTAAAAAATGGTCCTTCCTGGGTGTTGAATACACTAGGTATGCCCTTGCAGGCAGAATTCTTTTTCTATGGTTCTTTTTTAAGTGAACAGAATGAGAATCTTTTATACGTGCAACTGGAGCCTTTGGCAGGACAGGAAGAAAGATGCACACTAGGCACTACTTTATTGAGGGATGAGTCTGTGCCAGGAATCACCGCTGGCACTGGCTGCACCTTTATCTCACTGTGTCACTCCGTGAGCTTCTCCCAGGCCTTGCTTCAGGGCCCACAGCCTGTGAGACAGAGCAGTGAGGGCTCCATTGGGGCCTGCTGGGCCTCTCAGCATGCCAGTAGCAAAGGGTGGCATCGCAGCTGCTCCCGGGCGGTGGGCTGGTGGAGACTCTGTGTCCTCTGCTCTGACCTGATGCAGAGCAGTGGTCCCTACCTGATTTTGCCCCCAGGGGACATTTGGCAAGGACTGGAGACATTTGTTGTCACGGCTAGAGGGGATCTGATTCTGGCCTCTAGTGGGTAGAGGTAGGGATGCTGCTAAACATCCTACAGGGCACTGGAAGCCTCTCCACCCCCGTGGCAAAAAATCCTCCAGCCCAGAACGTCCATGGTGCTGAGAAACTGACTTAGGGCAAATCACTTAAAATTCCTTAGCCTGTTTCCTCATTTCCTCAAAATGGGAAGATAATAGTGCTTTTCTCATAGGGATTTTGTGGCAAACTATGGGAGATGATACATTGAAGAAGTCAGTTGGTGGTGTAACGATGATGGTTAACCTGGTGGAGAGACCCATAGGATGGAAACCTGCTGCTGTGACCACTCAAGTGCAGTAGGAGTACTCCACTCCATGTCCTGGCTGCTCTAAGTGGACAATGGTGCTTAGAATCCTCCCTCCCTCCCTCCCTCCCTCCCTCCTCTCTCTCTCTCTCTCTCCCCCCCTCCCTCCCTCCTCTCTCCCTCTCTCTCCCCCCCCTCCCTTCCTCCTCTCTCCCTCCCTCCTCTCTCTCTCCCTCCCTCTCTCTCTCTCCCCCTCTCTCCCCCTCCCCTTCCCCCTCTCTCCCCCTCCCCCTCCCCCTCTCCCCCCTCCCCTCCCTCCCTCCTCTCTCTCTCTCTCTCTCTCTCTTTCTTTCTTTCTTTCCTTGCATGCTGTGTGGCTTGCAGGATCTTAGTTCACCGACTAGGGATTGAACCCGGGCTACGGCAGTGAAAGCGCTGAGTCCTAACCCCTGGACCACCAAGGAATTCCCAGGATCCTGCCTTTAAATTAGGAAATTGCTCTGGAAATCACTTAGAAGCATTTGAACAGGAAATAGTGTTTCTGGCCCAATGTTGGTTTGTCAGTATTTTCAAAACTGGTCTGATGATAAGCCACCTGGGTTGCTTGTTAATGATAAGATCTTTCCCTTGAAGACTTTCAGAGGTTGGGGGTGGAGGGGTTGTGCTTGCGTAGTGGGAATCCTCTGTGTTAACAGTAGTCCTAGGTGATTCTTAAGTTGAGGCAAGTTTGAAAAACAGTCCTTTTAGGTAGGAAAAGCGTTTCTTTGTCAGTGAGTTTGGGAAACCCTGGTTGAGAGTAAAGCAGACCTCTTTCCTCTAGAGCTCTGCTGAGCCTTTAATATGATAATTTGCATTACACATTGTGGGGAGTGGGAGTAAGATTATATACATTAGGCAACATTTCCCAAACTTACGTGACTATAGAATCCTCTTTTATTAGGCATACGGCAGCGTGATGTTCCACAAACAACACTTTAAGAAACAACGAATTATATCAACTCATGCTCCACAAATTCTAGTTAAAGGAGGCTTCCAGCTAGTGTTCTAGCAGGCTGGCTACTTCGTTTTGTAATGTCCCAGAAGATAAGCAGCTGGGGGGACCCTGCAGTGGAGGAAGTGGGGTTGATGCAGATCACGACTCACCGGAGTATAACTTGAATGCAGATTGAGTCCCTTTGGGTCTGCATGCACACCCCTGAGATGGCTCCAGGCCACTCCTGTGCGTGGGGTTGGCCTGGGGCACTCCCAGCTTTGGGTTATGGGAGGAGCTTCCGTTGTTAGGATCCACTTGCATGGGCTCATGACGGTCCGTTCTCTGGTGATGCCTTGGAAGGTAACCTGATTTCTCCCATAGGTCCGCACCATGCTTGTCTCAGGAAGTTTTGCCGGTGCTTAGATGGCTGATGAGTTCCTTTGGGGCCACCATTTCAGCCAAGGGCATTCATCTCTAGGAACTCACATTAATGCACAGAGTCAGATCCCTGGACCTTTGCTCCCAACAAAGGGATTGAGCTCATCTGTATTTCACAGTGATTGTGGCAAGAAGATAGTAGCAGAGAACCAGGTGTTTAATAGCTCAGTTCTCTGCTGAGAACTGATGGTGGCTAATAATCTGCTTACTTATAGCTTTGATTATTGTGATTTGAAAATACTCAATCTGAATTATACAAATATGTGAATTAAAAATTGGAGTATTGTAGATAAAATCTACAGCTCTCGTTTATTGCTTGTAATTGCTATAAAATAGTGTATCCTTATACCCCATTTTATTTAGCTATTCTCCTATTTTTTTCCTAACTACTCATTAATACAAATATTGACTCCATGAACATTTTGCACATGTCTCTTTGGGCACATGTTTTCATGTTTTTACAGCATAGATACCTAGAAGTGGGAGTATTGGGTCATAAAGAAATTTCAAATATATGTAAACTTCAAATTAACACACTTTTATTACTTATCCTTTTCAACTCTAATTGGCAAGGAGTGATTAACCAAGGACAGGGAGATGGGAATGATTGGCCTCCTCTTCCCCGTCTGCAGGCAATAAAGGGGTCCATTGTAGAGAATTTAAAAACTATGATAAAGCTGACCAAAAGTTAGCTTCGCTTTTTTTTTTTTCTTGCCTGCTGTTCTAAACAATGTCAGTGATAAGATACTCTTCCTCCTCAAATCTTTTGTGGTCTAGCTTCCATATATTTGCTGCAAAGACTGTTGATTGAGGCTTTTGTTTAACTTGGATAAGCCTTCTCTTTCAGTTCACAGGGAGGCTCCGAATTGGACTGGGCTCCATACCTGTGGACGAAGCTGCCCAGGCTCATTGGTTGTGAAGGAAAGTTCACGATGACTTGACTCTGGAGCTTGCCGTCTCCAGCCCCTGGTGCTACTACTGTGTTAACGGGAGATTGAGTAAACAGTGATAGCACAGTGATTGTCTTCCTGTGTGGCCACTGGAGTTTTTGTGTTTAAAAGAACTTGCAGTGTAATACTGTTGCTTGGTACCTGCAAATTTTAGTTCATAGGTTAAATACTTTGTCAGCAGTTTTCCAGAGTGGAATGTATACTACCAGCAGCAAAGGTTGAGAATTCTAGTTGTTCTGCATCCTCACCAGCACCTGATCTTTCTTTTAAAATAAGTGAAATTTCGTTTCACGGTGATATTCCTAATAGTATATAAAAGTTAAAAAAAACTTTGCAGTACGCGTCATCAGAACCATCACATTCAATGTAGCTATTGGGGTGTGCTCCATAGATGAGAAAATTATGGTCTCTCCATCCAACAATGAGATGTTAGGTGCTTTAGTTGAGAGTGACAGTGGCCCTTTGCTCAGCCACTGGAAAGAAGAAGGTTAACACTGTACTGTCCATTTAGGTGAACATGAAGGCATAATTTAACATAAATATGTGAGTTCTAAACATCACTTCATATCTATACTAATGTTTCTCATAAGTGTCTTGATCCTTTGTCTGTTTATATTTGTTCCCAACAATCTGATTAAAATGAGAAATAGAGGAATAGGAATTGGATGTGCTTTTTGGACCTTTGGATGCGAAATTCTGTTAGATTTAGATGAAAATTTGTATCGAGATCCTGTAAAAAGACAGCTGGTGACCCGGGGACACTTAACTTGGTGTTTGTTGGCTGGTTGCGGAGTCGTTTGTCACATCCTGTGAGTTCTTTTTCTTTGTCTTTGTATGACGTCAGAGTCTGTGGGGCTGCCCTCTCCTTCCCTCCTCGGTGTTGGTGAGAAGGCAGGGCTGGGGTGGAAAAGGATCCCTTGTAGAGAACAGTGAGTCTTCTTGTCTGGTAGGTCTCTTGGGAGAGCTGTGTGTGTGCTGATGATGTATGTCCTCCCCCTTCAGTGTACAAGGGGTCGGAGGCACTCCCCTGAGAAAATGTGGGTTTGGAATGACTGGCAAGGCTGTTCTGAGCACCAGGGGAGGGTAGTGATGAAGAGGAGTCCCTGCCGCTGCGATAACCGGAGAGCCTCAGCTGGAACGAGACTGTGTGCTCAGTGTCCCACCTGCGGTGGGACGGGGAACGGCTTTAATCAGCCTGCTGACCAGACATAGGACATTGGGTAAGACCTCCGAGGAGCCGTGAGTAGATCAGGAAGAAGAAGGAGCTCAAGAAAAGGGAGGAGGGTCATCTTGCTGTATAGCAGAAATTAACACGACATTGTAAAGCACCTGTACTCCAATAAAAATTAAGTAAAGGGCTTCCCTGGTGGCGCAGTGGTTGAGAGTCTGCCTGCCGATGCAGGGGACACGGGTTCGTGCCCCGGTCCGGGAAGATCCCACATGCCGCAGAGCGGCTGGGCCCGTGAGCCATGGCTGCTGAGCCTGTGCGTCCAGAGCCTGTGCTCTGCAACAGGAGAGGCCACAACAGTGAGAGGCCCGCGTACTGCAAAAAAAAAGGAAAAAAAAAAAAATTAAGTAAAAAAGAAATGGGAGGCGGAGAGGGTACACATGTTCTTAAAAGTGATTATATGCACACAGTTTGCTTGTGATTTAAAAACTTACGGTGGGCAGTTTTCTAAGTTCAAAAAACAAGACAATTTCGGACAGTGTAATAAATTTAGTAGTTAACATATAGCACGTAGAATTAAACTTGCTGCCAGCATCCACAAGATAATATTTTAAGCCACAGATCGTTGATGGATTCTGAACACAGCTGTAGAATTTCATACCGGAGCCCGGCTTTCCTGAAAATAGCCGAATTAGGTGCGGCCCTTCCCCTCTGGCCTCGGTGCGCCCTTCCCCTCTGGCCTCGGTCCCGCTGAGGCTGTGCTCGCTGGAGTCGTCTTGAGTGAGCAGACAAATACCAGGCTGGGATTCGGGGCAACAGTCCCTCTGTGCTTTCCCACCTTCATTTTCATTTAATGTTTCAGAATGTGGCCTGGCAGGTAGCTTTGGGGCTATTTTCTACTCCTTTGGAGAGCAGTTCCAGAGGAGCTGACTTTCTCTGGCCCGTGATTCTGCAGCTTTTTTGTGGTATCACATTTAAATGCTGTGCTCCATAGTAAGCTATATTTATAGTCTCTGTTGTCTGAGGCTGCAGCAGAATAGAGTCTGCTAGCAGACATTTCAGAAGGCCTACGTGAGCATCGTACACGTGGCACTTACACGTTCAAAGTGGTGGTGCTGGCAGAATAGTTGTGGCCTTGTATTTGGCGACTTTGTCTCCCAAGTGACAGCTCTCTTGGCTGGTGAGTATGTGAAGGATCTTTTGAGAACAGGCCCTGGAGACTTACTGTAACACGATGAATGTGTGCGGCTCGGCCATTTGTGCTTCTGGATCGAGCATTAAGGTTTAACAGCCTCACCCTCCTTGCTGAGTGTGGCTGATGAAGCATTAGTAAGAATGCGTGTTTTCACATATAAATAGTTGTATCTTCCCATTGAAGGGCTGTCGATTAATTTTCTGTTGCTGCCTTAACAAATCACTACACTCTTAGTGGTTTAAAACGATACAAATGTATTTATTATCTGGTAGTTCTCTAGTTCAGAAGTGACATGGGTATATCACTAGGCTAACATCGAGGGATTGGCGGTACTTCCTGGAGCTTTAGGGGAGAATCCTATTTCCCTGCCTTTTCCAGCTGCGTTCCTTGGCTCATGGCCCCCTTCCCTGTCTTTAAAGTCAGCAGCCTAGCGTCTCTTGACTCTGCTTCTCTCATCACATTTCCTCTGCCTCTGTTTTCCACTTCTAAGTGGATTACATTGGGCTCACCCAGATAATCCAGGATAATTTCACTACTCTAAAGTCAGTGGATTAGCAACCTTGATTCCATCTGCAATTTAAATTCCCATTTGCTATGTCAGGTAACATATTTATAGGTTCCTGGGATTAGGATGTGGACATCTCTGGGGCCATTTTTCTGCCTATCACAGGCTCTTTCTGTATTTCCATAGTACCCTGATCTGTACTTAAGTTATACAGAAGTTGTCCGTTTACATATATTTCACTCCTCTGGATTTCACAGACTCCTCCAGGGCCACCACATTGTCTGTATCGCCTTCCCAGCATTTCCACTGCATCTGGTGCACATATAGGGTGCTCAGTAAGAGTTTACCAAGCTAAACAGAACTGTTTCAACACCCCGATTTTAAGAACAAATTTAAGAGCTAGAGAGTTATGACTTTTACAGCAAAGCAGTGAGAGCTCAAAACCCCTTTTATCTCTTGACTTCTGTAAAGCCATTGAATGCAAGGCTCAGACAACCTGCGTGTGCAGTAGAATGCATTATTGTAGCCATCTCTCAGGAAGATTCCCATCATCCAATACTGGTCATGAGTGTGAAACCAAATGAACAGAATGGATTACCGCTTGTCTATTTGAAAACTGCTCTCTGCTAAACAGTATCGCTTCGTAATAAATCATGGAAAATAGAAAATCTCATACCAAACATTCATTATTGGCTTGCTCTTAAGGATAATACTTTAAAACTGTGAGAACTATCAGATTATGTTTGTATAAATATACCATATAAATCAGCACAATAGCATAATTTGATCTTTCTTTATATTATGGCTGAAGATGAATTCTTGTCAGTTAAGTTTGACCTTGTCTAAATGCCCTTTGCACTGCCTTTCAGTGTTTAATTAGTAGGAGGCAAACCTAGGATGGAGAAGCACCCCCAAAAACTTGCCCAGCATACCTGGTGAGACAGCATAGGGAGTGGGAATGCTGAGAAAACTCACATTCTTTTGCAGGATTGGCACACGTTCAGGTGGTTTTAAAATAGAGTTGCACATGTGCTGCATTTGTCTTGGTATTTGAATTTTTTAAATCAAAGCTGGCCCTAACAGAACAGCGGGCTTTCTGAAGTTTTTTATTAAGTGCTGGTTGCTTTGAGGGTGGCCTGCACGTTTGGTTTTTATGTGAGCAGGAGGTGGATGGTTGTCACCAGTAGAAAGGCTCCTTCACCTCTGCCTCACTCCACATCCTTTGGAACTTCCTAGCTCTCATGTTTCCTTCTCATTTCTGTTTCCCAGCACATGCCCAGCGCAGCCCTTTTCCTCCCTCTGTGTCCCCAGCCCAGCATAAATATATCTATATACTTGCCAAATATATCTCAGCCCCTCAGGGCCTTTGTAGTTGGCGCGGTGGCATAGGGCAGTGGTTTTCAAACTGTTGTTTGTTTTTTGAAGTGTTGGGAACTCCTGTATCTAAAAAAAATGCTGTCTTACACAGATACTGAAGATACAGGAAATGGGTTAAGATGGAACTGCTCAGGTGATACTGAATGGGACCCAGAGCCTGCCCTGCTCAGGGCGGTGACGGAGGCCATGTGTCCACGGATCCCTCTGGTAACACAGAACCCACTTGAAAAATTCCTAGCAGAGTAGAAAGAGCACAGACTCCATCACTTACTAGATGTGTGCTTCGGGCAAGTCACCCTAGTTTTCAGTTTTGTTATCTTTAAAATGGAAATTATAAGACCTACCCCGCTGCGTGGCTGCAAGGATGAGATGAGATTATGCTTGTCGGGAGCCTGGGATCTGACAGCTCCCAGTAAATGGTAGCCTCAGCTGTTGCTTTTGAGAGTCCCTTCCCAGTCTGCTCCTCCCCCCAACCCTTCCTTCTCCCTTCCTCTTCCTCCCATTCCCCTCCCCTCCCCTCCCCTCCCACACCCTCCTCTTTCCCTCCTAGGCCTGTTCATAGGAACCTCAGCCTTCTCTGAATTCCTGTACCATTCATTATATGTTTCCTTAAAATGTTTTCAAAATGACTTTTTCTGTATTTATAAAAGTAATATACATCTACTGCAGAAAATTAGAAGAAAATAACTATAAGATCTCTTAAGACAGGGGCTCTCTTTTTTTGTTTTTTTTAATTAATTTATTTTTTGGCTGTGCTGGGTTTTCGTTGCCGCTCGTGGGCTTTCTCTAGTTGCGGCGAGCAGGGGCTGCTCTTCGTTCCGGTAGGTGGGCTTCTCACTGCGGTGGCTTCTCTTGTTGCGGATCATGGGCTTCTAGGCACGCGGGCTTCAGTAGTTGTGGCACACGGGCTCAGTAGTTGTGGCTCACGGGCTCTAGAGCACAGGCTCAGTAGTTGTGGCGCAGGGGCTTAGTAGCTCCACGGCATGTGGGATCTTCCCAGACCAGGGCTCGAACCCATGTCCCCTGCGTTGGCAGGCAGATTCTTAACCACTGTGCCACCAGGGAAGTCCTCAGGGGCTCTCTTTTTTATTGTTATTTTTTCTCTTCCTGATGTGTCAATATAGTAGGAAATACCCACTTAATCATACTTTCTGGTAGATAAACTGCCCCACAGTTCTCTCAAAGTTAGTCCTTAATTCAGACTCCTAAGACCGTAAGTTTTGTAACTGCTCTTGAACTGGAACTCTCCTGTATTTTACAAAATGCATAGTGTATTTGGTCTAGAAAAATCTGAAAGTTTCCAGTTCAGTAAATTTGTAGATGAAGTGCCTTAGTACGCATTTCTTCCTTTAAAACAGCTGAAAATGTGCTTCATTTTTACTGTTTCATTTAACCAAATGGCATTTATGGGAGTGAGGTAGCCTCAAGCTGTCTGGGAGGATGTTTGGCTTGAGGCCCACGACTGATGCGGCCTGGGCATCTCGAGGGCCTGGGAACAGACACACACAGCGCTTGGCTTCCCTGGTCCTTTGGTTCTGTCCTTAAGTCCATCACAGCCTGGGCTGATTGCAGACTTGCTGTGGAAATGCATTTTGAGTTCCAACCCAGTGTTGTGCAAATTGACTTTGAGAACCTTGCAGGCTGACTGGGTTTCTTTCATATTTTGTTTTTTTTCTCTTTTCACGTTTCGTCAAGCTCTTGCTTTAGGGCTTGCTGTGTGCGTTTGATCAGAAGGCAGCTAAAGGGATCCTGAAATCAAGAGTCGCATTTTAAATATCCCTCCCTAATGTGGTCAGACTGTTAACTCCCTCGCACGCTGTGGAGAACGTGGACCCCGTGTCTGGCTGCCAACCCTCAGCTGCCCGGGTCCCTCGTCTCTCCACCCACAGGGCTCCTTCCGTGGCCGCTGCCTTCTCTGCACCCCTCCCCTGGACGCCTCCTGCCCCACCACTGAATCTGGGCACTAGAGTATTGAAGTGGTGGGAAGATGGTGTCGTGACCTTAGGTCCCGCCTGCCTGCGGCGTGGGTCAACGCAGGAAACGTGCTTTTTAGCTTCAGCGGGGAGCATCTTTCTGCAAAGGAAAACAGGCTGTTGTGTTTGTTTTCCTCAACTGAAACGTGGCTGTATCTCTTGTGTAATAGATCTTTTATTTTTATGTACCGACAGGGGAATGTGTTGCTGGACTCCCCTGAGCGGATCTCAGTAATATGCTCCTTTCCATGCCACAGGGAGAAAATTCTCCTGTTACACTGGGAACCCTGAGGGTGCTTTCTCCTATAGATTGGGAACATTTTGACTGGACACCGGATCAGCCTCCAAACTGGTGTTTGAGGACACGTGCCTCAAACCTTGGAGATAGGGCTTTATTGGAATGGAAGGCCAGGCATATGGTTCTCCTATTTATAGGGGCTCTCAGAAAACACGCGGAGCTGGAGTCTCACCAACGCCTCTTGGACATGCCCCCATCTCTCTTGCCTGATTCCAGCCCCGTGGATAGCTTTCCTTTCTATTTGGATTTCCTTCCAGCAATATGTATTTGATGTGGGCAGTTTTGTAGAGGAGGCCTGCTGGCCTTTGTGAGACATTAAGAACTCATCCTTGTAATGCGATGAACAGGCATTTTATTCAGAACCTCCCTGGTACAGTGCTGGGGTTTTGTTCTGGGAGGGGAAGCCCAACAGTTACCTTCTTCTCACCCCTCCCGCTCCTCCTTTGGGAATGAATGTTCAGAGCACTTCAGTGGGTCCCTTTGAATTTGCCAGTTCACAGAGGGAGGAGACACTGCGTCACAGTCTGGAGCCTCCTAGTTGCTGACCTGATTGGATTACTTGAAATAACCTTGTGTGCTTGGTTAAGAATATGCTTTGTTGAGAAAGAGTATTTTTTGTGCTAAGAACTCAAAGAGTGTTTCCTAACCAACATCTCTCCCAGTCTTCCAACCGAAGGAACTGTCCGTAGGTATCTCCAGAGTTATCTGCTGTTTGTTAGACAGCTGGGAGCAGGAATATTAATGGTACAATATGTGCTTAAATAGTGTTTTCAATGGAGAGAATTCAAATCATAAAACAGGGGAGTCTTCCCTGCCCCGGGAATCTTTACAGCATTTCGGCAGGGAATGGTTAATGTTGCAGGTTGGGCTGTGGAACTGTTGCTGTGGCAACCTCAGCATGAATTTCCAGACTGTTGGGTTTTTCTTTTTAATAGTAGACACTGTGTGGTAGTGATCTGTTGTTTTAATCAGCGTTTGCTTTCTTTCTTTTGAGAGAAGGAGAAGATGGTGGAGAAGAAAAGAGACTTTTGCATGTGTACTTTCTGGAACGCAGACTGCTGTGAACTGTGCTCTGAAGGGTACGCAGGGCTGGCAGGGGAGGTGCCGGCTGGCACGCCCCCTGGCGGGCGGGCGGCACTCGTGTTTGTGTGTGTTCCCATCTGGAGGGGGGGTTCTGTCACGAGTGCCATGTGCTTCTTTGCATCCTTGGCCCCCAGCTGCCCTGTGATCGCTCCCTCTCAGGTTTGATGAGAAGAGTGGAACGGGAGGCTGCGGGCGGGCCTCTGCAGAAGAGCATTTGCTCCCAGGAGGAGGCTGCAGTGTGTTGCCCTGTGACCGCCTCATTGCTCCAGAGGTGATAACGAAGCCCTGGGATCTGCCAGAGGACCATAGAACACTCTTCCCTTCCAGCTCTGTGACTCCCGAATTAAACGATTGCCTGTCAGTCTTCTCCTTGAACAGCTATAGCAAAAATTTGTTTTGCCAGGAGCAGGCTCAGTTCTAAATTTCCCGAAGTTTTTTGGGGGGTGGGAGGCAGGGAGTGGCTGTTCAAGCAAAGGCATCTTCCTTTCTCACTCGGAAGTATTTTTTCCACTCAAAATAAGTGAGAAAAAAAAAAAAGGTTGAGGGAAATTTATTTTCAGAAGAGAAAAGGAACGAAAAACATGTCCAGCTCTGCCCGAGGATGTTTAAGATGGACTGAGCGAAGGCCTAGGGAAACTGACATTAGAAATTGATGAAAACAAACTAACAAACTGTATTGTTTCATCATTAATGGCTCAACTTGTGTTCGAGCCCCGCCCTGCTTAATGCTTGTTCTTTTCTGGTCATGGAGAAAAACAAAAATACTCTTTTGCCTCGACCCAGGCACAGAGATGAGAGCAGAGATCAAATTGACCCTACATCATAGCTCATTACTAGGCAGAGAAGCAAACTATGTTGAGAAGACTGTGTCTCCCTCAAGGACTTGCTAGGCTGTATATTATGACCGGGAATCACCAAGCTTCTGGCCCAAGTCCTGGTCGGGAGCCATGATGCCGTGTGGCCAGCTGCCTTCATGAGGGTGGATCCTGCATCTACCACGGTGACCCCGCTCGACTGTGGGTGCCCAGGTCACTGCAGTGGTGGCTTCAGTGCCTTCGCTGCCTTTTCTTGAGCTCCCGTGCTGGGAGAGCCCGCCATGCCGACCCAGGTGTGGGTGCGGGCTGTGGGAGCCACGGCCACAGCTGCTGTCTGGGCGTCTGAAGTAGGGCAGCCGCGCGCAGGGAGGCCAGGCCACACGCTCCAAGAAGTTTGAGTCACTGAAGTAACCGCTGGCAGCTGGAAAGTAACGGCTGTGAACAGAAAACCAGCTGGTCTCCTGCTTTCTAGAGGCTGGGCCAGAGTGGCAAGAGGGAGAGGAACAGAGTCAGGAGCAGAAAACTGCACTGTAATTCTAACGTGAAAAGAGAAGTTGTCTTAATTGAAACCGATGTACAGATGATTCCTAGGAAAGAAAGACACAGTATAGGGAACGCTTTGAAGAACTCACTGTAAAATAAAAATTAATAATAAAATGTATAGATAAGAGGTATTCTGCCCCTATGCGATAAAGTTGTCTGTGATTCTTACCTGACTTGGATGGTACAGAAACACAAAGGAAGAAAAAAAATCAACCTTGTCCTATTCCCCTTGAAGGAGGAAATCATAGGTGCATGAGAAGCACTGACTTTTCTGAACAGTGTCAAAGCCCAGAATAAGCAGAGCCTTTCACAAATGCTGGGGACAAAACAGTCAAAAAGGGTTCTTATGTTTGGAGCACAACCAAGGAAGAGGCAGGCTCCCCAAGTGGAAGATGATATAAAACAAGCAGCTTGGGTCTCTTCGACATTCCCCGCTGCTCTACTTGCATACCAGCCTGACAGAACTGGATGGAGAGTGAGGGCAGAGACAGGGAGTTGTCATGTTCAGGACAGAGCTCTCTCCCTCTTTCTTTTTTTTGGCCGTCCTGCATGCCTTGTGGGATCTTAGTTCCCCAACCAGGGATCGAACCCATGCCCCTGAAGTGGAAGCGTGGAGTCTTAACCACTGGACCGCTGGGGAAGTCCCTCTCCTTTCTTAAGTGGAGATGTGGAGCCAGTGGAGGCTGAACTTGACCTCTCAAGTTCCCTTCTGCCGTGGAGCCTCTGTTAGAGAATCAAGTTGCAGATACTGATCTTTCAGCCCAAGGATTTATATCCTTTTAAAACCTGTCCCTTCTGTGTTAGTTTTCTATAGCTGTGTAACAAATCACCACAAATTCAGCAGTGAAAAACAACATGTTTATTAAAACACTTTAATAAATGTAATAATAAATATATTTATTATAGCAGTTTTCTGTGGGTCATGAGTCTGGGCGTGGCTCAGCTGTGTCTCTGCAGGATGCAGTTGCGTGGCTGAAGGCTTGAGTGAGGGCAGATCTGCTTCCACGCTGACTCACAGCCTAACTTCATCAAACTTAGCGAGAGTGAGAGAGAGCGAGAGCGAGGGAGAGAGGGAGGGAGAGAGGGAGAGAGAGAGGGAGAGAGAGAGAATGAATCTGTAGCAAGATAGAAGGCACGTCTTTTGCAGTCTGATCACAGAACTGGCATTACCTGTGTTCTTTGGATTAGGAGCAAATCACAGATCCCACCCACAGGCAGGAAAGGGGATTATGCAGGGAGTGAGTGCCCTACTTAGAGGCGGGGATCATTGCAGGGGAGGATCTCAGAGGCTGCCTGCAGTACAGTAGAACTGTGAGGTGCTTCTCTTTGTCTTGAGACTTTGGCAACATGCCTTCAAGCAATTTGAGGTCCGTGGTAAAAGGGGTGCCAGAAAAGATGCCAGTGAAGATGAGATGTGATCTGAACTTTGAAGTGGTAGCTCAAGAACTTCCATATTCCAGGGGCTTCGGGACAAGGGACAGTCTGATTGGCAGGAGGTGTGCAACGAGACCTGCGTTTTGAGGGGTTGGGAGGTGGAGCTAACTGACACTACTCTGGAGGATGCAAAGGCTTCTTTCCCGCCAACAAGGGAGAGGAACAGTGTGCAGCTGGGCACTCTGGGCAGGGAGAGCCGCAGAAGAGAGGCGCTGGAACTTGACCAGGCGCCGTTTGTTTCGAGGAGAAAGCTAGCAGGTTTATGAGACTGGTCTTCAGGGACATGGAAGGTCAAGAGTGAGAGTGTGGCTGGAAGGGTAGTTTGGGGCAGGTTGTGTTCCATCAGAGGAAGTGGAGCTTGGTCCTGTGGGCAGATGGGGGCTTTAAACCAGGATAATGAATCAGGACTGCCCGCTTCCAACTGACCATGCAGGCCAGCTCCCTCCTGTCATGCCTTCAGCTGTGGAGAATCAATCATTCAGTGGGCCAGGCGAGTGGCACTGCCAACTCTGAAGAGCTGATGAGGAATAGTTTTTATTTTCTATCTGTCAGTAAAAACCAGTATTTGTAAAAAAGACATCTTTTCGTGATACAGTGTCGTCATGTTGGATGTGAAGAAGAAATGGTCGCTTTTCCCCCATAATTCTTTAAGGAACCGCTTTCCACATCATTTTAGCACCTGCTTTTTAAAAGGAAGAGAAACTGGCATCCGCGGCACTGTCAGCGTCACTGATGACACTAGTGAACGTTGTATACTGACCAGCGTCGTGTGGCGTGGCTGGGAAGCTTATGGTAGTTGGGTGTGTGTCTGTGTGAGGCTTTGTGTGGTTGTTACCTCTGTCCCGGCCGCCCACCGTTTACTTTGATGAAGCTGGCATTTGTGTGCTTCTGCAGATGTGATGTCAGCTCGGTACATAGCACTGGCACTCTGTCTAGTCTTGCCCTTTTCAGGGTTGACTCAGAACACTTATTTCCCAGTGGTGTTGAGAATTACCGTGGAGGCCCCGTGGATCTCTTCAAGTCATTCGTTGTCTGTAAGAATGGGGAATCCTTTCCATAGAGGAGAAATGGAATCTGGGAGGAGTCATAAAAGAAGTCTGGATCTGGAGAAGTACCGTGCCATGTCGTTACCAAGTGATGTCCAGACTTACTTGAGAAAATGGCAGCGAAGGCACCACAGAGCAAGAGTAAGGTTCCTCATGGCCTCCCGGGCTTTTTTATCACGTGAAACTAGGCTGCAGTGATTTACTTGATTGTGATTGTTCTGCTCCAGACATCAGGTGTGTTTGACAGGGGTTGGAGTGGGGCCCCGTTGGAAGGAGGCCCACACCCCTTGCTTACTTGGCACGGTTGTTCTGGAGGTCACTCCCTGTGGCTTCTGGGAACACAATAAACCCGTTCACACAGGTGGCAGTGGGACCTAACTCCAGCCTAGAGGAGCCTGGGGGAGGAAGAGTCAGCCGGAGCACAGAGGGAAGGGAGTTCAAGTTCAGGAACATGTCCTTGTGCCTCTTACATTAGGCAGTGTCATTGATGCGAGGTTTCATAACTCATCAACCTTCAAGTCTCAGGGTTTAATACAACTTGCTTGAGCAGGGTTATATGCAGGCTAGGTGACCCTTCTTCATCCTCTCCAGGGTCACTTCAGCAGGAGGAGAGAGATGGAAGAGGTACGTTGGAAGTGAGAAGTATCCCTTCTTACAGTCCACTGGCCTGACCCAGTCACTCGCCCCGGAGCACGGCGGGGTGGCTGGGGGAGTGGGTGCTGTAGAGAGCACGTGGAGCGCTAGTCCGCTCCCCTGCCTGCCTGGCTTCGACCTCATGGTAGCTTTTCTGGCAGGGAGGTGCGTTAGATTCCGTCACCTTTGTGGATCTTGACGAGGGTGTTCTCATCCTGCATGTCCTCCAGGGAGTTTTAGGAAGAGCTGGTCCCACAGGCAGCAGAGCGTAGTAGCCCGTGTGGGCTCCAGCACCAGAGTCTGAATTCTTGATCCACCGTTGACTGTAATTGTGGGCAAATGATTTAACTTCTCTGTCTCAGTTTATCAGTAAAATGGGGTCACTGATAGGACAGTTGTAAGGATGAAATGGTGATTAAATGACTAAAGCTTATACTATATATAAAATAGACAAACAACAAGTCCTACTGTATAGCACAAGGAACTATATTCAATATCTTGTAATAACCTATAATGGAAAAGAATCTGAGAAAGATGTGTGTGTGTGTGTATATATATATATATACACACACACACACACATAAACTGTATATAACATATGTATGTGTATATATACGTATATAACTGAATCACTTTGCTGTACACCAGAAACTAACACAACATTGTAAATCAACTCTACTTCAATTTAAAAAAAAAAGACTAAAGTTTAGAATACTGCCTGTTACCTAGTCAGTACTCATCATTGTCGTCATCATTGTCAGCCTGAAACGGTGACCCACTTTTCTTCTGTGCCCACAAGGCTGCTGGCCCTCTGTGTGTGGGTATGTCAAGAACTAACAAATTATCCTTATGTCTGTTTATAGTTTTCTTCTATCTGTGGGGGAAAGAAAAGTTTATGGTCAGTTTCCATTAAAATATTTTAGCATGTTTTTCTTTGTCTTTTTTTTTTAACATCTTTATTGGAGTATAATTGCTTTACAATGGTGTGTTAGTTTCTGCTTTATAACAAAGTGAATCCGTTATACATCTACATATGTTCCCATATCTCTTCCCTCTTACATCTTCCTCCCTCCCACCCTCCCTATCCCACCCCTCTAGGTGGTCACAAAGCACCTACTAGAGAATGGACTTGAGGATACGGGGAGGGGGAAGGGTAAGCTGGGACGAAGTGAGAGAGTGGCATGGACATATATACACTACCAAATGTAGAATAGATAGCTAGTGGGAAGCAGCCGCATAGCACAGGGAGATCAGCTCGGTGCTTTCTTTGTCTTAATGAGAGTTAAACCCCAGTTCCTCAGATGCGTTTGTAAATAGTGGATGCTTTGTAGAACTTCTGGTTGTCACAGTTTTAATTCTTTGGTGTGTGCCTTCTCTCAGGCGTTTGAGGGAATGGATCTGCATCTTTGAATTATGTTAATTTATTTTAACCTGAGCGCTCCAGTAGTAATGAAGGAGGCAGCTATCAGAGCTGACTTCGCAGTGCTCTGGGGAATGGTAAGAGATCTCTCTCCAGGCTTCGAAGGTCTCAGCATGTCTCTGGGTTGACAGAGCTGCGAGAGTGAAGAGGAAGCTACCAGAGCTCATTCACCTCTCCGGCAGTCTGTTCTCTTTTCTCATCAGCTGTTTCCAAAAAGCCTTCAGCAATATGATGTGTGACATTCAGCTGATACCATTTGCAGCCAGTCTAAAAAAGCTCTAAACCTGTGGCCTTTTGGAGTGTCTCCTTTGCAAAAAATCATCCAGTAAAGCTTGAGGCTGAGGTTCTTAAGTGTAAAATGAATTTTGTGCCACAGGCAATCATTTGACTCCAAAGTTGGTGAAGGGCTGCGAGTTGATGTAACAGAGAGCTCAGTGCTGGCTTGCAGACACTAACGTCTGGGAGCAGGGAAAGCGGGCACTTCCTCCCGTGGCCTGGACGGAGTGTTGAACGACACCCAGCATGTACCTCATCTGCCTCCAGTCGGGACAGAGGGATGGAAGGGTTAGGAAAGCCTCCTGGCTTGATCACCGCATCTTTTCAGAGAAACCTACTGTGGCACGATGCTCTCGCTGCCCGGGAGGGAGAAACCGGACAGACAGGGAAGATACATGCCCACACAGGCATGGGTCAGCCAGCTCCACGGGCTGTGTGCTGCGTAGAGTCACCTCTACATAGCTCTTGTCTGCATTGAGGCGTGGTCTTGGTCCTGCGTAAAAACGATGGCAAGTGGGATAAGTGGTAACTGAGAACGCACTGCTGGGACTCAGAGTGGAGAGAGCGGAGGCGTGTGGGACATCGGAGGGTGGAGACGGGCACCATGTTGGGTCCAGTGTGGCTCTGGAGTCTGACCAGCTGGTGTCACCCTGGCCCACTGCTTCCTCACAGGAGACCAAACCCAGGCAGTTTCTTTCATGCTTCAGATTCCTCCCGATGGAACGGGGGTACTGATAGTGCTTACGCCATAAAGTGGTTGTGAGTTCACGCATGTCAAGTCCTTTGGATGCTGTCTTGATATACTGCGAGTGTTCAGTTGTGTTACTACTATTATTCAGGAATTCTTGGAAAAAAGTTAATAAAAAGTAGGTTGAGGTTAATTGTGAGGCACCTCTAATGTGATGTGATGCTAAAGAATTTGGACTTTATCCTGTAAGTCTTTAAAAAATTAAGCAAAGAAATGGCATGAAGAAGTGTTTTAGAGATGTTGGAACACTGGCAGAGTGGTCCAGGATGGACCCGAGGTTTCACTGGGAACCTGTTGAAATAATGAATGCAGGTGTGCCTTAGGTGTGCACCCAGGCGGTAGCCATGGGAACATAAAAGAGGAGCTGGAGCTCATTGGACCGTTCCTTTTCTTTGCAGTGTGTATTAGGTGTTAAATTAGAGGTTGAGAGAGTGATTGAATAGCTAATTTGGAGACTGTCCAAAACTAGATCCCCATAGACATACCATTCATTGTAGTAGCTTCATCCTTAGTCATTCATACACACACACACACACACACACACACACACACACACACACACGAATTATATATATGATGTTTTAGGTTTTTATTCTTTCCCATCATTGTGACTGTCTTCACTCTGCTGAAGGTAGAAAGTAGGTTGACTGATCACTAATTCCTAGATAAATTTTCTAACTAAAAGAAGAGAGAATTATGGCTGTCATTATTTGGTCCTGCAAATGATTTCTTTCTTATTCAGTTTTATTTTTCTCTAAAGGAAATGTTTGGTGACTCCTGTTCTTAATTTTCTCTTTTTCTTAACTGGGGTCCTATGCCTGTGCTTGCCTGATTTTTCCTGTGCTGTCTTTTATAGCTAAAATAGTGGAAGTATTGTCATGTATATAAATTCCAAAAGTTTTCATTTGAACCACTTTGCTCCCTAGAGAAATCTGCATCCTGCTTTATCTTTTGTTTGTATGTGGGAGTGTATAGAGCAATGCCTGAGTGATTCATGTCCTGCTCTGTGGGAAGAAAGTTCTGGTATTGTTTGCTTTGTGTGCAGTGGAGGCCGGCTTGTGGGATCTGTCCCCAGTGGTCCTTCCTAATGGGGAGGGAGCTAGCTTGAGAATCTAGGTCCTCCTGGATATTCTGGGTCTTTCTCACTGGTGGCGTCTTGTTTCTCTAGAAGGTGTGAAGCTGTTGTGATGATATTTTTATGCCTCTGACTTGGCACAGGTAGCTTTTTGGTGACTTTACACCTACTCTTCTGGCGTATCTTCAATTTGTGGTTTAAAAAAAGATGAAAATGGCTGGAGTGCAGTTTGAATGAGGTAAAACCCACACCAGTGATGGGGATTCTGGGGAGTGGAGTGTGGGATCCAGAATCACCTCTCTGGTCCCTGATAATCGAATCATAAGGAAAATCACTACCTTACCTCAAAATCTCATTTGAAAATAAAAACAAAGTCTCACCTAAAAAATAGAAACTGAATGCTAAGTAAACTTTTTTTTAAAAAAAAGGAAAAGTAGCTCTCAAGCTGCAAAAACAGATGCTTTCTTTTGGCAACTTTGCTTGTCAAACCTAAGCTGAATACGAATGGAGAATAAGTTCTTAACTATTAATTTGGAGTCTAGATGAAAATGAGTCTGAATTCTCATTTCAAAATCTTATTTGGCTGAGTGAGGTGAAAAATGTGTCATTGTTGACTAATTCGGAATCATACCCTGTAGCATTTTAAGCCAGATCTGAGCATGTCATGGTCAAATGTAAATTGCATATTTCCATTTATTTCTTAATAGCACAGCCAGCTGAGTTGATAGGCCTGTCGTCTAAGTTGGGCTGTATTCGTCCCAAACTGAATGAAACTGAATGAAAATTGAGAAGTCTCTTTTCTTGGCTCCATCCACCGTAAACCCAAACTGACTAAATGCAAACATGAACGAGCATATTTCTCAAGTTAATAACAGTTCTCAACTTTTTCATAAAAAACATAATAACTGGGCTTCCCTGGTAGCGCAGTGATTGAGAGTCCGCCTGCCAATGCAGGGGACACGGGTTCGTGCCCCGGTTCGTGCCCCGTGATCCCACACCTGTGCTGACGCCTGCTCAGCTCTGGCGCTGGATCTTGGGTGCAGGATCGAGTCCAGAGGACCTGGCTGAGGACACGGATGCAGCCACACGGGTGTCCAACAGGGCCCCTCCGGAGGAGCCCACTCATGTGCTTTTCTCGGGTTATCTTTCTAAGGCCAAGTGTAAGGAGAGGAGATTTCTTCTTTAGGTTGGCATTCCTGGTTTCACGGACACTGTTTTACTTTGTCTTCTCTGGAAGTTACTGTCTCCAGACTGAAGGGCAGACAACATGGTGTTTCACGCTGCTCTCTCTTTAACTCAGTAAATCCCAACTCTTGTCTCCCATTGCTCAGCTTGATGCAGGTTTACGGGACCAGTGCCTTCCAGTCCTATCCAGGTGCCCTTTCCTGTTATTCTAGACCCTTGACTTTGATGACTCAGAACTTGCGAGTGTGCCTTCATTGTCTTGTCTGCAGCCTGTGGCCAAGGACTTTTGACTCCCTTTGGTACTTACAAGAGTAAGGTTGTTCTTGTCAGGGACTCCAGTTTCATACCCCTTGGGCTTTTTTTTTTGTCCTCCAGAACCGCCCTGCTAGTCTTACCCAGGTGCTGCCGAGCTCTCCTGGCTGGACCCCGTTAGCCTGGAGTCTGAGTGACCCTTTCCTCTGGGTCTGGGCAGCCCCACCCCGTTTTCTTGAGTGCAGTCACTCGTCGTCCTGCAGGATGTTTCCTCCTCCTGCTTTCTCTTCTCTTCGGCTCTCTGTCCTTGTCCACGTGGTAGCCTGTTAGGTTTGAGTCCAGTCTCTCTGCATTTCCTTCAGATATCTCCCTTCATAACAGCAGCACCAGTACAGTGCTCACTATAGCCAGACATGGGTCTCAGTCTTGGGTGCTTTTCGCTGTTTTGCAGATGGGACAACAGAAGTACAGAGAGGGTAGGTCACTGCCCCAGATTGTTGGGCGGCTAAGTCTGCGCAGTGGGATTTGAACTTAGACACCTAGCTCTGGAACCAGTTCTCTTACCACTGCTTTATACCACTTGCTGAGTCTTGGTTCCTCTGCTCTCTGGCCCAGTGGTCCCCGGATGGGTTAGCTCGTTCATATGTGCTCAGCCACCCTTTAATACAGGCAGGTGTGGTGTTTTGAACCCTTGCCTAATTGTGTGACTTCGGACAAGCTTTGTAACCTCTCTGATCTGTTTCCTCATCTAACTCAGAGGCATTTGAGAAGATTAACTGTGAGTCAGTAGCAAGGTGCTTGGCACATAATAGATGTTCAGAAAATGGTAGTTATTATGGTTGTCTTTTTTTTTTTGCGGTACGCGGGCCTCTCACTGTTGTGGCCTCTCCCGTTGCGGAGCACAGGCTCCGGACGCGCAGGCTCAGCGGCCATGGCTCACAGGCCCAGCTGCTCCGCGGCATGTGGGATCTTCCCGGACCGGGGCACGAACCTGTGTCCCCTGCGTCGGCAGGCGGACTCTCAACCACTGCGCCACCAGGGAAGCCCTGTTATTATATTTTTTATGAAAAAGTTGAGAACTGTTATTAACTTGAGAAATATGCTCGTTCATGTTTGCAGTTAGTCAGTTTGGGTTTATGGTGGATGGAGCCAAGAAAAGAGGCTTCTCAATTTTCATTCAGTTTGGGACGAAGCAAGGCTTTTTTTTTTGTTTTTGTTTTTTCCACTTAAGAGCTAAAGGGTTCGGAGAGAATTTTTCCATTCAAAACAGAATACTTTTACCATCTAGTTAAGCCTGAAGATACTGGTTTATCTTTTGCATATCTTTTTTCCCATTTACTTTATCTTGTAACAAATGCTGACTCATTTAATGTCTAGCTAGAGTAAAGGCCCTTATAAAAATTTTTCTCTGAAAGCACAATAAAGTAGTATCTGCTTTCATCTAATTGCAGTCTTTGAAACTGACTTCACATGTTGTTAGGTGGTGCTAAGTCATCGGCAGTTACTGCTTTAATTAATGGGGACGAACAACCGCTTGATCTGTGAACCTGTTTCCAGCCTGCTTTGTATGCTGAACCCCCCACCTGCCTCAGTCTCCTAAAGTAAGTCTGGCCCTCCTTGGTGCTGCTTCAGCGGCGTGATGTTTGTCTTTCATTCAGTTCGGCTTTCTATAGTCTTTCATTTACTTAATCATTTTCTACCAAAAGAGGCTTTTGGGGGAGGGGGTATGTATACTGAGGGGGCTGGTTAAGCAGCGGGTTATTTTGGTACAAACCAAGGTTTTATGAAGGAGATTCCCCCGAGTGTGTTGGATGGTGGCAGAGGTCTCAGCGTGGTTTCGATGCCCGAGTCCTTTTGGAGAACCGCGCAAGGAAACCTTTTGTCCAAAAGAACTTTGGCCTGCGTGAATTCCTGGAGTACTGGCCATGGCCAGCTCAGGCAAATGATTAAAAACAGCAGCACTCGTTCGTAGACGTACTGTTTTGAAAATTCTCACATTTGCTTTTTCTGAACTTCAGTAAGACTGTACTTATCCAAAGGTCGCTTTTCTGATCACCTAATAGAACTCACGTAGTAGGACATGATGGTTAGAGAAGAGCCCTTCATATGGCCCCTGAGTCCCCGTTCAGCGTGGAGATGAGGAAACTGAGGCAGGGGAGGTGACCCTTGTTCTGGGAACATGCCTGGAACAAGGTGGCGGAGCAGAGTGTGGGCTTGACCCTGCAGTCAGACTTCCCGGGCTCCCTCCATATCCTGACCCTCCCAGCGTGGGTAGTAAACGCCCCCCCCCCCCCGCCACCACCTCCTTCAGAGCAGCTGTGAGCGTTGGACAGGTTAATTCATGTAGAGCCCCACCGTAAGCTCTCAAATGTTAGTTACTCTGTTATAATTGTGGTCAATAGCCCCTCGCATTTCCACAGTGCTTTGTGGCTTACGGAGCATTTTCTCACTTGCTCTCTCATCCGATGCTCACAGCATCATCTCGAGGAGGTACGTCTGCTATTAGTGAGCGGTGGCCCAGGGCCCCCCAGCGCTCAAGGTGTGTGACCAGAGAGAGCCTGGTCTTGCAGACTCTCAGGAGTGTTAAGAACCAAGGTGTATGTCGCAAAATGTGCCTGAGTAGATGCATAGAGGTTACAGAATTCATGCTTTGAAACTCATGCATTGTGTGATTGTAGAAATTTCCTTTGCTGATAACCTATCTCCTTTTAGGTACAATTCTAGAGAAATGTCTAATCCACTTTGTCCTCCAGCTACACGAGCTAGGAAAGTGTTAGTAAAAATGTCAGGTACAGCATTGGTTCTAAAAACAAAGAAAGAGAACCATGATTTCTTCCCAGCCCCGTAAACTGGCCGGGACCTCAGCCTCCGGGGTTTTTTCTGGTTCTGCAGGGGTCCTGATGCTGTGTGCTGTGCTCCAGGAGTAGTGTGGGTGCCCTGCTTTCACTCCGCATGTGTTCAGTCACGTGTGTGGCCTGGGCGCCCGGGAGGCACACGCTGATCCTCTGCTCCGGAGATTGCAGGCCACCGTGAGAGGGGGCTCCCTCCAAATAGGATGGGCTTTGGGATTGCAGTTCCCATTTATTTGACTTACTCTTTATTGTTTTCTCCCATTTTGGCCAGGAACCTTGGATGGGCCTAAAGATTATCTCATTGGTATCATATTAGATTAAAAGTTGTTCTGTAAATTGGTACAACCTGATTGGAAGGCAACTGGGCAATATCTGTTTAAATTTACTTGTGCTCTATGACTGAGGAATGTCCATTCAAAGGCATTTATCCTGGAAATACTTGTATACATTTGCAAAGGTCTAGGGTGTTCATCATAGCATTGTTTATAATAAAGCAACTGTTTATTGGAGATTGGTTAAATAAGTTATGGTACATTCCTAGAATGAGATACTGTATTTGGCTTAAAATGAGTTTTATAAGTACTGATACGAAAGTGTATCCAAAATGAGTAAGAAGGGCTCACTGAAGAACAGTAAGGTAAGAATTGCCCAGGGTTTGTTTATAACATTGTGTAGAGTGAACGTACAGTGAGACCACAGAGGGAGAAACGAATGATTTGATTAGGAAAAGTTTTGTTTTGATAGTTCAGAGCAGTAGTGAAGGGAGCGAAGCGAGTGTAACATTATAATAGAGGACTTTCCACTTTATAAATTTTTACATTTCTGTATTGTGTAAATGTTTAAGTAGTTATAGGGGTTGCTTTTGCACAAAAACTAAAAACAAACTCGGCCAGTGCCATGGCCAACCTTGACCCTGGGTCTCCTCTGGGAGGTTACTTCCTTCTTCATGCTGCCAAGAGGTGCCGGGAGGGCCTGTAGCGTCCTGCTGTCCCCTGGGAGGACTCGGCCCTGGGGTCAGCCAGCAGCGCCAAGAAGCCCCAAGAAGCCCAGTCAGTCTTCTCACATCAGAGACCTTCGCTCAGTTAAAACACTGGCCCCTCCTCCCCCTCTCCCGCCCCATCACACACCCGTGCACACACACCCCACTCACACAGTGGCACACGAGGCCTTTGCTCTGAAACCTTCTCTGCAGACATGCTGTGTTGCCTGCTTTCCCAGTTGGCAGCACGGTCTTAGGGAAGTCTGATGGTGAAGCAGGAGATGGCAAAACTATAGAGCAATAAACCAAGGCCTGAAAACACTCCACACGTCAAACTCCACTTCACCTTGGTGCAAAGAGCCCAACGTGCCTCAGCAGCCGCCTCGCTGTGTTAACACTCAGTCGCTGGCGGTTTATCCTGATGACTGTGGACAGGCATCGGGAACAGGCAAAATGCTGTTTCAGGTACTCTGCTTAGGAAGGCAGGATGGTGTGTAGTACCTTTTAAAAAACACCCTTAAAATTTCTTTAACAGTATGTTATATTACAGCATTAGTTATCTGGAAATTCTGTGATGCTGAACCAGTGGTTTCACTGACTTTAAAGCCAGTATCCATCTCCCTGGAACTCTTTGTCTCAAAAATAAAATGTCAAGTTGAGGCCAGAAGTCTTTCTGGAAACGCTCCACCCTGGTGCGGTATATTCTGAATTGCCGTTTCTGCGTGGACAAGCACTCTGACAGAAAAGGCTTCAAAATTTTGTTCTGAGGAAGAAGCCAGATTTCCACCCGTCTGTGCGTCACCAATAGGCTTTGTGCTTCCTTTATTTGAGGAGAATCCATTGTGCCTCTGGAGCTTCCTGTCTCGACCCAGACAGCTGGAACCACAGTTGCAGAAGCCGTTTCTAAGATACATTGGTGCACTCTTCAAAAGTATATCTGTGCCTTATGCGGAGCAGAAATCAGATCCCTTCAATACCTTGGGCTTTGTGTTAGTGATTAAATGCGACAGACCCTATCACAGCTTTATTAAGCATCACTGGAAAAATCCACTGCTCAGGCTGCAGCACGAGGGCACACAGCAGGCCATGAATTTTGTCGGGGGACACAGTTGGTACTTGGGTGCACCGAAGCATTCAGATCTTAGGGTGAGAGACTTGGGCCCCTGTTGGGTGTGTCATGGTGGGGCAGGGGCGGTGCACTTCCCCGGGGAGGCTGACCCAGGGCCCCGCTGCTCCCTTTGGCCACCCCGCAGCCTCCCTGACCAGCTCTGCGGTCTGCCGGGCCCAAGCCCATCTCACACCCGTTGAATTGGGAGCTGTTGGTGTGGACGCCGGCGTCAGTATTTTTTAAGCTTCCCAGGTGAGTCTTACGCGCAGCCACGTCAGCACGGCTGCCTCGGATGGATTAGCGAGTGGGGAGGAGCCCTCCTCCAAGGGAAGAGGGGGCTGTCACGTGTCTTCATGTCCCACCCTCACGTCCACTCAAGAAACCAGCACGCCTTTTCTGTTTGACACCTACACACGTGGGAAGATATCATAAAAAGGGAAGGAAGGGAAACGGAAAACTGGGGTTGAAATGTTAAATGAGACAAAAGCGAAGCTTAACGCAACTCCAGAGGGACCAGAGGACCTGCCGTGACTTGGGGTCTGAGTTTGCAGCAGCCAGTGTCACAGGGAACTCTCCTGGGTTTCACACTTAACCAGGGCTTCCCAGGCTTGATCCCTTAAGCTGGCCCAGGGTATCGGGCACCGCGCCGGGGCTTGGCTGTTTGCACGCACACGCACGCCTGTGTGAGTGTGGTTTGAACCTGCCTCACTCACCACCCCGTGGATCACTGGAACAAAGCACTCCTGCATCAGACAGGACAGCTGGAATCCATCAAATACCAGCATTCACAAAACAGTGCACAGTGGAGAAGATGTGTAAGTCAAGGGTGGGCAAGAGTAATACTCTCTACATCTGTTTGTGTGAAAGTCTTGAAAAGACGAATCCAGTTTGCAGTGAGTGACAAAGCAGATCAGCGCTTGCCTGTGTTGGGGGGTGAAGGCAGGTGTGTGGATTGGGAAGGGGGCACATGAGCACATTTGAGGTTATGAAAATACTCTGTATCTTGATTATATTGGTGGTCACACAGTGTATAAATTTGTCCAAACTCATTGAACTCATTGTACACTCAAAATGGGTATACATTTAATTGTATGCAGATTACCTCAGTACAGCTAACTTTTTCTTAAAGTGGACAGGGATAAAGGTGGACAAGGTGTAACTGCGAGCAGAGAGAGGGCCCTGGTGTTGCTGTGCGCCAGGCTTTGTACATCAAGGGCGTTTTTCCAGGGAGGGACGTGGTGGTTTTCTCTGTGCTTAAAGTACTTGCTTCCAAAGCGCATGTTGTAGTTTTCCATCCAGGCCGGCAAGGGTGCAATCAAAAAAGCCAGTTTCAAAAAACTCACAAAATAAATGGTATTACTCTTGGTAGTTTTTTTCCCCCTTTCTTTGATGCATGTGATTGTATGTGTTTACGTCTGGCCTGAGAGTTCATTCCGTGGTGGAGATGGGTCTCCAAATAAACCCACTGTGCTAGCTCCGTGTGTAGCCAGGGCCTGCCCTGGCATGGAAAGACTAATTAAGCTAAAGATGGTATTTTCTTCTCTTAAAAAAAAAGGCCAAAACAACATGTTTCTTTTCAAGCTCCTGCTGAGCTCCTGCTGGTTGGCTGTAGTTGGGCAGAAGTCCAGTGAAGTTGGGGGAAGAGATGGCGGGTCTGCAGCAGACAGACGCCCGCTCTGCCACTCGCGCGTGGTAGCCTTGGGCGAGTTACCCAGCCTTCTAACCTCCAGTTTCCTCATTTTAAAATGGATACGATGATAGAATGTTCTGGAAAGCCTTCTGGTAAGAAGTAACAAATAATGCATGTAAAGCCTTTGGTGTTTTGCCTGGCACATAATAAGTGTTCCATAAATGTTAATGATGTGTGTGTGTGTAAATATGACAATATTTATTGGTACACACGTTCTCCACGTATGTATATAAGGGAAATCAGTTGTGTCCCACAGAAGCATATATGTAAATAACATAGGTTACAAGGGAGTTGAGATCAGCTTCTGGGATTTGCCAGGAGTAAGCTGTAGTGTCAGCAGGAGCCTGTCAGAGGTCTTGGTACAACAGGCTGAAATCAAGTCTCAGATTACATCCTTCATTGAGATTTAAGGAAAGGCAACAAGTCAAGTGCTGACGGTGGCCAGCTGTGAGGGAACCCGACATCACACGCTGTGTCCTGGACCACAGCCCCTCCTGAGCCTGGCAGCAGCCACTTAACCAGGACATCAAAACTTCCCTGGTACCTGGTGGCGAAGGTGGGGAAAGTCACTTTCACAGTCTGTGGGAACGTAAATTGGCTCACTCTTTCTGTACGTGAGTCAGCACATTCTGATTATGTGTTATTCTTTTATTCATCTAATAGCTATTTATGATGTACTTACTATATGCCAAGCTTTGGGTTAAAATGGTGAACAAAAACAGATGCTGTTACTGCTGCCGTGTTATTTTTAGTCGGGAGGCATTGTGGGTGTTAGATCAGAGCTCTGTGATGAGTGCCGGGGGGCGTTCGGGAGAGCCTGCAACAGAGAACCAGGGGGTGTGTTTTACTGCAGACATGACGGCTGAGCTGAGATCTGAGGGATGGGTGGGCACCAGTGGTGGTACGGGGCCTTTTGAGTGGAGGGGAAAGCATGTGGACTGCTGCCTGCGGTCCAGGAGCTACAGGAAGCCCATGTGGCGCAAACAAGAGAGGGAGGGAAGGTGACGGAGGGTGAGCCCTGAGAGGTGGGCAGGGCCAGACGAAGCCTGGCAGATAGGATGTGGCAGTCCTCTCGGGGTGTTTACACTAAGAGCTGTGAGAAGCCAGGGAGGGTGTTTAAGAAGAGAGGGAAGGCGGGAGGAACACTTGTCAGAGTTGGAGAGTAGATTAGAACAATCTAGAGTGGAGATGTGGAGGTGAGTTGTGCAGGTGAGAGGTGATGATGGTAAGATTGAGGTAGTAACATTAGCAGCACGTGTTGGATGCATGAGGCAAGGGAACTGTGTTCTGGTTTGAGCAGCTGCGTGGTGGTTCTGTGAACTTCAGGGAACTGTGGAGAAGAGAGCGCTTGGGACACATCTAGACCGTCTCTCCTTTCTTCAATCAAAATAATGATAAGTTAACTGTTTAAATGAACACGTGGCTGTCCTGGAGGGGAATGTAATTGACCATGAGCAGCATGGCACCAGGAGCTTGAATGAAGCACCGTTTGCCTGGCCTTTGAGGTAGTAGATTTAGGGACTGGACAAATGCACCGAGGAATTGCCAGCTCCACTCCTGACTGCGACTGCGTTTCCTGGGTCTGGGATTTTCTTAGGCTACAGAGAGAAAGAATCTTGGGCAATTGTCCTTATTCACTGCACCCTAGAGGCAGCTCTGTAAGGAAGTAACTTTATGCTTCTCTGGTATGCTGAGTTCACATATGATTTATATCTGTAGGAGATTAAAACGGTTTATAAGTTATGGGGTCAGGTGAGCTAGGTTTGGGTATTGGGTCTGCCAGTTTCTAGCTTTGAGATATTGGGCCAGTTGTTTAGGTCTCTCTTGGCCTCTGCATTTCCATTGGTAAAATGGGGATCAAAAGACCCACCTTTATAGGATTGCTGTAACTAGCTACATTGGGACTTTCAAAAAAAAAAAAAAAGACCTCAAAAAAAAGGATGTCCAGCTCTTGGAAACAGAGATGCTAAGCAGCAGAAATGATGGAGCCGGAAGTAAGTTCCAAAGTCAAAGGGACACATAGTTGAGCACACCGGGGCCCAGTCCCTAGTCAACTGTACTTCCGATCAACATTACACAACAGGTGTTTGCTAGTTAATAACACTTTTAATCATGCTGCTGGAGAGATCATCTAACTTATAAATTAGTTCAGCTGAAACGTCTGGATTTTCACGTAGCATTGCTATGTCAAGACATCTCTTTTTACACATGATTTTGGTTTGTGTTTCTGTGAAGTTGTTTAAGGATGGGTGCTCTTATTTCTGTTGTATAGCTGTGGGCTTGAGGCATTGAAAAATGGTATGCTTTTTCTTCAGCTGAGAGTATTGTGGTTGCTAATCCAGAGTTCATGCTATATTGTTAGCAGCACCTCCCTGTCAAGGTCCCATTTGCTGGAAATACAGAGTCTCTTAAGGAGCCAGAATGAAATGAATAACATGCATTAGATTATTTACTTGAGACTAGGCCGGTAGTAAAAACTGGAAGATGATAAATGTTTAAAATGAGAAGGGAAATCCCCCCCTTTTTAGATGAATAAAAATACAGTAATATTTAAAATTAAGTGGTCCTTGTTTACACCCCGCCTTTTTTAATTAAAGAAAGGGCTGTGTTAAAATTTGACTAACTGAAATTGCTTGAAATGTAAAATTTCATAGAAGTTCTTATACTAAAGGGACATAAAATCTAGCAGTAGAAATTTAATATAGGAAGTTAATTCTGATTTCCAAGTGCTACAATTATAAAATAGTCTGAGAAAAAGCACTTTTCCATAAAATTGCATGCTTTGAAACATGGGCTTTGTGCTCCTGGCCACTCCTGCAGGGAATGTCGTGGTGTGGGGTGTGGGGTTCTGCAGCACCGACAGGTGTCGGGCCCCTTCCTTCTGAACACAGCCTGTTCCACCGTGTTGCAGAATGGAGCCATTGTGACTCAGGAACAAGTTGGCTTTTAGACTATTGTTAGCAGAGAAGCAGAAACAGTCTTTTTTGAAATGACTTTCACTTTGGAAGGGAGAGTGACAGGATGAGTAAGAGCTTTTCCAGATGTTATGTGTTTGTGGCCTTAGGTGGTTACACAGAGCTTCTTTTCCTGTGTATCTGCATTGTGTATGCTTCTTGTTTTCTTTATTTTAGTGCTGTATGAATATGACTTTAGCTTAAAAATTAAGCTTTTAAATGGAAAAAGCAGTAGCTTATTAGCAGAAACTTGATAGGAGTTTATCTGTCACATCTCATTCTGTTTTTTAAAATTTATTTATTTATGTATGTGTGTACGTATGTATGTATGGCTGCGTTGGGTCTTCGTTGCTGTGCGCAGGCTTTCTCTAGTTGAGGCGAGAGGGGACTACTCTTTGTTGCGGTGTGTGGGCTTCTCATTGCGGTGGCTTCTTTTCTTGCGGAGCACGGGCTTCAGTAGTCGTGGCATGTGGGCTCAGTAGTTGTGGCACACGGGCTTAGTTGCTCCGCGGCATGTGGGATCTTCCTGGACCAGGGCTCGAACCCGTGTCCCCTGCATTGGTAGGCGGATTCTTAACCACTCCACCACCAGGGAAGTCCTGTCGTATCTCATTTTAAAGTGTAGATGCCTTTTATATAAAGTTATTTTCGGTTAATGACTCACTGTAAAATTAAAGAGAAAGAAAATGTGTTTCTCTGGAAAACAAACTTGGCTTTAGGGTTTGAGATACTGAGAATGCCCAACCTTATAAGAGAATATATGAAAGGGAAAGTTTCCATTTATAGTTTTAGATAGAAAAGTTTTTAAACAGTGAAACAATTATAAAGAAAGTACGTTTTAAAATAACAGTTTAAAAGTCTGAATAAAGCAATATGAAAGTGTGCCCGGGCATAACCCATGGGCTGGAAAGGTCAGCTAGCCTCCACGACAAGCGCTAATGACCAGGTTACCTGACCAGCAGCATCGGTATCACCCCTGGTGTGTAGCGTCATGTGCTGAGGTTGAACGTTTGCAAACTTGAAGGCAGAGCCTGTTGCCCTGTGAGGGTTTACAGTGGTAAGCTGGTGAAGTGGCTCTGGTGTTCAGAGAGAATTAAGAATTCGGGATGGCAGAGGCTAAACGTCAGATGAGCAGTTTCCGTCAAGTGCTGTGGAAACGTAGAGGAAGGAACACCGTGTAAGGTCTCTGAGGTCAGAGGGTGGACACAGAATAGACCTCAGGCAGGCCTTCCAGGCCAGAGGAGAAGTGTGGACAAACTGAGGCGAAAATCAGTCTAGAGCAGGGCCAACTGTGCTGCTGGATGCCTGTTTTATAAATAAAATCTTACTGGAACAAAGCCACACCCGCCCTTTACATCTTGTCTTTGGCTGCCTTTGCTCTGTGATGTCGACGTGAGTAGCTGCTATGAAGATCGTGTGGCCCATAAAGCCTAAAATATCTAGATCTTGATGGAGAACGTTTGCTGACCACCTGGGGGTGGTTCTTGGAGAGTACATCCGTTTGTGGAAATGGAAGATACAGATACATAGGTAGAATAAATAAGGAATGCATGGTAGGTAGCCTTAAATGTTAAGCTTAGAACTTGGAAGCAGAAGCAATGTGAGTTGTTAAAGGTACATAAAATTAATTCACAGTTGATTAGTCATCAGTTATGATCAGGTTCATAGTGTGGGGAGAGAGATGGCTTTATAATTAAAAGATGGTGAAATATAATGTGACCGGAGACACATAGAAATTGCCTGGATAGGAGGAGCTTTGGTGGGAGTTAGGAAGGTCTGCCTGCAGGACTTGACATTTGAACATAGTTTTAAAAGGCTGTAAATAGGAGTTTGCCTGAAGGACAAGGACTCTTCAGCCAAGGAAAAGCCACTCAAAGTACAAGGGTGTGAAACAAGTTGATGTTTAGGGGAACAGAAGATATTGTCATGTTTGGAACATAAGGTATGAGCAGTGAAGTTGGGAGGGGCCAAAATGAGGGATGCCAGCCTGGTGATGATGGACGGTGAGAAACTACTGGAGAACTGTGGGATGGGGTCATGATCTGGGCTTGTGTTATTTTTCCCGTCATTTAATATATTTTTGTTATATGTATATGTATAGCTGGTTCACTTTGTTATACAGCAGCAACTAACACAACAGTGTAAAGCAATTATACTCCAATAAAGGTGTTTAAAAAAATTTTTTTTTACAAATTAAGTTAGATTTGTATTTTTCAAGGATAGTCCTAGTAAATCAGTGTGGAGACTTGGTGATGGAGGAGGCTAGAGGTACAGAGATATGTTGGGAGGGTATTGCAGTATCCACGTGACAGATGATGAGGACTTAAATTAGGGTGGTGGACGTAATGATGGAAATGAGAAAGGTGCTTCTAAAGACAGACAGGATAATTGACTATGTAGATTTGGATGTGTGAGAGGTAAGGGAACAGTAGGGATCAGGGAAGTTTTTAGAATTTGTGCTTTGACAACAAAGCCAGCAGTGCCATTTAACTCAGTTTGGGGTTATGGAGAAAAGAGTGTGTTTTGGTGGTGGATGAGTTCATGCCCATGGAGCAGTAAGTGGAACTGCCCCTGAGTGGTTTGCAGCATAGGTCTAGAAGTCAGTGGAGAAGCGTGCCTTGAAGAGAACATTTGGCAGGTATTGGAACTACGTAGTTGAAATTGTAGGAGGAGGTGAGTTTCCCTAAAGAGAGCCTGTAGAGCTGGAAGTCAGAGTCCCGGTGGAGCAGGGAGAGGGGTGTCAGGTTCCTGGAGGCGTGCTCTGCTCCTCTCCACCCTCCAGCCAGGGCAGACACCGCCTCCCACTGAGCCTGGGGAACCTCAGGAGCCTTCGCAAGGCACAGCACTGGGAATTGACAGGAGATGGGGCAAAATGTCCATGGTGTATGAAATACAAGGGAAGTATAAGGGTTAGAGGAAGAAAACTGCATGGAGAGACTGAGCACAGAAGCAGTAGTTGGAGCCACATCTCCAGCCACCAGAAAAGCTGCAGTCTGGTTAGAGCAAGTGTGTTGGTGGATTTGGGGATGAGGGTCGTTGATGACTTTGGTGAGAAAGGTTTCAGTTGAGAGGAGACGGAGACCATGTTTGGAGGCGGCTTGCAGCGGGGAGTGGGAGGAGAGCCTGCTTTCCTAGAAGTCCGAGCAGGAAAGGAGCTTGTGGGATGGGAATCAGAGGCGAGGAAAGGCAGAATGTGCAGGAAAGAGTTCACAACCTAGATAACTTTTCTTTTGTGCAGTAAACCTGCTGATACATTTTCCTTAGTGTTTTATTTGTAAACAATTTCAGACTTACAGAAAAGTTGGAATAGAACTAACTTTACCTGCAGTTAACATTTTGCCACAATTGCTTTATGATTTTTTCTTTCTTACATAATTTTTTTTCCTGAACCATTTGAGAATAAGTTACAGTAGATACTTTTACTTCTAAATATTTCATATTTTATGAACCTGTTACTTGTATTTATGTTGTATATAATCTATTTAGTACCCTTTACTCTCATAAGAAAAGGCTTTTGAGAAGCCTTATTGAAAAATAACCAGGACACCCCGTCCACCTCCTAAAATATTTTGTGGTTATTGCCTACTGAGAAGCTTAAACACAGACAGTTTGGGACTTGGTCTATACTATAAACTTCTGAAATACAAAATATTTTTTTAGATATTGGTCTGTGTTGATTGGTAGCTGATCAACAGAAAAAGTAGAGGGAAATGATGGCTATTTAGACCTTTTTCAAATAATAGTAAATGTTTGATTCCACAGTATAACACTGTTATTTATTGATTGTCTGACAAGTGAGCTAGATCAGTGAGGTTCAGAAGTCTTCCCTTCAAAATACTTACACGTGAAATAAATCCCTAAAATGTTGTCCTTATTTAGGCACGGAACAAATAGGCCCAGTGGAAAATGTGAGGTTTTTTTCCCCCTAAATACAGAACATTTTAGTTCATTTAAATAGTACTTAATTGTCCTAAATTCGCTGCCCCCCAGAGCACATTTGTGTGCAAGAAGTCATTCCCTTGTCCTTTCCCTGCTTTTAGTAAAAGCGTGGTGGTGCATATTTGCCATGTATAGTGTATATTTGGAACATAAAATTCACGAACAGGAATTATAAAACTGTATCAAATTGTCTTTAGTGAGCGGCTTTCCCTCTTGCCAAGGTCTTTGTTGGTGGCGAGTAGAGACAGACTGACAGTGCCAGCTGGTCCTTCTGCCCCTGCCCTCCCCCTTGTGGGGTCCGAGGCTGGTGGCCCCCCTGGATACTACCCCAGGGCTCTTCATAGTTCCTGGCTCTGCTGGTTAGAGGGGTTTTCATTCACATTTAAAAGCAGAGGATAGGAGCCATCGCTCTGGTCCTGAGATGGTGATGACGATGATTGATCACCAGTTATTTCTAACACTACGCATTCCCATTTCTTAAGAAAATATGACGAGTTCCCTGGTGGTCTAGTGGTTAGGACCTGGCACTTTCATTACTGTGGCCCGGGTTCAGTCCCTGGTTGGGGAACTGAGATATCCCACAAGCCGCCACAGTACGGCCAAAAAAAGAAACAAACGAAAAAAATCTGAATCCTAAAGAAAGAAAAGAAAAATATGACAAGACTGGAAATTAATGTAAAATTTTAATTTCTAAGATTTTAAGGATTATTTAGTAGCAGTGTTGTTTCAGTAGCTTGAAAGGTTTATAAATAATAACCCAAGTGTAGTGTTTTCTGCCACGAAATGCCAGAAATAGTTAGCGTGTCTGACACTTTGGTGAGTTTGCATGCTTCATGTGATTTCCTTTCACTGGTTTGCTCAGTCTGTTTAGCCAAGGTTGGCTATTTGTGCTGGGTCAGTAATTTTGGGAAATGTGGTTGGAACCACAGATAGTTTGATAAGGAAGTAACAGGCAGGAAACAATTGATACGCCTTTAGCCAAAACATGTAAATTTCTCCCTGGGTTTCCTTGGGGAAGAGCTCGCTGCGCTGCTCCACTCCCCAGGGGTGGTGTCCCAGCCTGCGCTCCTCTGTCCACTTGCCTCCAGCCAGTGAAGGATGGCCCTTGGCACCAGCGGGGAGCCGTGAGCCTCATTTTCATTGTCATGTGGCTGCTCAGAGACAGAAGCTGGTGCGATGCAGGCTTTGGAGGGGCAGCAGGTGGCTCAGTGGTTCTGTGATTCCTTTCTTCCTTCAGCAGGTCAGTGCCAAGTACCTGCTCCGTGTTAAACATCCTCAGGCTCAGGGGTATCTGGGAGCAAAGCAGGCAGACCCCTGCCTTTATAGAGCTCCCATGACCACAGGGGAGCGAGGAGACGCAGTACCGCTAAAAACACAGCAGGGGACGCAAGAAATTACGAGTAGGGTGTGTAGGGGTGTGTGTGGATGTAGCATCCTCATTGGCTGAGTGCCTTTGGGCTCTGACTTATCCACGTCTATTTCCTCGTTGGTAGAGTGAGGATAACAGGGTTGAGTAAGTTGTACTAAATAAGTTAATATGCATAAAGTTATTAGGACAGTGCCTGACTCACAGCCACTATGCCTTAGTGTTGTGATAATGCTTATAATGTGACCTGATTAGTCATTTTATGTAAGGTAACATCTGAGCAGACCTGAAGGATGAGGGAGCAGGCCGTGTGGATACCTGGGGAAGAACCTTTCAGGCGGAGTGGGTGTATGCCTGCTGGGTTTGAGGAGCAGCAGGGCGGCCAGTGGAGTGGGAGCAGAGGGGGCGACGGGGACCCTGGCAGGTGAGGTGGGAGAGGCCGTGGGGGACAGAGCGTGGCCCACCTGTGGCCATCGTGAGGACTTCCTCTGGGGCACCGCAGCCCCAGGGAGCGGCGATGGGGCTCCAGCCTGCTGGTGGCAGTGGGCGTGATGGTGGAGGTTCGAGCCTGGGGAGAGCTGGCAGGTCTGCCGGTGTGCTGGAGCTGCCCCTTGGTGCTTGGTGAGCGGAGAAAGCCGGGGAGGAGCCGGTTGGCCCACCTGGATTTGACTTACGTGTTAGATGGTCAGGGGTAGGAGGATGGGCAGTGGGGGAGTTCAGGGGAGAGGCCACCGACAGTGGCGTGGGAGCTCTTGCATCCAGAGGGCATTCAGCTGTGTGTGGCTGAGCTCTCTAAGCTGGGGAGTCCTGGAAGGAAGAGTGAGGGAGAGTGAGGGGGCTGCCAGAGTGGGAGCAGGAGAGGGAGGAGGGGAGAGAGGAAGAGTTGTGGGTGGTGCCCAGGCCCACCCAAGGGGCTGTCAAGAATTTAAAGTGAGACCAGCCACTGGGCTCTGCATTTTCCTGCACCTGGGGCTGGGAACAGCTGCTGGGGCAGAGGTGGAGGAGGCGAAGAGCTGGATTGAACCTGCTCTGGGGTTTACCAGAGAGTTCTTCAGAGGGTGGAAGGGCACGGTGGCAAGGAAGTATACCAGGGAGCCGTGATGACCATGAGTTGTCCACCCCGAGCTGGATAAAGAAGGAAGGAAGAGGGACTTACCTGGTGGCGCAGTGGTTAAGAATCCGCCTGCCAATGCAGGGGACGCGGGTTCGATCCCTGGTCTCGGAAGATCCCACATGCCCACAGAGCAACAGAGCCCACAAGCCACAACTGCTGACCCTGCGTGTCACAACTACTGAAGCCCTTGCGCCTAGAGCCCGTGCTCGGCAACAGGAGAAGCCACTGCAGTGAGAAGTCTGCGCACCGCCACGAAGAGGAGCGCCCGCTCGCCGCAACTAGAGAAAGCCCGCGCACAACAACAAAGACCCAATGCAGCAATCAATCAGTCAATCAATTTATTTATTAAAAAAAAAAAAGAAGGAAGGGAGGACAGGGAAGGGGTGAAGACAGCAGAAAGGGAGTAGAATCAGTGCATATGGTCTTTTTTTAAAAAAATTTTTTTAACATCTTTATTGGAGTATAATTGTTTTACAATGGTGTGTTAGTTTCTGCTTTATAACAAAGTGAATCAGTTATACATATACATATGTTCCCATATCCCCTCCCTCTTGTGTCTCCCTCCCTCCCACCCCCCCATCCCACCCCTCTAGGTGGTCACAAAGCACCGAGCTGATCTCCCTGTGCTATGCGGCTGCTTCCCACTAGCTATTTATTTTACATTTGGTAGTGTATATATGTCCATGCCACTCTCTCACTTTGTTACAGCTTATCCTTCCCCCTCCCCATATCCTCAAGTCCATTCTCTAATAGGTCTGTGTCTTGATTCCCGTCTTGCCCCTCGGTTCTTCATGACCTTGTTTTTTTTTTTTTCTTAGATTCCATATATATGTGTTAGCATACGGTATTTGTTTTTCTCTTTCTGACTTACTTCACTCTGTGTGACAGACTCTAGGTCCATCCACCTCACTACAAATAACTCCGTTTCGTTTCTTTTTATGGCTGAGTAATATTCCATTGTATATATGTGCCACATCTTTATCCATTCATCTGTTGATGGACACTTAGGTTGCTTCCATGTCCTGGCTATTGTAAATAGAGCTGCAATGAACATTTTGGTACATGACTCTTTTTGAATTATGGTTTTCTCAGGGTATATGCCCAGTAGTGGGATTGCTGGGTCGTATAGTAGTTCTATTTGTAGTTTTTTAAGGAACCTCCATACTCTTCTCCATAGTGGCTGTATCAATTTACATTCCCACCAACAGTGCAAGAGGGTTCCCCTTTTCTCCACACCCTCTCCAGCATTTATTGTTTCTAGATTTTTTGATGATGGCCATTCTGATTGGTGTGAGATGATATCTCATTGTAGTTTTGATTTGCATTTCTCTAATGATTAATGATGTTGAGCATTCTTTCATGTGTTTATTGGCAATCTGTATATCTTCTTTGAAGAAATGTCTGTTTAGGTCTTCTGTCCATTTTTGGATTGGGTTCTTTGTTTTTTTTGATATTGAGCTGCATGAGCTGCTTATAAATTTTGGAGGTTAATCCTTTGTCAGTTGCTTCATTTGCAAATATTTTCTCCCATTCTGAGGGTTGTCTTTTGGTCTTGTTTGTGGTTTCCTTTGCTGTGCAAAAGCTTTGAAGTTTCATTAGGTCCCATTTGTTTATTTTTGTTTTTATTTCCATTTCTCTACGAGGTGGGTCATAAAGGTTCTTGCTGTGATTTATGTCATAGAGTGTTCTTCCTGTGTTTTCCTCTAAGAGTTTTAGAGTGTCTGGCCTTACATTTAGGTCTTTAATCCATTTTGAGTTTATTTTTGTGTATGGTGTTAGGCAGTGTTCTAATTTCATACTTTTACATGTACCTGTCCAGTTTTCCCAGCACCACTTATTGAAGAGGCTGTCTTTTCTCCACTGTATAGTCTTGCCTCCTTTATCAAAGATAAGGTGACCATATGTGTGTGGGTTTATCTCTGGGCTTTCTATCCTGTTCCATTGATCTATCTTTCTGTTTTTGTGCCAGTACCATACTGTCTTGATTACTGTAGCTTTGTAGTATAGTCTGAAGTCAGGGAGCCTGATTCCTCCGGCTCCATTTTTCGTTCTCAAGATAGTGCATATGGTCTTGATGTGTTGAGAGGTGAAGGGGTTGGTGTGGCAGAGGGAGTTAGCTGGGAAGGTGGGAGGCAGTGGGTGGAGTCGGCTGCTTGGCCTTGAGATCAAGGAGTGTTGTTACTAGTGACCACAGGTCTGGGGTGGGTAACCATGGGGACAGGAGCCCAGGGTCAGGTGAGGACAAGGTCACAGAGGACAGGAGGTCAAGGGAGTAGAAGGTTCGCTTAGCTAGATGTTGAAATCCCTAGATATTATGGTGAAGTACCCAGGGAGAGAGGGCAGCTGGGGGTGCTGGGTAGGGCCAGAGGGGAGAAGGAATTGGTTTCGAAGGGGACAGCGAGGCTCCAGAGAAGACCCCCGACAGTGTAGGGACGTGGTGCTCAGAGCGGGGAGGTGTGGGAGCACACACAGGGCATTTTGCTGAGGAAGGACGTGTGTTTTGGGAGTTGGGAGCTGCCAGACAGTGGCGGTGGTGTGGGGCCTTCTGGGGCTGAGAGGGGATAGTGAGGGCGGCCTGGGAGCTGCAGGCTTCCTGAGTTGACTGAGGCAAGCAAACAGGAGTGGAGGGATTTTTCTGTGGAAGATGGTGGCGCTGGGGTTGCGGGATCTTGGGGAGGGTATCTTGTCAGGGGTCCGGGGCTTCAGAGCTGCCTCTTTAAATCCTGCATACTGGAGATGGAGCTGTCAGGAGGTATTACTGGGAGGTTTCTTGTTTATTTTTTGCATTTTATAAATCGGTATTTCTTAGTAAGAGATGTCTATTTTAAATATAGTGGAAGTTCATCCTCCTTAATTTTCTTCCTTTTCTCTCTGTCCTTTGCTTTGGAGAATGGCACTAATAAATGCACGGGGTCGAATTTCTTGTCTAAAGCAGATTCTGCTGCTGAAGGGAGCCTAGTGTGAGAGAGCATCGGGCTTGGGGTCTGCACGCTAGTCCTCACTTGCTGTGACCTTGGAGAGAGACTTCCTCCGGGCCTCTTCTCCTTTGTTGAAAAAGATGGTGGCAGGGGTGGGGCGTCTCAGCTATAAAATCCTTTGGTTTTAAAATTAACCCCATTCCATTTATTTATTTAAGATGATTCTTGTAATTATGATCTGCAGGTTCTTTGTTTTTAAAAAATTTACCTATTTACTGCACGTTTATATCAAATAACATTTTATACTTCCTGCTAATTAGTATTTTCTAAAAGAGTGTAATATGTAGGAGGTGCTACTGATAACGGCTTAAAGAAGACCCAGAATTAGCTTGTGTGTTTATATACATTGTGAAGTAATCTTCTCCCCCTACTTCTCCTGCTCTAAACAAGAATGAATTTGAGAGAAGGAAAGAAGAGTGATTTGCTGCTTCACAGGTGGCTTAGCTGCCTGGGCGTAGTGGTTTTGCTTGGTAGGCTCAGAGCTGGCTGTATTCTCAGCTTTTTGTGTGTGTGCTTGGGAAATTGTAACTGTTACCAAGAGCCTTAGATTCAGAATGAGTTGGTAATTTTCCATTTCTTGTTGTTTTTATGATAAATTTATTTTATTTTATTTTATTTATTTTTGGCTGTGTTGGGTCCTCATTGCTGTGTGCGGGCTTTCTCTAGTTGTGGCGAGCGGGGGCTACTCTTCGTTGCGGTGCGCGGGCTTCTCACTGCAGTGGCTTCTCTTGTTGCGGAGCACAGGCTCTAGGTGTGCGGGCTTCGGTAGTTGTGGCTCGCGGGCTCAGTAGTTGTGGCTTGCGGGCTCTAGAGCGCAGGCTCAGCAGTTGTGGCGCACGGGCTTAGTTGCTCCACGGCATGTGGGATCTTCCCGGACCAGGGCTCCAACCCGTGTCCCCTGAATTGGCAGGTGGATTCTTAACCACTGCGCCACCAGGGAAGCCCTCCATTTCTTCTTAAACTAACTAGAAAATCAGATTAGTCTAAGATGTTTTTGATATCAGAGCGCAGCCAGGGTAATAAGGCTGTGCTGAACAAATGGAAGAGTACTTGTCTGGCAGGTTGTGTTTGATTGGCTTCCACTTTTGTTGGCCCCCTCGTAGGGTCCCTTCTGAAAGGCACTCTGTGGAGGTGGTTAGGTTTTAGAAATGACATTTTATGGTATGAGTTGAGAGCAGACACGGGCACACCCAGGGGCTTCCTGAGGCCTGTCCCTCATAGATCTTGGGTCAGCCCAGGGCTGGACCTGTTACCCAGGGCCATGCACTCCCCAAGCACAGGCCTGAGTCGCTACTGACTCACCCGAGGATGGCCTGGGCAGGGGAGCGGTCAGTGCACACCTTCCCCTCCCCACCCTCACCCCCAGCAGGCAGGCATCGCCCTCTGGAACACCTGTGTCCATCCCACGGCAACTTGGGTGCAGTGCCCTCTGCCACTCTCTTTCACTCATTTTGATAGTTTTATTTCAGCTCTGTATTACAGTGCAGTGTTTAATAAGATACTGTCTTCCCTTTTTAATTCTTTAATAGTTCGAATAGTAATGTATCTCAAGAGTAGACTGATACTTTGTCTTATTCATTAGTTTAATAATTTCTGTGTTCCTACAAGAATTAATTTATATAGGGGACAGGTGAAAGAATAGGATAGAACTTGTCTTGTTGAGTGTCAAGAGAAAAGATGGTAAATAATGATTTTGCATATTGAAGGTGCAGCTGTTGGCAGTGATGTTGAAAGTGGCCTCTGAGAACAGTTTGTACTGCAGTCCACATTTGAGGCTCAGAGTGATCAGAGCGACTTGTGTGATTATTAATTTGCTCTATGACTGAGACAGTCTGTTTGTCTCTGCATATACCTTTAGGTTAAATGCTGCTGAAATGAGAAATGACATGCAGACTTTTCCCCTCCTTCTCAGATACCAAAATAGCCCTATAGTTTGTATCAGCTCTGCAGTAGTATTGGTCTTCCTTAAACCAAGCATAACCTTGCTTATCTGGAATGAAACAATATTCCTATTCAGCAGTAAATAAATATAATCTTTACTTGTTTAATTTTTAATGTTTGTCTTCCCATTTCATGGTATGAAGTTCTATCAACTCTCTTTTCCATCTAAATGACTGCTGAAGTTTCCACCATTTTAGAGTAAATTTCTTTGTTCTTTGAGGTTGGAAATTTTTTTTTTAATTGGGGTATAGTTGTTTTACAAAGTTGTGTTTCTACAGTACAGCCAAGTGAAGTAGTGTTCCTTGTGCTATACAGCAGGTTCTCATTAGTTATCTATTTTATACATATTAGTGTATATATGTCAGTCCCAATTTCTCAGTTCATCCCACCCTACCCGCCCTTTCCCCCCTTTCCCTCCTTGGTGTCCATACGTTTTGAGGTTGGAAATTTAATGGTAGGATTGAAAACTCTGTAGCACTGGTATACTTAGAAAGAGAAGCTCTAACACTCTCTCCATTTTGAATGTGCAAAATAAATATGCCCACAGAGAAAAACTGGAACATATAGAAGAGTTTAAAAAAAAAAAAAGAGAGAGAGAGAGAAGAAGCTCCTGTGCTTGCCTTATACAAAAGAAGTACTGTGAACATTTTTGTGTAGTTTCTTCTAGTACTTTTAAAAGCTGAATTTATTTAAAATGAAACCACCACCACCAAAACAATAAAACCCAAACCTGTATAGCATATAATTGTGGTGACACTGTGTACAAAATTTTGTATCTTCCTTTTCACTTAGCGTGATAAATAGAAGTATTTCCCCAATTACAAATGTGTGAGCTTTTTATAAATATTTATTTATTATTATTTTAATAGCTACACATTTTTCCTTATAGTAAATTTGCTACCTAGCTATTCAGTCCCTTGTTACCGAACATTTAGGTTATTTACAGTTTTCTTTTTCCTATTATACATAATGCAGTAATGAACATCTTCGGGCTTAAAGCCTTGTCTGCATGTGAGATCCTCTCACTAGGGTAGAATCCCAAGACTGAAGGACGTCTGCACAGCAGCCTGCACAGGACATCTGCACAGCGGCCTGGAGGAGGGTCGGCTGGAGATGCCAGTCTGCCCGCCTCTCTCAACCCCTCACAACCTTGCCCTTTGCTTGCTGGCCGGATGGAGGGAGGGGTGCTGTGCACCTCGAGCCTGCTGGGATCAGAGGCGGGCCACTGGGCGCTGTGAGGAGGAGGCTGGCAGTGACTTACACACAACCTTGCATCACTCTTAACTCCTCAGAAGGATGATACTGGTGACTCTTTTACCCAAGGGTTTCAAAGGGCCTGATGTAGCTGCAGACTCTCCCCTTCCATTGGATATAGTAACCATGGCAGGATGACATTTCAGTGAACTCTCTTGGACATTCTAATTATGGAAGAAAATACCTCTTCCCCCCACCAGGTGAAGGCATCACTGAAATCCAAGCTAATCCCTGGTAGTATTTTTCTCTTCTCAAAGGACAGTTCATTGAATCATGCAGACAAGTGACGTTTCCTATTTTCAACATAGTGACATTGGCTGACTGAAATTCAAAAATAGAAAGCAAGGATATATTTATTGATCCATGGATTTCTTGGAATGCTGAGAAAAGTATTGGCTTAAAAACCAAATTTCACGGGACTTCCTTGGTGGCCCAGTGGCTAAGACTCTGCGTTCCCAGCGCAGGGGGCCTGGGTTCAGTCCCCGGTCAGGGAACTACATCCCACATGCCACAACTAAGAGTTTGCATGCCGCAACTAAAGACTAAGACCCGACGAACCAAATAAATATTTTTAAAAAATCAAATTTCACCAAACCTGGTAGATTGTGGTAGGAAAAAATGGAATATATGTGGCATTCTCCCCTCCTCTTCTCCATCACAAGGAACCTACCAGAGGGCCTGCTCCCACTGTGCTCCCCATGGGGTCGCCGCTGAGCTGCCAGCACAGAGAGGAGGCCCAGCACCCGGGCCGCTGCCTCTACTCCTCTACTCCTCCACTTGGGCCTGAGGACGTTGGGCAGGCCCTGGAGCCTGGGGCTCAGCGGCAGTGCCTGGCTCCCTCCCTCTGGTCTCTCACCAGGTCTTGAGAGGAGAGGGTCCAGGATTAGTACTGAGCCCCTGGCTTTGTGCCATCTTATTGAACACTGTTTACTAGATTAACAAGCCAGGGAACCTGAGTACATCTGCCTCATTTCTCTTTTGCAGTCATGGTGACCGTTTTAATGGCAGACTAGGTAGGTCCTTGGCTGCATGTCCTCCTTGGCTAGGTGTCTCAGGTTTTGCAGAGGAGTAAGGGTTGTCGTGTACCCTGGCGTGTGTATGCTTGCACTCAGCACGTGCTCAGGGTTGTAAAGTTGCATTCACCATTCGCCAGCTAGTTTTGGAAGGAAGACATGTGCGTTCCCGTCCTCTCCGTGTCTCTGTGCAGCCTGGACCGGAGCCAGATGTGCAGCAGGGCTGAGCACTCAAATGGAGCAGAAGAGAGTTAGCACCGAGCTTCTCTCATGCTGGGCTCACTGCCTTAGTATTGATTCAGCTTTAGAAACGAAATGGATTGTTTAAACCTTTTTGGTTTTGTGATTGTTTAAATTCAAGTTTTATTAAACCAGGCAGGAGGTCTGATGGCAGGATTCTGAGGCACATTCATTTGGATCTTCCGGTGCGGCTTTTCTGAATGCAGATCTTGTCCATCTGGCTGCCTGTTATCCATCCCTCTGAAGCTTGACAGACTTGATTAAATGCAGAACGACTCTGCCTTGGCAGTTGCATCTCAGATTTTATCGTTAGTTATGCATCCCATTTCCTTGTGTCTGAGGTGACCCTCAGAGGCCACAGTATTCCCTTTCTTTCTATTTCCCCCAGAATCGAGATGTTCAAAAGGCAGGTTGTAGTTGTAGGTTGAGGTAGGAGGTAAATTCTAGATTTAACCTTTTCTTCCTAAAATATAAGCTATATATCAGGTCTGAAAGTGAGGAAAATACCGATGGGTGATGATCTCACTTGCAGACGTGACTATGAATTTGACCGCCAGGAATCATAGAAGTGCTCTAGATGACACATTGGGACGGAGAAAACAATCTTCAGATCCTGCGGGATAGAAGTGGCTGTAACAGAGGTGGAGTTGCTCTTCCTCTGTCATCCGTTCTGTTGTGCTGTCTGACTCAAGTAGGGGCCAGGTCGTTCCTCTCCCCTCTGACAGTCCTGGGGTGCTGCACCCTGGTGCCCACATCCTGGTGTGTCACCCACCCAACAGGTTTTCTCACACGTAGGTTCCACTGTATGTCTCCTGAATTGTATCTTCTATTTTCCTGTCTTTGGTGTGATATCCTTTTATAATCTTGTTTTAGTTTTTTATTTGTTTTATTTAGTTTCTTTAAGTGCTTTCAGATAATTCCTGATTTACATAGCTGTGATTTCTGTTTTTAGCACTTTCTTCATCTGCTTCGGGTGTAACCCTCATTTACATGGCTGGTGGTGGCTGCCTTTGGGGGAACACTTGGTGTTACTTGGTGAGAATTTGATCTGAGGATCTCTTGCCACCCTCTTGCTTGTGTTCTGTGTTCTTTGTGGCAAGTATGGGCTTTCAGTGGTTTTGTGTTTGAAAGAGGAAATAATGTCTGATTTGTTAATGGGAAATCTCAACATTAGTAACTTTGTCCCTGATGTTATTCGATCCCGCCTGCTTCTAAAATGCATAAGTAAACCTTTTTTGTGGGCTGAATGTTCTTTGTGCGTGTATGTTTTTATCCCCAGCGCCCCCCTCTCCCCCCACCCCTCACTCTACACGCAATGTAACTTGCTTCCCAGCAGCCTCAGCTCTCTCTTGGGCTCTCCATGGCACTGCCCCTAGCAGAACACTTGTCACTGCCCCAGCCTGTCTGCTTCCCCCACCCCCAGACCTAAACACTGGGGGGCCGCAGGGGCTTTCGCATTGTATTTCTTGCACACGTCGAGTTGATTCTCAATATAAAGATTTGTCAACTGTTGAATAAAGTAATAACGGGGACTCAGATGTCTCTACTAGCTTTCAGGGTGTCATTTTGGACACTTTTTAATTGTCTGCAATAGCCAATTTTATCAGTGTTGCCCATACTAGACCTAGTTATTTGCCTGATACTAAAATATCAACGTTCCAAGTGATGTTTTTCCTGTTTCAGTGATAGCGCTAATTCATGCCTCAGGAGGATCTGGTTGCTAGGAGATTCTTTTTGAATTAATCTACATATGAGTTGATGCTTGGTCCTTGCCAGTTTTTCTTTTCCTTTTTCTTTCCTTTTTAAAAAAGCTGAAAAGAGCTACTTCACTTGATCATTCTTTTATGTATTTCCATTATTCAGCTTGTTTGTTAATTATTGTTGAGCATTTGGACTTTGTACACAGGGTTCCTGTCCTCAGTTGGTACTGACTGGAGGGGATGAAGACCCCACTCAGCCTTTAGGTGGGGCCCCCGGATCCCACTGGCTTTACCGTGTCCTGTCTCTGATCATCACAGGACCCAGTGGCCTGTCAGAGCGTTCCTGTTACCATCATCCTTATTTATTGAGACTCAGAGAAGTAACATGATTTGCTCACCAGAATTCAGTCTTCTAGTTTTCAACTGTACATTTTTTATCTTGTTCTCTGCTGGACTTTAAATACTGCAATGTACGCTTATTTTATGGTCTGTAGCCAGCTCTGTTACCGCAGGTTCTCTAGGGCCAGTCTCGCCATTTGTTGTGTCTCTTGACCCTTGCTTGTGATGGATCGTTTCCTCTGTGTCTTGCCGTTTGGGATGGTGAGCCTGTCTTCAGAGGGCATCGTCTGGCGGGGTTCAGGGACGCAGGCTTCTCCAGAGCGGTTTGCAGTTACTTCTGCCAGGCACCCAGGGATCTCACTGGCATGTGACCAGTTTGGTGTAAATTTCTTGTCACAGGGTTCCCTGCACTACACATGCAGAGTAGAGGGGAACTCCAGACCATGTTAGAGATACAGACAGACCTGTGGTTACCAGTTACTGGGGTGCTGGGAGACATTTCTCCCACTGAGGCCCAGCTCCTTTTTCATCTGGGTTCATAGATAACTTTTTTTTTCTAATTCAGTTTTTGTTGTAATTGTAGCTCTTCGAGGGTTCCAGACATATATAAAAGCATCTTTTCTAACTTGTATCCACTCTACTGGCTTATATCCTATCCTGCAGGACATTAAAACAAGGTGACTTCCAAATCAAGACATTGTTAAGTAAAGAGGATAGAATTAGTAATTATACCAGGGTAATAGATGTGAACCAAGACGTGTGGTCACCTTGGTTGAAGCCCAAGACCCAGCTCACAAAGCTGGGAAGCCTTTGTTCTGCCGGAAGACTCCAGTTCTCTTTTTGGTTAGAGCCTCCGGCCATTTCCCTAGCTACACACTCTAGGCTTTTAAATGGATGTCTTATGTTTTATCTCACATTTCTAAGTGCTTGTAGTGTGAGAGCTTTTAGGTCATCTAGTCTGCTGCATTGGTGGAACAATCTGTCTTAACGTTTAACAATCTTAAACGTTAGGATCTTTCTCTCCTTTGGTTCATGTTAACACAGAATATTTGAAAGAGACAGTGGAAAGACTGGAGAGAGGGTGAGGGACGGACAGAGGAAACATATGGGGAGAGAAAAAGAGTGAGTAGAAGAGAGACTGAGAGACAGGTTGGAAAGAGGGAGATGGAGAGACAGACAGAGAGCACCTGAATGGGAGTCAGATGTGTGTTCACAGAGAGGTGCACACAGAGACACATACGTCCCGGCGCAGACCCAGGCTGAAAGGGGTGCACCCCGGGACATGTACTCACGGATCAACGTGGAGAGTGAGAATGGAAAATAACCCAGTCTGAGTGTGTTAGAATAATCGTAAAGAATCGTAAAGAATAAACGTGAAGTCGGTGGCGGGGGCGGGGGTACAAAAGATGGCTTTGGAATTAACTGGAATTGTAGTAACAGCAGTTTGCTGCCACGGCACCAGCTACAGAAGTTATAAACAGGGATGCTGATGTGGGCGCCTGGGTTTGGGGCTTGCCTGGTGGCGACTGCATGGAGCAAACCAGGGGGCCGAGCTCTGTATTTTGGTCTCATTGGCCCTAACGAATGGAGATAATCCCTGATTTTCAGGCAGTGGGTCAATAGTGACTAAAAAATAAAAGTAAGCCAATCTCATTTAAAATCAACAGGCGTTATTTGTTGATTTTTCATCATTGCTTTGCAGACCCTAGTCACATTTAGCAATATGACTACCTAAAATTGAAATTAAAAGTTTGAGATTATGACCATGTCAAATATTTGTCTACAGATAGGAAACAGACCTGATGGAATCATCTTAAGATTAAGTTTGGGATTGTTAGCTGACCACAGTTGGCCTTCGAATCTAAGTTGACTTTCTACCACGGAGTTCCCCAAACTATCAAGGGATCACAGGATCCTTGAATCCTTTGGGCTCTACTCACTGATTGTCGAGGCCGAAGTGAACAGCCCATCTTTTGGATGATTTGTTGGAACAGTGATCAATCTGGGGCTGGCAATGCAGAGAAAGGAGGTAGGAGGTAGGAAGTCTCTGATTTTGCAGGTTGTTTTTTTTTTTAAATAAATGTATTTATTTTATTTTTGGCTGCCTTGGGTCTTTGTTGCTGCATGTGGGCTTTCTCTAGTTGAGGCAAGCAGAGGCTACTCTTCGTTGCGGTGCGCAGGCTTCTCATTGCGGTGGCTTCTCGTTGCAGAGCACGGGCTCTAGGCACGCGGGCTCAGTAGTTGTGGCGCACGGGCTTAGTTGCTCCACGGCATGTGGGATCTTCCCGGACCAGGGCTTGAACCCGTGTCCCCTGCATTGGCAGACGGATTCTTAACCACTGTGCCACCAGGGAAGCCCCAGGTTGTTTTTTTTTTTTTTTTTTTTTTCCTTTTGCGGTACGTGGTCCTCTCACTGCTGTGGCCTCTCCCGTTGCGGAGCACAGGCTCCGGACGCGCAGGCTCAGCAGCCATGGCTTACGGGCCCAGCCGCTCAGCGGCATGTGGGATCCTCCCGGACCGGGGCACGAACCCGTGTCCCCTGCATCGGCAGGCGGACTCTCAACCACTGCACCACCAGGGAACCCCCAAAGGTTGTCTTTTATGTTTCCTCGTCTATCCAAATTAGACCCAGCACAGTTTAGGCCTTGCTGCACTGTTCTGTTTTCCTTTTTTCTAAATTTCCAAACCATCAGTGATGGATTATGACTCCCACTTATCTTAGGCATTATTTTATCACACGGATCTTTTATAGCATTGGTGCTGTTTTAGAAGCTGAGATGAACAATGGTGTGACATCTGTGGAAAGGACAGAAAAAACTACATTATGTGGCATGGGAGAATATAGTCATCCCTTGGTATTCACTGGGAATCGGTTCCAAAATCCATGGACGCTCAAGTCCCTTATATAAAATGGCATAGTATTTGCATGTAACCTACCACATCCTCCTGTATACTTTGTCTTCTCTAGATTACTTACAATACCTAATACTATGTTAAATTTTATATAACTAATTGTAAATATGCAATATAAATGTTATACAAGAAGTTGCCTATGTGTGGCAAATTCAAGTTTTGCTTTTTGGAACTTTCTGGAATTTTTTTTTCCAACTATTTTTGACCAAAGGTTGGTTGAACCCATGGGTGCAGACATGGAGGGCTGACTGCATTGTTAATTACACTAGGTTCCCAGCTGTTAGAATAATTTTCACTTTTGACTAAAGGAATCCTATCATGCCTTTTACTTAGCTGAAACATGGACTGAAAGCAGTGTGACTGAGTATTTCTGTTATCACCTGATAGTCTGGCAATAGAGTCTTAGAATGTTCTGTTAGTATTTTAATTTGACATGTGTCTTAGTAAGTATCATCAGCATAAAGAAGTGGTTCCAAACTGCTTCCTAAGCATTAGGTTGAAGTCAACCCTAGGAATTCTGTCACATTTCCTAAAACTGCCTTTTCTCGCTGAAGTACCCCCGCCTCAGAGGCTGGTTTATCTTGTCATGATGGATCATCTTGTCATTGTAAGAGGTAGGAGGACCTCTGTCACCAGCAGGGAATGCCGAAGTTGTGAACGTCAGGACCCCTTAGGGAGCAGAGATTGGATGACGGAGGTTTAACACATTTAACTGTCTCCAGGTTTGACGTGTGTCTTCAGCACTGAGCCAGATGCTGGGGCACACTGTTTATCAGTACCCTAAAATTTTAATAGCATTGTTTATGGGGCTCCTATTTTGTGGCGCGAGTCCTGCTTATTGCTTTTTGTTGCATAACTGCTATTCTCACAGCACTCCTCCGGGTAAGGTGTTACTCACCTGCTTTATAGCTGAGGGAATGAAACCTGGAATAGGATGGCAGTTTGCCCGAGGCCATAGAGCTAGCAGATCTTATATATATCTTATCACATATCTTATCACATATCACATATATATATATCTTATCACATCTAGATCTTCCACATTATAAAACGTGTTACTTTTACTCCACCATTTGAGCTTCTCCTTGGGGAATGAATGATTCCTAGAACTCCAGGATTGTCAGCTTTCAGCTTTCAGCTTTCCGGATGTGGGTTTTAGAATTTATATTCTTGATGGTCTTCCATCCTTGTTGTTTTCTTTACTGGTACTTCTCACCTTCAGCTTAGAAGGATACTCTACTAGATCAGGGACTTGATCTGTTTTGTTCAATTCTGTATCTTCAGGATGTGGAACTCAGCAGTACCTGGTACCCAGAAGATGCTCAGTGATGGTTTGTTGAATGAGTGAAAAGTGTGGCAGGTTGGACTGGCCTTGACCACCCCCCAGTGGTGATATTCGTGGTATCTAATAGGATGCTCATTTACCCCTCCACAGTTAATTATGAAGGCATCTCTGAGACAGAAATAACATGTGATGCATTATGAAGGCATCTAAATACATGTTTTGTCTCACCATTAATTGACTATAGCCCTTTGAAAATGAAGAATGCATTCTGATGACCATGAGATAGTTTGTGTGGAGAACTGGAAAGGTAAAGACACAGACATGGTTACCACGCCAAAGTAGTCTTTTGGTATCAGCAGGACTGAACACAATGCCTGGCGTAGAGTTCAGTTTAACCGAATTCAACTGTATAGCCTTGCCAGGGGGAAAAAAAAAGCAGTGTAAAATTTTTGACTCTTAGAGTCCATTGCTTTGTTTGAGAGCTTTTTTGTTTTGTTTTGTTTTTTAGATGTTGGGGGTAGGAGTTTATTAATTAATTATTTTTGCTGTGTTGGGCCTTCGTTTCTGTGCGAGGGCTTTCTCTAGTTGTGGCAGGTGGGGGCCACTCTTCATCACGGTGCGCGGGCCTCTCACTATCGCAGCCTCTCTTGTTGCGGAGCACAGGCTCCAGACGCGTAGGCTCAGTAGTTGTGGCTCACGGGCCTAGTTGCTCCGCGGCATGTGGGATCCTCCCGGACCAGGGCTCGAACCCGTGTACCCTGCATTAGCAGGCGGATTCTCAACCACTGCGCCACCAGGGAAGCCCTGAGTGCTTTTGTTTTAAGCACACTACTCTCTTTCTCGCAGGATTTGGTCAGAATCTTCTTTCCTCATTGTTCACTAGCTGGTCCTGTGCACTAGTGGTGACTAAATTGTAAGTCATCCTGTAGGCTGTGCTGACCTTCCTACAGAGCTGTTGGCCCCCATGTGTGTCACCACCCAGCTCATCTCGGGGTCTTTCAGGGATGGGGATTCACTCTTCAGTAAGGGCAGTGACGTCTGTTCATACGACACTGAAATGGCACACAGCCAAGTAAATATTTACTTATTTGTTTATTTGTTTTTGACTGCGTCGGGTCTTCGTTGCTGCGTGCAGGCTTTCTCTAGTTGAGGAGAGCAGGGGCTTCTCTTGTTGCAGAGCACGGGCTCTAGGCGCGCGGGCTTCAGTAGTTGTGGCTCGCGGGCTCTAGAGCACAGTCTCAGTAGTTTGTGGCGCACGGGCTTAGTAGCTCCGCGGCATGTGGGGTCTTCCCGGGCCAGGGCTCGAACACGTGTCCCCTGCACTGGCAGGTGGATTCCCAACCACTGTACCACCAGGGAAGTCCCAGCCAAGTAAATATTTAAAATTTATAAGTTACTCCTCTTCTGGGTGGGTTAGTACTCAGGTACTTCAGGAGCTCGATGGGGGCAGGTGGGAGCTGTGTGTGCTCTGGAAAGGCCCGTCTGGGGGAGAGCTGGGGCACTGGGAGTCTCCAGGAGGGACTTGGGGGGCGGAGGAGTACTTGACATGGTGGTGACTTCAAAATAGGTACTATACTGTCAGAACCGACTGTAGCAGAGTGCTTTATTTCATCCATAATCTCTAATTTTAAGCATAATAGCCTGTGAATTTCTTCTTTTTAATTCTTGCAATTCAGAAGCATCCCTGAGCCAACGGGGAGCGTCGCCTTCCTCGGAATGTGCTCCAGTTTAGTTTGTTGTGCCCGATCCCTGACTGCAGCGTGGGGACTTATTTCTTCATGGCTAAAGTAGCGGTTTATCATGACTTCGGAGTGTAAGTTTGAGTGACACAGCAGGTTTATTTTGCTTGGCTTGTGAGAAGGCTGCCTTTTCCCATTTTTGTTCCCCCCAAAGTTGGAGTTCCCTTGCCAAAGCACACACTGTGAATAACTTTCTGTATTCTCTTCAAGGTCTGGGGCTGCTCCCTGTCTTAGGAAACACCTGGCAGTTCCTTGTACCTTTGTTTGGTGCCATTTTGCATATTTAAGTCAGGCTAGGTAATCGGCCTCTGTGGCTGGCCCTCCTTCACAGCAAGGGCGCCCCGAGCACTCTGTCCCTTCAGGCCTGGCCTGCACGAGCTTGGGAACTTGGCCTGTTGGCTTGCACCTGGGCGTAGGGTTTACTGTGCACGCCACAGTTATGGAATATGAATCTGCTTAGGATTGGAGAAAATGCACACCAACTTGCTGTTAAATCCTTTTGTAAGTAATGTCCTGGCAGCTCATGAGATGTTGCCCCCTAACAAGTGTAAACATTTGGATGTGCTTTCACATAAAATTTAACTGATGATCTGTTTCCCTCAGCAACATTGCATTGCCCTGTGTCCAGAAACAAGTCCTTGATTTTTCTCTTTGTGGAAACTTCCTGGTTATCTCATCTAGGATCTAGATCCTAAAACTTAAATTCCAGGGAGAACTTGGAAGCCAGCTTTAGGGGCTTCTGGATTTCCTTCCGCATCAGCCTCTACCTCCCTCCTGTTCCAGGCTCCAGTCCTTTTGGGGCACTGGGGATCTGAGCAAGGTCTGGCCTAACAGGGACGGTGGGGAAACTCTGGACTTGCCGCTGGAGACCACAGCTCCCAACCCACGTTCTGTTATCACCCCGCTCGACACTTAGCTCTCTTGGCCTCACTCGCCTCATCTGTGACATCACGTCAAGCCCAGAGCTTGAAGGCTCCTCTGAACTCTTCCTGACTTGCTCTGTATCATTGAATGGGTAGAAATGATACCTGGCCTGTCACCCATTCAGGAAACCACCCGGGACATAAGCGAGCATTCTGGTCAGGCTCCTCACAGACTCATTTTTACCAGAAATTTCTGGCCTAACTTTATCTAGTACAAATGGAAGCAAGTTTGAAAAATTGTTTCCTCTGTCTTTCTCCTTCCATCAGAATCCCTTAATGCCTTCAGCTGTGAAACCACTATATATAACTTTAATACTTGTTACAGAAGAAGGACCAGATAATAAAGATAGCGTTTGCGATTCAGATGTCGCTTTCCTCAAGCCCCCAGCGGGAGGTGAGCGGCTGTAGTGCAACGAGCCATCGGCTGATGTAGGAAGAGGCCTCACCTCAGAGGTCTGCCGAGGGGTCTCTGTGACAGGTGTTGCCTCCTGGATACATGTGGCCATCCTTGTTTTTTCTTTCCTTTTATCTTTGACTGGATTAGCTATTAAACTAAGGATAGATACCATCTGGTTTTATTGGTGTTGATTAGATTTCTTTGCAAATTTACTGAAGTAATGGAACTCAAAATAGTTTTCATTCTGATGTTGGAAGCTGATTTGAAGACCATTCTGACTTTCCGGGTTTTTTTTTGTTTTTTTAATTTATTTATTCATTTATTTATTTATTTTTGGCTGTGTTGGGTCTTTGTTGCTGCGCATGGGCATTTCTCTAGTTGCGGTGAGCAGGGGCTACTCTTTGTTGTGGTGCGCGGTCTTCTCATTGCGGTGGCTTCTCTTGTTGCAGAGCACGGGCTCTAGGCACATGGGCTTCAGTAGTTGCGGCACGTGGGCTCAGCAGTTGTGGCTCGTGGGCTCTAGAGCGCAGGTTTAGTAGTTGTGGCACAGGGGCTTAGTTGCTCTGCAGCATGTGGGATCTTCCCAGACCAGGGCGTGAACCTGTGTCCCCTGCATTGGCAGGCGGCTTCTTAACCACTGCGCCACCAGGGAAGTCCCTCCATTATTTTTGATCTTCTCTCTTCCCTCCTCTAACTTTATTCTTTTGTTTTGCTTAGCCATTCTTTCCCTGTGGAATCTTTTTGTTTTTGTTTTAATTGGAAGAACTCTTCTGTGATCGGATTCTAATTGTTTATACTGGACTGACAAGCCTGTAGCCCTTGGAGACTGTTCTAAGGCAGGATTACAGAGCCACTTGCCAGTGGGGGAAGAAGGGGTACGAAGTGAGGCAGAGGGTGAGGACTGGGCGCTTGGGGGCGCTGGGGTCTCAGGTCCTGTCAGTTGTGACTGCTGTGGTGGGGCCTGGTGTTGCCAATGATCTGATTTCTCAAGAGGAGCTGGAAACACAGACCTTCTTTTTTCCTTTGTGGTCTGTGTTTGAAATGTAAAAATCATTATCTATTGGCTCAAATTTTTTACAAAGGAAAGAAAATGAATGAGTCAAACAAAACTTACATCCATGGCCCAGGTTATGCCCACAGATGGCCAACTTGAGCTTTTGCTCTAAAGGATTAAGTTTTCAGAAAAGGACAGTCTTGATTAAGCAGAGTGTGTAGATGCTGATTTGGCTGAGGTATTCTGTTTTAGTCACTTTAACAAGGAAATATCACTCGCTTAACTGGGGGTTTAGATGAGTCAGTTGTAGCACATAACTCTCCTTAATTACGTGTTAGGACTTTGTCCTGCTATTCTGTAGTATCCTGGGTGCAGAGCAGACTTTTAAAAAGAAAATGGAGTTTTCGGCTAATAGATCTCCAGCCAAGTGTCTAATTTTTTGTATGACTTTCTCAAGTTTCTAAATAGCAGTGTTCTCAGTTGAACCTAGAAGAATCTGTTAGCACAGTAACTGTTGGTTTTTTCCAGAATCCTTGAATGTATTAGTAATTTAAGATTGAAAATCTTGACTCCCTTTAGTTATCAGATGGATATTCATATATTTTCTTTTTCTTTCTTTAAAGATTTGAACATGGAATTCAATCCTTCAGACCATCCTCGGGCCAGCACAATATTCCTCAGTAAATCTCAGACGGACGGTAGGTTACTGATATATTTATGCTTCTTTCTTTTTTTTTTTAAAGAAGACTTACGTTGGCAACTAGCCTGTCTTGATTTCCCAGGATAAAAATAGAATCCCCTTTAGTGACCCCTAAGGATATTGTTTGGTGGTGGTTTCCTTGGGGTTTCTTTATTTTATAGTTATGCTTTTAGAATTTACTGTTTGAAGCAACTGTCCTCATTTTGCCAATCAGCTGGATTGGTTCTAAGTAGTTTCTACCCCGAGAATCAGAAATTTTCCTTTAAAAATTGATCTTTGCATAAATTCTCTAAAGATCAGAAGAATTAGTATGTAAAAGAAGGTATAATATAACCCTAAATTAAAGCGCCATTGTCTCTGTTGTGTCATTTGAGAACCGAATTGAGCCTGTACACTAGGGGTAGATGTTTTCTTTCTGTCAGACTCCTGCTAACCAGTTTGTTCTGTGGCATGGAATTTCTCCTGGGGGATTTTCCACTCTTTTCAGCCCTTGGCTAATCTCACTGTAAAGGAGAGAGAAAACACACAGTATGGTGAACACAGTCTCTCAGTTGGATTCCTGTAGAAAAGAGTAGCGGAAGGGGACTTCCCTGGTGGCGCAGTGGTTAAGAATCCGCTTGCCAGTGCAGGGGACACAGGTTCGATCCCTGGTCCGGGAAGATCCCACATGCCATGGAGCAACTAAGCCCGTGCACCACAACTGCTGAGCCCGTGCGCTTAGAGCCCATGCTGTGCAACAAGAGAAACCACCGCAAGGAGAAACCTGAGCACCACAACTAGAGAAAGACTTTGCACAGCAATGAAGACCCAACGCAGCCAAAAATAAATAAATTTAAAAAAAGAAAAAAAAAGAGTAGTGGGAGGAATTTGTTAAATGATGATACAGTGATGAAGATGTTATATTACAGTGCTGGAGCCCTAGTGATTCTAGCCCTGACTCTTTTGGCAAATTGCTCAGCTCTAATTTTGACGGAGTCCTAAACTGACTAAAAAATAAACATATTTAAGACAGTAAGTTCATTTATAAGAACTGATAACTCCTCAGTTATGGTTAGGTGACAACTTTGATGTAGTATAATGCTGATATAATATTGGCGCTCTTTAATTAAGCAGGCCACTGACTTGATTTGAGAGAATTTGGTGCATTTATTAAAAAAACGGTGTTTCCAAGAGTGAGAATAAGTCATCGTAGGTATCAAATACTTGTGAAATAAGTTTAGAACATATTGGGTAAAAACAAAACAAGACATTTTTTCTTCACCTGGTGAAGTGGGAGCCCATTGGGAGGGGTAGGTATTGCCAGGCAGGAAAGTGGCGATGGGGTGAGGGTTTGGGACAATGAAAAATGGGAATCAGAAGCAATTTTTTGCGCTGAATGTAGTGCTGTGAAAACAAGTTACACGACTGGCATATTTTCATATTTGGTTCTTGCTTCCTGTGAATTTAGGGTACAGACCAACATCAGTCAGAAATTTTTCTACCTAGATTTGTGTGGAATGGAATTAGAGCCTCTAAGTAGATGACACATATCTTGGTTGCCACCGGGAGAGGGATGGCAGGATTCTCTGACCTAACAGCGTCCCCAGGTGTAGCTTCCCCTTCACCTCTGCTCCACCTCTCGTTCCCTTCCTCTCCTGCCTGGATCATCAGGGTATCAGTGACTCTGATCCTTCTGTTTTTTGCTTCAGTTTCTCAAGTGCTGGCTCTTTCCTTTCAGTGTAAACCTACTTGGGTCTCACAGGTTAAAAACAAGAAAAGGAAAAATAACTGACACCGTCTCCTACCTGCCGAGTGAAAGCCCTGGTGCTGCCTCCTCCTTCCCTTTCCCTTTGCTTTCCCACTGGCCTCCTCCTCCCTCCCCCCATTCTGTGGCGTGACCGCTGAGGCTGCTGAGGACACGGCCTCCGGTGGCTCCTGCTCTCGTGTGGCACTTGCTCACACAGGCCGTATTGCTGAAGACAAGTCCAACTAATGAACACTTGCCTTATAGATGATGAAAAGAAATGGGTTTTTTTAAAATAGGTAAATTTGGTAACTTTAAAGACTTCATGCTTTGGTGAGTTGATCACAGAGAATTGGCTATTTGGAAATGGGTCCTGAGAAACCCCCTGTTTCTTTAAGGTGCTTCTCAGACATCTTAATCAGCTTCTCCGTTTATCCCTTTGATGTTAGTGTTTTCTAGGGTTATGTGCTTTTACCCTCTTATCTTTTTGGCCTGCGCACAGCTCCTTGCGGCTTCCGTGTCAACTAGAATGTCCAGCCAGATACTGCTCTGCAGTATTCAAACTCCGTCTGTCCAACTGGCTGCTGGACATCTTTTACACTGAAGGCTCTTGGTTCCTCTAACTCAGTGTGTCCTAAACAGAACTTAGTAACTGGGGTTCGCCTCCTGCCTTTCCCTCTCCCCAGACCAGAGAAGGCCCTTCCCTCTTCTGGTGCTTGCCTGCTGGCTGTGGTGCTGGAGCCGACCATGCTCGTTTCTTCCAGCTCCAGGATCAGTGACAGCAGGCCAGGAGTTCAAAACAGCCATGATGGCAGTGTTTACAGCATGGAAATTGGCAAATGCTACAAGTCAGGGCATTCTTCTTCTTCTTCTTTTATTTAAAAGGCATCTGTTAAACATTTATCAGCCACCATTGCATCCAGGTTAATCGAAAGTGTATCAGTTTTTACCTCTTCAGTGTCACCTTAATCTGACTACTCTTTCCCATGCCTGTTGCTGCCACCTCCGTCCATAATTTCTCACTTAGATTCCTGCTGCAGCCTGTGGCCTGGCCTTTGACCTTTTCCCTTCCCAGTCCTGTGTCTACGCTGCTGCTAGATGAAGAGACTTTCTGTAAATCAGATCTGATTATGTCACTTCCTTGTTAAAATTTTTTTGTGGTTCCCCAGTTGCCTTGATGTTAAACTCCAAACGGCTTAGCGTGATATACAGGCCGTTGGAGGTCCGTCCTCCGCCGTCGTTTCCAGTCTGTTTCCTTTTGCACTGTGTCCGCCATGCTGGATCACTTGCGGCACCCCAGGGCGCCACTCGCCCCCTGCTCCTTTGCGTTTAGCTGGGTTTTCCCTTCTGTCTTCCACACAGCTCATCTCTTCAGTCTTCAAGGCTCATTTCTGCTATCACTTCCTCCTTGAAGGTGTTCTTGACCCCTCAGGCTAGATTAAGTGGTCCTGAGGGTACCCTGTGAATATTTCTTCATATCTGAACCATATTGTGGTATTTAAAACTATTTCCTCATGTGTATCACCAACGAGCTCCTGGAGGGAACGGAACGTGTGATATTGGATCTCAGTATCCCTTTGCCTTGCTCTGCCTGATACAGAGGATGTGTTCACCCTAGGTGGTTGAAAGGAAAAGACAAAGCCAGGAGACATTCTTGATTTGATTGTGATCTGTCTTCACTTGGGTAAACTTCCATTGCCATTGCAGCACTCCCTCCACTTCCAGGAGTACTAGAGCAGTTAAAACCTGTGAGTTCCACGTGCTCCAGTTGTGCCCCCCTGACCCCAACCTTGGAAGAAGTGTTGTAATGTGAGCTTATAAGCACACATTTTCATTTGAATCTGGTGATCTCTTCTTGAGGTCGATGTGCTCCTTTGCAGTTCAGGATAGGCTTCTGTGTGGGAGACCATGGATGGGGCCATGGCAGTTATGCTGGGGCAGCTCCGCCCGGACCACGGCCTTCACAGCTCTCTGCTCTGAAGACCCTCGTCCTCCTTCCTTCCTCAGCACTCGGCCTGGCAGCCAGGCTCTGCCTGCCACGCTCCCTGCCACCAGCTGTTCCGTGATTCTGCTTTAGATGTGCCTGCATTAAGTCATTAGGAGCTTCCTGGCTGTTAAGTTCCTTTTCCCTCTGAATAGCAAAGAGATTTAGGCTGGGCTGACTGTGATCACGGAAGGCGTTCCTGATCAGACCTCCCCAGCTGGCTGAAGTTAGGGAGGTCCTGTCCCAAGCCCAACGGACTGCTCTTTCGGTCATTTCCTCACACATATGAGATGTCAGTGTGGACTTTCTTTGTATGAGAACCACTCAACAAAGAAAGGACCAAAGGCTCCTTGTAGTGGGAGAGGAGGTGCCTGTGAGAGATTAGTCTGCTCAGCCTGGCCTTTTCGTGCTCTCATTTCTGCTTGTGGGGGAGAATTGCAGTTGATTTTGTCTTTTCCTTTTCTATTCCATTTTAATTTGCTGTTTTCAAAGACATGAGAGCCTACTCTTTTAAGTATTAGGAGAAAACAGTCAAAGTGTATTTTTTTTATTTTAATTAGTTTGGTTTTTAGAAAAGTTCTTTGCTTTAAGAAAGAAGTTGGACAAAAATGAAAACCTATATGTGTGTGTGTGTGTGTGTGTGTGTGTGTGTGTGTGTGTGAGAATGTGAATGTGTGATCTGTGTGTTTTTCAGGAGTTCCTTGAAATATTTAAAGGAATAAAAGCAACTTGTCCCTTGAATGACTTGAAGCCAAAGTAGAAAGACTAAAATTCAGAAATTAAAATATGAGCTCTGGTTTTCTTTGCACAGTCATTCAGAAACACTGACATTGAGAAACGTTTTGTGGCCTTCCTCTCTTTGGGGTCCTGCTTTTGTTCCTGGCAGTGTTGAACTCCTGCATGATGAGAGGACCAGCCTTTTAGTTCTCCTTTAGTCAGACATTTGCAGGCAGCCAAACCCTGTGCCTGTGAGGGTCCCAGTTCTCTTTATCATGGTCCTGGGTGCCCTGTTTAGGGTGCCTGTCTCTCTAGTTCCCCGTCAGTCACTGTGTGTCTCCCCACAGCTTCCCAGTTTCCACAGGGGATGCTTTTGCAGTGAGATATTGAAAAATCCGTAGGAGCCTGAAGCTCTTATGCTGCTGATTTTCATGCTATAAACCATGGAAAATAACTTTTAAAAACTATGCACTCCTTCAAACATTTTTATGTTGACCATACCAATTTTTCATGCTATCAAAGGATGTAATTTCTGATGTAAACATTGGTACTTTAAAATAAAACTGTCCCTCTTTTAAAAAATGTTTCAAATAATATCTTAATACCATGGTGATTTGGTAATCCACCATCAGCAGTCATTTAAAAATGTATGAACACGCTCTTCTTTAACAGTTGGAAATTTCATATCATTCCTTTCATCTTGAACTTGTATTTCCGTGCCATTTTCTTCATAGAATTTTATCCTAATGTAATATATTCGATTTCTAAAACTCACTTGTCACACTATCATACTTCTATGAAAATACGGATCTCACTTGAATTTAATTTTTATTTCTCGTAAGTCTCTCAGTGTTATAAATAAATTCTGGATTGTGGTATCATTATTGTTAGTTCCCAGTTGATCAAAACAATACAAGCATTAAAATGTTAATGAATAGCTATTAAACAGAAAAGTGAAATAATTTTTGGAAAAACATTTCTTACTGAGATGTTTCTGTGTATGACTATTACATGTAGCTGGAACGAGGTGCTAGTCATCAGATCTTCTTGTTTTTATGGATGTGTAAGTGCTGAAAAGTTTTGTTTATACACATCAATAGGTGGGGATGGAAGGAGTTTTGTTAATCACTAAATTCTTTCTACTCTATTTGGTTTATATGTCAAAAAACTCCAAGGGATTTATCATCCAAAATAATTCCTGATAGCTGCAGTTCAGTCTTCAGTTTTGTTGACAGTAAGGAGTTGGAGTCCACTTATTTGCCAAAGAGTTTCTCACCTGGTTGTAGGAGCTCCGCACTTTCGAGTTTCTGGGAAGTACACCTGAAAGGCTTTATCAGCCATGTGAATGACTGTCACTTGTATCCACTGCTCTTGTCATCTGGAGGCGCCTGGTCTAACCCAACGCGCTCGGGAGCCTGGGGAAGCACCAGCGTTCATGCGCCCTCTAGAGCAGCCTCATCTCCTTGCCAGGCACGGACAGGGAATCGAATCCAGGTTGAATGAAAGAGCCCCACCTGCCCTTTTCCTCGAACACTCGCAACTAGTGTTCCTAGCTTCCCTTTTGATTTAAATATATCTCTGTCCTCTCCAGTGACCTGCTCATTACCTGTGTTGATTGATTAGTATATATTCTCAAAAGTAAGTCTTCAGGAAAGAAAATGCAAAACTCAATGTTACTACATTGTCAAAAAGCTCCTCTGGCTTCCCTGTCCCCCTTCTACATATTTGGGGCTGAGGGGCCCCCATTTTGAGAAACACTGGGATCTGGGGCACGGAAGGCTGGGTGCAGACCACACCTCGCACACAGAGCGTGAGAACAGCATTTCAGAAGGGGCGGTGTTTTTGTTGTGAGTTGGATCAGCCTCCCTGAGGGGGCAGGATGCTCTGGGCGGCCTCCACAGAAGCCGGTTTTCCTCCCCTGCACCAGCACGGAGAGTAATTGGATTCCATGACCAATAATGCTTCTGACATACACTGTCCTGTATTTTAATGCTGTTATGGGTATTGTTGTTACCATATTTCACCCAAATAGTATGGACGTTTATGGGTCTGGTTGGGTTAGAAATAAATAGTCCTGTTATCTGTTGATCATCTTAAATTAGTGGATGCATGCAAGTTTTATGAGATTTACTAGTTGCTACTTTATTTAGTTCTTAGAAAGCTGTTACCCCTCAGTTAACTATGGCTGCAGTGATTTTGTTGGGTGCCATGTTGTCAGTGGGTTTAGGTTTTGCTCTGTTAGCTAGCCGAGGTCAGATCTGCATTTGTGCAGGTTGCATTTCTTATGTAGTAAGTTGAGCATCTGGGCACGTTGGTTGGTGGAAGGATGGGACCTTGACGCAGAGGCCCGTCCTCAACAGCCTGCAAGGGTTTGGCACGCAGGCGAGTAACATTTCTGTTGCATCTTTTGTTTTCACAGTGAGAGAAAAACGCAAGAGTCTCTTCATTAACCACGTAAGTGGAGCTGTTTCCCTGTGTTCTTCATAATGACTGTCCAGCGCAGAGAGCTGTCATACTGTGTCTGTGATGGGGAAATGGTCCGTGAATCTTGTTCGCACATGGAAGAATGTGAAGAACGCTGCAGTGCACTCGTGCTCTGTGGGGTCTGTGACTGGACGAGCACGGCTTGGCATTTCTCCCCGGGGCCAGTGTTTGTCCAGAAGCCCCAGACAGCTGCCGATCCTGGGAAGATGTGTGTGGACGATACGGCAGCAGACCCCACTCAGGTCCACGGGAGCACTTCTTTTACATTTCTAATCCTTCCCTCCTACCCGCTCCCCCAGGAGACTTGCTTGCTCTCCTAACTCAGTCCCATTTGAATAAGCGTACAGCTGTTTTCCATGAGGCTGTCTGCCTCCACACACTTTCCTCTCCCTCATTGTTTATAGGTCCAGTGGAGTCTGCACGTTCTTTCGACGCTCTAAGAAAGGATAAATTTGACAACACTTTAATTTTAAAAAGTCCAGCTCTAGTCTTTTGGCCATTTTGAGCAGCATCTCCCTGACCTGCTGGCTAGGCATCAAAGATACTTGATCTTTCTTCCTTGAGCAGCGGGTGCAGCCAGCCTCCTTCCACCCCTGCCCCATGGCGACCCCAACCTGCACCCCCAGGACTGTGGCGCCCAGCCACCAGGAGAGTTAGAGCCACAACCTCCTTGCCCTGTAAACTTCTGCCCCTTGATGAAGTAGGCGTGTTACCAAATAAGCGTGCTATCGATTCTCATATCGAGAACAAGATTGAAGTATTTGACTTCTCAGGGGGGTTTTCTCAGGATTTCTAGACTGCCTGCATTTAAGTATTTGTAGAACTTGAAGTACTTGGCCCTGAAGCTTTGTGCTAAACAGACTTAAAGCCATAATATTGTCTTTTCTGCCCTTTGAAAATCTGGACAAAATGCAGTTGGAAAGAAATTCATAGCCAGGCCCTTGCACTCAAGGGCCTCCACGCTCGGCCTGTGGGAGACTGGTGATGCCTTCTTGGGCAATGTCAGTATATATGTGCGTGAACCGTGTTCTAAGGGTCAAAGAGAAGGTCTGTAGTTTTTATCAGATTCTTAAAGCAGTGGCCTCTTCCCTGGCCCTCTCAAGTTTTGAAGAATCAGTGTAAAGCATATGTGAAATTACAAGCTATGTCTTAAGGAGAATACGCTGAACATTACCGTGCCCTTTTTTATTTTTTGAAAGCTGTATAAACCTGGACATAGAGCGTTGAGAGATTTGAAGAACTCCTTCCGTAAACCCTCACCCCCATTTCTTCGCCTGCTGGGTGCGCTGGAACACTTCCCCCCTTGTTAGCAGGTCAGCCGAGGAGCCTGCAGACAAGAGGAAGGGTGGGGCGGAGACCGCCTCCGCTGGTCACTGCAGCCCCTTTAAAGTGGGCTGGAGGGAGAGGCAGTTCTGAGGGTGGCTCGTGGGCAGAGCTGCGCCCTCCTCGTGCCAGTCTGCACATCTGTCTCACATGCTGTTGCTGACCTCACGCTTTGCGGTGTGCACAGTCCCAGTGACCTGCCCCATGCTGTGCATCCTGACTCAGAGTGTCCTCTTTCCCCTGTGAACCCTCTCACCTCCCGACACAAAAAGCGGAAGCAAACAGTTGTTGGAATGTGCTCAGGTGTGCTTATTCCTATAAAAGAAATTTCTGTGCTGCCTTATGTAGCAGATGACCAGGGTAGCAGCATGACCCTGCAGACCACATTGCAGAGTAGCATTTCAGCTCTGCCCACGACAGGAGGAGCCATTGGAATGTGCCGTTGCAACCAACTGAAATAGAATTTGAGTGAAATTACCTGCAGCTTCAATTAGGCTAATAAACCAGCTGTGCTTTTTAGGTTTGGGGACACTTGGGTGTCATAAGTTAGAGCAGTAGAGAAAAGATAAGTAGCAATAATAATAATCAGTACAGTCTATTGAGTGTTTTACCACGTTTGTGCCAAGCTCTGTTGTAATTGGTTTAGTGTACTCGATAACCACACCTGGGAGGTACTATTTATCACTCCCATTTTCCAGATGAGGAAAGTGAGGCACAAAGAATCAGCCAGATGAGCGGTGGAGCCAGCACTGAGGCCCAGGGGACTGGCTTCAGAGCTGCCCTCCCAGCTCTCCTCCTCTGTGCTTCTCAGATGGTCTCGCCAAGCCCCACCTGGACAGAAGTTGTTTAACTTATTTATCTGAAGTCAGAGGGAACACTCTTTTCTGAATTTGGGCCCAACTAAAATTTGTAATTTAATTTGTTGTTGAACTCTGGAATGACCGTTATACTTTGCCCTTATTTATAAAACCTTCTTGGTTTTTATTTGCTTTATCGTGAGGGACGTTGTTTCTTTAATTTCTCCTTTAAGTGTCTGAATAACCTGCTTAGTACATGTTGCTAAGATGATCTACAAAGAGGCTGCTATTTGCTAAAAAGCAGTGGCCATAGGTAAGCTATGTAAGGAGAGGTGAGGGAAGATGATCACAACAGGGAAATAACTTCCACCAGGTGGAGAGAAACAAGGGTTTTCTGGCTCCAGAAACACGTTAGCCAGCAGCACGTGTTAGCAAGTGAAAGAGGCTGACTTTGGGAACAGTCGCCAGGCAGAGGGCAGTAGAGAAGGAACCCCTGGCTGGAAAAGAGGGGGCCTTTCCCTGGCTGTGAATTTGCCGAGAGAGACTTAAAAAGTAAAAGGAGGCTGCTTCTAAAAGAATTATTATAGATTTTAAAGCTTGAAACCATTTGAGGATAAACCCCTTGGGGGACTTTTAACAGTAAGCTGAGCTAGGGCAAATTATAAAGATTAATATTCTAATCAGCACCTGTGTTTTAGATGTAATTAGATCAACAGTTATAGGAAAATTTAATACATTACAATAGAGATGCTTAGGTATTTTAGAAAGGCTTGTGTAAAGGGCTTTATTTAAAGTTTGTAGTTTATTTAAAATTTGCTGACGTTTTGGTTAGCTAATTAATGAATCTTTTAACTAAAATGTGGAAGTCTCTGATTATAAATTGTGGGTGGCATTGTAGGTGGCTGGGAGTCCGGAATCAACCCCCCGGAAACTTAGGGGAAACTCATGGCTTTTGCTTTGGCCTAATTTTTCTGTAACATCCTCCTCCCCTCGACGACAGCATGCCTAAAGTGAATTGATCATTCTAAGTTAAAGGGAAAAAAAAAAAGATATTAAAACAGAATGAATCAGGAGTTGAATGGCCAGCCTCCCTTACCCTCAGCAAAACAATCACAGTATTTGTCTTAATATTGAGACAGGTGATAGCTGTAAAAACTTTGTGAAGGAATAAAGTAACTAGAGAGTGTTATTTATCAGTTAAGCAAGAGTCACATTGTTAGCTGGACTTGGAGCCAAAAGAATTTTGTTCAAGCCCTAGATCTACCACCTGATAAATGGGGGGCCTTGAAAAAGCCTTGACGTCTTACTTCTCCGATCTTGTAGAATGACTCCTGTCTACCTGTTCACGTGGTAGACTGAACGGGAAGGTGATCTGCAAACTGATTTCAGCAACAGCTGACTATGTTGATGTTATTATTGTTATTGCTCATTCGATTTATAGGTAAATTTTGTATACTTTTCCAAGTTCAATAGCAAAACTGATGAAAGTCTTTCCAGTGTTTTAAGTATGGATATAGTTTTTTCATGAGTATTAAGCCATAGAAGTCAAGGAATGAAGTGAGTGTGATCCAGGAACTGAAATTTTAAATACTCTAAACCTTGCTTTTGCCTCTTTGGGAGATTTGCTCTTTTTTTTTTTTTTTTAAATTTATTTTTGGCTGCGTTGGGTCTTCGTTGCTGCACACGGGCTTTCTCTAGTTGTGGTGAGCAGGGGCTACTCTTCCTTGTGGTGCGTGGGCTTCTCATTGTGGTGGCTTCTCTTGTTGTGGAGCACGGGCTCTAGGCATGCAGGCTTCAGTAGTTGTGGCTCGTGGGCTCAGTAGTTGTGGCACGCAGGCTCAGTAGTTGTGGCACACGGGCTTAGTTGCTCCGCGGCATGTCGGATCTTTCCGGACCAGGGCTCGAACCCGTGTCGCCTGCATTGGCAGACAGATTCTTAACCACTGCACCGCCAGGGAAGTCCTGGGAAACCTTATTAAATAAGAAGTAAATGTTAAAAGTATCGAACAGGGCATTTGGTCTCTGATGGGCTTTAAAGCTCCCTTCATGTTCATAAACCATGGATACTGAGGGCTTCGTTGGGGGTGGGCACATGAGGCAGGCAGTGTTGTTATCCTTAAGGAATTATCTTTTTTGGTTGCTGAAAATGACACTTAGATTGTCAGCATAACACCAGGCAAGTGGAGACTTGTTTGGATGATTTTATTATTTTTTTTCTAACATGCTTTGAGCTAGAATTATCCAGATTGATGTCTACTAATCATATTGCCCACATAATTGCCAAAAATCGACTTACTATTCAATTAGATGTCATCCGAGTATAATTTAAATTCTTTAAATTCTTTGTTCTTTAACAGTATATTTCAGAAGTAGATCTTAGTTCTGAAGTTTTCCAAAGAGCTCAAAATTTATGTAGCTGTGAAAAAACCAGGCATGAGACTGCACAGGCACCCTACCTGAAGCTTATACATTGGTAGTATTTTCAAAAGCATCAGATAACTTTCACTTATTTTTATCTTCACCTCCTGAAATTCAAGATTCGGAGATTCTAAATGAACATTGGCTGCATTTTCCATGGTCCCCAAATCGACTGTATCCCAAGAATAGAAGAAATGGGTGCAGTGGACTCTTGTCTTGATCCTCGTGCCTCAATCCAGGATGCCGCCTTCAGCAAGGGCTTTCATTGATGTGATGAGCGCATACTTCTTGTTTCTCAGTGATTTTACAGACTCTGCAGCACACGCTTTGATGCTCGATTGCGAGAGTGTACTGTTCTGATGGAGGCTGGGGGCCAGGAGTGGTGGTGGTGACTTTTCTTTGTGGAAGAACATGGAATTTCATTGTAGGAAGGAAGTGGGTTTGTACTGTTCTTGCTGGTAGTGTTAACATTTCTCACCAAGACACTTTTCCTCTATAGGCTGGTCTCAAGGTGAAGGGGATGATGTTCCTTGGAAGAATTTTGAGCCCTATTTAATTGTCCTTGTCTTGTTGCCATTGTTTTTTAGCATCCTCCAGGACAAATAGGAAGGAAATACAGCTCCTGCTCGACTATTTTCCTAGATGATAGCACAGTCAGTCAACCAAACCTCAAGTATACAATTAAATGGTGGGTATACACATTTTTCCTTAACTGAATGTCTTTTCTTTTCCTTAACTGAATGTCTTTTCTTTTCCTTAACCTGATGGCTAACTGGTTGGTTGTGGGGTCTGGGAGTGGTAAGATTGGGCAGGGGGAGGCCATATTCAAGAAGTCTTTTTAAAAAGTGATTTTGGGAGTTAAAATGTGGGGTGTTCAAAATATTTGTCTATATTACCGTTTACATAAAAAGGCCAAATTTTTCAGTGATTTTAAATGTAGGTTAGAGCATATTTTTGAGTTTTGTGCATACTTTCTACCTTCCCACCTCCTAGTGAAGCCATCCTGGCGTAAGTCTGCTAGTATTTTACCTTCAAGGTGTAATGGGTCCCACTTTGACGTGGGGTTGCAGTAGAAAGCAGGCTTGGCACCATGGAAGTGTATTTGCCTGGAGCGTGGAGAGTGGGGTTCTGACCTTGGCTGTCTCCCCAGCAGGGAGGGTGGGCTGAGCCCCCTCGCTCTGGTCTCTTACTGTAAAATGGGGCTTAAGGGAGGAAAGGGGGGCGGTCTTCGGATAAAATCTTTTCCCTTTGTGGTTTCAGTTCTCTTATTTTCAAGGGGGAGGTGGGAGGGATGGAATGCTGGTTTTTCCAGAAATGTTCCCACTAGCATTGTGGTAGGAAGCCTTGATAAAGGTGCTGGGGTCTGTGGCCTATGGCTCAGCTATGAAAATCCTGGGATATTTTGCCTCTGCACTCATTTAAGAAGAGTCCACATTTAACAGCAGTCCACGTTAGCATGTGCGGTGAGTGTTTGTGTTTGTAAATAAGAAGGCTTCTTGTGTTCCAGTGGGCCAGGCATCCAGGCCTCAGAGCCCTGTTCTGCGTGTGCCCACACATGGCAGTCAGGCCTGCCAAGCAGTGGGGACGGTGCCCCCTCCAGGCGGAAGGTGGGAGGTGGGCCCGCCTAGAGCGAGGCCGCCTTCTCCCCTATGGGTTGCTTGTTTCTAAGATCTAAACGGGAACGTAGCTTCTTCCCTCCTTCCGTTGGTGGTTGAGGGACCAGCGGGCATCACCCCACAGTGGGCGCTCACGGCTGGGAGCCCGCATGTGCCCTCGCTCCACCGCCCTGCCCTTGGCCGAGCTGCCCTACCCTGGGGCTGGGCTCTGTGCCGGGGTCTGGGAGGTGCTGGGGCAGGAAGCAGGAGCCTGGAGACCTGGCACCTGGCACCCGCTCGAGCCCTAGAGCCCCGCCTCCCTGGGGCCTGGGACCCTCCCTCCAGGACTGGCGGGAGCTGTGGGTTTCCAGGGGCTCGGACTCTGTCGCTCAGTGCTTCACCTGGGGATGACTTCACACTGCCACTGGTTGTGATGCAGACACTCCGGGGCCCAGTAGGAGATCTGAGTGACAATTTGGTATTTCAGTGTGGAGTCTGGGAGGTAGAAGCTCCGCAGTCACAAGTGCGGTCTGTGAATCAGTGGTTCCAGCTCGCCACACCCGCAAGGCCCCCGAGGGCTTAGAGCCCCACTGAGGTGTGATGTCTGGCCCCGCAGATCCAGGATCTGGAATGTCAACCCCGCCGGGAGATTCTCATAGGTGGCCAAGGCCAAGAACCCCTGGTGTCAGTGAACAACTGCCTTCGAGTTCCCTTGAAAGCTTAACCTGTGGTTAATACCGGGAGGAAAAGCAGCTGGACAGCTGGGCCAGTGATGATGGCTGAGTGCCGAGAGGAGGCATCCAGGGTGGATGCTGTGGCTGCCCTGGTCCAGAGGACGCTTCTCCACACCACCCGGACTTGAGATGCCTTCAGTCAGTCGCTTATTTGTTTTAAAATGTGCCGTTTTCAAAAATGTACATTTTGGACCTGGGAGCTGGGTAGGGTGGGCCCTAATTGTAGCAATACCATCAGAATCGTTCCCTGTAAATTCCCGTATGTCACACGTGACCTGGTTCTGGTCATTTTGAGATGTTAGCTGGCCTGGGTAACTTCAGCCAGGGCCTTTGACAGCACGAGGGCAACGAATGTCATGAAGGGCAGGGAGATTGGAAGTCTGAAGGCCCTCCTATTCTAAAATTCTGCCTAACCGTATCCTACACCTGCCAAGGCCCTTGTGACCTCCTGTCCCAAGATGTTAAAATTGATACAAACTCATGAATCAGTAGTTCAGCTTCCTGTGGGCAGAGTAAGCGTTCGTGGGCTGAACTCGCCTCCTGATAAACCATGTAGGACCTTGGAGAAAATGCTCTGGGTTCTAACAATAGCTTTCTAAGCTAATTTTAGAAGAAAACCCTTCTGGGGAGCTCCTTGGTGGCCTAGCGGTTAGGATTCCAGGCTTTCACCGCCGTGGCCCAGGTTCAATCCCTGGTTGTGGAACAGATCGTGCAAACCACGTGATGCGGCTGGGGTGGGGGTGGGGGGGAAAGGTTACAAAAGAACCAAATGGAAATCCAGGAGTTGAAAAGTACTCTGAAATAAAATTCATATTAAAAAAAAAGAACAAGAAAAGAAATCCCCTTCTGTAAATCGGGGATTGCCAAAATGAACAAACATTTACGAATTCTGGTTCAGGAATGGGTGGAGGGTTGAGAATGGCTCTAACTGTCAAAGAGAAGCAGCAGCAGTGTGACACATTTGGGCACAATTCTGTGCTCATTTTTTTCACAGGCATAGTATCTTCTCTGAGAACTTGATTTTCACATCTTTCTCCTGAAGGTCAATAGCTGTGGTATGAATTTAGAGTTTGCCACCCACCCCCGTGCCCCTGTAACCGACCCAGGCCCCGAATCCTGTGTGAGCACGGGGATGGTGCTCAGAGGACAGGGGGAGGGCGGTGAGGGCCGCTCGCAGCTGCCCACACCATCCGCGGCCCCGGGCCTGAGGGTCGAGAGCAGCTTCGTACACCCGCCAGAACCCGGCACCTCTGACTTAGCTCTAGGTGAGAAGTACAGCGAGGGTAGTGCCCGCGGTCAGAAACATGTTTTGTTTTCCTGATCAAGAAAATAGCATTTCTTCATTCCCAGCTCCCCTTCCCTCCTGGCTCTGCAGCAAGGGCAGTTGAGCTAACCCTCTGGTCAGCCTGTCCTGGGTGACCTCACCATTTTCTGAGGACATGGCAGACTAAGCAGGCCTCCAAAGCTGGACATTTGGAGTAAAGCCTGAAGCCTGGAATTGATTCTGTTTTCAGCTGACTGTCCTTTGCCCCCGGCAGTCACTTCTTTCACAATGACCGACTGAACTGGCCTGTGGAGCTGGGCCCAACACGTGCATCCTCAGCTTGGTTTTCTCACTTTCTGGGGTATGATCTTGAGTGGACATTGGCCTACAGACTGGCACTGTGTTTTATGGAGGCCTGAGTCATGATAACGTCCAAGCTTGCTTTCAGCTCTGGAGATCTGGGAGACAGTAACCTTGGGGCCCCGAAGACCTTCAGTCCATCTACAGAAGCCGGAAGACCTCTTGAGGTGGAATTATTCATAGGGCAACAACAATAATAATAAAACTTTGCTTTAGAACTTTATATTTGAGATCATGCTTTTATACACTTCATTTGATTGTAATAACCACTCTGTGATGTGGGTTGAATTGTAATTTTTTAGTTGAGGAATTGAAGGCTCTGAGAGGTGGATAAACTCTAATTGATGAAGGAGCCAGTTTTTAAACCCAGCTGGTCTGACTTCAGTGCAGTGGTGATTTTCCTGTGATGTGCTCCCTCACAGGGGAAGCAGGGACCATATTTTTCTCAATCAATCAAAGCAATTAAAGTAATCACTAAAGCAAACCCAATCATATGAAACATTCAATTTAATCATCACAGCAGGACTGTTAAATGAATAAAACAGTACTTTCTTCCTTTTTCCTAGAGGCAGCATTATAGAATGAAAGGGCATAAAACCATGATACAAGTCGGAAATCCCGACGTCTAGTGTCTCTACCTGATTTTCTTATTTATAAAATAGAATCAGTAACATTTATTATTTCCCATTGCAGGGCTTTTAAGGTACGTGAAGGCACTTTGAAAACTGTACCATTATTTTTTAAACTTCTGAAGTCCCTTCACCCCACTTTCCTTCATCAGCTTAGATGCTTTTCAAGATGTTAGGAGGAAGAGAATATATTACATTTGCTCAGGGATACTTTTAACACTTAGGTGAAATCATTTGAATTAATAGATCTGGAAAGAGAGATTTAGAAGGAGATGCTTTCTTTGATAGAGTGAGATGAGCTATAGTCATGTTGAGTCGTGGGTGAACATCTGAGCTACTCAGAGTCCAGCGTGCATGCCCAGGTCTCTGAGTGAGTGCCGCCGCCGAGTGAGCTGAGGTGTTTGGGACCCAGCCCTCTACCTCCATGTTGGTGCCCTGGATGGCAGTTTCTGTGCTCTGAGAACACAATCTGATGCAGCCAGTTAGCTATGTTCTTAGAAGCTTAAAAAATAAATTTTTGGCCTCCTCAGTACATTTTAAAGTAAAACAAAAATTGTGGAAGGATCTAGACAGGTTGCAAAAGAGGAAATAATAAAAAAAAATTGGGCAGTCAACACGAATAACCCTGCCAACTTGACAGGTGATCAAAGAAACTCAAATTGAAAACGGTTACACTTTTAACCTGTCCAGTTGGAGAACATTTTTTCAAAACATTCAAGGTGAGTGTTGGTGAAGGGGAGGTGAGACAGACACTGGTGGGGAAGTACACTGGTACAGCTTTTCTGCAAAGATACTGGGATGTATATGTGGGGAGCCTTACAGTTATTAATGACCTTAGAGCAAGTAATTCCAAGTACAGGATGTTTTTTTATGGAAATAATATAGTCATAGGTCACACAAATATTTATCATTATGGTGTTAATCATAATTGCAAAAATATTAAAAATAACTTAAATGTTCAATAGTAGGGGGGTGGTTAATAAATTATTCAACAATGTAATGGAATATAGTCAGCCATTTAAAGTCACGTTTTTGAATAACACTTTAATGGTAAGAAAAATGTTAATGAGGATAAAAGTGGGATGCAAACCTGTTTGCTTTAGGTAGATACGAATAAATACCTCTATATCTTAAGCTGATAGTAATAATCTGGGCAGAGGAATTATTTTTCTGTATACTTTTTTTATTTTCCAAAAATTTCTTCAATCTGAATGTAACACATTTTATAATCAGAAAAACATTATTTGAAGAAAATTCAGGGGATAGGAATGTCTTCATTAAATCCAGATCTTTTAAAATGTAAAATAAAATTTTAAGGTATTACAAATAAGAGTTACACTACCATTTCAGCAAATGAATGAATAAATTAGGCAGATTTCCAAGAGGTTATTGATTTAAAAGAAAAAATGGCAAACCACTGTGGGTAATATTCACATTTTGATGGTAGTTACAAAGAAACCACTAATTTTCTAAAACAGCAGGTGCTGAGTTGGAGACTTCTAGAGGTGTTTAATTTCACCACCTATTTTTTACATAGTGCCTATATTTTAAAGTGAAGAAAGCTTAAGGTTTCAGCTAGAAAGAGAAACTTGTTTCTGAATATCACTTGAAGTTTTGGTGTTTCTGGAAAAGATTTAATAATTGCTCAAAATAAGTACCTGATTGATTTACTTTGAAGAATGCATTTTCTTAATCAGCATTGTGAATTAAGTGGGGCTGTTCAGATGGGTCATTTTTTACTTAAATTTTAAATATTTATGGTCAGACTGATGCCAGATAATATATGACATCTTGAATGTGCTTATGAAACACTGAACTTCTGCATTTTATTTTACAGTGTAGCTCTCGCAATATATTACCACATCAAAAACAGGTAGGTGGATTTTGATTAATTTTGTGCTAAAAACATCACACATCATCTACTGTGATGTTTTTCCTATTACGTTCTAGTTCCTTAGCCTTTGAGTTTTATATTCTTATTTCATTTTCATAGAATCTCTAAAGTTAGTACAATTTACCCACACTTCCTAGGTAAATGCTGAACTGCTTCTGAGTCAGAGGACACGAAATGAAGCCAGCAAAACAAAGTTTCTTGACAATGTTCAGCCTCCTCTTGACTTTATTTTCTGTATAATTTGCTTAAACATTCTGTCTGTTACAAAATATTTTAACAATTTTCTGTGTGCAGCTTTAACATGAAAAAATGTTTAGTTTATAGTTTCAATTCAGTAGAAAAAGTTTTGTTGTAAATTTAGTCATAAACTATTTTAATGTAGTAGAAATTCTCTCTCTGATAGATGTCTGGAGATAGTTCAGTTAATTTTAAAAGTCAGTTAAAACAGGGACTCACAGAAGAATCATTTAAACATTTACCTTAAGCATTTTAATTCAACATAAAACATGTAAAAGTACACTCATCTGCCAGTTTTATGCAGCACTGAGGCTTCTGCTTTGAGCGTGGGGCATTGATTACTGAAGTGCTGTCCTTTTATAAGCCACACCTGTTTTGTGTGTGTTTTTTGGTTTGTTTTTGTAATCAATAGCGAGAAAACTTGTGACATTTGCTAAACAATGACTATAGAATCTTTTAGGCTTTGACCACACCTGATCTACAGCAAACTTGTTTTTAGTGATTTCCTTTTATTGGGTCTTTATGAAGCATCCTTCTTCGTTTTCATGAGAACAAAGCCACTCTCACTGCAGTCCTCTTCCACTGATGGGTGTGACATTTACATGTGTTATATGAGTGTAGTAACAGTTCCGGGAACCAGCAAGGTCACCTTTTGGCTAGCGTGGGTCTCCGTGGTGGGGGCCACAGCCCTGGAGTCTATTTTAGGAAGGGGACAAGGGAGAGTTGTGACAAGCAGTGACGTGGAGGGTAGATGACAGAGCTTGTGATGGACAGGTTATAGGAAAACACAGCCATTGGAAGCAAATACCTGGAAAGGTATTCTCTGTAATGACCTTTCTCTGTAGTGTAACTGTGATTCATGGTTCATTATGGTGCTTGAGAAGTTTGGATTTACGAACTTACAAAATGTAGGATACTGGAACTTCGAACCTTGACCAGAATAACTTAGTGACAGTGTAGATTCGTCTTGCTGCTTATTTCTATGATAGTAGTTCACACTTTTTAAACACTTAGGTCTTAACTAGCAATGTAATACCATTGGTGAAACTCAGATGTGTTCTCAGAACAGTTTTGCATTAGCGTCTCCGATTTCTCAGTTCTTAGACTCTATGGGCCTCAAAGCTAATCTGTAGCCATAGCTATTAATAATAAGACCCAACTCCATTAAATGCTTACTCTGACCGCCCTGGTCAGCTCTTTGCATGCCTTATCTCATTTAATTTTTTATAACAGCTCCATGAGGTGATTCTGACATTATCTCCATTTTACAGATAAAGAAACTGAGGCATAGAGAGATTTTTTAAAATAATTTGCCTGAGATTACACAACTAGTAAAGTGGGGAATTGGGAATTGAACCCAAGCAATATACCACTGAGACTTTAAATGATATGCTCTGCTGGGTTAATGGTGATACATTGGGCCGAGAGGAAGTGGAGCGAGTCCAACAGAAAAGTCAGCCTGTGGAAACAAGCATGATTAATTTACAGATTGTAGCCTGAAAGTGTCTTGAGAAGAGGTGTCTGCAGACTCCCTCTTTGATAAGTCATACTGACCCAGCCTCAGGGGCTGGTGATAGATCCCTTAGCTTTGATAGAGACTGTGCTGAGATTCATAGCTTTTAATGGAAGTGAAAGCAAAATCCACTTCTCAGAGGAGTCATTTTAGCTTAAATTTTGAATCCTTATTTATATTTCTGAACCTACATTTTGATTTTTAAAATTACTTGTGAAAGTTTCTCGAGAGTGCTGAATGGTGTTTCAGGGGCTCTCACTCCTCAGGAGAACTGAACAGGGCTGAAGAGCCTGAGGAGTTGGGGGCGTCCCTCACCTTCCTCCTTGAGTACCTGGCAGAGGTGGTTGGCAGTCGAGGGGGATCACGATTCCTCAGCGCCAGGTGCACTTTGTTTTCACCCCACTCTCCAGTCCTGACTGCTTGAGCCGTGCTTTTATTCGGGTTCATCTAAATCTTTGCTGTCTGTCCTGCAGGCTAGTGAAAAGCAGCACAGGTATGAATGCCCAGAGCTTTAAAAACAGTTCCCACTGTGCAAAGACAGGGATGAAAATTGAGCTGGTCTGCCAAGCTCTTTCTTTCGCTTTTATTTTGATGCAGACAGTAAGTTCATAGAACAGAAACTGTAGTGTTTGCCACGGGGCGTGCGTGTTAGGGACAGATCTGCAGCCTTCTGATACTTGCGAGCCTAGTTGACGTTGGAAAATTGTGTGCTGTTAACCAAAGCAGTGGTTTCCAAATTTGGTTTTTAAAGAAATAATTTTAGACAAAACTCAAATGACATAAAACAGATGGAGGTAGAGCCATCACTAGTGGAGTGTGGACGACCCCCCCAGAGCCCAGCGGCCCCGCTGAGCTCACAGTGAACACTGCCACTTTAAATGGGTCTGTGCAGTTACCGGCTTGGTAACAACCAGTTACACTTTTCTACATGTTCCCTCTTGTTTTTCAATATACAATCATGAAACTCCTCATTAGTGAAGTGGTTAAGTTGCATGCTGTGAAACTTTCAAACTAATCTCCAGGACACACTATGAGTGTTCATTGTTACCCTCAGACTTCTTTCTTGTCGACCACAACCTAAGGATGGTTTAAACAGATCTGTCAGCCTTTGCTCAGAAACAAGAGGTTAAAGAAATTTAGATTTGGTTCATTTGAAAACTCAGGAAATGAAAATCTAGATTTTCACTTAATTAAACTAAATGTGATTCATAACCTTTATTTCTTGGACTATTCAAAAATGACTAAGTGTTGTCCCCAAGAAAAACAAATTATAATTCATGAATAATCAGTAGCATCTCTTAACAGCACTGCTTCTGTTTCTTGAAATAACAGCTGAATCAAAATACATTTTTGTTTCCTTTTGACTGGCATTCATTCTTGCAGAAGGTAAACTCCGTTTTCTGTTATTTCTCCCCCCGGCCCGCCCCCCCAACCAGGGACCCAGATGGAAGGATGCTCTTGGATATTTTCGATGAGAACCTTCACCCTCTTTCGGTAACCCTCCCCCGGGGTCTCAGGGTGTTGTCCAGTCGTGTCTCTGTTATTCTTGTTGGGCGGCCAGTCATTGAGAATCTCTGCTTTCCCAGAAATGCGAAGTGCCACCAGATTATGACAAACACAACCCAGAGCAGAAGCAGATTTACCGGTTTGTTCGGACACTGTTCAGTGCTGCTCAGCTGACTGCGGAATGTGCCATTGTCACCCTGGTGAGTGCCCACAGGGTGACGCGGTCGTGGAGTGGGGCGCAGGCAGGAATGTCCGTCACGGACCTGGGAAGCACAGCACCACTTCAGGGTTGTCTTTTATCTGGGAGGGTAGCGACGGGATCTCCTAAAAGAGGGTGCGTGTGTGGTCTGCTCCACAGTGCCCACCTAAAGCCCATTGTCAGATCGCACTCAGAATCAGGAAAGCTGAAATGCTGCGTGCAGGTAAGTGAAGCACGGGGCCCAAGGGCCTTAGAAGGACCAGCGCCTCCTCATTAACGTCCAGGTTTGTGGTGTTGGTTCCCTGCAGAGGTTTAATACCATTGATCAGATGTGATAAGTTCATATATCGGAAGGACTGCTGTAGTTGCTGCCTTCTCTTCTGTGATTTTCATGTAAATATGTGTCTGTAAGATACTCAGAGACAGCATGGACATAAATCTGCACTTTAAGACTTGAGATAAAAATCTGTAACCTTACTTAGACTCTGAAAACCTTAGGGACGGACTCTTTAGGTCAGATCTCATTTGGGAAATAGATTTGGCTGTGTAGCCCATTGTCACTGACCTTTCGTCACTGACATTGTGTGCAACTCAGATAAGAAGTAAGCTCTGCCAGTGCACGGGCTGCCCCGAGGGACCAGAAAGTCATCCCTGCAGTTCCTGAGAAGAGATTGGTGTGTGACAGAAAGTGTACAGGACCCTCTGTGTCTCTGCCACACTAAGAGCCCTGTACTCTCGGATGATTGGACAGTAACCTGTTTGTTTGTTCATTTCTTCTCTCATGGAACTTGCCGCCTGGTAGGTTAACAGACATTCAACAAGTCTTCCTCTGGTGATCTGGAGTGATGATAGGTCCTTAGGTCATGATTGGGAAGCATATTTATTGCTCAGCTTTGTTCCTCCAAAGGATGTCACGTCCTTAACAAAACACACCTTGGGCAGCAGGATTGATATTTTAATGAAAGGAGATTGTGATAAAGGGGAGGGAAGGGTGAGAAAATCAGATGACACCGTGGATAAGATTAGTACTAAAATCCACACCATGATGAAAGATTCATTTTGAAGCTTCTGCAGATGGAATGTGGTGGGGTTTTTTTTACCTTCCATTCCTAAGAAAACTGTGACCTGACCGTGCCCTGTAGTGCCTTAGAGTTTGGATTTATTAGCATGAAGGAGAAGGTTAGCGTCCTGTGGAGGACACAGTTTCTGCAGAGACATGGAGAACATGTAAAGTGTGTTTCCCTGTCTCCGAGGATGGCTGGGAGGGGTGGCTAGTTTGTCTTGGGAGTACTACGAGAGTGATGTGTATTTGTCAGTCATTGGAACTGCTGAAATCTTCTCTTGTCCTGTGACATCAGCTGGTGGCTTAGCAGGGGATTAGCATACATATATGGCGGTCTTGCTGGCTACAGCCTAAAGGTGAGCAGCTTTGGGGCCCGCACAGCAGGCCCAGCTCTGCAGACGGATTCTCTGGGGCCTGCTTGGTTGGCCGAGTCAGCCTGGGGCCTGTGGGCAGAGGGCAGACAGCTGCGAGCTCTGAGCGAGCCCCATGTATGATGATCCTGCCTTTCTCTCCAGTCTCTAGAGGTAGAAGCAGCCGTTCACAACAGGCCCGGTCTAGAGCTGGCAGAACTGCATCTCTCTCGGCCTTTCTCCTGGGCCTTCTCTTGGCGGCATGCCCGGGGGGAGGCGGGGGGGCCCACAGTTAGCTCTGCACTGCTGCGCACAAGGAACCAGACTGCAGCCTGCCTGTGCAAGGAGCTTCCAGGACCTTCAGCCACTTGCTCCTGGCTGTATCAGGGAGCACCAGTCATGCCAGCCCAGCTGGGTCCCCCTCGAGTGGCCTGGCAGGTCCAGCCATTGCTGCATGGCCATGAGGGCTGCCATTCAGCCCCTGGACTGCAGCCCCAAAGTGCCTCTCAGAGGCTGGTGCTCTGATGTTGAGGCGACCTGTGGAATCTATCCATTCTGACCCCGAAGACTCCCTTTTTAGGTCACGTTAGTGGTTTCTAAGGAAGTCAAAAGCTGTTGTTCAGATGGTGTCCAGTGACGAATCCAAATATCTCATTCTTGTGCTCCTTCAAATACTAGCAAATAGGAAGCGCTGTTGAGGTCCCAGTTGGCTAAGCTCTGGGTACGAGAGTCTTAAGATGAATGGACCCAGTGCTGCTCTTTAAAATCCATGGAAAAGTTCCAGCATCGTCGGAAGTTTGGTCACATATCCTGGATTCCATGAGCTTGCATTTTCTTCCTCCCCCGTGCCTTTAACAGTTTTATTTTGTACAGTCAACCGAATGCTCTTTGTAGCTCAGTAAGTGCTCACTGGCCTGTATTTTCTAGAGACTCCCAAGGACGGTCCTTCTTATGAAAGTAAATCTGCAAATTTAATTGAGCAAGAATGTCCTGTTAGCAACGGTCTAGGGAATGGTGTTGAGAAAGAATCAATTGTCTGTTATTTTACTTGGCAGAGAATTAAAACACCCAAGTGGGAATTTACTAAAGAAATTGCAGCTGACCCTTGAGTATAGCTTTACTGGCAAGTTCTGCTAAATTACATGCTGTTAAGTGGCGCTTATTATGAATGCCTTATCTCCCAACATAACAACTGCCTTCCCTCAGTAATGGACTGTATTTTCATGTCTGATTCCTCTAGTTAGCCCTAGTGGAATATCAGACATGGTAGATGCCCGTTATTTTTTTCTAAATGTTATCTTAAATATTATCTAGTGTACCTGTTAATATCTATCTACTATGGTAAAGTAAGAAGAAAATTGAGTAGCCTTCTTTCTGTACTGAGTCAATGAGGAGCTGTTTCGTTGGGGAGCTTGGAGAGGTTTACATAGCTCGTCTGTATAAAGGAATAGAGTCTTAGGGATCTGGGTGAAGACTGTTCATAACAATTGCTTTAAAAAATCTGGAGTTAGGTCCAGCTTCAGTTTTCTGCTTGTTTTTTTTTTTTAAGAAATATTTTATTTTATTTATTTTTTGGCCGCACCACATAGCTTGTGGGATCTTAGTTCCCCGACCAGGGATTGAACTCGCGCCCTCGGCAGTGAAAGTGTGGAGTCCTAACCACTGGACCACCAGGGAATTCCCTATCATACATCTTTTTGATTCTCTCCTTGGTAGAATGAGAAGAATTAGTCATCAACCTTTGTAAAAACTATGGAAGTAATCATTCCACAGTTCAGAAAAATGTAAAACATACCAATAAACAGATTTTTATGAAGGGGGACTTTAAAAGGCATTCGTACCTTGTGATCCAGCTTAAGCAGTGGGCTTTGTGGATATTTCTGATGTTTGTCTTCAAACTAAATTATGGCAGTTTATAAATCCTATATTACAATTGGTTTCATTTTACAACTTCAGCTGGAATTATTTCATTTAAAAACAGTCACTTCAGGGACTTCCCTGGTGGTCCAGTGGTTAAGACTCCATGCTCCCAATGCAGGGGGTCTGGGTTCGATCCCTGGTCAGGGAACTAGATCCCGCATGCCGCAACTCAGCCTGCATGCCTCAACTGAAGATCCCTCACGCAGCAACGAAGCTCTGATGTACTGCAACTAAGACCCGGCGAAGCCAAATACATGCATACATACATACATACATACATAAATATTAAAAAAAATAAGATACTTCACACCCATTAGGATGACAATAATTAAAAAAAAAATACAGAAAACAACAAGTGTTGGCAAGGATGTGGAAACACTGTAACCCTTGTGCATTACCGGTGGGGATGTAAATGCTTCAGCTGCCGTGGAAGATAGTATGGTGGTTCTTCAAAAAATTAAACATAGATTATGATATGATCCAGCAGTTCCACTTCTGGGTGTATACCCGAAAGAATCAAAAGCAGAGACTCGAACAGATACTTGTACACCAGTGTTCACAGCAACATTATTCACAGTAGCCGAAAGAGGAAACCACTCAAATGTCTGTCAGTGGATGATAGATAAACAAAATGTGGTCCATACATAAAATGGATCATTATTCAGCCTTGAAAAGGGAGGACATGTTGACACATGCTACAATGTGGAACATTATGCTCAATGAAAGAAGCCAATCACAAAAGGACAAATACACTGCGATTCCACCTATGTAAGGTACCTAGAGTAGTCACAGTCACGTAGGCGGAAAGTACAAAGGTGGGTGCCAGGGGCCAGGGGAGGGGAAGTGGGGAGTTGTAATAGGTACAGAGTTTCAATTTGGGAAGATGAAAAAGTTGTGGAAATAGAGATAGATGGTGGCGATTTCACAACACTGTGACTGTTCTTAATGCCACAGAAATGATTAAGTGGTAAATCTTATGTGTATTTTACCATAATAATTAAAAAAATACGTTTATCAACACTGCCTGTAAATCTACAATTACCTCAAAATAAAGAGTTTAATTTAGAAACAACTACAGATAGAAAAAAATAGCTTTCTTCCTTTCACATCCTTTGTTCTCCTTCTTGGCACATTGGTGGTTTTGTTTTGTTTTTTTTAAACGGAACTTTTTTTTTTTTTTGGCTGTGTTGGGTCTTCGTTGCTGCATGCAGGCTTTCTCTAGTTGCGGTGAGCAGGGGCTACGCTTTGTTGTGGTGCGCGCGCTTCTCATTGTAGTGACTTCTTGTTGCGGAGCACGGGCTCTAGGAGCACGGGCTTCAGTAGTTGTGGCTCGTGGGTTCTAGAGCGCAGGCTCAGTAGTTGTGGCGCACGGGCTTAGTTGCTCCGCAGCAAATGGGATCTTCCCGGACCAGGGGTTGAGCCCGTGTCCCCTGCGTTGGCAGGCGGATTCTTAACCACTGCGCTACCAGGGAAGCCCAGTGGTTTGTTGAATGTGTGTTGATGTCATAGTTGGTAGAGTGAGAAATTAACCCGCAGCTCCTAGAACACTTTCCTGCCCGGAGTCTTAAGGGCCGGCCTCATTCACACATCCAGTTACGGAGTGTGCCTCTCAGCCCATTTTGCCTCAGACTCGTTGAGCCCTTTGACTTTTTAAAATACATGTGATCAGGCTGTCAGCGCCTGTTTAAAGCTGAGCTGGGGGAGTGCAGTGAACAGCTGGGAGTTGGTTCGCGTGTGTTGGCGGGTGTGGAGCAGTAACAAGGCAGGTCACCGGGCGCCGGCGTGCTCGTGTCTTCCAGGTGTACCTCGAAAGGCTTCTAACATATGCAGAGATTGACATCTGTCCGGCCAACTGGAAGCGGATTGTTCTGGGGGCCATCCTGCTGGCCTCCAAGGTATGGGACGACCAGGCCGTGTGGAACGTGGACTACTGCCAGATCCTGAAGGACATCACGGTGGAGGACATGTGAGTGTGGGCGGGGGTGTCTGCAGAGGAAACCCTCTCCTTTGTGGACCTGCTCAGTGTGGTTATGAGTGGATGTGATTGCACGTCTGTTGTGGGCTGGCCGAGCAAGGACACAGTTGCTGAAAGCCTTATTCTAGGCGAACCTTCCTTTACCTTCCTGCTCCCTGTCTGCATTGGGGCTCATCCCAGCTCTGTATCTACTGCAGACTGATGACTGGCAGCAGATGGGCTAAAATGTTACCTGTTTCTGTTCAGAGAGAAGACTTTCACTGCTTTTGTCACGTTTTGCAAGTTCAGTTGCTTAAAATGAGCGTTGTGTCCTCGAAGTCCCCCTGTGCTGTCCTGGTCGGGCTGCGTGTTCTCAGGGCACCATCCTGAGCTCACACTTAGCTGCGGCCCAGGGGCTGGGGAGTCAGTGGAGTCAGAACCTCCCAGGAGCGATGAGCTGTTTTGGAAACACTCAATCAGATGAATTTCTTACAGTTCCTTATGGTTTACAGGCATTTCTGACATGATTCTTGCTAATATTTTTCTCGTCTTGTTTGGCTTCCTTGAGGAAGCTCTGAGCTGGAGCAGGTTCCACTGTGTCCCGGTCCACATACAGGTGCCTGGACCCAGTGACCAGTGTGGGCTCCTCCCCACCCTACCCCTGCCTCTTCCGGTTGCTGGTTCGCTGGGCACCCCATTTTTGTGCTGCCCTGGGAGCTCCTGTTTGTGTTTTCGGTCTTTTGCCAGAGTCTTTTCCTGCTGCATACCTGTATGACTCCTTCCTACATGTCATTCTTTATCATAAAAAGTAAGACAAATATGAAGTTTTTGACAGCAAGAAAAATAAAATGAGCATAGTTTTAAAAAATTCTTGATTACATTTCAAGGTGAAAACAGTTACTAAGATAACTGTCATCCAGACCGTAAGTAGGTTGCTTCCACCTTTGAGCTGCTGTGAATAACACTGTCATGAATATGAACACGGGTGTGCAGATACCTCCCAGAGGCCCTGCTCTCCGTTCGTTGGGATCTATGCCCAGAAATGGGATTGCTGCTTGTTGGCTGGTCTTTAAAGTGAGCCCATTTTTCTACAAAAGCCAACAGGCCATTAGGTGATGAAAACAACTCTCTTTACTCCATTTTAGAACCCCATTTGCCATTTTTAGAACCCCATTTGCAAGTTGCTAAATGGCATCAGTTCAGTTGGGTTTCTTTACAGCGTTGATCTAACGTAACAAATATTTCTTAAATTTTTTTGTTTATTGACTTGAATTTATTTATTATAAAGTTTTACATCAGAACTATTTCCTTATAATTATCCCCTTCGGGGCAGTAAATCCATCAAGCCCGTTCTCTCTGCATCACTTAGTTTTTTGATGATTTATCACATAACAAGCTGTCAGATGTCCCTGGAGGATGTACTTCTGCCGTTTGGAAATTCAGATTTGGGGAATTATTTTTATTTTCTAAATCTTGCCTTAGTTGGAAAACACAGAAGCTCTAAAATCTTTATTTCCCCCAAACTTAAACATTCTGTTCAAGAAAACACTCAGTATTCAGGAAGGCTGTTTTTTCCCTAAGGAACCCTGGGAAACTGCCACCTTGTTCAAAACAAGATTCCTCTTGACTTTAATCCTAGTTATACCCTCAACAAGAGGCAGTGGTGTCTAGATACCATTTGGGGCAGGAATAGCTAGCTGACTAATTCTCTTAACATTTATACTAAAAACTTGCTGGCATTGGAGAATGGGATCTGCAGTGGCACCTCTTAGCCACCGGGTGGCAGTCTGTCCACAGGCAGCTCCCAGGTTGCCCAGGAGAACACTTCCGCCTTAGCGTATTTTTGACACTTAAGATTTTACCTGGGTTCCAGTATTTCACAGGATGACTTCTTATTAAATCTCACTGAAAGGAGCCATAAATACAAGTCATGAAAAGTGTAAAGTTTAGCACAACACACACATTTGGGGCTTTACTCCTTTCTCGAAGCTGCATCGAAGCAGCCCCTCCGATTAAATGACCTGAATGCGACGTCTTGGTTCCTCCCCCTCTGAGGCACTCAGGCCTTCGATAACGACTTGCTGAGGTTTCTCGCTTCTGATCTGCCTGGGAGCTTCCGTCGGGGAACCTGCCACCCTGCCGCCTCAGTGCTCCCGCCCCCGTTGTCATAGCAGCGCTAGACGGGCTCGGATGGCTAGATGGGGCCTCTGGCCGGGAGCAGACGAGCTGCCCGCCCCCACCTGGCTCCTCCCCGCCGGAGCTGGTCGCTTCCGGGGCTCAGTTCAGCTCTCACTTCCCGGAAGCCTTCCCTGGATCCCTCCGCCCAGGCTGAGCTTGGTGCGCTCCTTTCAGTAACAGGAATTATGGAGCACCAACCTCATGTCAGGTGCTGAGCTGGGGCCAGGCTGCACCATCAGCTGTCACGGTTTCTGGCTCCGAGGAGACAAGGAGGGGAGACTGTGATAAAGGACAGAAGTGATCCCGAGGTGCTGCCTGGAGAGGTGGCCCTGGAGCAGTGCTCCCAGACAGACCTGTCGCTGAGGACGCTTCTCCCCCGGCAGTAACTACCGAGAAGTAGGCCTGATGACAGGGAAGTTTTCAGATGCATTCTGGCCGCCCTGGTTCGTCTTCATACAGCTGGTTGGCTCCCTTGTGGACCAGGGGCTGTCGCTGAGTAGTTCTGAGGGGGCGGACAGGACCAGCAGCGGCAGCTCGCAGGAGAGTTAGAGATGCACGTTCTCGGGGCCCACCCAGACCTGCCGGATCAGATGGGTGGGCCCAGCAGGGGGTCCTCACATGCCCTGCAGGTGATGGGTGTGCGCTGGGGCTGGGGAACCGCTCCTCCTCCCGTGGTCCGGAGGAAGGCCGGTCAGCGCGTCCTCACCTCTCCTCCCGGGAAGGGCAGTCCTCTGGGTCTTGGGGAGGCCTGTCCTCCAGGCTGCTGTCCGCCCTCACTGGACTCCACTTGACAGCTCTCGACTGCATCTTCTGCCCTGTTTGAGCCAATGGCTCACGCGGAAAGGTGAGGCCAGAGCCTGCCGTGTGTGTGCGCGCGCGCGCGTGCACAGATGTACTCAGTCTCAGTGTCAGGGTCGCCCTTAAGCACTTTCTGGTGATCATCCCAGTTAATCAGGACTCATCCTTCCGGTCACTGGACCAGGTGGACTTGGCTGTGTCCAGCAGCGTGCCCAGGCGGCCACAGGTGGGGACAATGGCTGAGCTGTGCGTTTGTGGCTTTCTCTGCAGGAATGAGCTGGAGCGACAGTTCCTCGAATTGCTCCAGTTCAACATCAACGTGCCCTCCAGTGTTTATGCCAAGTATTATTTTGATCTTCGTTCTCTGGCGGAAGCCAACAACCTGAGCTTCCCCTTGGAGCCCCTTAGCAGGGAGAGGGCCCATAAGCTGGAGGTAAGAGGTGTTGGTGCCCGGCGGGTGCACTGCTGCCGACTGAGCTGTGTGCTCGCGGCAGTTCCTGATACTGCGTGTCGTAAAATAAGGACGAGGTGCCCTGGATTTAATTTGTACAACCTCATATTTTAATAACCTTATTAATGGCGGTTTTTACTTAATGTGCACTGATTGATTTTTAAGTCAAAGAAGTTTTTTAAAAACCCGTTTTTTAAAAAATGTACCCACAAAAAGAGTGTTCCCAGCATGCACTTTTATAAGGAAAAAGTTACCAGATGACCCTACCGATTGGGAATCCAAAAACGTTTGATTCTGCCTTTTTATTTTTCATTTTTTCAAAGTATTTTCTCCACAGCCCAGTTAGAGCCAGGGCCAGCCCCTGTGGTCTTGGCCTGGGTTCTGGGCCATCACTGATAAGCTGTGTGACTCTTGTGTCTTGCACTTGTGTGTAGCTCAGCTTTGCACGTGCACCCAGCTCTTCCCATCCGACTTTGACGGCTGAAAGTGTGGGGACAAGGAGGCTCACGGGTTAGAGCCCTCCTTCAGAGGAGGCGCAGAGGCCCTCTGCACCTTCATCCCGAGTGTCCTCAGTGCCGAGGGCCGGCCAGGGCGAGGGCGCTGGCTCCCGGCTGACCTGATTACTTCCCCTCTGCCCCCAGGCCATCTCCCGCCTCTGTGAGGATAAGTACAAGGACCTGCGAAGACCCACGAGGAAGCGGTCAGCGAGTGCTGACAATCTGACTCTGCCCAGGTGGTCCCCGGCCATCATCTCCTAACCGTGGGCGTCCCCGCTGGAGGCCGTGCCATCCCTCATTTTCTCCTTTAGTTCGAGAAAAGACAGTCTTGGGGTGGTTTGGTTTTGTTTCTCTCTTCCTTTTTTTAAAATTCATAGCTCCGCCAGGCTGCCTTGATGAGCGCCTCCGCGCCACGCGCACGCGCAGCAGGGCTCCGAGGACGCGAAGTCGGTACCGTGGGATCCAGTCCAGCCTTCCCCAGCCCCGGAACAGCGCTTCCTTCGTGGAGGAAAGACTCTAACCCTGGAGGAGGAAGGGAAGGGAAAGGAAGTCGGCTAGAGGCACGGAAAGCGGCTTGGCCACTTCCTAAGCCCCCCACCGTCGGTCAGTAGCCGGAACCGACAGGAAAGCCCGGCGTAGGTGACGAAGTTGGATGTGCATTCAAGTCACACGCCGCGTTCACCGCCCCACCTGGATCAGTATGTCCCGTAAGACTTCTTGCATTCCTTCTTGCTGCTTCTCGGGGGTTTGGGGGGGGGGGATTTTTGTTTGTTTTCTTCTGTTTTGGTTTTGGTCCCACAGAGCAGAGAATATAGTTTGTACCCACCATGGCACAGACATCCAAATAAATAGTACTGGCTGTTTCTCTCTGCACAACTCCTGCGAGCTGTCTTCTGAGCTTTCTTCCTCTCCAGGGGGAGCACTTGTCACGTTTCTGTGCACCTTTATTTTAGCCGGTTTTCTCCACAGTGGCAGAATCAACTTGACTGTAGTGCTGAACCAAACGTAGCCCTTTCCCCCGACTCCTCCCCCCGGGAACATTCTAGATCACATGGGTGCTTGTGCCTTCTGGTCCTGCGGTGGTTTCTCTCTGCCCTGACGTCCTGGTGGAGGCTGCTCCCCCGCGGCCCGCGTGGGAGCCCTTCCTCCCCCTGCCCACCCCCTCCTCTACTTCCACGTCCATTGTGCAAGCAATATTCCTCTCAATTTTTATATGTTTACTTTAAATCAAAGTTAGTCTATTTGTATAAAATTTTTTAAAAATCTAAAATTTAAAAAAACGGGGGTGGGGGTGGGTATTCCCGTGGAAGATCATTGAAGGGCAAAATGTTCCTATTTACTGAGGTATTTTTCACAGAATGATTGAATAAAAAACTCAACTTGCATTTTCATTGTGGGTGCTTAGTGAAGTTATACAAAATTAAACTGTGAAGGTTTATGCGTCATTAATTATGACCACCTCTTTTCGTTTCTGACTATCCCTCATTTCCTTATGGGCTGGATAAAAATCTGTTACAGCAAGTAAAATTAAAGGGTTAACGATAGAATACCACGTCAGTCTTAAGAATCTGGGTCAGTGAAGCATACAATGCTTTGGGGTTTGCATATTTTCTTGGGTCACAAATGACAGAGGTTTCTAAGTTTCTCCTTCATCAGGTCTTTGAGGCAAATGGCAGCAGAAATCTGTGTTTCACCTTCCTCCTGTGTGAGCTTGGAAGACTTTGGAATCTTAGGTTATTAGTCTGTGCCCTAAACTCATCCACCTGCTCCCCAGACATGCCTGCTCCAGATGAGACATGCTTTGCTTAATGGGAGGGACTCGGAAACACCCAGCATCCCAAGAACACCAAGCCAAGTACTAGTCAGGTTCTGTGAAATTTGTATCATGTGTAAATGGAACTGTTTGGGCCAGAAATACTGTCAGATTCTTTCTGGCTTAAACTTTCAAAAGCAAACAAGCAGAATATGAAAAGTTAATTATCTTTCCATTATAATTGTGTTGATACACTCTGTATGGGTTCCAGAATCAGCTTCTCTCGTCAAGTAAGAGTTGGATTTAGAATTTGAAATAGAGACCTAAACATATAGAAAATATCATTTTATATTCCCTAATCTATATAGCTTAAAAAGGGACATATTTTCTTAACTGAATACGAATACCTCTCAAATTAGTTCCTCCCATGTAAAGTATCGTATTTTACCCAACATCCATTTCAGGAAAGAGGTTCTGCTGCCTTTAAAGCAGACATCTTATTTTTATCCCTTTTATTTGAATGAGAGAGATTTGAAAATTGAATTATGTAAATATTTCAATGCATCTGCTATTATTTTATGGAGTTTATTAAACTACTTAAAAAAATTGTATAGTCTATTTATTGTATGTATGTACATACAGTCTGGTAACTGAAAGTGGGTTCCGTAAAACCTGACTCAGTCTTGTTTAGACTATGAATATTGTTTTAGCCCTGTGCACTGGACTCTACCTCTGTATAGGAAAATTTTCCATATAAATGAGCATTGATCTGTATTAATTGGTTATGTTTCTTACACTAAGGATTTTTAAAACTCTGCTGTAAGTGTAGATTTGAGTTTTACTTTTGCAGTGTGAATCACTTGACACAAAGGTAGATACTTTAGGTTTGTTTTATTTTTCTACATGATGATGGAGACTTACATTTTGTTCTCTGGTTTGTTCTAAGTTTGCCAAAAAAACACCCGACAACAACCAGTACAGTACCTATTGATAAATCATCGTGATGTAATTTGTTTGCAAGGTGATTCATGCCCTACAATTAAAGCTGTATTGCTATTTAGGAACACATTGTCTTAGTGTAGTTTTTGAATGGACAGTTTTCATCATTAATGAAGGATGAAGAAAACCACACAATTTACTGACTTTAAGTTTAGATTTGACTTAACAAATGAAAGTATCTCAATGAATTTTTCCTTTTTGGCTTTTTTTTCTTTTTAAACTGGGAGAAGAGAAAGAAGTCAGGGATTTAAAACCAAATTGGAGGGCAAGGTGGGAGGTCCTACCAAGATCCCCGACGTGCCCTGTGCCTTATGCGCTGCCTGAGGCCATCGTCTGGCTCCTCTCCCGGGCTGGCTGGCTTCCCGAGCCTCTCCTTTTGGCCTTTGGCAAGACCATCTCCATCTTGGGCTTTCCCTTGGGTCTGGGGGTTTTGATCCTCAGCTGAGCTGCAGAGCAGAATTTTGGGAGTGAGCGACTCTGATCCTTTCAGGCTGCTTTTGGTAACCTCTCACCTGGGGCTGTATTTTACAGCTTTGAATTTTTTAAATAATAAAATATAATTCCTAGTTCATTGTAGGTACTTATTGTTAGATAAATGGATACAGAGAGCAAATAGTGCCTACCTTCCTGCTGCATTTTTTGAATATGACACTGAGATAAAATTGAACAGGTTTTGTGGATGCTGAGTGAACCAGTTCTTTTCAAGAGCAGTGGAGAAGTGTTGTTATGTGTTCGGTAGGTGCTGAGTGATCCTCAGAAGGACTGGGGCCTCCTGGAGGCCTAGCAGAGCTCTCCACTTGTGTAGCAATGCCCTGTTTCATCTGTGATCCCTTCAGCCCCCTTGGCTTCAGTGGAGTCAGCGTCTCAAGACTCCCATTGGATGGATCATGGAGACATGGATTGTCTCCTGAAAGGCCAACCAGGGAGCCCCTAACCTTGTTGAAAAAGAGAAGGAAGTAGGGAACATACCCTCGAGTGAAATGGGAAAAGGACACTGAAGGACTAATTTGGGATTCGTATTTTAAGCTCTGTGGGTTGCAAGGAAGGCCCCTGCACAAAAGTGCATGCAGGTCATGACTGGCAGCCCCCGAACACCGAGCCTTCCCAGCACTTCTGCACCGAAAACAGATTATCCCGCAGGTGCCAGCAGACCCCATCAGGGGAAGGGAGGCGTGCAGGGGCTCGCAGTTGCCAGGGCTGCTGGACTCGGACCGGCCTGGGGCAGGGGCTTCCTTCCACTTCTTCCTAGTAGGTTTTCTTACTAAGTTTGCATGTCTGGAGCTGCTCAAGGTCAACAGTGTCACTTTCCATTAGAAGCGTTCATCTCTGACTTGAAAGGGTCACAGGAGGCCTCTGTGTGTCTGCATCGCTGTGAGTGTGGGCTGTAGGTCAATGCCCGGGAGGTCCTGGTACCCACGTTGTCCATCGTAGGTCTTGTAGGGAGCACCCTGGAGGAACCTGTGTCCTTTAGGGACTCGGTCTGGGTAGGGAGCTTTATTCCTTAAAGAACTTTGTTTCAACAGAATGCAGGATAAAAGTACGGCATTCCAAAGTAACTGCCATTTTGAACAAAAATATTAAATGTAACTAGAACTTAGGCATAACATTTATAGTAACAAACATTGGTATTGATTTGTATTGTAATGGAACCTTGGGTTTCAGTCTCAGACCAAAGTTAACTTGCTTTGCCACCTTGGACAAGTTACTTCACCTCTCTGGATCACTCAGTGAATTTGACTGGCAGAGATACACTTGCTCTCGTTTTCACCACCTGTCTTACTGTTTCTAAACACACTCTGCTCAGCCATTCTTGCATCACGATTGGTGGATGCTGCTCTGCATGGATGTAGGAAGGCTGGACCCACTGAAAGACAAGTCCGAGCTTATCTGTGAGTTTCCCCGGGGAAATCGGTTGTCTCTTCCAGGGCGCCCTCCCAAAGAAGGGTGGCCGTCGGCAGATACAGCTGTTCTTAAGAGGAGGATGTGGTATCCAGAATTCAGCTGCTGTCTGTCCTTCCTGGGTCTGCCCTAATGCACCTCAATCTGCAGCTTGTCCAGTTGGGTCTTACTGTACCTTGTGGTTCTTTTCCATGTTGATGGACAATGAAAATCTTGCAACAGTGAAGTTGGGTGTTGGAATCCTCCCCTGACAAATGTCTTGAGAAGACATCTTTGTGTTAGCCCCCAGGTGATGCTTCTCCTTCTTAGACCTGCAGACCCAAAGCTCTGGGGGCCACCCTGGAGGAGGAGGCCTTCACTCCCACCCTGTGGCACTTCCGTGGAACTTGGCCACTTGCAGGCTTCCCAGATCTGCCTCTGCTCACCAGCTCCTGGATCTTCTGCAAAGGACTTGCATTTGGGGGGATCAAAGGAGTTGGGGGTCCACTCCAAAGAGAAGAGCCGCATTTGGGGGCAGCATAAGGTAAAGCAGTGACTGTGCAGGGTCAGGGCACACGGTCTGGCAAGTCTCAGAGCTTGGCTGGATTCCCAGAGCTTCATCTTTCTTTAAAGCAAAGAAATGTGTCACCCCCTGGGTCACCCTAAGATCCTTCCACTCCTAATACTCAGTTATCCTACGAATCACTTAGTTATTCTGAGATTTCCAGGAGCACTGTTGGGACTCACAAGAGATTTACTCACCCCTGCAATATTACGAAAACAAACACAGAATTTGGGAAAGCCTACCGTGAAGCGTTCCAAGGTCTCACCGGGGAGGGAAAGACGAATCTGGTTGGTGCATTTTCTGCTTCCAGTCAGGACCGTGAGTGTGCAGGTGGCCCACTGTCACTGAGGCAAAGTGGACACAGAAGGCCTGGGGCACCATGGGGATGGGACCACCAGGGCGACGGGACCACGTACAAACGGGTTCGACCAAGGCAGGAGGCAAGGAGACTTCATGCAGATGTTCATCTGATGAGAGTCCCAGGCGGTAACTGATCACCCTCTTGTGTTTCTGGTTCTTTTTCTTCTTCATCATCATCTTGTATTTTCATTTTTATTATATTTGATCGTTATCTGCATCTCTTCTATCAGCTTTTATAGTCCTATACTGACTGATGGCCTTTCAGAAGGTCAACAGTGGATTTAAAAGTACATTGGTAAGGAAAGACAAGATAGGGGTAGGGGGAGTAAGAAGTACTAACTACTATGTATAAAATGAATAAGCTACAAGGATATATTGTATAGCACAGGGAATAGAGCTGATGTTTTATAATAACTATAAATGGAGTATAACCTTTAAAAATTGTGAATCACTGAAATTTATATAATATTATAAATCAACTATACCTCAATAAAATATAGTAATAAACAATAATAAAAGCTTACAGAAAGTATTAAAAAAGTACATTGGTAAAGTAGATTGACCTATAGATAAAGTGACTCTTTTAAAGCTTATGTTATTAAATGTAATGGGGAATTTAATTGGTGAGATTTTAATGTCTTCAAATATTTATGGCTATTCTGCTTTTTCATTTTTCAGAATTTCTCTCAGGCTTCCAAGATTTAAAAACAAAAAGGTTTTGTTAACACATAGTGAAAAATACATTTCTGTGACATCTTTGTAAGATTATTTCATGGTGCTGTAATCTGAGCCCTCTTTGGAAGAAACGTGGATTTAAATTACGGAAGAGTTCCCTGATTATTGATTTCTGAAGGATTGAAAAAGTTAATGGTACAAGGGAGAAAATGGTACACTAAAACTCTTAAGGCATCCCCAAAGAGCTCTTGTTCATTAAGCCTTAGTGAATTCTTCAACATGCAGCCCCTCTTTTCCCGACTTTGTTTATTCAGCAAAGCCAAGAATGTGACCCCCCCCCAAATTTTTTACACAAAATTAAAATGCTATGTACTCATCAGAATAGTCAGAATCTTATTTTCCTTCTTAACTTACAAGTAGTGATCATGCAGTGAAGTAGATGTTCCATGTTGCTGCTAATTTTAGTTTGTCAGCATTTTCTGGAAGCAACCAAAAGTCATATGTATTTAGACAGCTATGATTTCTGCCAACCCAGCTGGCTTCAGGAACTGGGGGGGGGGGGGGGGTTCATTCTTACTTTATGCCGAAATCTGTTTGGGATGATGGCTGTTACCATTGGTCTTTTGACCTCTGATTTGCATTTATTTGAAAAATTTGAGTTGATTGTCCTTAATAAATAATCCCATTCCTATGTATTCTTACTTGGATAGCCCATGAAAACAAAAATCAGAGTTTAATTCACTGAGTAAAGCATTAGCCTTATTTTATAAGTGCTAAAGAGCAAGCATAATTTATTGCACAAATAAAACGAATAGTATGTGATTTTTTTCCTTAAATTCCTGCAGACACATGGATTTGGAATTCCTTTTCTAATTTGTGATTTTTCTTCCCAGGAACACACTGGCTTACCACGCCTCACAGCACAAAGTGATACATTTCATGTCCTTAGGCTAAAATATTCTAGTAGATCCATTTTCAGAACTTAATCCCAGTCTTGAAATATTTAAATTCTTTTTTATATTTATTCCCCGGCATGAGCCTGACGCCTTGCATACATTGTTAATCCTTTGGGTGAAAGAGGATCAACCCAACAGAAACATTCCTCTTTACATTACCTCCTTGTGGAATAAGGAAGGAGCAGAAAGGGATGTAAGAACTTGTTCATCTAGAATCAGAAAATCTCAGTGTTGGAATCATCATCCACATTCATTTTCAGATGAGGAAATTAGGTTCAGGATGTGAAATGAACATGAAGGTCAAGTCTGGCTTTGGCTTTGGTAGCTAACAAATAATTGGTCCTGATGGGAACCATGTTGATTTTTCACCTTGAGTACCTTGAGGATTAAAACCTCATTGCAAACCAATAATTATGTAAGTGTTGATATTCAAAAGTCACACGTTCATAACTCCGTTCCATTTGAATCTATCCTTCATTTAAGATGAACACAACTGACAGAAGTTATGGGTCCCATGTTGAACTGAGTTGCTGACTATGAAGCTAATAAGTCTAAAGCTTCCCTGACATCTACATTCCTGATTACATATTTGCAGCAATGAACCTAAAAGATCAATGTTATATTTACAAACTCCAGTGGTAAAATATGTGGACAGATCCTGCATACAGTTGGACATAATTTAAAATGTATGCCTCGTCCTTGGAGCTGTTCCTTTTATGCCACTCTTTACAGTCAGTAAGGACTCAGGGAGCCCTCCATGTGCACACAGTGCTGTGCTGATAAAAGAAGGGAAAGACACTGTCCCTGCCCTTCTGGAGCTTACAGTTGAAGTACAAAGATGAAGTGTTTTTTTCTCATAAATGAGGGGACAATAGGAAATTAGAATATAGACAGAATGGAATTAGAATATAGACAGAATCTATGGATCTAAGGATCATATACTTATAGCTTAGTGAAAATAGGCTAATGGACTACAGAAGTCAGGAAAGGCTTCCTAGCAGATGTGGGACTGTGGCGGAGCCCTGGAATCTTTGTAGGATACAAACTGGAAGAGAAAAGGGATTCTAAGCAAAGATAACAAGTGTGGCATGGTGAGGCTGAGGACCAGTGTGAAAGGATAAAAATATGTGCAGTACATCCAAGGGATACTGAGTAAGCAGGGCTGGGTTTGTCGGACCTGGAAACCTGGGCTTCTGCCAGGAGAGATCGGATCTGTGTGCTCACATTTTCATTCCTCCAACAAGGCAGCTGCTGGAGATAACTGCCTGGCCTCAGATGAGTTCTGCTATGGATTAGCTCTGTGACCCCAAGCAAATCACTTAACCTTTCTGAACCTCCATTCTCGCATCTGTAAAGCGAGGACCAAAATAGTACTTACCTCCTAGGACGAATGAAGATTCAGATGAGAAGAGAACCCGTGCCTGGAACACAGTGAATGTTCAGTATGTGTTCGATATATTTTGATTCTGGCCTGCTGCCTGTAAGGACCAGGCTTCCTAGGCAAGCCCTTCATCCTACTTCGCTCACCTAGAGAAGATCATCCTGAACGCAGAGAGGACGTGGCAGCAGCAGCATCCTGTAGAAAGCCATTCTCTGAGTCATCCCCGAGGACCGCAGGCTGGGGACTGAGGCAGCCTAGGCCACAGACTCAGCCTTCGCTTTTGCAGAGTCAAGAGACCCAGAAGGGCTGGGCAGGGTAGCTGAGGAGAAAGGAAGCACAAGAGGAAGTAAGTTTTCTCAGTGGGGATGAATCATCCAGTAGCTATTTGAACCCGTTTCCCCAGGGAGCATCCTTGCCTCAGACAGGAACCCAGCAGAGTTAGAGCCAATGACATGGGCATCAGCTTTGGCTTCACTGGAATGGCTAACATGCTCACATCCCCAAGCCCTCCCAGCTGCCATTTATACATGGAGAATGAACCCTTGGCCACACACCACGAGAAGGAAGAGTGACTTGGTCTCCCCAGGCCATTAAAGAGTTTCCAGTGCCTCAAAATGCAACTAGTAAACAAGCACTAAAAGATCTGCATTGAAGGTCACCTCTGCCCGGGAGCTGCTGCCAACAGTCCTGGCCTTGTAGCACGTGCACAGAAAAAACACAAACTACACTCGCGAGTGGGATTCTCTACTTGGAATCCTGTCCCACTTCTGGAAAAAGTGTTCTCGGTTACAGTGTCAGAACTGAGGCTTCTGGCTACGGAAAAGTAATTAAAAGCTTATTACAGTTGCCAGGGAAATGATGTTCAAGAGGAATTTTCTATGTTATTTTATTCCATCTCTTCTTTGTATTCTATTTGTGGCTGCACTGCACAGCATGCAGGATCTTAGTTCCCCAACCAGGGATCGAACCTGGTCCTCCTGCAATGGAAGCTTGGAGTCTTAACCACTGGACCACCAGGGAAGTCCCAAACACCTTTTTTTTTTCTAGAGGAATTTTAAGTTATTTAAACGCGGTAACTTTGTGAATTCCAAGCAAACTCAATTACACAAACTCAAAAAAAGGAGCGATTCCAAGAGTTTCTTTCAATTCAGATTTTAGTCAGTTCAAAGGAAATCTTGCTGCTAAGGCTAATGCCTTCTCTTGATCTCCTTATATGTCTGCTTTAGGACAGTGGAGATCAAGAGCGTAAAGAAGAGGGATTTTCTTTAGTGTTCATTTTTATTTACATTGTTGCATAAGGTCTCTGTTCCCTCCATACTGTTGAGACATATTCTAGAGGGAGAGACCACCCCTTGCTTGTGTCTCCACAGCTGGCTGGGGTCAGGCTGGTGTGCGTTCAGGAAAGAGCAGCCAAGAAGTAAAGAAAGCGTTTCCTTCTTGCTGTGTATGTGCTTGTTAAAGCTGCAGAAACAAAACATCCCTTCACTTCACTTTTTTGAAAGGGTGGATGGAGTTTCCGGTAAAATATCTACCCAGAATGAACATCTCTAGTTAGGCATGGGTGGGAAATTAAATTCTGGTATTGATTGATTCTCTCTGCTCCTGTCACAATAAGCTATAATAATTTATTATATAAATTATTATGTATATAATTATATAATATAATATATTAATATATAATAATATATTATATATAATTTATTATATTTATTATGATTCAGTCTGGGAGTAAATCCACTGTGTGAAGGTCTCCAATTCACTGACACCATTAATCTGATAATTAGAGCAGTGATCACTGAGGGAATCCAGGGATGGAGGAACGGGCCAGGCCTGGCTTAATTCTTTTGTCTTATCCTCACCCTGACTCTGAGGCAGATATTCCAAAATGCCACAAGCCCCTTCCATTCTTCCTGACTAATGACAAAACTCCCTATTCCTCAGTAATACATTGTCCCTTCTCTTGATAAATTCTGAATGTCTTTTCCTCATCTGTAAAATTGGGTTAGTGATGCTTATTGCAGGGGATTGAAAGGATTCAATGAGAAAATATCTGTAAGGCCCATGGCAATAGGCCAACTCTGTGCTGTGACTGCCCTTCCTGCCTGTGGTATTAGAATCACCTCCTGATGGAATTGCCACGGGCAAGTCAACCAGATCCACACATTCGTTGTAAATGTGATTGTTTGCTACCCTGGGTAGCTCTTCATATAAACCAAAGGGGTTCTGATTTGGGGTTTCTTTGTTTAAACAAAACATCCACTGGGGTGCCCCTCCCTCCCTGCGGCCTGAGTCAGAGCCCCCGAATCAGCGGTTCCTTTAACCCCGTCCTGTCTGAGTAAAGAACAGACGCCCTCCTGCGACCTACACGCAGAGGCGGGGCCAAATCCAGAACTGAGCCCCTGAGAGATGTGAGAACAAAGAAGAGAAAGGGAAATCTCTCCCAGCAGCCTCAGGAGCAGCGGATTAAAGCTCCACAATCAACAGAATGTACCCTGCATCTGTGGAATACATGAATAGACAACGAATCATCCCAAACTGCGGAGGTGGACTTTGAGGGCAAGATTTATGATTTTTTCCCCTTTTCCTCTTTTTCCGTGTGGATGAAAGGCTCTTGGTGCTGCAGCCAGGAGTCAGTGCTGTGCCTCTGAGGTGGGAGAGCCAAATTCAGGACACTGGTCCACAAGAGACCTCCCAGCTCCACATAATACCAAACGGCGAAAATCTCCCAGAGATCTCCATCTCAACACCAGCACCCAGCTTCACTCAACGACCAGCAAGCTACAGTGCTGGACACCCTATGCCAAACAGCTAGCAAGACAGGAACATAACCCCAACCATTAGCAGAGAGACTGCCTAAAATCATAATAAGTCCACAGACACCCCAAAACACACCACCAGACGTGGACCTGCCCACCAGAAAGACAAGATCCAGCCTCATCCACCAGAACACAGGCACTAGTCCCCTCCACCAAGAAGCCTACACAACCCACTGAACCAACCTTAGCCACTGGAGGACAGACACCAAAAACAACGGGAACTACGAACCTGCAGCCTGCAAAAAGGAGACCCCAAACACAGTAATATAAGCAAAATGAGAAGACAAAAAAAAAACACAGCAGATGAAGGAGCAAGATAAAAACCCACCAGACCGAACAAATGAAGAGGAAATAGGCAGTCTACCTGAAAAAGAATTCAGAATAATGATAGTAAAGATGATCCAAAATCTTGGAAATAGAATGGACAAAATGCAAGAAACATTTAACAAGGACCTAGAAGAACTAAAGATGAAACAAACAACGATGAACAACACAATAAATGAAATGAAAAATACTCTAGATGGGATCAATAGCAGAATAACTGAGGCAGAGAACGGATAAGTGACCTGGAAGATAAAATAGTGGAAATAACTACTGCAGAGCAGAATAAAGAAAAAAGAATGAAAAGAACTGAGGACAGTCTCAGAGACCTCTGGGACAACATTAAACGCACCAACATTCGAATTATAGGGGTTCCAGAAGAAGAAGAGAAGAAGAAAGGGACTGAGAAAATATTTGAAGAGATTATAGTTGAAAACTTCCCTAATATGGGAAACAGTTAATCAAGTCCAGGAAGCACAGAGAGTCCCATACAGGATAAATCCAAGGAGAAATATGCCAAGACACATATTAATCAAACTGTCAAAAATTAAATACAAAGAAAACATATTAAAAGCAGCAAGGGAAAATCAACAAATAACACACAAGGGAATCCCCATAAGATTAACAGCTGATCGTTCAGCAGAAACTCTGCAAGGCAGAAGGGACTGGCAGGACATATTTAAAGTGATGAAGGAGAAAAACCTGCAACCAAGATTACTCTACCCAGCAAGGATCTCATTCAGATTTGATGGAGAAATTAAAACCTTTACAGACAAGCAAAAGCTGAGAGAGTTCAGCACCACCAAACCAGCTCTACAACAACTGCTAAAGGAACTTCTCTAGGCAAGAAACACAAGAGAAGGAAAAGACCTACAATAACGAACCCAAAACAATTAAGAAAATGGGAACAGGAACATACATATCGATAATTACCTTAAATGTAAATGGATTAAATGCTCCCACCAAAAGACACAGATTGGCTGAATGGATACAAAAACAAGACCCATATATTTGCTGTCTACAAGAGACCCACTTCAGACCTAGAGACACATACAGACTGAAAGTAAGGGGATGGAAAAAGATATTTCATGCAAATGGAAACCAAAAGAAAACTGGAGTAGCAATTCTCATATCAGACAAAATAGACTTTAAAATAAAGACTATTAGAAGAGACAAAGAGGGACACTACATAATGATCAAGAGATCGATCCAAAAAGAAGATATAACAATTGTAAATATTTATGTACCCAACATAGGAGCACCTCAATACATAAGGCAAATAGTAACAGCCATAAAAGGGGAAATCGACAGTAACACATTCATAGTAGGGGACTTTAACACCCCACTTTCACCAATGGACAGATCATCCAAAAAGAAAATAAATAAGGAAACACAAGCTTTAAATGATACATTAAACAAGATGGACTTAATTGATATTTATAGGACATTCCATCCAAAAACAACAGAATACACATTTTTCTCAAGTGTTCATGGAACATTCTCCAGCATAGATCATATCTTGGGTCACAAGTCAAGCCTTGGTAAATTTAAGAAAATTGAAATTGTTTCAAGTATCTTTTCTGACCACAACACTATGAGACTAGATATCAATTACAGGAAAAGATCTGTGAAAAATACAAACACATGGAGGCTAAACAATACACTACTTAATAACGAAGTGATCACTGAAGAAATCAAAGAGGAAATCAAAAAATTCCTAGAAACAAATGACAATGGAGACATGACAACCCAAAATCTATGGGATGCAGCAAAAGCAGTTCTAAGAGGGAAGTTTATAGCAATAGAATCCTACTTTAAGAAACAGGAAACATCTCGAATAAACAACCCAACCTTGCACCTAAAGCAATTAGAGAAAGAAGAACAAAAAAACCCAAAGTTAGCAGAAGGAAAGAAATCATAAATATCAGATCAGAAATAAATGAAGAAGAAATGAAGGTAACGATAGCAAAGATCAATAAAACTAAAAGCTGGTTCTTTGAGAAGATAAACAAAATTGATAAACCATTAGCCAGACTCATCAAGAAAAAAAGGGAGAAGACTCAAATCAATAGAATTAGAAATGAAAAAGGGGAAGTAACAACTGACACTGCAGAAATACAAAAGATCATGAGAGATTACTACAAGCAACTCTATGCCAATAAAATGGACAACCTGGAAGAAATGGACAAATTCTTAGAAATGCACAACCTGCCAAGACTGAACCAGGAAGAAATAGAAAATATGAACAGACCAGTCACAAGTACTGAAATTGAAACTGTGATTTAAAATCTTCCAACAAACAAAAGCCCAGGACCAGATGGCTTCACAGGCGACTTCTATCAAACATTTAGAGAAGAGCTAACACCTATCCTCAAACTCTTCCAAAATATAGCAGAGGGAGGAACACTCCCAAACTCATTCTACGAGGCCACCGTCACCTTGATACCAAACCAGGCAAGGATGTCACAAAGAAAGAAAACTACAGGCCAATATCACTGATGAACACAGATGCAAAAATCCTCAACAAAATACTAGCAAACAGAATCCAACAGCACATTAAAAGGATCATACACCATGATCAAGTGGGGTTTATTCCAGGAATGCAAGGATTGTTCAATATACGCAAAACAATCAATGTGATATACCACATTAACAAATTGAAAGAGAAAATCCATATGATCATCTCAATAGATGCAGAGGAAGCTTTTGACAAAATTCAACACCGATTTATGATAAAAACCCTGCAGAAAGTAGGCATAGAGGGAACTTTCCTCAACATAATAAAGGCCGTTTATGACAAACCCACAGCCAACATCGTCCTCAATGGTGAAAAACTGAAAGCATTTCCACTAAGATCAGGAACAAGATAAGGTTGCTCACTCTCACCACTCTTATTCAACATAGTTTTCAAGTTTTAGCCACAGCAATTAAAGAAGAAAAGGAAATAAAAGGAATCCAAATGGGAAAAGAAGAAGTAAAGCTGTCACTGTTTGCAGATGACATGATACTATACATAGAGAATCCTAAAGAAGCTACCAGAAAACTACTAGAGCTAATCAATGAATTTGGTAAAGTAGTAGGATACAAAATTAATGCACAGCAATCTCTGGCATTCCTATACACTAATGATGAAAAATCTGAAAGTGAAATCAAGAAAACACTCCCATTTACCACTGCAACAAAAATATCTAGGAATAAACCTACCTAAGAAGACAAAAGACCTGTATGCAGAAAATTATAAGACACTGATGAAAGAAATTAAAGATGATACAAATAGATGGAGAGATATACCATGTTCTTGGATTGGAAGAATCAACATTGTGAAAATGACTCTACTACCCAAAGCAATCTACAGATTCAATGGAATCCCTATCAAACTACCACTGGTATTTTTCACAGAACTAGAACAAAAAATTTCACAATTTGTATGGAAACACAAAAGACCCCGAAGAGCCAAAGCAATGTTGAGAACAAAAAACGGAGCTGGAGGAATCAGGCTCCCTGACTTCAGACTATACTACAAAGCTTCAGTAATGAAGACAGTATGGTACTGGCACAAAAACAGAAAGATCAAAGGAACAGGATAGAAAGCCCAGAGATAAACCCACACACATATGGTCACCTTATCTTTGATAAAGGAGGCAGGAATGTACAGAGGAGAAAGGACAGCCTCTTCAATAAGTGGTGCTGGGAAAACTGGACAGGTACATGTAAAAGTATGAGATTAGATCACTCCCTAACACCATACACAAAAATAAGCTCAAAATGGATTAAAGACCTAAATGTAAGGCCAGAAACTATCAAACTCTTAGAGGAAAACATAGGCAGAACACTCTGTGACATAAATCACAGCAAGATCCTTTTTGACCCACCTCCTAGAGAAATGGAAATAAAAACAAAAATAAACAAATGGGACCTAATGAAACTTCAAAGCTTTTGCACAGCAAAGGAAACCATAAACAAGACCAAAGGACAACCCTCAGAATGGGAGAAAATATTTGCAAATGAAGCAACTGACAAAGGATTAATCTCCAAAATTTATAAGCAGCTCATGCAGCTCAATAAAAAAAAACCAAATAACCCAATCCAACAATGGGCAGAAGACCTAAACAGACGTTTCTCCAAAGAAGATATACAGATTGCCAACAAACACATGAAAGAATGCTCAACTTCATTAATCATTAGAGAAATGCAAATCAAAACTACAATGAGATATTATCTCATACCAGTCAGAATGGCCAACATCAAAAAATCTACAAACAATAAATGCTGGAGAGGCTGTGAAGAAAAGGGAACCCTCTTGCACTGTTGGTGGGAGTGTAAATTGATACAGCCACTGTGGAGAACAGTATGGAGGTTCCTTAAAAAACTACAAATAGAACTACCATATGACCCAGCAGTCCCACTATTGGGCATATACCCTGAGAAAACCATAATTCAAAAATAGTCATGTACCAAAATGTTCATTGCAGCTCTATTTACAATAGCCCGGAGATGGAGACAAACCTAAGTGTCCATTATTGGATGAATGGATAAAGAAGATGTGGCACATATATACAATGGAATATTACTCAGCCATAAAAAGAAATGAAATTGAGCTATTTGTAATGAGGTGGATAGACCTAGAGTCTGTCATACAGAGTGAAGTAAGTCAGAAAGAGAAAGACAAATACCGTATGCTAACACACATATATGGACTTTACAAGAAAAATGTCATGAAGAACCTAGGGGTAAGAACCTAGGGGCTGGATGGCTGAATCAATCCAAAATGAAGTCCTTAGTGAAAAAAATATGCTTGACATTTGCTTATTCAAATGCCGGGGGGGTGGGATGGAGAGAAATCTTCCTTTTTTAAAATAGTGATACATGTATTACTTTTTCTTATAAATGTTTTCTCATTGTAGAGGATTAAAACGTAGAGAAACACATAAAGAAAAAAATACAAAATCCCTATTCTTTCACCCCACAAATATAACCATTCATAATAGGGGTATTTTTAAGGCATAATTATACATGTAGCAAAGGTGGAAAGAGGAATGGTTCAAAGCACAGATCCTAGAGCCAGACTGCCTAGATTCTAATCCCAATTCTTCCATTTACTAGCTGGCTGACCTTGTATGTATCCTTTAATATTTATTTTCCACGTGTTTATAATATGCAGGGCTCTCTATGCTCAGAGACAGGTAGAGGCTTGTCCCATTCAGATCTAAGGGCAATACTGCTTTTACCAATATTGATCAGAATCCAAACACATGATCTCAGTATAACGTAAGCGGAGTCTAGGAAATTTGGCCTTCCTATGTGCCGAGGAAGGGGAAGTGAGTGTGAGCCATGCCCGTGTCATTAAATATCATTTGGAAACATGACTTTTAGTGGTGGCAGTATTCCAGCATATACATAACTATACTGTATTCAGTTCTCTCCAATTTATAGCCCTTCACACAACAGACTCTCACAAGGCTCCTGAAACTTCCTAAGATCCCTGTAGATTCAGAATGGCCAAGTCAGCTCAAAACCATGAAGACTCTTTGGGGTGAAGGACAATTAGAAGCAATCGTCCAGCTCCAAGACAGGTCCACACAGACAGACAGCATTTCATGTAGGACAACATTGGTCAGCAGCAGTGTGGAAATTCCGGTTAAGTCTCACAATGGTAACTAATGTGCACATGTCTTAGGAACATTTCTTAAATCTCATTCTCAGTATTTCAGCAGATGAATACCACAACTCCTTTTTATATTCGTTTATCTCCATATATACATTATAGGAATATATAGATACTGTGGGTATATGTGAGTATATATATTTTTCTTCTAGTCTCTCTCTACACACACACACATATATAGTTTAATGTATAGTGTATATAGTATATGTGATATATACACACATATATATATATATATATAATAGAGAGACTAGAAGGAGAGAGTGGAAGAAAATATACCAAAGGCTAAACTTGGTCCTCTTTACATTGGAGATCATGGATGACTTTTTTTCCTAATACTTCTGTACATTTTCTAAATTAGCCATAATTTAGAGACTTCTGGGACACTATCAAATGAAATAATATACACATACAAGACTATCCATGACATAACTCTTAGCTACATCTTCACCATTATATCGTGCTATCACACTATATGTTCTTGCTATTTTAAGTTATGTGTGGGTCCTTAAACAAGTTTTTTTCTTTTTTCGTTACTATTGCTTTCTCTCCCCGAATGCCTCTCAGGTCCTCTCCACCTAGAGGCGAATTTCAGGACTCATTTCAGATCATGATCACTTCCGGAAAGCCTGTGCTTTCTTAAGTATAGCATTGTAGAAAGTACTGGAGATCTTACCTCTCCAGAGGAGAAACTTTCTTCTTGGGAATTAATTATTTGAAATCTCTGCTCCCTTCTCCCCCAAACTCCACATCACCAACTCAATAACTCAGTGGCTGTCTCTTCTTCAATAACCTCTTTAATCTGCTTACATCTGGGTTCCTTCATTTTTTCTACCCCTTTCCTCATCTGGTTCAGAATTAGTGGCAGAGGTAGTAGAGAAATCATCAGAAACCAGATATTAGGGAAAACTTCTTTACCTCAGCCAGGGAAGAGATGGTTCAGCACCAAGGACAAGGGCACCCATGCCTGCCTGGGCTTTCCTCCCTGCCCTCTCGTCCCCACATTTTAGTTGTGCCATGCCTGTGTTCCCTAGGTTAAGAGCTCCTCTTCACTGCTGAGTTTATCTCTATCAGAGCTGTCCCTTTATACTGAAATTACTTGTTTCTTATTATCTCCCCTGCCACACTTAGGGGTAGCCTCCTTAGCTGCACTTAGCACAATTCCTGGGGCATAGCAGACTCTGCAAATTATAGATGAACTAATAAATGAAACAATGACAATAAATCAACAAATAGATTTCATAAGACAGAGTAAAATCCAAGGACACATTTAGATACAACAAGCATGCTTGGAAGCAACGTCATGTATTTGTTACTACTCCTTCAGACATTAGTTCTCAACCCTGGCTGTGCATCAGAATGACCTTTAGAGATTATTAAAAATGCAAAATCCAAGACGCTACTCCAGAAATGCAGAATAAGAATCCTAAGAGTGGGGGCTTGTCATGTGTATGGGAGGGTGGACAGGTGATTTCCAAGGGCATGAGATGATTCTTCCGCAAATAGTCGTAAGGGCTGCCACATCCCTAGAGGGAGAATCAGGCATCTGGAGAGGGAGGAAGCTCCCCCTGCTCTTGTTTATATGAGCAACAGGACCCAATCTTTTCATCTGGGTGAAACAGAAATCAGGAGGATTGTGTCTTTATGCTGACATCTACTGGCCTCTCACTTCTGGTGTAATAGCACAGGTAAAGTTATTCTTTCAGGTCCTTCCCTTTCCATCTGCAACCTACAAGTAAACAGTCCTCAGAACCATTTCACAGGATAAGTCCACTCTGCTTCAACCAGGGAAGAAAAGAAATGCCAACAACAGCACAGTGGATGTGAAAGAAAATGTTTCAAGCTTTTGATTTCCTTTCTTTTTGTGAACTTCACCTTTCTGGTAATCTTTGTAGAACTAGCTGCAAGGTTTTCTCATCAAATATTGATGAGAGGGCTTTCTGCCAGATTTTCCAAAGATCTGAAAGAATTTATTAACTGGACTCTACCATTCAATTCAGGAAAATTATTCCTGTGTCTCTCACTACATCCACCATTATAGCATTTGACCCAGTCCTGCCCTGAAGGAGCTTATGCTCTGGTTGAAGGATATGGTGTTGGCCTCAAGTTATGTGAATGAAGACTCTGGCCATCCTCTTCATCACTCTTCTGCCAAATCTAGGAGCTGCCTTTTATAACATAACTCTCCTGATCAAAAAACAACTCAAATGACAAGACTACAAAGCAGCCTAATTTTTTTTTTTTTTTTTTTTTTTTTTTGTGGTACGTGGGCCTCTCACTGTTGTGGCCTCTCCCGTTGTGGAGCAAGGCTCCGGACGTGCAGGCTCAGCGGCCATGGCTCACGGGCCCAGCCACTCCGTGGCATGTGGGATCCTCCTGGAGCGGGGCACAAACCCGTGTCCCCTGCATCGGCAGGCGGACTCTCAACCACTGCACCACCAGTGAAGCCCTCTAATATATTTTTATCTTGCCACTTCCTGTTCTAAATCATGTAGAAGTCCATATTCATGCCCATGGCTAGCATCTGCTCTGGCACCTGCCAACTTCATGTTTGTATGAAGTTCATTTGACACTTCCTGCTCAACAGATAGCTGTTGGTAAACTCTGATGTGAATTCCCATGCCCCAGCATTATGGCCCTGAAACACCTCCATATACTGGAAAGAACTAATGTAAATTTTTAAGATGGCATTAACTCAAACTCCACAAGTGAAAAATAAAGCACCAAAACTTTACAATCAGGTCTACTTGAATGTGACTATCAGGGCATTCAGGCTCAGCTTGATTGCCCTACAGCCTGACCCAAGTTGCTTTGATACTAACATTTCAGTTATACACAGCTACAGCTCCCAAAGTGGTTCCTTGAACATATTTCTTTTTAAAACTTCTCTTGAATTTCAGTAGATAGTGTTTTCAGTACTAAGCATATGGTGAATAGCGTGGTCTTATGGCTATAAATGCCCAGTTAATAGGAAGAAAGTGAAACAGCCCAGAATCCCAAGGTAGAGGAATCCCAGGGCAGTTCCTCTTTATCAGATAAGGTGATGTAAGGAAAGGGCACAAGCTCTGAGATAGCCAAACAGAGTTAAAACAAGGCCTCTGCCATAACAATCCCTGAGAACTTGGCAAGTCATTTACTTCTCTAGACCACCATAAAGAGGGTAAAATACTACCTACCTAACACAGTTATCATGCAGATTAATGAATACAAACATTTTAGCCAGCATCTGTCGTATGCTAAATGTTCAACAAATGGTTACTAGGAGTGTGGTGGGAATAAATGACATAGTAGTGTTTTTAAAGTTAATTAGCTCACACACAAAAGAATGCTATTGATATTACTCAATTAGGTATATGAAAGCAACCTCACATTAATCTGTGATATGTCTACTCCCATCTTTTAAATATCAATTATGACAATATCAAGTCAATTCTCCCAATTATATGTGAAAGTTCCATCCAGCTGCCATAAAGTTAAGGGTAGCTTGCCTTCTGTCTGTGTTCCCCCCAAACTCATATGTTGAAGCCCTAACCTCCAGTGAGGCTGTGCCTTTAAGGAAGTAATAAGGTTAAATGAGGTCAAAAGGGTGGGGCCCTGATCTGATAGGATTAGTGTCCTTATAAGTAGAGACACCAGAGGGCTCTCGCTTTCCCCACCAACCCCCTTCCCACTCCCTCAACACTCCATACCCTGTGTGCATACATCTGAGAACATAGCAAGAAAGCCAGGAAGATAGTTCTCACTAGAAACCAAATCAGCCAAGACCTTGATCTTGGACTTCCAGTCTCCAAAACTGTTAAAAAATAAATTTCTGTTGTTTGATCCACCTAGCCTTTGATAATTTATGACAGTCCAAGCTAAGATACCAGTCAACTACTGAAGTGCTGACTTGAAAGAACTGTAAACCTCAGAGAAAAATTATTTATTTCCTGAGTAGCTTTAATTCTTATGTATGGCAGCTGAGTTCACTTAAGTGCATAACATGCATAGTTTAGCATCCCTGATGTTTCAACAAATCATTTACTGTATAAGCAATTATAGTTTGTACCCCCAATAGATGCCTCCCAGCAGTAAAAGCCTAGGAATACTGAAATGCATTCAGTCAAGAAATCTCTTTATAGCAAACTAGCTTTGACAGGATTAAATATATGAATAAGAAACACTGCATTCAAAGCACTAAGAAATATTTGAATGTAGGATTTACTTAAATTTATATAAAGATAATGATCATGTTTCTTGAATGAAAATTCCCTGAGGGTGGACTACCTCAGACACATCCTCTGTTCTTATCTTTGATATTTTAAAAAATGTATAGTTTTGGTGACTTTAATATTCCTGGCTTGAGGGACTTGGTGGTGGTCCAGTGGGTAAGACTCTGCGCTCCCAGTGCTGGGGGCCCGGGTTTGATTCCTGGTCTGGGAACTAGATCCAGCATGCATGCCGCAACTAAGAAGCCCGCATGCTGCAACTGGGAAAAAAAAAAAAGGGAGACCTGGTGCAGCCAAAATAAATAAATAATTTAAAAAAATATTCATGACTTGCGTCTGCTCCTACACTGCTGCTGATGTCAATGTGACTGGCGGGCACACTGCCACTTAATGTGGCTGAAAATAAGCCACGCACAGAGCCAAGTGCATCACCTGTGGCAGGCTTAAGAATCACAGCCTCATAGATTGGAGACTTTTATTCATCAGCCCTTCAACTCCATCTCAAAGACTTGATTTCATAGCCCCATCAACAGCACAAGGTTCCCTCTTATATGTCCTGGTTATTCAGCCCGGGGTCACTGAATAGTCTTAAGATTTTTGTTATTCATGGCTGAAACAATAAAGAATTTTTAACTTGGCTTTGGAACTGAACGTTTCAGTCTGTCATATAAAGCTCCTTTGATTATCCTCTGGACATGAAGTCTGCCTTTCTGTGCTCATTAGCTGAGTTAGAGGCTAGAAAAGACACTTTGCTGATCTAAGTACTGATGCAACAGTAAACAAGTCAGATTCTGTAGGTGCCAACAGGAATGCTCCCTAACAACAGCAAAAGACATCAGTAATAAAGTCACGATGATCGATTGTTCAAATAATCTAAACCTAGACACACACACACACACACACACACACACACACACACCCCACCCCACACCACATTTTCTTTATCCATTCATCTATCAATGGACACTTAGGTTGTTTCCATATCTAGGCTATTGTAAATAATGCTGCAATGAACATGGGGGTGCATATTTCTTTTTAAGTTGGTGTTTTTGTTTTCTTTGGAAAAATACCCAGAAGTAGAATTGCTGGATCATACAGTAGTTCTATTTGTAAGTTTTTGAGGAACCTCCATACTGTTTTCTGTAGTGGCTGCATCAATTTACATTCCCACCAACAGTGCACGAAGGTACACTTGTTGTCCTCACATACTCTCCAATACTTGTTATCTCTCACCTTTTTGATAATAGCCATTCTAACAGCTGTGAAGTGATATCTCATTGTGGTTTGATTTGTATTTCCCCGATTATTAGTGAAGTTGAACACCTTTTCATGTACCTGTTGGGTATCTGTATGTCTTCTTTGGAAATGTCTATTTAGTTTCTCTACCCATTTTTAAATCAGACTGTTTGGTTTTCTGCTATTGAGTTATATGAGTTCTCTTTATATTTTGGATATTAACCCCTTTTCAAATATATGATTAGCAAATATTTTCTCTCATTTGGTAAGTGGCCTTTTAATTTTGTTAATGGTTTATTTTTCTGTGCAGAAATTTTTAGTTTGACGTAGTCTCACTTGTTTACTTTTGCTCTTGTTGCCTTTGCTTTTGGTGTCAAATCCAAAAAGTCATCGTAAGACTGATGTCAAGAAGCTTAGCCCCTATGTTTTCTTCTAGGAGTTTTATGGTTTCAGGTATTACATTCAAGTCTTTAATCCATTTTGAGTTGTGTATCATGTAAGACAGGGATCCAGTTTCATTCTTTTGCATGTTCAGTTTTCCCAAAACCATGTATTGAAAAGACAATCCATTCCTCATTGTATGTTCTCAGCTTCTTTGTCATAAATTAACTGACCGTGTATTTGTGGGTTTATTTCTAGGTTCCCTATTCTGATCCACTGATCTAAGTGTCTATTTTTATGCCAATATCATACTCTTCTGATTACTATACCTTTGTAATATAGTTTTAAATCAGGAAGTATGATGACTCCAGATTTGTTCTTCTTTCAAGATTGCTTGGCTATTGGGGGTCTTTTGTGGTTCCACACAAATTTTTGAATTATTTATTCTATTTCTGTGAAAAATGCCATTGGAATTTTGATAGGGACTGCAGTGAATCTGTAGATTACTTTGGGTAGTATTATCTTTTTAATAATAGTCATTCTTCCTATTCATGAGCATAAAATATCTTTCCATTTATTTGTGTCTGTCAGTTTCTGTCCCTAATGTCTTATCATTTGCAGTGTATAGGTCTTTCACCTCCTTGGTTAAAATTTATTTCTAGGGATTTTATTCTTTTTGATGAAACTGTAAATGGGATGGTTTTCTTAATTGCTCTTTCTGATAGCTTGTTATTACTATATAAAAACACAACTGATTTTTGTGTATTGATTTTGTATCCTAAAACTTTACTGAATTTATTTACTAGTTTTAACAGTTCCTGGTGGCATCTTTAGGGGGTTTTAAATATATAATATCATGTCTTCTGCAAATAGGGATAGCTCTACTCCTTCTCTAATTCGGATGCCTTTTATGTCTTTTTCTTGCCTAATTGCCCTGATAAAGATTTCCAGTGGTCTTTTAACTTTTATACTAGAGCTGGAAGTGATTTACCCACTACCATTATGATATTAGGTTATTGTGAATTTAACTATATATTTACCTTTACCAGTGAGTTTTATACTTTTATGTGTTTTCATGTTACTAATTAGCATCCTTTCATTTCAACTTGAAGAAATCCCTTTAAGATTTCTTGTTAGACTGGTCTAGTGGTGATGAACTCCTCCATCTTTTGTTTATTTGGAAACTGTCTCTCCTTCAATTCTGAAAGACAACTTTGCCAGATATTCTTAATTGCCAGTTTTATCCTTTCAGTACTTAGAATATATCTCCCCATGCCCTTCTGGCTTTCAGGGTTTCTGCTGAAAAGTCTGATGATAGAGTTATGGGGATATATTGTACATAACAGGTGGTTTTCTCTTACTGCTATTAAGATTCTCTTCTTGTCTTTAACTTTTGATAACTTAATTATAATATGTCTCAGTCTGGGTCTCTTTAGATTCATCTTCTTTGGTCCTCTTTGGGTTTCCTGGATCTAATATCTGTTTCTTTCCCCCGGTTAGGGAAGGTTTTAGTCATTATTTCTTCAAAAAAACTTTCTGCCTCTTTCTCTTGCATCCTTCTGAGATCAGTGTCCCTTCAGCTATCTTCACTCTTTTTCATTCTTTTGTTGTTGTTGCTATTTTTTAACCCAAAATTCTAAAGCTATTATCCAGTCTAAAAAAATTTACTAGCCCAAGGAGAGGAGAAAAAAAAAAAAGCAAAATCAAAAACAAGAAACTTCTGAACCACAAATGCCAATTTTTTAATGCAATAGTTTGTTTGTAAACTAACCATACTGTAAATTCCAATCAGCTCTCCTAAATGTATTAAATTCAAACTAAATACAATTCCAAGTTCAGGAAGGACTCCAAAAATTGCAGACATGTCCCAAAGGACAATCTAACCTAATCGGGCAACAGACTTAAATGATAACAGCTGTCCTCTCCAAAAAGGACTTGCACGGTCAGGTAACTCCCAGGTTGTTTGTTGATAAATAGAAAAGTACCACAGGAAACTCAAGGCATCAATCAGTCTAGACTCAGGCTTTTATCTTCAATCAACAACTTTTCCAATACATATCTCATTAAAAATTCTCAAAAACTTAAAGAGAGTAATCAAGTCTTCTATCAGCCTTCTCATCTCTAATCAAAATACACTCCTCCCTCCACATTTGCAGTTTTTCACCCTGAATCATCTCCTTTCTTCCTAGTAACTAATGATGGGGAGGAATGATGAAAAAGCAGAAGCCCTTGCTCTAGGCTCTGAAGTAAGAGGGGGAAGCAGAAGCTCCCTGTCTCTCTGCCCAGTGAGCTCATACCCACAAAGGGAGGTGCTGTGTACCACACTCTTTCATTCCTCTTTTCTACCACTGAGAAATGAACTCTGCCTCAGGGAGAAAATAAAATAGAATTTAACCCTGATAATGAATTCCTGCCATCAACCCTGAGGGAGTTTCTGCTTAATCAGAGAACTAGCTTTAACATTTTTTGAGCTGGGTCAGTTACCTGTATTAATTAAAGGAAGCATCCAGAAAATCCAATGAACCTAACAAGTCATTTTGGCTTTTAAATGCATTGTTTAATTCCTTTGCATCCAATTGACCTTCTAAATTACATTCTGCCTTGTAACTATTAAAATATCTTTGTGTTTCCTAAGAACTCACAGGCAGATGTTGAGGAATCCCCAAAAGAATACTGATGGGTAAAAGGAAGGCAAGGTTAGAGCTAGAATTTCCCCCCAAAAGTCCAGAAACTTACTAATCCATTTGCAGTTCAGCAAAGATTAAAGTCTGTGTGTTTTACAAAAATTAATTAAAGTAATACATGCTCATTGCAACAGAAGAAACTATCTGAGATTTGTAAAGTGAAAGACATACTATGTGCTAAAAAACTTGATTTTAATAAGCTGATGTTATTTCCTCAACAAATTTCCCCAAATTAATGTGAATAAATGCTAATATACAGGGAATGTATCTGATCTCACAACAATGAGAGCATATCATGGATATTTCTCAGCACGTTGCCTTTCTCATTTGATAACAATCATGGACATTCCCCAGCTCTGTCAATGCATATCACATCCATATCATATCTATATCTAATATCATATATATTGATATACCAAGATATAAAAATTATATATCTATACACATAAATATGTTGTAGAGATAAACCACACTCTGTTTAGCATGTACAAGGCCCCAGGATTATTTAGTTGTACATCTAGGCAATCCTCCCTCTATCGGAAAGAATTTCCAAACTCCACACCTAAGCAAAGCAGAACAGATAATGATGAACACAAATACCTAAACTTCACGTAGAGAAGCCTCCAAGATAAAAAGTCATTCTTGTAAAATATTGAAATCAAGGTCAAGGCACTTCCTCCCCTGGCACAGTTTTTGCTACAGGAACAAGGTCACAAGACATGGCTCCATGTCAGAATCTTCTCGTGAATGAATCTTTGGTTTTTTAACATCCTCCTAAATTAGTCATTTAGTAACTGCCAACATAATCATTTTCAGTTTTCCTGCCACTATAAACAAAGCTGTAACAAATATCCAGGAACATATGGCTTTACATACCACTATCTCCATAAGACAGATTTCCCAACTGGAATCCCTCTGCCAAAGAGAATGAGTTTTTTTATTTTGGTAGATGTGGTCAGATTACATTCAGAAAAGGCACAGCAATTCACTACTTCCAGAAGCAAAGTAAGAGAATATCTGCTTTCCTGCAACCCTGACAGCACACAGTGTGATCCCTCCCCTTTGTTTCTTTTTTTTTCCCTGCCAATTACATGATTTAAAAATATAAACTCCTGGACTTCCCTGGTGGCGCAGTGGTTGAGAGTCCGCCCGCCAATGCAGGGGACACGGGTTCATGCCCCGGTCCGGGAAGATCCCACGTGCCGCGGAGCGGCTGGGCCCGTGAGCCATGGCCGCTGAGCCTGCGCGTCCGGAGCCTGTGCTCTGCAGCGGGACAGGCCACAACAGTGAGAGGCCTGCGTACCGCAAAAATAAAATAAAATAAAATAAACTCCTTGTTTAACTTTCACCAACCTGACTTCTAGCCAGTTTGAGTATCTCTTCATATATTTATTAGTTATTTAAATTTTATCTTCAATGAATCACCTTTGCCCTTTCTTTCCTTATGTGTTTTCTATTTCTTACTAATTCAGAGAAATGAGCCGCCAATCTCTTTGCATAGCCCTGCAATAAACCTTTCTCTGCTCCAAACTCCAACGTTTCAGTTTGTTTGGCCTCACTAGGCATCAGGCACACGAACTTGTGCTAACATTTTCTAATATTAATTTCTTTACTCTTTCTGTATATAGTATGAAAGAGGGGGCTAGCTTTGTTTTCATGTATCTAATACGTGTGTATATGTTACATATATTTTAATGTCTATCAGGGAGAATGAAGTAACCAAGATGGCAGAGTATGGGGACTCTAGTCTCCATAGCCCAACAAAGATCAATAATTAGACAGCTATCGACAAACAAAAACAGCACTGGGAGAGCTCTGGAGTTCACTGACGAAATTTAACACAGTGGAACAAAAAAACTTGAGAATAACCACACAAAACGGGAAGGAAGACAGCCTCATTTTGCCTGCACCATCCCATCCCCCAGGACAGCATTGCTAAGCATCAAGAGAGAACTCCGTTAGAAACAGTTCCCCTCACAGGAAGAGGAAGAGCAGGGAGAGAAACCAGCTTCCCAGTCTTTCTGGGCCCCCAAAAAAGGTCCCACTTCAGTTTCACCCCAACCAGAGACCAGCAAAGCTGAGATATATACAAATGACTAGGAATGATAAAGAAAATCAGAGGCTACTGAGAGTAGCCATACAGCAGGAAGGATCATGGTTTCTCAGGGACCTGCTCTAGACACAGACCCAGCAGCCTTCACTACCGAAGAAACCAACATCCACCAGAGCCGCCAGAGACCCCTCGCAGATTTCACCGGCTTCCACTCCACAGGCACCTGCAGCTGGCCACCACAGCTAGGCATGTGCACACCACCAGTGCCAGTCCCTGCCGCTGCTTGCCCTAGTCCCTATCCACTGAACCTGGAGACACTGCTGAGGACCCCAATAGCTCTTGCAGCCTTTGCAGACCTTTCCCTGCTCCTCATGCAGTGCTCACCAAGGACCACACATGATGCTGTGGAACCCAACAGCCCGAGTCAGTGAGCCATCACGTTCCCCCAGACTGGGTGCCACCACGTGCCCCTGCACTTGGCAACCTGCACCACTAGACCTGGGGTCACAGCATGCACCAGTGTCTGCACCTCCACGGTGAAAGTCTTCCCTTACCAGAGAGATTGTAATTATACCAAGTATCTTTTTTGACCACAATGGTATGAAACTAGAAATCAATAACAAGAGGAAAACTAGAAAATTCACAAATATGTGGAAATGAAACAACATGCTCCTGAAGAACTACTGGGTAAAAGAAGAAATCAAAAGGGAAACCAAAGTATATCCTGAGAAAAGGAAAATGGAAACACAACATACCAAAACTTATGGTATGCAGCAAAAACAGTTCTAAAAGGGAATTTTATAGCAGTAAATGTCTATCTTAAGAAAAAAGACCTCAAATAAAAACCTAACTTTACACCTCTAGTAACTTGAAAAACAAGACAAACTAAGTCCAAAGTTAGCATCAGCAGAAAGGAGATAACAAACATTGGAGCAGAAATACATTAAACAGACAAGAGAAAAATAATAAAAAGATCAATGAAACTAAAGAGTTGGTTGGTTTTTCTGAAAACATAAACAAAATGGACAAATTTTAGCTAGACTTACCAAAAAAAGAGAGAGGACTCAAATAATTAAAATTATAAATGAAAAAGGATACATGTAAATGATACTACATAAATACACAGGATCATAAGAGACTACAATGAACAATTATATGCCAAATAATCAGACGACTTAGAAGAAATGGGTAAATTCCTGGAAATATACAATCTATCAAGACTAAATCATGAAGACATAGAAAATCTGAACAGACCAATAACAAATAAGGTGAATCAATCAGTAATCAAAAATCTCCCAAAAAAGGAAAGCCCAGGACCAAATGGATTCATGGATGAATTCTACCAAACATTTAAAGAGAGATTGATGCTAATTCTACTCAAACTCTTCAAAAAATTGAAAATGAGGCAACACTCCCAAACTCATTTTATGAGGCCAGCATTACCCTCATACCAAAACCAAATAAGGACACTACAAGAAAAGAAATTTACAGGTTTATATTCCTGATGAACATAGATGTAAAAATCCTCAACAAAATATTAGCAAACTGAATCCAACAGCACATTAAAAGAATCATACACCATGATCAACTGGGTTTTATTCCTGGGATGCAAGTATGGTTTAACATATGCAAATCAATCAGTGTGATACACCACACTAGTAGAATGAAGACAAAAATCATATGATCATCTCAATAGATGCAGAAAAAGCATTTAACAAAATTCAACATCCTTTCATGATAAACTCAACAAATTGGGTAAAGAAGGTACAAACCTCAACATAATAAAGTCCATATAAAACAAGCCTGCAACTAACATTATACTCAATAGTGAAAGGTTGAAAGCTTTTCCTTTAATATCAAGAACAAGACAAAGGTGCCCACTTTCACCACGTCTATTCAACATAGTACTGGAATTCCTAGCTAGAAAAATTAGACAAGCAAAGAAATAAAAGGCATCCAACTCAGAAAGGAACAGGTAAAATTGTCTCTCTTTGCTGATGACATGATGTATATAGAAAACCCTAACGATGCCACTAAGAACTGTTAGATATAAACAAAGAATTCAGTAAAGTTTCAGAACAAAAAATCAACATGCAAAAATCAGCTGCATTTCTACACACTAACAATGAACTACCTGAAAAAGAAATAAAGAAAACATCCCCATTTACAATAGTATCAAAACTACTCAGGAAAAATTTTAACCAAAAAAGTTAAAGATCTATACACCAAAATCTATAAGACGTTGAGGAAAGAAGTTGAAGAAGACACAAATAAATGGAAAGATATTCCATGCTCATGGATTGGAAGAATTAATGTTGTAAAAATGTCCCTACTATCCAAAACAATCTATGGATTCAATGAAATCCCTTTCAAAAATCCCACAGCAAACATCATCCTCAGTGGTGAAAGTCTCAAAGCTTTTCTTCTAAGATCAAGGACAAGACAAGGATGTGTACTCTCACCACTTTTACTCAACATCGTACTAGAAGTTCTAGCCGGAACAATTAGGCAAGAAAAAGAAATAAAAGACATTCAAATTGGAAAAGAAGAAGTGAAATTATCTGTTTGCAGATGACATGATCTTATATGTAGAAATCCTAAATGATCTTTAGGATGTACATGATCTACATTATACTATTAGAAAATCCTGGATTTTCTAATAGTAGAAAATCCTAAAGATTTTCTAATAGTATGTAGAAAATCCTAAAGATTACACACACACACACACACATACACTCACACTGTTAGAACTAATAAATGAATTCAGCAAAGTAGCAGGATACAAAGTCAACATGAAAAAACCAGCTGCATTTCTATACACTAAAAATGAACAATCTGAAAAGGAAATTATGAAAACAATTTAATTTACAATAACATCAAAAAGAATAAAGTACTTAGGAATTAATTTAACCAGGGAGGTGAAAGACTTGTACAAGGAAAACTACAAGGAAAACATTGTTGAAAGAAATTAAAGAAATAAATAAAGGGAAATGCAACTCATGTTCATGAATTGGAAGACTTAGTATTGTTAAGATGTCAACACTACCCAATATAATCTACAGATTCAATGTAAACTCTATCAAAATCCTAATGACATTTTCCCATAAATATAAAACCCCATCCTAAAGCCCATATGGAATCCCAAGGGGCTCTGGATAGCCAAAACAATCTTGAAAAAAGAAGAAAAAATCTGGAGGACCCACACTTCCTGGTTTCAAAACTTTCTACAAAGCTATAGTAATTAAAACAGTGTGGCATAAAGATAAACATATAGACAAATGGAATAGAAGAGAAAGCCCAGAAACAAACCCTCACATATATGGCCAAATGATTCTGGACAAGGGTGTCAAGACCATACAATGGGGAAAAAGACAGTCTTTTAAAAAAAATAGTGTTGGGAAAACTGGATATCCACATACAAAAGAATGAAGCTGGACCCTTACCTAACAACATACACAAAAGCCAACTCCAAATGGATCAAAGACTTAAATATAAGATGTAAAACTATGAAACTTTAGAAGAAAACATAGGGCAAAAATCATGACATTGGATTTGGTAGTGATTTCTTAGCTATGACACCAAAGGCACAGGCAACAAAAGGAAAAATAGACATATTTAACTTCATGAAAATTGAAAACTTTTGTTCATCAAAAAACAAGTCACAGAGTAAAAAGACAACCCATAGAATGGGAGAAAATATTTGCAATTCACATATATAATAAGAGATTAATATCCAGAATATATAGAGAACTCCTAAAATTCAACAACAAAAACAAACCAATTCAAAAATGGGCAAAGGACTTGAATAGACATTTCTTCAAAGAAGATATACAAATGGTCAACAAGCACATGAAATAATATTCAATGTCACTAATCATTAGAGAAATGCAAATTAAAACTACTATGAGATACCACCTCACACCTATTAACATAGCTACTAGAAACAAACAGGATGTGGAGAAATCAGAACACTTGTGCACTGTTGGTGGGAACATAAAATTGTACAGTCACTGTGGATAACGGCATGACAGCTCCTCAAAAATTAAAAATAGAATTACCATATGATCCAGCAATTCCACTTCTGGATATATACTCAAAATGATTAAAAGCAAGGATTCAAAGAGATATTTGCATACCCATGTTCATGGCAGCTTTATTCACAAAAGCTAAAACGTGGAAGTAAAACAAGTGTCCACGGATGAAAGAATGGATAAGCAAAATGTGTATACACAAGAAGTGGAATATTATTCGGCCTTAAAAAGGAAGGACATTCTGATTTATGCTACAACATGGATGAAGTTTAAGGACAACATGTAAGTGAAACAAGCTAGTTTCAAAAAGACAAACACTGTATGATTCTATTTATATGAGACACTTAGTCAAACTCATAGAGACAGAAAGCAGAAAGGTGGTTACCAGGGGCTGGAGGAGGGGAGACTGGGGAATTAGGGTTCAGTAAGTACAGAGTTTTGGTTTTGCAAGATGAAAAGAGCTATGGAGAGGGATGGTGGTGATGGTCGCACAACAGTATGAATGTATTTAATACCACTGAACTGTACACTTAAAATGGTTAAGATGATAAATTTTACGTATATATTTTTACCACAATTTTTTAAATTGAAAAAAAAAAAAACAAGAAAAGAAAACAAGAGATGGAGAGAATTCCTAGTGATCCTCTGGTTCTTAGCATAGTCTCTCAAGAGACCCAGATATACTTCCTGAGTTCAATGAGCTGTCAGAGTTTTTCTCCAAGAACTTCTCCTTTGCGCCTGAGCCACTTTGAATGGATTTGGTTCCTTATAAATCAATCCCTATCTGTTTCATACTTTCAGCCAATGATACTAGGTAGCAATGATAACTGCTTTAGAGACACAAGTTCTGGGGAGACAGTGTATGCATATGTATCTCAATATGTCACAGATGTTAATGCTTATTAAGTAACCTAACACTGGGCTTCCACGGGCATAGCCTCTGTGCAGTGTCAGTGCAAAAAAACTAACAGCCACATTTAATTTTAAACCAAGCCCACCATTCTTAAAACCCCCTTCTACCCCTTCTTCTCACTCTCTGCCTCTCTCATACCCTGAAGTGTCTCCAAACATCTTTCTCCTTGCTTTGCTCTCAGCTCCCCACCAAAAATTCTCTCCCAAGCCTTCTCGGGCTCTCTCTTCTTCCCCAGCCTTCTCCTCCTGGGGCTATTCTTCCATCCTTTCCTTTCTGTTCTCCTCCCACTGACTGTCACTGGGGTGGAGCAGGAAGGGGTTGGCTGAGGGAGATGAACAAAGGCCAGAGGACTGAGTGGGTCAGGCAGAGGGAGAGTCTGGTTAACAGGCAAGAGGAAAAACATATACTATATGGAAAACATATAATTAGTAATATACTAATTACATATGCATGTTATGGTTAAAATAGAAATCATGAGCAGAGTTGTTTTTTATTACCAATTTATATTTTATAAAGTAAAGCACAGGAGCTTTACCAGGACAGAAAAATGAGAAGCAGAGGTACCGAAGATGGCATCTTGAGTATCTCCAGCTGTGAACAAGCCAAAACCTAGAGGTTCACACAGCTATTTATCATAATCTCTCAGGGATCTGTGGGTTGATTGGACTCAGCTGGGTGGTTCTTCCCCCTGGTCTCTCATGCAGCTGCATTTAGATAAGAGTTGGGGCGGGAGTCCCGGACAGGGGATGGGTGCCCAAGACGGCGCCTTCACCTCACATCTGATGCTTCAATGTTGCCCCATGTGGCCTCTCTCACCTCAGGGCGGAAAGAGCCAGTTAAGTGCAAAGTCCACCACCATTTCTGCTGCCTTCTTTTGGTCAAAGCAGTCACAGAGCCTGCTTGGATTCAAGGGGGATGGAAAGAAACAGATTCCAGCTCTTGATGGGGAAGGGAGAGATGGTCCTGGCCATCTTTGGAAAATACAGTCTGCTGCAGACAGCATAAAAGTTAGATATTTATATCAGAAACAAACATTCCTTACTATTAAGAGCAAGCCGAATAAAATAAATGGGCAAAACTTTACAAAGTGCTCAACCAAAGGAAAAAAAATCCCTCTCCACTCCCAAAAAAAAAGTAGCAGGATTCTTACTTCACGTCAACCCAGGTCCCTGCAAAAAGGTGAAAGCGCTCTTTAGCCTGGAGGAAATGGGCAAAAATACATGTTGGACTTGGTAGACATGCCAAAAGAGTGAGGCTGTAAGAAACACAGTAAAAATCCAGTTCAATTAAGTAAACTGAGTTCCCCTGCATTCTCTAGCCACTAGCCACCCTCTGCAGAGATATTCCAGAGAGTCCCCCAAAGAGGGTGCCACCTGGAGAATTTTCTCCCACATCATCATTCCAGGATATTCGGTTCTTCCTTGCCTGTGATTCAATCAGCCATCTCCCAAACTCGTTCACTGCCACTCCTGTGTCTTGAAGCTCTTTCTGGAGCGTTCCTCTACCTGGGGCTTTAACTTTGCCCTTGCAGACTTTCCACTACAACTTTCTTAAGGGAAAGTAGTTTATTCTCTCACACTCCGTGCACCTTAAGTTCAGAAGGTGGGTTTGCTGTTCCCTGTGCTCCCCATTGCTACCTGCAGACATTTTAGTGGCTCGGCTTTTTTTTCAAAACAAAACAAAGACCAAACACATTTTTCTCGAGGCTCACGCCATTTGAGTAAACTATTCTGTTCACCTCTTCAGACTGTCATCTTCCCAAATCCCAGCCACTCCTGCTCTCTCACTTCAAATCCCTGACACCTGACTCCCAATCTTCCTTTAAGATGGGCTTAAATCTTATCATTCTGTTTGCCTGGAAGAGTCATGCATTACACCTGTTTCCTGATTTCTCATCCAGTTAGCACTTTGGTACCCTCAAAAGTGTCCCAGCCTCAACAATTTTATGTGGCCACCCTAATCCTGGGTGACTTAACAGTTAGCTACCCTTTGGCCTCATTTCCTTGATCAACTCAGACACCCGGGCCCTTGGTCACACCCTGGACATTGTCAACTAATCTCACTGCCTCCAGGAGCAAAATTCAATCTGCTTACCTTCTGACCACAATGACCCATCCTTCCAGCTGGCTTGTTTTTGGCCACTCCCATTACAACTAAACTTTCTCCAAACCCAGGTAACCTAGCCCTGCAGGAGAGCCACACGACTAAGCAGACTGCTTCCACCACCATCACCAATTTCAGGCTTTCAGGTTGCCTGGAAATCCCATTATATTTTTCTGAGCAACACACTCTCGGATTCTCTGCAATGACCTCGTTAAACTTTCTTGGGACTTCCCTGGTGGTCCAGTGGTTAAGCCTCCGCATTCCCAATGCAGGGGGCCCGGGTTCCATCCCTGGTCAGGGAATTAGATCTCACATGCCGCAACTAAGAGTCCACATGCCACAACTAAAGATCCTGTATGCCACTAAGAACCAGCGCTGCCAAATAAGGAAATAAACATTAACAAAAAAACAACTTTCTCCAGCTCCCTAAATCTGTGACCCGCTAACCTCCTATCTCACCCCCAGCTGATGACCCTGCTTCTTTTCTTACTTTACAAAGAAAATAGAGGCTTGAGATATTATTTTACACAATCTCATTGCTTTTAGGATGAAAAAACAATCCTGGACGTGGTCCACGTGGTCCTATACAGTTTGTCCCTACTGACCTTTCTCCATCTAGCCGTGCCTCACACCAGAGCTCCCAGGACACCAGTCCCACTGGTTTGCATTCGATTTCTAATCCCTTCTGCCACTCTCCCACTCCCACCCCAGCCCATCAGCAAATGTTGTTGGTTCTGGTTTCATAATGTGTCTTGGATCCAAACTCTTCTCACCATCCCCGCAGTAGAATCCTCACCAAAGCTACCATCACCTTTCATCTGGACTGTTACCACAGCCTCCTGAGTGCTCTCTTACTGCTTTTCCTCTTGCCCCGTCCGACTGATTTTCCAATCACAAGCCAGTAGGATGGCACACAGAAGAAATCAAATCACTTGCTAAACGCCTTCCCATAGCTCCCCGTTGCAATTAGAATAAAACCCAAAGTCCTCAAGGCTGAGCCCCAGGCCCTGCTTGGTCTGGCGCCTGCCTACCTCTTGGTCCCCATCCTCTACCACTGTCCTACTCTTTCATCACCCCCTTCCCCACATATAAGTCCTTGACAACCCAGCTGTAGAGAGGAAGGACAGGTGAATTCAACCACATTTCCAAATCTAACTGACTTTAACTGCTATGTTTTCAGATCTCACCCACTTTCTCTCTGGACACGCCACTTTCAAAAGTCACGGCGTTATTTCCACTTAGTCCTTTGCGATGACAAATTGTGTGGCCAAGAGTGGCCTGGTGCGTACGCATTATTTCATTTGCATCACTATATCTCTGTAATACATTCTTAGAAGTGTGATCGCTGGGTCAAAGGGTCACTGCAGATGTAGATTAAGTCGCTGTTGCCCAATCCCTGTCTACAGGATTCAGACCATTTTGGACTTCCACCAGCGTTATGGGAGAAGCCACAGCCTCGCCGGCCAACTGAGTGCCGCTAAGCTTTGGGGGGCGGTTGCCAACCGGAGAGCTGAGAAACCGCCGCGGCGAAGCGCGCCCTTCCCCGCCCCGGCTCCAGCGGAGACCGCCTCACCCCGGTCCCGCGCCTCCCCTGCGGCCAGGCGCGGGGGGTGGGGGTGGGGGAAACCGCTTCTCTCCGGCTCCCGCGTGCGCTGCGGGCGGGCTGCGCGCGGCAGGGAAGCCGGGCCTTGCACATCTGGCCCGAAAGAGGAAGCTCAGAAAGGGCTGAAGTCAACACTTCGGAAGACCGTTGCAAAAGAAATCGGCTTCTTGGGCCTTTGTGGAACCGCCATCCGGCCCCCAATCCCTTAGCCACTGATATATCGAGGCGACAACCCAGGGGGTCGCTCCCGAGAGAGGAGGGCCCGCGGCGCAGGTAGGGGAGGGCTGAGAGGAAGGCGCAACTTTCCCCAGAATTAAAACCAAGTTGTTTTCTTCGGGGGTGGGGCAGGGGGAGGGGTAAGACGAAATGAGGCACAAACCCGTGGAGTCGAAAAAAGCAGCCCCCGAGCTTTAGGCGTCTTTATCCACATCTGTGGGTGTGTCTCCAGACAGGCGCCCTCCTCGCACCTCGATGCGAAGCCGCGCGCCGAGCGCTCCACGTCTGCGCGCTGCGTGGGAAGGGGCGGGCTGACACCACTTCCTCCAGAGGCTGCCGACCTGAACCGGAGCGCAGCACAGAGCGCCGCGTCGCCCTCCCGGCCCAGCCCCGCGCGCTCGAGGCCCCACGCAGCCGTCGAGGTAAGCGGCGCCGCCGGCCCGCCCAGGGGCCCTGGGAGCTGCACCGGGACCCGCCGGGCGGTCACCCGACCAGGAGTCTGGCCTGTAGGGTCCGAGGCCCGACCCAGCTCGCGGCGCCGGCCGGGTGAACGCGCGGCCCCCGCTGGGCCCTCCAGGGCAGCGGGTCCCCGGAGTCCCCTCCGCCGACCCCTGCACTTGACCCAGCTCCGCGGGGGGTTGGGGCTGGGGCTTGTCTTCCCCGCGTTCGGATTTGTCATATTTGACTGATTTCCTGCCCAGAAAATTGCTCCAAGGTCAGACGGGGAACCGGTACACCCTCGCCTGTCCAGCGGGTCCGGGAGCCCCGGGCTGACCGACGCTGAAGGAATCCCGGGGGGTATCTCACGGGGGGGCGCATTTCAGGGGGTATTTCAGGGCGCTATGCATTGAGTGCAAGTAGTGTGAGAATTTGAGTGACGATCGCAGTCTGATGCGTCTTAGAGTGTTTCCTCTTTGAAAACTTTCAGACGGCTGTTTCTTCTTTTTAAAAAAAACTTTTCCTCCGAATTATTGTCCTTTTCGTTTTAAAATAAGGTAGAGGAAGGATGTGGACACCGGGCAGAAGCTTTGTAATTTGGCTCGTAATGAGTATCCAGAGCATCCTTTTAGAGCACGAAGCAAACTAACCAGGAGATCGTTATACCCAGGAGGACCTCGGGGCAGGGGTCCCCCTGAAGACCTTGCCCAGTGCACCTCTTATTTTCCTTCTGGGAAGGCATTTCTTATCGTTCAGACCATTGTGGAACGCTAAACGTGTTTTTTCCTAGTTGCACTCATGGCAAAGCGGTTCAAAAATAACTTTTAATGTGATCGTTATAGAAAGAAATGGAGTATCGGAGGAAGTAACATAAAGAAAAAGCTCATGAGTTTATTACTCCTCAGGTATAATGTGATTTAAATAAAGGCCAAGGTACCAGCTACTACTAATTTTAAAGTCTAGGGCCTCTGAATGGGTGTTTGGGAGCCTTTGTCCCTTTGAATAAACCTCCAGTGGCAGTTTTCCCTCTGGCCTCACTGAAATACTGGGACGGCACATGGGCGGTCTTACAGGAACGCGGGCTAGCAAAATTAACAGAGGATCTGCTACGAAACTTCTGTAATGTCTTCCGGGTGGTATTTCCTGTCTGCTCAATGTGTTGTGAAAGGTCTAAGAAATTTAATATCATCTTCAGACTTTTAGCATTTAGTAATGTTCACATTATTACTAATATCTGTGTCTTTTCTGGGTATTTGGAAGACTTGGGTTCTGTTCCATATCTGCCTTTAACTAGAAAAGAGTGACGTTGATTAAGTTGCTTTGATCTCTCTAGACCTGAGATAACTTACCCATAATGATTATTGGCCTACCAAATGTCTGTCATGAAAATAACAATTGAGGAATTGCCATAATTCTTTGAATTTGTCCTATCTGGAATGCTGACAGAGTTAGAATTGCTGATCACTAACAAGAAAGAATGGAGAAAATAATGATAACAGGTGTTGTTAGATTCTGAAATATTTCGAGGCCTTTGTTCCTTAGAAGTTCCTCTAAAAACAGTCAATTTTTGGCCTATAGGTAAGACGGCAAATTTCCATTCTTTTGAAAAACTTCAGTAGGGAGTTGATATGCCCAAGCTTGGGCAGGTCCATATTAGATTTCAAAATTCTTCACGTGTTACTTCTCAAGAAATATAACTTTGTAGTATGGATTACTTTATGACTTAGTTACTTTAAATCTTAAGCGCAATACTTACTGGGTTATGTAGTGTCCATTAAATCTTTTGTATTTTCATGTCCTGAGAATGTATACCAATCACCCACTATTTTTTTGCCTTTTTTCAATAACAAATTAAAAGTTCTAGATATTTTCATATTACTGTTAGAATGAACTACCTATAGAATTCATTACCATGAGTGTCTGCATTTGATATGCCACTTTGAATTTCTTCAAACCATCCCACTTTCAAAAAGCGTGACTATTTTCACTTACTTCGAATCCTCTTCAATTCTATTTTAGTTATTTTTATACCCCATACCTTTCCGTGAGTGCAGAATCTTATAATAAATTAAGTTTGTGTTTCATAGTCTGTCACACCAAGATATTTACAATTGCACCGCATCGCCATCCCCTAGCCAAGTTCCTGGCACCATAGTTGGGACTCAAATAACATTTACTAAACGTGCAGATATATGAGTTCCACTTCTGGATTGTACCGTCAATATGTCATAAGACCCTGAGACCCAGCAGGCCCAACGCTTAGGCACGGGCCACACCCTTAGGCTTACCAACCCTTAGGCTTGTGCGGGCAGAAATGTAGCACCACTCCAAGGCACCACGCCTTCTCAGCACATACTCTAGAGCCTGAATTCATGACTCCATTTCCAGACATTTCCTGAACATCATCTATGCTCTTGAATCACTAAGAATCATATTATAAGAGCTATTGTCTTTCTTCTCTGTCAATTCAGTTTCCTCTTTATCACCAAATGGTAGTAGTAAATAATAATTATATTTATTCAGCTTATATTTTGTACCACACCCTGTGTAACTAATTTAGACGTGTTGTTTCGTTAAGCCTCACATCCTGGGCTTATACTATTATCAGCTTTTATGGTTGAGGAAATGATAGCACAGAGAGGTTAAGAAGCTTACCTAAGGAGTGAGAAGCAGAGCTGACCTTTGAACTGAGCCAGTATGACACCAGCACTTGAAGTGCTGTACCAAGGACAAGGGCCTAAACGGTGAAAAAACAATGAGGCCTTTTCTCAGTGAAGTTCTGGTTTAATAGGGGAGATATAAATGGGCAGTTACAGTTCCACACGTGACCAAGATCGTGTGCTGTGGGAGCACCCATCAGATTCCTACACCACCCTGGGGTCAGGGAAGATGAAATGAAGGTAGGCAAGCAAAGAACGTGCCTTGTTAATAGTGGGAAGACAAGCTATAATCACTTGTGAAGTTATTATCTTTATATATGTCTTTTGAAAAAATAATCTGCTTTAGCAGCAATCGTGATTTCATTTTTATCTTCATTATATTCCAGTCCCTCTTGATAGCTGGCTACGTTGATTAAATCAATGACGTAGTGAGTAGCTTTTTTTCTATTTCTGCTGGGGATCCTTCTGGTTTGATCTCATATCACAGACTCATCAGTGAGATGACTGTGGGCTGGGGGAGGGGATAAATGCTAAATCACACAGCAGCTGTGATTTACCTCACAGACTGGCTGGAAGATTTACATCCATAGATAACTATCATATCAAACTGGAGGGAAAATAAAGAGTGGTAGGAGAACAAGCAAACACTAGATTTTATTAATTATTTCATACATACAAGAGAAGGTGTAAGATATATACGTAAATTACAGCAAATAATCATAAAGCCAACATCTGGATACCTATCACCCAGCTTAAGAAGTAAGATATTATCAATACGTCTTCTGACTTCCAATAGAATTACCCTTTTTTCTTGATAGAGGTAATCATTATGCTGAATGTGCTGATTTTTTAAAAAGCATTTAGAAAGCACGTACATGCATTTGCAGAAGTGTCAAACTGAGAATTAGAGTATATCAGCACTTGGGAAACAAATTAGAATCTCCACTGACTTGAAGCATGGTCATAAATAGGGTGTCCTATTAAGTAAAGACAACTTAACTTAAATAGCATTAAAACATAGTGGATTACAAATGGTTAAGAGTAAGTACCGTGGAAGGAGTGGTATCTTAGTCATTAATGAAGTGACCAAGATTCATCAGGGGATAACTATAACTTTTAAGTGTAATAAAGCATATGTAACTTGGGAACTGCTAATTTCCATATTACTTAGATTTCTACTTTAAATACAATTCAGTCATTCAAAAAAAAAATATTTACCAAGCACTCTTCTAGGTGAACAGAAGAGGCAAAGGTCTCTGCATTTGTGGAGTTTCTATTCCAATGGGGAGATGTAGACAATCATCAGTAAGCATAATAAATAAGTAAATAATATAGGTATTAGTGAGTGAAAAGTCCTATTAAAAAGGGCAAAGTTGAACTTAGTAAAATTGCAGTATTAAATAAGGTGGTCGGGCTTGGCCTCATTGAGAAGGTAAGATCTGAGCAGAGGTTTGCAGGAGTTAACTATCTGAGGGAGCAGTGTTCCAGGCAGAGGGAACGGCCAGTGCCAAGGCTGTAAGGAAGGGGTCAGCCTGGTGTGTTTGAGGAACAAGACGCCCATGTGGCCTAGAGGTAAGTGAGCAGGGAGAGAGTAATAGGAGATGTAGTTGGAGATGGAAGAGTGGGGGTGAAGGGTCTTGTAAGCCATCGTGAAAACGTGGGCTCTTACACTGAGTTAAATTGAGGGGCCATTACAGGATTCTGAGAAGAGGAGTAATGTGATCTGACTTACATGTGAAAGGCCCACTCTGATTGCTTGAGAAAAGGCTGGACAGAGTAAGGAGCCTATTAGGAAGCTCTGGGAATCGGCATATATTTTAAGGGTAGAGCCAATAGGGTTTCCTGGCAAAGTGGATATGGGCTGTGAGAGAAAGAGGAACCAAAGATGACTCCAACGTTTTTGACGCAAACAATAGGAAGGATGGAATATCATCAACCAACACGGAGAGGTTAGAGGGGAGACCATCGGAAGTTGAGTTTTGGACGTGGATATGAAGTGTCAACTGGTAATGACTATGTGCTTATTATATAAAAGACTACAGTCATTCAGCCTAAGTAACTACCTGGAAAGATACAGTTATTAATTCTCATTGTACAAATTAGAAATGACAATTTAGAGAGTTTTAAGAATTTTACCTGAGATTACAGTTTAAGAAATAGGACATAAAACCAGATCTTTGGGATCCCAATGCTTTAACTCTTCTTTCAAAACTTGCTGAAAGTGGGACTTCCCCGGCAGTCCAGTAGTTAAGACTGTGCCTTCCAGTGCAGAGGGTGTGGGTTTGATCCCTGGTCGGGGGGAATCCCTGGTCAGGAACTAAGATCCCACATGCCGTGGGGTGTGGCCAAAAGCTAAAACAAACAAACAAACTTGCTGAAAGGATTGACCAGCAATCTTTTTTTTTTTAATTTATTTATTTTATTCTTGGCTGCGTTGGGTCTTCGCTGCTGCGCACAGGCTTTCTCTAGTTGTGGCAAGCGGGGGCTACTCTTCATTGTGGTGCGTGGGCTTCTCATTGCAGTGGCTTCTCTTGTTCCAGAGCATGGGCTCTAGACTCACAGCCTTTAGTAGTTGTGGCGCACGGGCTCAGTAGTTGTGGCTCACGGGCTCTAGAGCGCAGGCTCCGTAGTTGTGGTGCACGGGCTTAGTTGCTCCACAGCATGTGGGATCTTCCCGGACCAGGGCTTGAACCCATGTCCCCTGCATTGGCAGGCGGATTCTTAACCACTGCGCCACCAGGGAAGCCCTGAGCAGCAATCTTTATCAAATAAATAAAATAAGAGTAGAGTCAGCTAATCAGTAATATTTCATGCCCATGAGACTCAAGACAGTGAATATTCTTTCTAATAAATGGGAGAGGGAGAGATGAATACTAAAAAGCCCCATATTTATACATAAATTCATAACCAGTTACGTGCATTATGCAATACCAGGTTTCTATGATTGTGAGTTTAACAGCAGGATTCTGAGGGAGGGAAGACAATGGCCTTTTCCACAAAGGAGCTTTTCGTGCCCTGAGGCTAAGATATTTATATTTTCAAAATCTAAGACCAGATTCGGAAGAGAAGGAAGCTTCCTTGTTGCACAGCTGGATTCAAATGGACACAAGCGTTAGAGCAGGTCTAAAGGGTCACTAGTAGCTCTTGAAGAATGATAGATGATGCTGTTATGACATTTGGAAAGCTGAAAGTGAATTTTAGGAAGTAGCTACTGAGATGGAGGTAACTGACATTTTATTTGTTTTGGTTATAATAGGTGTCAGGGCAGTGTCATTATGAAATAGTAGCGCTTAGTAGAATGCTACTTATATCATTGTCTACACCATAGTCCATGAAATAGACTGTTAAAAAGAAAAGAACGAACAAATTAGTTACGTGGCAGAAAAAATACCACAAAATCTTTTTCAGGTGATTTACAGAATGATCTCAATTCAGTGACATTAAATGAATTTGTCTAAGGCTGCTGTGTTTATAGTATTAATGAACTTTTTCATCTCTGCTGCTGACATAAAACTCACAGCTGGGTCAGTGAACTGATGAGGTTTGGGATGTAGCATTTGTCTATTTGTTTTGTTTTGTTTTGTTTTGTTTTTGCGGTACGCGGGCCTCTCACTGTTGTGGCCCCTCCCGTTGTGTAGCACAGGCTCCGGACGCACAGGCTCCGTGGCCATGGCTCGCGGGCCCAGCCGCTCCGCGGCATGTGGGATCTTCCCGGACCGGGGCACGAACCCATGTCCCCTGCATCAGCAAGCGGACTCTCAACCACTGCACCACCAGGGAAGCCCTGTTTTGTTTTTTTAAGGGGAATGACTTCCTTCTAGTTAAATTCCGTAAATGATATAACTTAGCAAATCAAGACTATTTCTTAGCAATTCAAGACTGTTGACTAACGCGGTGCATTAAATTTCCCCCATTGTACGCGGCAAACAGAGATGAAGTGGCTTGGGCCAGGAACGTGGGTCAATGCAGCGTGATGCTGTGAGCAGATCTCTTAAGACCAGTGTAGAAGAGAAAAGCTGAAACGCCCAGGGAGCTCACTGCACTGACCCTCAGAGCGGAGGAGCATCCTCGAGACTCACAGAGGGGGCTTCTGTGCTTACACAAACACTTGAGTTGAAGGAAACTCTGCTCAACGTGCTGTCATTGGAACTTTTTTTCAGTTTCATCACATACCTGTTGAGGGCCAACCACATGCCAGAGTAGAAGGTGTAAAACAGAATAAGATATGGTGCTGAACCTCAAGAAGCTTCTGGTCCAGTGGGAGACACAGGCCTGCAAATAAACACATTCCAGGGTGTGATGTGCATAAGATGGTGACGGGAGTGATTCTAGAGAAGACATTGTAGAGGGGTGACCAAGAGGCACTTTCAAGGCTAAAGTTATTTCCAGGAGGCCCAGTGGAGTTTCCTCCAGGCACCACGTGTATGAAATTGTTCAGCAGGGCTGGAGCATACAGTACAGTGGGAAAGGAAATGGGGAGATTCTGATTTAACTCTTAGTGAGTAATATTCAGATTACATTCATATGGTGCAGTCACCACAACCTACCATCTTCGAGTCAAACGTTTAGGCACTTGTAATAACGGAACTGTTCTACTTTAGACCTACCCTGTCCGGTCCAAACAGAATGCAAGCCACGTTGGTAACTTTATTTTTTTAAATTTTACTTATTTTTTGGCCGTGCTGCACGGCATGCAGAATCTTAGTTCCCCAACCAGGGATCAAATGCACGCCCCCTGCAGTGGAAGCATGGAGTCTTAACCATTGGACCACCTGGGAAGTCCCCACATAGATAACTTTACATTTTCAGGAAACCACACTAGGAACAGTAAAAGAGAAACGAGGGATGTTAATTTTAGTAATCTGTTTTATTTAATATATTTATCCAAAATGACTATTTAATATTAATTATACTAAATGGCATTAAAGTCGTATTAAAATGGTGGATGAACTCTTTTACTCTTTCTTTTTTCATCCTAAGTTTTCCAAAGCCAGCATATTTTACACTTACGGTACATCTCATTTCGGACTAGCCACAATTCAAGGGCTCAACGGCCACCTGTGGCTAGTGGCTACTGAATTGGACAGTGCAGCTCTAGGTAATTGCATAAACACTGTATCCTAACTCCGTGTTAACCCTTCAGCTGCATGGAGGATATTAGGTGTACTATGAAGTAAGCTAAAGGAAAAAAGACAGGAAAAGCATTTTCTCTTACTCTGGGGTCTCTCCCTGGAACCAGGTTCTAATGCATAATTAAACCTATACCCAGAATGCTTTGTGAGCCCTCTAGCAACAAAAACAAACAGCATCAAATTGCCATTGCTTACTTTTCTTTTTATTCTTTCTCTTCCCTCTGCTGCCCCCCCACCCACACTGTCCTTATTTTTTGGATTCTTCCTAAAAGTAACAGGAGCTGAAAAAGAGTGGAAGTAAAAGGTAGAGCAGGATGCCCTAAACCCACATCCGGCAAAATGTGATCGGTTGCCCTAGGCAACGGTGGTTGTCAACTCTTTTTTTTTTCTCTTTAGCTTCCACCTGCTAGCTCACGGGCATAACGTACCCTCATCAACAGCAGCTCTCTTTGTGGGGGCCCTCAACTCCAGAAGTACACCTCCCTTTCAGGGCAGGAGGTAATGATAAGATTTGGATTGTGGAGTTGGAGGTGTCATGGGTACAGTTTGAAAAAGTCTCAGGGAGGTTCTGATACAGTTCCTGTCTTGTTCAGAATGGTTAAGAAGCTCTGTCCTAGGGACTTCCCTGGCTGTCCAGTGGTTAAGACTCTGCGCTTCCACTGCAGGGGGCACGGGTTCGATCACTGGTTGGGGAACTAAGATCCCAAATGTCACATGGCACGGCCAAAAAAATGAAAACCTCTGTCCTAGAAACACTACTTACAGATGTCCTTCCCAGTAGCTTAGTCTTTTAAAAATGTCCCTGGCCTATGGAAAAATGGCAGTCCAGGTACACAGAAATGCAACAGGCAGAAGTAACCATCAGTTAGTACTTGGGACTTGGGAACATGTATGTGGTGTGTGAATAAGTGACTGACATTTATTTCCACTGGTGGTTTTAGAGGGAGATATAGTAACAAAAATGATTATGATAATGGTGATAATAATAATAGCTATATTAGTATCACTAATATCACTTTATATGCATCAGATGCTATGCTATGCCCTTTATAGGCGTCATCTCATCCCTACGACGTAGGGACTGTTTTCATTGCTATTTTACAAATGAGGGAACTAAACCAACAGAGAGGTTAAATTGCTTGTTCAAGATCACCCAGCAGCTGAGTGTATTTAGTGAGTGGTGTGTGTCACATGCTTGGATGAAAATACAAGATTCCCTGCCTAACCTCAGTGTGGTGTGAAAGACAGACACGAAGTCAGTTGTATTCGAACTGGACGTATAGATACTGTAACAGCAGCGTTAGCAGAGTGGCTGCCACATTCTACCTCTTAATCAGCCTGTGTCTTCAGAAGGCCACGTGGCTTGACTGTGAACGTGAGTTTTGAGTTAGACTTAGACACGGTCCAGTCCTCCACTCACATGAGCTTGCACAAATTATTATTTCTCCAGGCAGGAAATTATTATTTCTCTGAGTTTTATAATCTATAAAATTAGAATAATGTCACTACCTCATAAGATTGCTTTGAGAATTAAGTCAGGCACTGTAGGTGCCTGATCTGTAGTAATTTTTCCATATTTATAATTCCTACTATTCTTATTTTAAAGTAGGTGCTAATACATATTAATGTGAGCTTACGTTGAGGTCTGAGTATTGGGTTGGCCAAAAAGTTCGTCTGGGTTTTTCTGTAAGACGTTTTTGGCCACCCTAATGCCAACCGTGGCGCTGTGCCGGCTACTAGGAGAGTTGAGGTATAAATTCTGCCCCTTCAGCATAGTTGAGAAAATTTTTTAAATGCACATAAAGAGACAGATAAGCCATAAGGCACCTTGTGAACTGTCAAATTAGTGATCCTAACTCTGCTGCCACAGGATTTAGAGGAGGGTAGATCACCAGGATGCAGGAGGGAGCCTTGAGCTGGCCTTGGGTGGTGGGTAGGACTAATGTGAGTGGAGAAAATGGGATGCAGAGGTATTACAGATGGCCTGCACAGGGGAAGAGAAATCACCTACTTTCACTGTAAGCAAAGGTTTAGTAAGAGAAAGATGCTGATGGATTTGGAGAGGTATGTGGCATGCATCATGGATAAACTCATCCCAGGAGATGTGTGCCCTGAAAACTCTTCCAGCAAGCTGGGGAGATGCCAGGATGACCTGTGCCCACTGGGACAGTGAGGGCCCTGGTTTGGTCATCAAGCCTCTGCTCCTTGACTAGACGCACTGGCCTCCCTGCCACCCACTCCTTCACCTTCTGCCTGCCTTTGATTGACGTGGACTTTCCACATTTGGTGTTTGTGCCCTTTGGAAAGCCTGCTGACCTGGCCCTGGAGACTGCCAACCTTCCTCTGGGCTGCAGGACAGACCCTGATCACTCCTGAAAAAGGCCTCGGGGGGCCGTTGCCCCTGGTGAATATTGACAGGAGGGACCTTGAATGACCGCCTCCCCCCCAATTTGACACTACATTATGAAGCAATGAGAGAATAATTGCATTTTTTAAAAATATTTATTTATTTATTTTTGGCTGCGTTGGGTCTTCATTGCTGCGCGCGGGCTTTCTCTAGTTGCTGCGAGCGGGGACTACTCTTTGTTGTGGTGAGCGGGCTTCTCATTGCGGTGGCTTCTCTTGTTGCAGAGCACAGGCTCTAAGTGCGCAGGCTCAGTAGTTGTGGCGCACAGGCTTAGTTGCTCCGCGTCATGTGGGACCTTCCCGGACCAGGGCTGGAACCAGTGTCCCCTGCATTGGCAGGCAGATTCTAAACCACTGCGCCACCAGGGAAGCCCAATAATTGCATTTTTGACTGGTTGTCTCTGCTGCAGAACTGCTGGGAGGATAAGGCAAATGGTGGAGGGGTTCAGATTCTTCACCAAGAGGCAAATAAATGAAAGATGCTGAGAAAAACAATATATTGCTTAGCTGATTGAAATATAAATGCAAGCCATGAATTAAGTACTGTGAATATGTTATCATTTTTAAAAAGCGTTTGGGGATTTTCAGCTTAACTTTGTCAAGTTACGTGGAAACTGTTATGTGAAATACATATAAAATACGTGCAGTTCTAGAAGTTGAATTCCCTCTATGTCTGCCGATTCAGCTGTTTGGGGTTCTTGAGATTGGGGGGGGATTTGTTTGTTTTGTTGGTGTCTGTGTGTTTTAAGTCAAGAATTAATTTTCATGCCCGGTTAATCAGTGATCTTTCTATGGATGGACTTGATTTAAATTAGTTTTGCTGGAATCCAGTTCTTTGCAGGAGCAATCATAAATTTACCCTAAATCCATTTGGGTTGGTCCTGGATTATAGTAGTATAGTACTTACTGCTGCTGGTTTTTTTCTTTTTATTCTTTTAGCATATAGTGTTTGGTTCATTGCTACATACATTTGCAAAAATGACTCCATGAGTATGTTTTGATTGAATGTGCAGAGAATTGTAAAAGTTATCACATCACAGAAAGAGAAAGAGCTTTTTTGTTTGTCTGTTTGGTCCTTTAGGTATAAAAAAACCCTCTGCTCTCAATAACATCTATTAAAAAATAAAGACTCACACGCTATACACAAAAACTAACTCAAAGTGGATCACAAAGCTAAATGTTAGAGCTAAAATTATAAAATTCCATATAAGAAAATATAAGGGCAAATTGTTGCCACCTTTGCTTCAGAAAGTAAAGCTGCATCTTTATTCATATTTATGAAATCTGGATATTTTGAGTGTCTGACTAATACCTTTGTCAAGATAGCCCCCTTGGACAATAGGAAAGTGAATGGGGTGGAAGTGCAGGAAGCTAACGGATGGATTCTTGGAAGTTTTACTGAGACCTTGTCTGGAAAGGTCCACAAACACCTACCAAAGAAGTTAACCAAGCACGGTATCCCATTTTCTCTCAGTGTCCATATCAAAACGAACCTAAGTTGTATCTTAATTTATCATCTGTCTTTTATACCAGGGCATCATCAGGCAGTTGCATTGATCTGAAATAAGTTATTAGGGGTAAAGTAGGTACAAAACAAAGAGTCTGTCATATGCCCGCCAAAAATTTATTTATGTTAACAAACAGGAGAAATGCCCAACTCTACCTTCAGGACTGTTCTGGCAAAACCTCACTGCAGCCAAGACCCACTGCTCCACCTAAGGTGATAGGGACAGAACAACTACCCCCAGGAGATTCTGTTTTACCATCTGTCGCTTTCACTTCACGTTGCTCAGTGCCATCTAGCAGGCCTCGCATCACTGTGTCTGCTTGACTGGATTATAAGTAGAACCCTAGCTGCAAGGGAGCATGGAAATGTTATTTTCAGATTTCCAGCTTCAGTATAATGGAAACACATGCTGCAAGGCACCTGGAGAGGATGTTCAAAGGGCCAGTCAGTAGTATCTGTCACAAAATTATAAAGAAGCAAGGAAAGGAGGAAAGAAGGAAAGAAAAACTTTTCTCTTCTATGACTTATAGTTTTACCGTTACACTTAGATTCTTAATCCAACTTGAATTTATTTTGTTTATGGTGATGGGTAGGGATCTGACTTTATTTTTTGCAAATGGGTAGCCAATTGTTTCTATACCATTTATTAAATAATATATTATTTTCTGCTGATTATTAACTGCCAACTTTTTCATATATTAAATTTGAATTCTGCAGTCTTTGTTCTTTTACACTGGTTTATTTGTGTAAATCCTGAAGTACCAAGAATTCTTTTCTTTAAAATACATTTTTTGTTACAATTTAAGAATAACCTTTTTTCTCAGATGGAGTTTAGAATCAGCTTGTCAGCTTTTATTTTGTTTCGATTTTAAATCCATTTGGAGGTTTAATTGGAATTCCCAAAATTTTGTATTCTTTAGGAAGAAATGACATCTTTACCACATTGAACGTTCCCTTCTGGTAACCTGGCATTTCTCTCCATTTGTTCGTCTTCTCTTATGCTGTATGGCTTTCTCTATGTAGGATTGACAAATTCCTTTTATTTATTTCTATATTTTTCATAGCTTTTGTTGCTATTGTAAATTTGATCCTTTTGCCACATCACTTTCTAATATTTATTGCTGGATATATAGAAATCTCATTGTTTTGTATATATTTACCTCGCATCAGCCATCTTATTAAGGCTGCTTGCACCTAATTCTCTTGAATTTTCTATGTAAGCAATCCTATCACCTACTTATGCTAATGTTGTCTTTTCCCTGTTGCCTGTGTCCTATATCCACTGCAGTGCTTTTGTAAATAAAGTTGTATTGATACTAGTCATGCTTGTTTACTGTCATCTACAACAACTTTTTCCCTACAACAGCAGACTCGAGTAGTTGTGACAGAGGCCATATGACTTGCAAAACCTGAAATATTTACTAGCTGGCTCTTTATAACAAAAGTTTGCTGAATCCTACCACAGAGTATCTATAAATTTTAGATATTTTTTCTGAACTTTTATTGTCTAAGATCACCCAAACAAACTGAAATAGTAGCAATAATGATGAGACTCTTTGACTTGTGTCTGACTTTAATAAGAAGACTTTCTGTGTTTTACCATTAGAATGATGGTTGCCATTGGTTTCTGGTAGATACCCTTTATCGAGTTAAGGAAAGCACTGACCATTTCAGCCTTACTAAGAGGTTTTTATCAGGAATGGGTATTGAATTTTACCAACTGTCTTTTCACCATGCATTGAGATGATCATGTGGCCTATCATTTAATATTTTAATTTAGTGAATTACTCTAATATATTTCCTACTGTTGGGCTGTTCTTGCATTCCTGGTTATTACATATTTTAATATACTTCTGGAATCAATTTTCTAAAATTTTTTTAAAATTTTTGTATCCATATTTGTAAGTAATATTGATTTGTTATTTTCTTATTAGTTTTTAAACAAATTTATTTATTTATTTTTGGCTGCGTTGGGTCTTCGTTGCTGTGCACGGGCTTTCTCTAGTTGCGGCGAGTGGGGACTACTCTTCGTTGTGGTGTGTGGTCTTCTCGTTGCGGTGGCTTCTCTTGTTGCGGTGGCTTCTCTTGTTGTGGAGCATGGGCTCTAGATGTACGGGCTTCAGTAGTTGTGGCTCATGGGCTCTAGAGCGCAGGCTCGGTAGTTGTGGCTCATGGGCTTAGTTGCTCCATGGCATGTGGGATCTTCCCGGACCAGGGATTGAACCCATGCCCCCTGCATTGGCAGGCAGATTCTTAACCACTGCACCACCAGGGAAGTCCTCTGACTGCTTTTTAAATATCAATTATTCTTATTACTGTGTCATCATAAATCTCTCTGAAGACATCAACTGGAATTTTTTTTAATTCTCTCTTCTATTTCTTTCATCAATTCTTTTTCCTCAGGGGTCAGTATTTTGGTTTTTAGTCTTGATGCTCCCATGTTTGTGTTTTTCCTCAAATATTTCATGGGCCTTGATTGTTGATTCATAATTTTAATTGAAGGGCTAGAATAACATAAGAAGGTGGTATGATTTACCTGTAGCCAAACAAGCCTCTTTCTTGACTAGGAGGCTGACTGTAGGGTTCTATAGATGGAAGTGGGGATTGACAGGTAGCTTTCCTGTTTGGTTTGGATAACAGTCAGGCATGTAAGTTTCAGCTCTCCTTGAGTGCTGTTTGCTGAGGCTAGCAAAGCCTTGTGCTAGAGGTGGAGCTCCTAGAGAGTTCTTAGTGCCTTTCACTGAACGTGGATGTTTCTCCTCCCACGCCCTTTGGATGCATGGATGCATGGAGGAAAGGATGGAACGATGGATGGAGAGTTGGCGATTGGACTGGGATCTGCATATCTGTTACAGGATCCTAAACTTTCTGAGTCCCAAATTGCTCTACTTGGGTTTTTTTTGGCTCAAGTCCCACCTTAAGAACCAGTAAGACAGTTCTCCCACATTATATAAGACAACGGTTCTTGCTGATTTTAGACCCAGGGCAATTGCGGTTTCTCATTCTCCCTTGTGACAGAGAAATCGAATGGCCCATAGCGTCAGTCCTTTAATTACTCCAGGTTGTCCTTGGATTTCCATCTTTGCTGACCCTGAGTGTAGATGTTTTCCTTGGCTCTATGTTTGACAGCCCTCCTCCAGACCCATATTGAACTGCTGTCTCCCTAGCTCTAGAGGTTCTCTGTACAATCCCTTCTCCTTAACATCTTCCAGAAATTCCTCAAAGGTTTTGGTCTAGCAATGCCATCTTTCCTGGCTTTCCGGACTGTTATGGAGTCCTTTCATTGGAATTTTAGGAGAGGTTGTGTATTCACTGTCCACTAACCAGAAGTTATCAGTGCATTTTAAATATTCCTGCCTATATGCAAACATCACTGTGTGCCAGTTACTGTGCAAGGGTCTGACTGTGTTAATTTAGTCCTCCCGACAATTTTATGAATTATATTTCTTATCCCCGTTTTACAGATGAAAATACTGAAGCTCAACAAGGTTAAGTAAGTTGCTCAGGGTCATGCATTTAGCATTGAACCCAGGTGTGACGCATCCAGTTATCACATTCACATGTAGTGATACAGCCCTGGTGATACAGCAGGGCTCCAACATGGACCATTTGAATGATGATCAAGGGTAATTCCAAGTTCCTTATTCACTGTTTTTATTTCCTTGATATGTGAATTAAATAGAGAATTGGCTTAGTGGTCTAAATAAAACTGACAGGAAACTCTGGAGCACTCTGTTTTCAAATACATTATTTCCATACTATCCTTGTTCCTTCTCACAGCTGTAAGAGAGAAATTTAAAATGCAGTAGCTCTAGAATGGGTCTGATCCCATGTAGACTGTGTGGAGGAAAAATGTAATTAAATTAAAAGGCTCTCATTTGTCACATATAAAAATAATACCCATAGGAACTCGTATGTAAATATCCTTCCCAAAAAAAGTGAAGAAACTCATCAAGAGTCAGCTGTCCACTGAACCAATAGGCGCCCTTCTTTGCTTCGTAAATGTACTCAGATCTCAACTAGTTTGCTGTTAGTGATGCTCTGTAGACACGTTAATTTCTATCTAGTTGGTTTATTCAGGGACACAAATTTCTGTATTTTTCATGACAAACATCTCATAATTGTGGCAAAATTAATTAAATCAAATGATTAATGCTGATATTAGATGTTATATATTGTAATGATATAATAATTACTAATTGTAATTAATAATAATGATTTTGGACCTCCTGATGAGTAGATAAAATGCTTAAATTCTCCACAGAAAAAAAATTAACCTTTAAAAAATTTTTTTTAAACACTGTAACTGTGTCATTGCTAACTTTTACTGTTTCCCATTTTCTTTTCATAGCCACAAAGTTCATTTAGTACTTAGTGTGTGCTGGGAACTATGCTAAGTGATTTCCATGGACATTTTTCCCTTTAATCTTATGAAATACATAACATCTCTCCTATTTTGCAAATGAGGAAACTGAAGCGTATGTTTCTTTTTTTAATATTTATTTATTTATTATTTATTTATTTTGCCTGTGCCGGGTCTTAGTTGCGGCATGCGGACTTCTTAGTTGCGGCATGAGGACTCTTAGTTGTGGCATGCATGTGGGATCTAGTTCCCTGACCAGGGATCGAACCCCGGTCCCCTGCATTGGGAATGCGGAGTCTTACCCACTGGACCACCAGGGAAGTCCCTATATTTCTTTTTTCCAGTTAATATGGGCCAGTTTCAGAATAGCTAGTGTCATTTATCTCTTATCCTTAAAAACCCTTTTTTTCCCCATTATAAACCGTGAACATATAATTTGTTAATGTATTTGTTTAATTGTCCTAATATTATTTATTAATTAACTCAACTTTTTGTTGTATTTGAAAGGTTGTTTCCTTAATCTTTATTTCTTATCTCTTTACTTTGGACCATTCTAGACTTCTATTTCATTGGTCAGTGAATCCTGGACCAGTAACATATTATTTTAATTATTGTATTTACTTCACTGGTGTTACTGTATTACTAATATATATATATGGGTGTGTATATATATATATATATTTACCATATGAAACTATATATTTTTTTCTTTCAGTTTTATTGAAATATAATTGATGTACAGCACTGTATAAGTTTAAAGTGTATAACACAATCATTTGAACTACATATATCATGAAATGACCACAATAAATTTAGTGAATATCTATCAGCTCATACAGACATAAAATTAAAATAATAGAAAAAACTTTTCCTTGTGATGAGAACTGGTAGGATTTACTTTCTTAACAGCTTTCATAGATACCACACAGCAGTGTTCATTATATTCATCATGTTGTACATTACATTCCTAGTACTTATTTATCTTATAACTGGAAGGTTGTACCTTTTGATCATCTTTATCCAGTCCCCACCCTACCCCATGCCATAGTAACCACAAATCTTATCTCTTTTTCTCTGAGTGTTTTTGTTTGTTTTTGAAGTATAGTTGACCTACAACCACTGTTAGTTCCTGGTGCACAACATAGTGATTGGATATTTCTGTTCTGTTACGAAATGACCATCACAATGTTTGCCATTTTCTCATTATCGTTTCTAGATAGCTAACAACTGACATTCTGGTATTTTTTTACGCACTGAAGTTTGACGTAAATAGTCGTTTACCACATGTGCCTTTGCACGATACTTATTTTCTCAGAGCCTCCATTTCTTCACTTGCAAATGGGACTAATATATTTTGCAGAGCGGGCGCAAAGAGGAGGGGTATAGCAGAAGAGCATAGTATCATGCTGGACACGTAGAAGGTACCATGGAATGGTAGCTACTATGATCATTTGTTCCACTCTCAACAGCTGCATAACAAGTCACCCCAAACTTACTGCTGTCGAACAGACAATTTTATTATGGTTACAGATTCTGTGCATCAGGAGTTTGGACAGGCCACGGCAGGGCTAGCTGGCCTCAGCTCCATAATGTCCGTGACCTCAGCTGAGGAGACTTGAACAGCTGGGGGTGATGCAAACAGCTGGAGACTGAGCTTACCTGGACGGTTTTTTACTCACCGGCCTGGCCCCTGGACTGGGTGGGACTGGTGACCACAGTGTCTCCTGTGGCCCCTCCAGGTGGCTTGAGCTTCTCACAGGGTGACAGCTGGGCTTCTACAAGGAGTGTCTGGAGGGAGTTCTCAGAGGCCAGGGGATGGCCTGCCCTGCACACAGAGCGTCACTTCCTTAACACTGCACCCATCATAGCAGTCACAAGCGTGCTCAGAGTCACGGGCGGGGACAGAGACCCCACATCTTGAGGGGAGAAGCATCAAAGAACGGGAAGCCACTTTAAAACCATCATCATCATTATACTGTGAATATGCTTCTTTCATATGAATAAGGAAAGGAAGTGCTTCCAAATTCCACAGGAATTGAGTGACTGTTTTCTTCAAGAGGTTATATGTTACCCAGGACAGGAACATTAGTGGTAAAAACTGAGCTGTATTCTCCGACACCTAAGATTAAACGCCTGGTTCTTTTTCATTCCGTACCTTTAAACAATAAATAGATGCGACAATTTCTTATGCATTTTCAACACTGAGATAATAATACAGGGCATGGGAGTGTCTTCTTCCCTTGTGTTTGACATAAAACACAAGCCGCTTTTGACTTGGCTAAAACTTTTGGTTCTCATAATCTTTGTACATCCTGTACTTGCCTGTGACTTTTTTTTTTAACTTTACCATCTATATGTAGAGCAGTGGTTCTCAAACTTTAGTGTACAGTCAAATCACATGGAAATCTTGTTAAAACACAGATTATTGGGACTTCCCTGGTGGCTTAGTGGTTGAGAATTCACCTGCCAATGCAGGGGACACAGGTTTGATCCCTGGTCCGGGAGGATCGCACATGCCGTGGAGTTACTAAGCCTGTGCACTACAACTACGGAAGCCCACGTTCCCTAGAGCCCGAGCGCCACAGTTACTGAGCTCACACGCTGCAACTACTGAAGCCCAAGCACCTAGAGCCTGTGCTCTGCAATAAGAGAAGCTACTGCAATGAGAAGCCCATACTCCTCAACGAAGAGTAGCCCCTGCTCGCCGCAACTAGAGAAAGCCCACATGCCGCAACTAGAGAAAGCCTGCACGCAGCAACGAAGACCCAACGCAGCCCAAGAAACCAAAAAACAAAAAAACCCACAGATTATTGGTCCTCGCCCCAGAGTTTCTGATTCAGTAATTTTGGAGTGGGGCCGAAGAATTTTCATTCCCACGTGTCTGGGAGATGCTGTGGGGCAGGTCTGAGGACCCACACTTTGAGAACCACCGTTACAGAGAAGGCGCAGAACCACATCGGCCTCACTGGATTACTCAGCTCTATCAACCCGCCACGTGCTTTCAGAGTTTGGCAATCTTCTCGTAGGATATACCTACTAACTGAACAAGGGCAATGGTGATACGACCAGTCTTACCAGTTTCTGAGCATCCCATGTGTATGAGACATTTGTAAACACTTTGTATACGTTATCTTATCTTATTTAATTCTTTACAAAAACCCAGTGAAATATCCCCGTTTTATAGATTGAGAAACCGACACTATTAAGGCTAAGTTTCCCAGCATCACACCACAGTGAGGGCAGAGCTGAATCCAGGTCTTAACCCTCTCCCTTTTCTTTCAATTCATGACCTCCCCACCCCCACCGGTTACAACCAAGAATGCCCTTGGGGCCAGTTGGTGGGAAAGGGATGGGCTGAGCGGGAAGATCCTGGTCAGGAGACCATTGGCTCGAACAGCGTGATGTGTGCTGGTCACCATCACCCTCCTCTCCACAGCCGTGATCGGAATATGCAGTCAGCCTGTATCCTTGATCACTGGAGCATCCAGTGTGATGTGGCGGAGATCTTGAAGGGGCCTGCTTTTCTTTGAGAAGGTGACATTTAAGCTGAGATCTCAAGCACCATTTTTAAGCTGCTGCATTCACCTAAAATCTCTCTCCTCAAAGCCTAAGATGCTAAGACCCTAAGGCAGTGATTCAAAGTGGCACTTACTTTAAGTAAAATAATTGGTGGTTCCATACTATTGCAACTAATTGTGATCTAGGATAAGTTACTTAAACTTTGTAAAATAGGAAAAATAATGCTAACTTCAAAGGATTATTATGAGGATGCCATCAGCCTTCCAGGCCTTCTGGAAGCTAAAAGAAGGCTTCAGTTCCAACTGCTTAGTGGTATATTAAGGCTTACATTTACTGAGCACTTAGAGCTGAGCCCGGCCTGTTCTATGGACTTTACATGCATTCATTTATGGGAGTCACTTTGACCCCACAAGATAGCTGATTATCACACCTTTCAAAGATGAGAAAACTAAAACCCTGAGCGGTTAAGTAACTTGCCCAAGTACCCAGCCAGTAAGCAGCAGTGCTGGGTTTTGAACCCCGGCCTCCTGGTTCTAGGTTCTGTCCTTGTCCCTGGGGAGGGACTCAGTGGTCCCCCAGTCTCAGGCCTAGGTGAGCCCACATGTCACAAGGGAAATGTAAACAAAATAGAAGCCTCCCCCCAACACCGCACCCCAGCTACTTATGGAAGGTTGGGAGAAAAATATTAGATGTTTTTGTTTTAAGGGATGAATCATCTTGAATGTGGGGGAGTAAAAATTCAGTTCCTTTCTTGCTTCAAAACAGGAGAGTAGAAAGTATCGTCAGTGCATCTTTGAGGAAGAAGAGAGAACATTTACTAAGAGACTCAGGAAAAGAATTAGAACTGGGTTGCCGCTGGAAACTCTTAAACGTACCTCAGATTTTTCTGATATAAACTTTTTCCATGGCACATATATTTTGGACACAAGCGGTCACAGGAATGGCCATAAATCCTTGCAAATAGAGAGAAAGCAGGGGCACCATGGGACACACACTGCTTGAGCTCATTAGTGCAGAGTTTACCACCCTTGACTGTTATTTTTACCAACAGCCCCAATCCTTTGGGGGTTTTGGAGCCAGGTGCAGAATATTGACCAAGACGAAAAAACAGAAATTTCCTCACCCCACAGAAAGGCAACAAGAATTGGTTGATATTTCCAGTTTTATCCTTAGGCCATGCTGCATATAATTTTTCAGCAAATGAAAATATCAGGCTCATAACATTATTTCTTGAAAGAAAGCCAAACGGTCAGTTTCCAGCAATAGAGAACTGGTTAAATGATGGTACAGCACGTCCACATCAAAGATGCTTGGAGCCATGAAATTGGAAGAACTGTGAGTGCCAGAGAGGAACGCATGTTACAATTGCTACATACCGAATGGACTCACCTTCTCAGATAAGTTGGCTGTGTCATTATCTCTCTTCCCCACTCACTTCTGAAGGGGCTCCGTTTGGTTTCCACCCTCATCGCTTCTCCAGAGATAACCAGTGACTTCTGTGTGGTTAAAGCCAGAGGGCATTTTTCAGTTCTTATCTTGAGAACATTCAACATTGTTATACCATTGCATTGATCAGTTCATTACCATTTTCTTTCTGGAGGTGGGAGGTGCTGCACTGAATGTTCAGGGACATTTTAGGACATAAAAGTATACAGTTGTCATAGAGTTACATATCATTTCTTCTTCGTATTACAAGTATTATAAAATGTGAGTCTTCACTTCTTCACATTGAGAGTCTAAAGATTCTAAGACAGGCTGAGCGTGCCAGGACAATTAGCCAAGCGTGCTGTTTATAACCCAAGTCTGTTCCTTTCGACCTTTAGAGTTCGCAATATAATTTTTAGGCTTATCAGAGAAAGTCATGAATTTTTTTTAATGTTTCTTGTTGGGTTCAATACAAAGATTTATTTTTCTTTATTGTCTTAAATATTGTTGGAATTGAAACAACTTTTCTGGAATTCCAATTACAAGTGTTTGATAGGTAGGCGTTTGGTACCTAAAGGATAATCCTTCATGATACATCAATCTGCCGCATCCATCAGTCTCTTTTGAGTTTGAAAATTATAATCTGAGCGCTCTGGCAATTTCTGCTGCCATGAATTGTGTGTCCTGGTCTGTGAATGTCAGTCTTCGCCAGACATTAACTTTACATGTCAGTGCTGCATCGTGAAATCTTTTGAAAGCTTTTTAAATGAAGATTTGGGATCCAAATGTAACAGTTGAACCGTGTGTTCTACTACCAATGCAGATAACTTAACTAAACTGACAATTAAATAAAAAGACACCTTTTCTGTTCCACTCGGAACATATATAGTTAAGGAAAACGACGTCATAGCTGATTCCTGTTGGTGGTAGTCAGATTTCATATCTGACTGTATAAATCATAACTTTAGAAGTATTAGAATGTCAAAATATGCTTTTGAATCGAGGAGATATGCTGCCTTTAGTTTTCCTTTTGGTTTCAGTGTTTTTGAAGTTCTGCAGCAACCTGTGGATTTATTTTGCAATATGAAACAACTCACAAAGCTGGCCATCAGTCTTAGAGTGCTGTTGTGGTAGATTCAGCCCCAGGGTGGCTGTTTCCTGCTTTCTAAGCAAAGCCTGGAATGTGTGCTCTGCCTCGGGCTGTTTCCCACACCTCAGTGGACATGTCTGGTTCTCTTTACTCCAGTGATGGCCAAGATCATGACTCTTCATTCTTAGGAAGCTTTAGCAGATATCGCCTCTGCAGTCCTGGAAATTAAAAAGCCATCTGACACTAATATTTTCATGCTTGAGTATTTGAGAATTTTAGCAATCGCTCAGGGAAATCTTCCTTGGGCTAGTCAACATTGGTCTTCACTCCAAAGCAAAATGAAAAATTGAAGCCAAAGTGTTTTGACCTCTTCCCCTTCATCCTTTTCCACTTTCAGCTTGCAGTTGGAAGAAGAGAAGATTAATGTTTTAAAATCATCCATCAGAATCTTGTGATTACCAGCTCGTTTCTGCTTCAGACTGTTCGTTAAGCATGGCTTCTAGACCCAGGTGGCCCCTCCTTTTCTGCCTATCCTAGGGGTAGATGTCAAGGTCATGGCCAGATATGAACCCTAGCTTAGTGTTAGCTGTTCTAGAGCGGGGAGGAGTATGACGTAGTACCCACCATCACGTCTTTGAAGACACAACCCAGTTCTGGAGTCTAGAAGCAGTGATGTGAAAGATCCTCCCTCACGTGGGATGTGACCACGTGAAAGCCTGTTTCTGTTTGACTTTCTTTGTTGTGTGTGCCTTTTTCTCCTTTACTTTTTCTCTGTGTTGAACGTGTGTCATCTCTAGGCAGATGTGCTATGAGTGTCTAAGTGTATTTTCCACCTGTGTTTTTCTTTCACACACCTCTCCTGCTATGACTTCCATCTACGTGGCTTATTTTCTGTGTAAGGCAAGAGGAAACAGTACAGTGAAAGAGACTGGACTTCAGTTTGAGTCTTGTCTTTTGTGATCTTGGGCCCATCACTCAAACTCCGGACCACAAGATCCTCATCTACGAAGATGGGAGTAGTATGATCTACCCCCAAATGGTTTTTATGAGAATTAGATGAAATAATGTATCAACCCTGCCCAGGATAGATTTCTTTTTTCTTTTTTTTTTTTTTTTCTGTACGCGGGCCTCTCACTGTTGTGGCCTCTCCCGTTGCGGAGCACAGGCTCCGGACACGCAGGCTCAGCGACCATAGCTCACAGGCGCAGCCGCTCCGTGGCACGTGGGATCTTCCCGGACCGGGGCACGAACCCGTGTCCCCTGCATCGGCAGGCGGACTCTTAACCACTGCGCCACCAGGGAAGCCCTCTTTTTTCTTTTACATTGTCTTTGCCTTCATCTAACATTTCATTCTCCCCTGTTCCTCTTTCTTTCTTTCTTTTTTTGTGTTTTGTTTCACTTTGCCTTTTTTTCCCCCCTGATTTATTTGGCTGCTCTGGCTCTTAGTTGTGGCACACACGTTTGTTGTCGCATGTGAGATCTTTGTCGCGGCCTGCAGGGTCTTTTTTTAGTTGCGACAAGCAGGATCTTTAGTTGCGGCATGCGGGATCTAGTTCCCTGACTAGGGATCGAACCCGGGCCCCCTGCATTGGGAGCGTGGAGTCTTAACCACTGGACCGCCAGGGAAGTCCCTGCTTTGCTTTTTTAAAACTCGGGTCTCTCTGACTTAAAAGATTGGTTCTTTTTTCCCCCAACTTTTTCTTTTGAAAAGTTTCAACACTTCAACAACAACAAAAAAGTAAGAATAGTGCAAGAGACACCCATGTTCCCTTCACTCCGATTCACTCATTGTCTGCATTTTACTGCATGTGCTTTATTTTCTTCACCATTTATCTCTTAAGAACAAAGACCTTCTCTTACACGACCACAGTAGTGTTATCACACTCAGAAAATTTAATTGATTTAATACATTTTCTGATATGTAGTTCATATTCACATTTTCCAAATTATCCCGATAATGTCTTTTTTTTATTCGAAGAATCCAGACCAGTCATTTTGTTTATTTTGCCGAATGTCCCTCAGTTGAGATTTGTCAGATTGATCCCTCCTGACTAGACTCAAGCGAAGCACTTTGGTGGCAGTATTGCAAAGGTGACGCCACATCCCGGGGGCATCACATCAGGGGCAGCAGTGTCAGATTGTCCCATCAATGACGATCCTAAGTTTGATTATTTGGTTAAAAGTGTGTCCACCAGATTTTTCCATTGAAAGGTATTCCCTTTGAAAGCGTTAAGGAATACCCTGTGTCACTTACTGTTCTATTTCTGAGTTCTGTTGAACGTTTTCATCTCACCTCTCACCTACCTGGAGCTTGACTTAGCAGAGAATCATCTTTCACCCACCAGTGTCAACATCCACTCTTCATTCTTTATCTCAAGTTTTGGTTTTTTTTCTTTTCTCTTTTTTATTTTGGCTGTGCCACAAGGCTTGCGGGATCTTAGTTCCCCGAACCCGGGCCCTTGGCAGTGAAATCGCAGAGTCCTAATCACTGGACTGCCGGGAAATTCCCTGCTGTTCATTCTTGCCACCCACTATGGTGGCTGTAGAATCATTTCCCTTTTCTTTTTTTTTTTTTTTAATTTTTTGGCTGCGCCGCGCGGCATGCAGGATCTTAGTTCCTGGGCCAGGGATCGAATCTGTGCCCTCCGCAGTGCAAGCAAGGAGTCTTAATCACTGGACCACCAGCGAAGTCCCCATTTCCCCTTCCTTATCTGTCTCCCCCCTCTACATTGCTCTTCCACTGCTCTCCCTTGAAGTCATTCATCCATTTAGCAAATACTTTTGTGGGTCTTCATGACCAGGGCAGGCACCGTGCTTGGCACTAGGAAGGCATAAGTAACCCCTGCCCTCGTGAAACTTAAATGAATATATTGCATTTTAATTTTTTTTATTCATTCATTCATTTAACAAATATTCACTCAGTGTCTATTGTGTATCTACATTGCTCTGCTTCCTGAGCACCCAGCAAGAAACAAAAACAGTCAAATCCCTGCCCTCATGGGGCTTACTTCTAGTTGGTAAGTGGGGAGAGAATATAAACAGGGAGAGGTGGGCTTGTTGGGAAAGAGTTGGTTTTGAAATAGGTCAGGGAACACCTCAGGAATGAGGGAACAATTAAGCAAAGACCTAAAGGCAGTGGGGAGCAAGCCATTTAGGTCAGCGGGGAAACAGGTGTTCCAAAGAGAAAAGCATGTGCAAGTGCACGCTGGCAGGGTCCACGGAACAGCTGGGAGGCTGCCGGGAGCAGAGTTAAAGGAGATAAAATCAGACAGGCAAAAGATGGGGCGGGGCTAAGTATGCTTGAATATGTGAAATAAGAGAGAAGTTTGGGCTAGAGATACACACTGGGGGCTGGCAGCTTGGGTGTGGTATTTCAAGCCATGAGACAGCATGAGATCAGATAGGGAGTGAGTGTAGATAGAGGCCAGAAGGAAAACCAGGAGATCTGGGAGATGAGGAAGAACCAATCAAAGAGGCTAAGAGGAGAGACCAGTTGAGGTACCTGAACTTTGTACATTCGGGGGAGACTCCCTTTAAAAAAAAGAGTACAAAATGATGAATAAAAGTTAAAAAAGTAAATATTAGAGTGAGAAAGGAATCACAACAAATTACTAATTTTTTAAAACACATACCACAAATCTTAAAAAAATACAAATGAACTTATTTACAAAACAGAAATAGACTCACAGACATAGAAACCAGACTTACAGTTACCAGAGGGGAAATGGGTGAGGGGATGAATTAGGAATTTGGGATTAGCAGATACACATTACTACATATAAAACAGATAAACAACAGAGACCTACTTTCTAACATGGGGAACTATATTCAATATCTTGTAATAACCTTTAATGGAAAAGAACTGAAAAAGACTATATACTATATAAACGGAATCATTTGCTGTATACCTGAAATACTGTAAATCAACTATATTTCAATTAAAAAAAAATCACAAAATCCAAAAGGTACATTTTTATTATTACTAACTGCCTGATATATGTTTTCCTACATTTTTGGCTGCATATTCTTTGATCACCTCTCCATATGAGGATAAATTTGAAATACAATTTTCTGTAGTGGAAATAGCTAATTTAGTCTTTTCTCCCACATGGTTACTCAAGATTAATTGTGTTATTGATAGTCTAGAAAAAGTTTTACTTCAGTCTTACAGCTCTCTGTGGTAAGACTTTATCTGTAATTTCCTCTGTGGTTTCTACTGCTGGAGGTGCCTCTTGCCCAGGAGCAAGACCTCAGAGAACTAACTGAGTCATTTGCTCTCACTAGATATGACATGGCACCCATGGCTCCCAATGGCTCAAGAAGCAGCTGGTCCAGCTCAGCTAGGACCATGCATTTCCTGCCCCCTCCCAACTGCTAGGCTGGCCCTGGGGGTGGTGTAAGGTGGCTGTGGAAGCCTGGGTCAAGGTGATTCCGTGCAAGGAGCAGAGCAGAACAGCATTTCCTTTAGATATTCTTCTTGGAATAGTAGATGCAGTCCACAGTCCATGAGATTTACCTTGGGTCCAGCTCTTGCTGGAGTCCAGGTGAAGTGAAGGTAGTGCTGGCAGCCTATCAACCCCACTTTAAGCCCTTGGACCACTACCAAGGTGACCGCCCAGCAAGAAAACAGTGTTCCATGTTGTTGTGGGGTGCCAGAAGAGAACTGCAGGTCTTAGAAGGAGCCTGCAAGTGAGGATCCCTGAAACTTAAGCTTTATTGGCTTCAAGGTCAGTTGGTCTCTGTTAGGAGGAAAAGCAGGAAAGAAAGCCTTCATGGAAGCTAAGTGAAGAAAGTATTTCCAAGAAAAGGTGATCAGTGAATGGTGTTAAATGCTGTTTAAGCTGCTGAGAATGACATGAAGGTCATTGGTAATCTTGACACAATTTGGTGACGTGGTGGGAACAAAAGTCCAGTTGGGGTATGTCTTGGTCAGTTCGAGCTGCTCTAACAAAAATGCCATAGACTGGGCAGCTTAAACCACAAACCTTTATTTCTCACAGTTTTGGAAGCTGGGAAGTCCAAGACCAAGGCACCAGTCAATCCGGTGTCTAGTGAGGGCCCTCTTCCTGGTTTGCATTGTTCATCTTCTTGCTGCATCCTCACAGCAGAGAGAGAGAAGAAGCAAGCTCTCTCGTGTCTCTTTTTACAGGGGCACTAATCCCAACATGAGGGCTCCACCCTCATGACCTGATTACCTCCCAAAGGCTCCATCAACAAATACCATCACATTGGAGACTGGGGTTGCAACATACGAATTTGGGGGGAAGGGGGTGTGGGACACAAACATTCAGCCATAGCAGGGTAAATTCAAGAGGAAATGGAGACAAGTAGGAAACAGTGAATACAGATAACTATTCATAGTAATGTGTGTATGAGAATTAATGCCCATTCTTATTTACAAACGAGTGAATAATGTATTTTTCTATTTTTGTCTCTTCAAAAAACCATAAATTACGTTGTCACTTTTGTTTGCTGTCACAGTAGATCCTAAATATAAAAGCAGTTCCCCATGCTTTATGTAGATGCTCAAAATAGAATAAAAAGGGAACCTAAGAAAATCCCAAGATTTAAAAATTCTCTTTTCAGCCCAAGTATATCCAAGTGACACCAGTCTACATCTTGCCTCCTAACGATACAGAAAAGCCATCAGGACAGATGCAGGTGAGAATTGTGTTCATATGAGCTGACCTTCCCCTGTGTCACACATGGTTTACTTTTGAATCCTGTTGAACATTTTTGGGTCTCTTTCTGCCATCTCACTTTTCACCTCTCTGGAGTTTGACTTAGCAGAGTGCATTATTACTCTGCCCCGCTCCACCTTGCATTCACTCAAAAGCAAAGCAATTTGGAAATAAGTCCATTTTAAAATCATACTTTTAAAAAATATGGTAGTCCAGCTCATGTTCTGTATGTGTGTGTCTACACTGACAAATTCTAAGGTTTTTCAAACTGCTCCCTTAGGGTTTTTTAATTATTGAAAAAAATATGTCATTTCATGATTACTCTTTCATTTGCAAATGTTTTTTCCATCAAACTTTTGCCATCACGGTACCGCCTACCAAAGAATCCTATTGTCTTGGCTGTTCCTTTTGCGTGACCGTACATATACACATCTATGCTGTCCATGTGAATTTCCTTTGAGATTGATTGTTGTGTTGGTTTTGTATTGTTCGTATGACCATAGTGATTATCCTGTTAACCTAATAACTGTTAGCCTAGTTCTTAAAATTTTCACTGATCTCAAGTATACTGTGCAAAGCCAGTTAAGTTGGCCCAAGAGATTTCTTCTAGTTCTTTTTTGAGTATTATTTGATACTGTGTGTAATTTTAGAGATGTTTCTGTTTCCTGTTTTATGTTACACAGAAATTTTAGCTCCCCCCTCCCCCAAACATTGCAAGAACCTTTAACCACGTGCTGTCTTGTTCCGTGAACCACTTCCTCTTGAGGAGTGCTTTCATTGCATTTTGAAAAAAACTACATTGAAGGAATCAGGCAAAATGCAATATTGTCCGTTATTTTCCAATCATACTGTACGCTAGCTACTTCATAGTTTCCGCCAGCATTTGTGATCACCTGGATTCTGCACTACATATTCCATACCAAGTGTGGTTCCTATCATCAACAGATCTTTTAAAAATTATCTCCTCTTTTGTATCTGTAGTTGCAATGTGTGGGCTGATTTTTTTTTCCTAGGAAAAAAAAACACAGCCAGCCGTTTTTTTAATTTAAAAGTAATAAAAAATACCTAAGCACGTTGATACTGACAGAGCCTCAGATTTTTCAACCTTCTTTCTCATGAATTCTAGTTATGTTTTAACTCTGGCAATCTAGCTATAGACTCAAAACACCACTCCACTTGCCCTGATACACGATAGTGCTACAACATGGATGAATCTTGAGGACAAATATTTCATTCCACTTACGTGAGATGACAAGAGTAGCCAGATTCATAAAAAAAGAAAGTAGGATGACAGATACCAGGGTCCGAGGCTGGGGGAGGGCGGAGATGGGGAGTTATTATTTAATGGATATGAAGTTACGGTTAAGGAAGATGAAAAAGTTCTGGAAATGAATGGTCCTGGTTGCACAACAATATGAATGTGCTTAATGTGACTGAACTGTGCACTTAAAAATTATTAAAATGATAAATTTCATGTTATGGATATTTTACTTCAATTTTCTAAAATTTACCCAAAAAATGATGGAATGGAGGGTAAAAAAGAAGTCTCAATGCAAGGATGCAAACATTTTTCTTTGCCTTCAACATGGAAAGACATATAGTATGTAGATGAAGTCTAGATATTTAATCCATAATACATTGATGAAGAGAAACACAGTTGGAGAAGACCCACTGAGGAAAATCTTTTATTATTATTATTTTTATTTATTTATTTATTTTTTAGGAAAATCTTTCAGAGATTTGTTTGAGCCTGGAACAGTGTCTGGGATCAGTAAATTTTTTTGTTTGTTTTTGTCAGAAACACTGGGAATGGGACCGAGCAATCTGGTTTTTTTGTTGTTTTTTGTTGTTTTGTTTTGTTTGTTTTTATTTTTGGCTGCATTGGGTCTTTGTTGCTGCCCGTGGGCTTTCTCTAGTTGTGGTGAGTGGGGCTACTCTTCCTTGCAGTGCGCCGGCTTCTCATCATGGTGGCTTCTCTCGTTGCGGAGCACGGGCTCTAGGTGTGCGGGCTTCAGTAGTTGTGGCACAAAGGCTCAGTAGTTGTGGCACATGGGCTTAGTTGCTCCACGGCATGTGGGATCTTCCTGGACCGGGGCTCAAACCCGTGTCCCCTGCATTGGCAGGCAGATTCTTAACCACTGTGCCACCAGGGAAGTCCCAGTAAGTATTTGTTGACTGACTTAAATTGTGTAACCTCAGGCAAGTTAATTAACCTCTGGGTGCCGTAGTTTCCTCATCTGTTAAATGGGGAAAATAAGTGGCCTATCTAGGTTGATTGTGGGGATAGATTTAATCAGTCAGTACCTGTAAAGCTCAAGAACAGTGCCTGGCACAGAGTGAGAACACCTAATAGTTATTAGATATTGTTTTTATTATCATCAGGCAGGTAGAGAGACTGAGTAGATTCCTCTCTCTCAACCGACAGCCACGCACAGGAGCAACAGAGCAGGAGACTTTCTTCTGGGTATATAGATGGCTGTTCTGGTGGAATTTTGAAGACCAGTTCTAACCTGTCTGAACTTAATTGGCCAACTCATTTTAATGATCAAAAAGTTAATTTTACACATCCTTTGTTGTTGCATTAAAATTTTTTTACTAACAACTATTCTATCTTTTCTTTTAATTCTTATTGCTCTAAATTTTCATTCTGTTCTTGGTACCAGGACCTCAATGCAAGTAAAGATGATGCATGACTAAAAGCACGGCTGAAAAGAAGAGCTTTACAACCATCAAATTAGACCATCCACAAATTCATAATCTCTTAATCTGGTGCGATAGGAAAGCAGGCTTTTGACAAATAAGCGCCTTATAAAAATGTAAATAACACAGGGTTCTTCATTGTGTTGTTGCTGGCTGCCACTGAATACATCTTTTAGTAAAGCCAAGCATTGATCATCAAAAAGGAAAAATCTTAACCTTTTTATTTTTATGCAGAAGTTATTAGGACCACTTTTTAATTAATTAATTTATTTATTTGGCCGTGCTGGGTCTTAGTTGCGGCACACGGGATCTTTGTTGTGGCATGCGGGATCTTTTAGTTGAGGTATGTGGGATCTAGTTCCCTGACCAGGAATCGAACCTGGGCCCCCTGCATTGGGAACGCGGAGTCTTAGCCACTGGACCACCAGGGAAGTCCCAGAACCACTTTTTAAAAACCTGTATGAACAGTAGTCGTTTTGTTTTCTAGTTTATGAAAAATTCTTATGTTTATTAACTATTTTATTTAATATACAAAATTGGGTTTTTATGAATATATCTTTTCTTTTTAAATGTGTCAAATAACCCCCCCTTTTTTCTTTCCTAAGAGTCATCTCTTAAGGTATTGCAGTGATGTACCAAATTAAATAGGCGAGAGGTTAAAGGAAACTACTGGAATAGAAGAGAGGTCAGGGAGAGGATAGCAAAGAACATAGCAAAGTCCAGCTATACAGACAAAGCTTGTATGACCCCTTATTTTAATACTATTATGCTCAAAATTCAGTTCCAAACAAGAAAGTATAACATATGTGTCATGAGAAGAATATTTGAATGTGTTCATATGTGTATTCATTTTTGTTCTCACAGATTCGCAGATTTACACATAAACACGTAAAAAACCAAAATGTGACATTGGCAAATGCAAACAGGCACATATAATTTATCTCAGTTTTGAAGCCCAGTGCAAGCCTGAGGCATACAGCTAATTCTGTATAAATAGCAAAACACATATAATATAGATTATGTGTTAAAGTGATATAGGTAACCTGATTTATTACTGTGTAATTAAGCTATTCCATTTCTGTTCTAAAGTGAGGTATGAATCTCTGTTTATGGGGCTAAAATGAATTAGATATATGATGTGAATAAAGGAATACTTAAAATAGAAGATATAATTTGTTTTTTATTTATTAAATAATGGCAAATTAACCTACTCCTTGAAATGTTAAGTGACTTCAGGTTGAATTAGATAAGAAGGAAAGCCATGGATAACGTCACTTGAGTTGCATGGTGACTATTAGATTTTTCTCAAAGCAACAAAAACTGATTCAGGCCTAAATAGATGTGAATTCCAGTGAACCTCTGTGTTTGCCAACAAAATTTATCTGTATAAATACCAGTATTTACTCACTTGGAAAGCACTAAAAAAAAGTGAAATATTGCTATAGTGAGTGATGTTCCAGAGACCTGTAGCTGTGATTACAGCTTGGAAACAGACTCTCTGTTTATTTGCCCTGGTAGTTAAAGGAAACGTGGGATTTGGTGACCTCCAAGGACTGTCCAGCCCCGGAATGTCACGTCTTTGCGTGCAGGGCAACAGACTCCACGTCTAGGGCACAGGAGGTGGAATGACAGTGACTAATGACTTCTTCCCACTAGTCTGGGAGGTTACCTACGCTCTCTGTGTTTTCAACAAAGCACTTTTAAACCTAAAGATGAGCAAGAGCTAATCCTTCCTTAATAAGAGCTCCCAGTTGGGAAGGAAGTTCTAACACAGTAACAAAAAGAGCGTGATCCAGTATGATAGATGCCATTATTGAGTGCTTACACTAAGTACTGTATGCTATTTTATTTAAATGTCCCAACAATCCTATGAATTACATATTAATCTCTTCATTTTGCAGATGAGGAAACAAACCCAGGGAGGTTAAATGCCTTATCAAGGTTGTTGTTTCTGGGGGACTGGATTTACTGATAGGGTTACCAAGTACAATGGACAGCACATCTCTCTACCAGGTATGAAGACATCCATGCAAGCTGGACTCCAAATGATCAGTAGGGTTTTATGAAGGATAAGTGCACTGAGGAGGATGTTACTGAAAGGGAATAGCATATACGAAGACAAAGAGAGTGTTTAAAAGCCTGTTCGGACAATGTCAAGGGCCCTGATGGGTAAGAGTTGAATCCTGAAAAGTAGGTTGGGGCAAATTACGAAGGACTTAGAAAGACATACTGAGACTTGAACTCTCCCCACTTCATCTTGATCTGTCACGGAGGATTTTCAAACAGGAGACTGGCGCATTCAAATTTCTATTTCAAATTCGAAGTGATGGTGATGGGGCTTGATGGGGGATCCAGGAGCCTGCAGGCTGGATGAGCTGATGAGGGTCTCAACAGTAAGGATGGAGGAAAGGAAGCTCTCTGCAGCGGAAACCAGCAGGATTTTTTTTGACTGATTGGGTGGAAGAATGGGAAGAGTCAGGGACTATGCCAGGGTTTGTAAATTAGACTAATAAATGAATAATGACCAAGAGCCAAGTTAGGGCATGTAGAAGGAGAATGCACCAGAGCGGGGAGAATGATGGGAAGGACTGTGGACTATTGAACGGGCTGTTTTAGGCGAGCTACTCAGATAAAATGAGGTCTGCCCTGGCTCAGGTCCAAAGTCATGGCTGGAATTGCTCGTGCAAATGGCAATGAAACCTGCATCCAAACTGAGTTAAATAGTTGAGGTTAACTTGGCCATAGATAGAAACAGGTGTCCTGTTAAGCATATATATATCAGAGTACTTAGAGTAGACCTTTTTCCTGCTCTCTGGGGATATAACTGACATATTAAGTTTAAGGCGTACAACATAATGTTGTGATATATGTATATATTGTGAAACAATCACCACAACAAGTTGAATTGACATATCCATCACCTGGCATAGTCACAGTGTTTTCTCTTATGGACAGATTTTTAAAATATGTGTATTTAAAGTTTATATATGAAATTTACGTATGTGGAGAAGAAAAACTATCTGAAGATAAACGCTGAGGCTTAGAAGCTTGAGCCTTGTGGAAAGACTGAGAATTCAGGAAAATTGCCCCGTCATTCAAGGAATCTGAGGCAGAATTTCAGCCTGGATGTGCAGCTTCAGCCACCCACCCCTCTTCTATCCACTCTCCACACCCTCCAAAAAAACCCAGTGAAATCTGTCTGATAAAGAACTATTCCAAATTATTTATTTAAAAAAATTTTTTAATTTTTATTTATTTTCTTTCATTTTTTTTGGCTGCATCAGGTCTTAGTGGCGGCCTGTGGGGTCTTCGTTGAGGCGTGCGGACCTTTCGTTGCAGCGCGGGCTTCTCTCTAGTTGTGGCATGCAGGTTTTCTCTCTCTAATTGTGGCACCCCGGGTCCAGAGTGCGTGGGCTCTGTAGTTTGCAGCATGCAGGCTCAGTAGTTGTGGCGAGCGAGCTTTAGTTGCCCTGTGGCAGGTGGGATCTTCGTTCCCCAACCAGGGATTGAACCCACATCCCCTGCACTGGAAGGCAGATTCTTTACCACTGGACCGCCAGGGAAGTCCCTCCAAATTTTTTAAATCTACGGTTTGTTGTTCTTCCCAAGACACAAAAGGAATTCAGAAATGACATACTTACAAAAAGATGTTAATTCCACCCAGTTGCGATGTGCACATTGCTGTTTTGCAATCCGTTGCTTCACTAAGGCTCCTCCACCCCTGCTCTTGGGGCTGTTAACCCATACAACACTTTGAACGCTCAGGGCTGGGTGTTTTCTTGCTCGGTTTCTCTCTTTTTAATCCTGATTTTGACCTTCAGGAAATACCGAACATACAAATAGACACAGCCCTATTTTCTTGTGCATGTGTATGTGTACAGGTACTATATATATCCGCGGGACTCTTATTCTGTCCATAAGGTTTTCTTGGGGAATATAAATATGTAAGATGATTTGAATGTACACATTTATGTTAATAGCCCTTAACTAAATGTTTTATTATTTTCACCAAGGATACAACTCTTTTAAACTGTGATCCATTCAGTAACATATTTACTTATGACAGGATTTACAGAATAATTTTGATATTGACTCCTTTAAATAATTCAATATCAACACACTCTGGGGAAAAGGAATGAAAGGGCGGGGGAAAGATTTTTACCAGATGAACACAGGGAGGGTCAGCAGAGGTCACAAGAAGATGCTGCTATTTCAAGTTATTTCCGTGTTAAGTGTATGATTCACTCTGGCAAGTCCTCAACCTGTTCTGTTTTTTTTTTAATTTAATTTTTATTTTATACTGGAGTATAGTTGGTTTACAATATTGTGTTAGTTTCAGGTGTACAGCAAAGTGATTCAGTTATACATATCTCCATTTCTTTTCCCATTTAGGTTACTACAGAGTACTGAGTAGAGTTTCCTGTGCTATACAGTAGGTCCTTGTTGATTATCTGTTTTACATATAGTGATGTTTATACACCTCACCCCATTCTGTATCAGTGGTGTATACAGGCTGAGAAGCTAAGGTCTTTGGGCTCAGTGGATATTTCTGACCCATCAATGCCACATTTCCTTTCAAGACTTCATTCTTCATCATTTAGCGCTTTTCCAAATGTAATGGTTTCAGAGAAAGCATCAAGGATAAGATTCTTATTTACTAGCATCATCTTTCGTTCCTTTGAGTTTATTTTAACACTGACTGGCAGTTTTGAGGTCAGCAAATAAATCTGTTTTTTTCCACTCTGAAAGGATTACTTTTCTCTCCTGGAAAACTTCGAAATATGTTAATACTAGTACTTACTCTTAACTTGCCCTGTTAGTAATAATTCATCTGAAGGATTCCTTTATTTTGTCACATTATTGTACTGCATGATATTCTAAAGAAAATAACTTCACATGGGCAGTTCTGGAATTTTATAGTTTTTTTCTGCTAATTTCCTCTTATTAAAGTAATGAGTGAATCATCCATTATAAGATTTTGAAACCAGATTAATTGTTTGAAGGGACACTTTTTTTTTTTTGCGGTATGTGAGCCTCTCACTGTTGTGGCCTCTCCCGTTGCGGAGCACAGACTCCGGACGCGCAGGCTCAGCGGCCATGGCTCACGGGCCTAGCTGCTCCATGGCATGTGGGATCTTCCCAGACCGGGGCACGAACCCATGTCCCCCTGCATCGGCAGGCGGACTCTCAACCACTGCGCCACCAGGGAAGCCCGAAGGGACACTTTTTGAAACCATGAGTACTTTGTTGACTTAAATATTTTCTTTCCTCTATTTTGTAGGTAATTTGAAGAAGGGAGAGTATGATTCAGCTACATTATAAGCTACTGGGAGGGAATTAAAACCATATGTGAGTGGATCCTAGCATTGACTTCCCTCCCCAACCAGAGGCAGGGCCCACCTGCATCTCTTTTTCCTTCTCTGATTATGATAAACACTAAACTCAACAATCCATAGAATGGAATGAACTTCTTCCATCCTTTCTTCACTGATGCTGTTTGAATCCTTCCTACCTCTTAGACCTATACACATAGACCCACACCTGCAGTGTCTGCCTTACCTGTCACTTCTGTACCTGAGGGCTCATCTGCCTACCTTGTGTGGTTTGACCCTGAGCACTCACTGAATGGCTTCATCAGACTCAAACACGTGCCTCCCTGTCCCATGTGTATGTTCACCTGATTCTTTCAGGTGTGTCTGCTACTTAGAAGTGGGCTTGTCCCATCGTATCATAGACTTCTTTTGTTTGAATGAAGTCCCCTTCCTGGCCCTTCCTGGTCAACCCAGTTTTGTAGCTTCCCCATGCTCCTGCAAGATACCTCCTCCAGTGGAAGCCAGATAGGAGGTTCTGGAAAATTAACAATCATAGCAATTCAAATATTCTCCCTCCAATATTAAACATGCACAACTGAAAACTTGAAATGACTATTGAATGTACTCAGGAACTATATAGCACAGAGAGGCTTTTATGTTTCACTGGAGAGAGAGCCTAGAAGGAGAGCAAAGAAAGAGTTATTGTGGGGAGCAGGAAATTCAGATGGAAAATACTCTCAATCCTCATCTCATCTTCAGCGAAGGTGGTAAAGTTGTACATGGAAAAAAGAGTTGTTCCTTCTTAAAATGGGGAGAGGGGAAAACATATGATGGGGAAATTAAGCCAAAAGATTTCCTAAGTGATGTAAAGTGAAGATAACTATTGAAGATAATATGGGAAGATTGAACACTAGCTTTGCAGGGTGGATATTTGGAGGATATGCACTAATTCACTCTAGATGGTTTTTACAGCCCTCATTCCTTCTGATTTCCCAGTGTCAGTGCCATTCTGGGTGTTTACTGTTAATGTCAACCCAGCTTGTAGATCAGTTCTTGGAACATGGTTAAGTGCTAGATAAATGTGTTCATCATCGTCATCATTATCATCACCACATCTCTGTACTTTCAAGAATTGAGTTTTTAAAAAATTATTCAGGTCAGTTTTAAGTAAGCAGAGTCAGTATGAGAAAGGTCTTTTATATACACATTTTATAAAGAGAGAACCCCTGATTAGCTAAAGCTATTAAATATGAAAAAGTATTATTGCTCGAGTATTAGTGTGAAGTTATGGTAAAGGGAGAACTGTAAGTTTTCAAGATGATTTATTCAAGGAAAGATAGATCTGACTTTGCCTATTTTAGCCAAATAATTTTTTTATTGAAGTATGTTTGCTGTACAATATTATGTAAGTTACAGGTGTACAATATAGTTATTGACAGTTTTTAAAGGTTATACTCCATTTGTAGTTATTATAAAATATTAGCTATATTCCCTGTGTTGTACAATTTATCCTTGTAGCTTATTTTATACCTAATGGTTTGTATTTCTTAATCCCCTACCCCTATATTGCCCCTCCCCGCTTCCCTCTCCCCACTGGTAACCACTAGTTTGTTCTCTATATCTGTGAGTCTGCTTTTTTGTTTTATTCACTAGTTTCTTGTATTTTTCAGATTACACATATAAGTGATATCATATACTATTTGTCTTTCTCCGTTAGACTTATTTCAGTTAACATAATGCCCTCCAAGTCCATCCATGTTGCTGCAAAGGTCAAAATTGCATTCTTTTTTATGACTGAGTAGTATTCCATTGTATATATGTACCACATCTTCTTTATCCATTCATCTGTTGATGGACACATAGGTTGCTTCCAAATCATGGCAATTCAAATAATTTTATTTATTTGTTTATTTATTTTGGCTGTGTTGGGTCTTCGTTGCTGCACGTGGGCTTTCTCTAGTTGCAGCGAGCAGAGGCTGCTCCTCATTGTGGTGTGCGGGCTTCTCATTGTGGTGTGCGGGCTTCTCATTCTGGTGGCTTCTCTCTTTGTGGAGCATGGGCTCTACGCTCGTGGGCTTCAGTAGTTGTGGCGCACGCGCTTAGTTGCTCTGCAGCATGTGGGATCTTCTCGGACCAGGGATCAAACCCATGTCCCCTGCATTGGCAGGTGGATTCTTAACCACTGTGTCACGAAGGAAGTCCCAAATAATTAATTTTAAATGCAGACACACACGTGTGTGTGCAGAGATGATAGTATTATGGTTATGGTTAAAAAACAACAACAACAATCTTTTAGTGCTACATATGTATCTACATAAAAAAGATTAGTCATGAGTTGATCATTGTTAAAGCTGGACACTGGGTACATAAAAGTCATTATATTATTCTCTTTACTTTTGTATATATTTAAAAGTTTCCATATAAAATAATTAAAACACAAACACACACATACATACATATAAATATTGTTTGGCTTAAATAATACATGCTGCACTCACCAGACTTCTTAACTTGAGCTGTAATTGGTACTAATCTTCTAGTGTTTTAGAGCATTTGGGACCCTAAGAAATTATCTGCGGCAAACTCCTCGTCTTACAGATGAAGCAGTTGAGTCCCTTTGCTAAACAACACATTACTCATTAAGCCTCATAATCATGTCTCCTAATGTCCTAATCCAGCTTTGCCAGTGATGTCAGGAGGAGAGCGACTAGTTACACCTCCCAGGGTGTCCCCACCCGACTTTATGGAAACACTTTTCCTCTCTTGGACAGTTCTTTCACTCAGCTTAAGTAGGGAAAGATTATAATGTAAAACTTGCTTTATTTCCATCTTTCATCACTTGATTGTGTGGCCATTTCAGTTCTAAGTGTTTGTCACCCTAAAATTTCCAAATAAATGTGCCAGAAGCTGCTGTTTCAGAGACAACTTTGTAAAGCAAGGAATCGTTTGGTAAATAATCTTACCGCTGACATATCATTTTTGGGTAGGTTTTTAAATGGAAATGAAGTTCTACATGACTCTGATGCCATCACCTGTGGCCTGGGGCTTTCTCCTTTTCCAATCAGGGTGTCCTATGGTGATGTGAATTCCTGAATGTTGTCCACTTGGCCCCAAAGAGACTAGTTCCATCTGGAAAAAGAGTCCAATTGTTGGTCTGAGACAGTTACTAGGGTTCCGTTCAATCTTGGACCAAGCAAATTGCAGAGAGGTCAGGCATGGAATTTCAGGGTGAAATGCACCTCCCTCTCTACAACCTTCTCTTCTTGACTTACTTGCCTGTCTATGGGGCTTTTGGGGGAAAGAGAGAGATGGGACAGTTATCCGGGGATCAGACTTTTTTTTTTTTCTTTTTGCGGTACAGGCCTCTCACTGTTGTGGCCTCTCCCGTTGCGGAGCACAGCCTCTGGGCGCGCAGGCTCAGTGGCCATGGCTCACGGGCCCAGCCGCTCCGCGGCATGTGGGATCTTCCCGGACCGGGGCACGAACCCGTGTCCCCTGCATCGGCAGGCAGACTCTCAACCACTGCGCCACCAGGGAAGCCCCAGACTTTTATTAGATTGTTTATAACTGGATTTCTTCCTTTTTCAGATGGGTGAGTCAAACGAAGATATAGACCAAATGTTCAGCAATTTGCTGGGAGAGATGGATCTCCTGACCCAGGTAAATTCCCTTCCTTAACTTTCAAATGAGAAAAAAAATGGGGTTAAATGGGGGTAGGCGAAGGGTATATAGTTGTCCATTGTACTATTTTTTCACCTTCTTGTTTGACATTTTTCAAAGTAAAAAACATTAAAAGAAAAAAATGGGGTTACAGAATTTGATTTGTCAGAATATGACAAGAGCTATCTTTTTAAAAAGACTGGAAATTGACAATATTATATATTCCTGATGTAACAGTGGTGGGGGAGAAAATAAACCTTTTTTCCTGTTTATACCCTTCTGAGTTCAGTTAATTGAATGCCTGGGCCACACATACATTCTATTATGGCAATTTTCATGCTCATCGTGTTCAAATATTTAGCCAGTGGAGGAATTTTCCCCAAGCAAACCTTCCACAACCACTACCACTAAACAATTTCCCCTGCAGTTACCTTTATATAAAGACTAGTCAGCTCATCGCTTTCTGCATAAAGCACTAAAATAAGAATCATCCAGTATTCCTCAATATGATAGGGATCTTAAAGTTTTCTACAAAGTAAATGAAGAATAATCTACGTTTTTTTTAAGTATTTATTTTAGGAAAAATAAATCAATGTTAGTTAGCATCTACTTTATATTCCGTATAAAATTCAAGAAGGTTTAGATTCTATGAAAGAAGAGACAAAATGTGAGACGACAGGCTTAGAGAAAAGGGTGCTGACTAATAACCAGGGAGTGTTAGGATGGAAGCCACATTTCTATAAATCAGAGGACCGTTTTCCTCCCATGAATGGGGAGGGTTTAATGAACATCTGTGGTCTCTTTGTCCATTCACTCACTTCTGCTCCATAGAGGAATGATTATTCTGATTGGTCAGAGTCTGGGATTTTCATAGTTGAGTGTTGTTACTCTAATTCAAGAGTAAGAAGAGGGCCCCTTAGAGTGTCTTGGACCTGCTTTCACTGAAGGCCTTTCTGGGTTTTGATCTTTCTTTATTGCACTCAGGTGAGTGGGGTCACAGGGTTTGCTTGGCTAAAGCTGTGATTGAAGGAGTTCCTTCCTAAAACCGGTTTCCTCTCTCTCCTTTCCCTCTCTCTGTATTTTACTCAAAGCCTGTTATGTTACACATTCATGCATTCATGTTTTGTTAGAGAACTACTTCTAATTCCTGTAAGTAGCCTAGTAAATTATATTCCTGAGAAAAAAATGAGTTGGCAACCCTAATTGTGATGTTATACTTCCCAGTTATAGCATTTAAAAACCAACTAGTTAATGAATTTTTTTGTACTTTCTTTCACTAAATTTTTTTTTCTGGTATTTGCCCTGTAGTTTCTCCATCAACCTCCCTCTTTCTTGGCAATTTTTGCAAGTTCATTCCGGTTTTTAGAATGAATTCTGGAGTTGCAGTCACTTTTCCCTACATTTTATCCTTGATTCTAACTTGATTGGGTTCATTTTTTTTTTTAAACTTCTTCTTGATTAATGGCCTTTTTTTTCCTACGTATAACTGATGATATCATTAATTTATTCTCAAACCTATAATGATTGGTTTCCTTCAGAAATTTAAGACATGAACAAGGATATTACTTACCAAGTCAAATTAATATCAAAGAATGTACTCATTGTCATGAAAACATTCACGTTTAAGAACAGGTGAAATCACTTCTCAAACTATGGATGTAAAAATATGTTTAAATATTAGCTTTTAAATCATACAAGCAGTCACTTTATCAATTAGAAAATAATGTTATTTACAAAATTAGTAACTTACTGTGGCTTAATTTCTTTTTAACAAGTTTTATTAAATAAGAGTAACAGCATTAACATTTTACTGTGTAATAACAGATTGCATCCTGAAACAGCTCTTATCTTCAAGTGACTAAACAATTCCTTTCTTTGATGTCATAACTTAAATCCTTATGTAGTGTATGTGTCACCATGCTTCATTCCCGGAAAGTTTTTGTTGTCTCTAAAAATGAACAACCTCATTCTCATCATTTGACCTGTTTTGTTTCAAGATGTACCTTCTAGAATAATTTTTAACTTGTCATTTTTAACTTGTCATAATTTAACTTGTCATTTTCTGTAGGAAAAAAAAATCACCTAAAGCATGTTCAAGTAAGAATACAGTTTTTAGAGAACATATTTAAAGAGAATATGTATAAGCAGCAAATGATTCTTTACTTAATGATTAAAGTGCACTGCAAAAATACTGGTATCATGAATAACTTTGGGGGTTGGGATCCGTTTTCACAGAGTTTAGGAGTCGACACTGTCCCTCCTCCAGAACCTAAACCGTCCAGAGCTGAGTTTAACTACAGTGTGGGGTTTAAGGATTTAAATGGTGAGTATCCTTTCTTTTCTTAAGTAATTTGAAATGATAACAATGACTAAAATCTGTACACAACTGTAATCTGAAAACAAAGTTTAAGGAACTTGGACATCATGACAAGTATAATTTTTAAAGTCCTGGATTTCATTCAGATTGAGTGCTGCCGTTTGGATTGAATTGAGAGGCCAAGAAGATATTTTTGCCTGTAATGAAAAGGAACACTATCCTGTATTTGCTGAAAGTCTCAAAGCTTTCTAATTTTTTTTTTTAAAAAAACAGAGTTTCTTCTTACTCCTAAGCCATTACAGTAATAAGATACAGTAGTATAAGAAAATATTAATAAGGAAATGTCCCTTCAAGGATATTAATGAATTGGCCATTTCATAATGATTGAGAATATATGAATAGATGCTTCAAAATATATTTTAATTAATATATATTTAATATATAATATAGTATATTTGGTCTATTTGACATTTTAGTCCCCTGAAGTTTGTCATATTCTATTAACAAAAATCTCTCTTCCTACTTAGTGCATTGACAATCTTTCGCCCAGGTGCTACTCAAATTACAATGAATCTTGAAGTGATTGCTTCCAAATTAATGAGAATTCACTGCAACTCTTGGAAAAGATTTTCCAAAGACTTGCAGTGCCAACCAAAAGAATAAAGAACAAAATAATAGAGAAGCCTAGTTACAGAAATCCAGAGTTCCAAGTTTTATTTCCATCACTCACTGGGTTCCTTTGTTTCTGTCATTTTCAGTAAGTTTTAGATTAAACCTTAAGGTTCGAATAACTGTATCTTGATAAATTATAGTACATCTCTTCTGATTTCCTCTTTTTCCCACCCTCTTTTCTATCTTCCATATAAACTTATTATTTCTGTCAGTCGTTTCCACTGCAACATGGAATGATGGTAACATTCATGAAGTTTCAGAAAACCAACACACTTTTGTCAAATTATGACGTTAATAGAGAACATATACTTGCATATATGAACAGTGCAGATTTGCCTGACACACTCATAACAGCTGAATAATCAGTTCCATTAAAATTTAATCAGTAATTTAGTTGTAGTAAGCTCAACTAATGCTTTCGAAGCACTTATTACCTTGTATCAAAAAATTACTGAAAATGTCAGAATCCAAGAAACCCAGCAATACATAAACATAGTCATGTTAAAAGACACTAACAAGAAACTCGTGCCATTAAGGAGACAAGACCATTAAAAAAGTACTGATATGTACTGAAAATTAAATTTGTTGGGAATTACAATAGGAATAGATTTTTTTTTTCTACTGTCTTCCCTTAAAACATTGCTTAAAATGAGTCAAAAAATACTTCACCCAAAGTTATTTGGAGAGTTAACGATAAACTTCTGAACAGAATCCCCAATTCTTTATCACTCAATCCCATACCAATATGTTGAGGATTATAATTTGCTTTGGAAATTGTTACTATATGTGTTACTGTGGGAATTTTGTCCCTAAAATTTTTATAAAGGATTAAAATCATTTGCTGTGTGTCTACAGTCACAATGTAATTGATGACACTAGAAAATTAGGAATATGCTTCATTAGGTCTACACATATTTTCTCTGAGATTTTTAAAATTTCACTTAATTTTATGAAAAGCTATATGCAAAACAGCGGTGGCTTAGAAGGAAAATGCTTTTTACCTGGTTAAGAGATCCAAACTCAGTCCCAGTGCTGTACATAGAACTATTGGCATTAACGTAATATGCTATATGGTGTTTATGCTGATGATGTTTGGCAGTAAATGATTTCACCATGCTTTCTGCTCATTTGTTTCTGAGAGGGCTTCATTTCCCCTGCCCGCATTTCCTCAATCCAGTTCACGCTGCACACAGCAGCTAGAATTCTCCCCCTCATGATCACTTCCACCTTGCCCATACTTTGTTCATCACACTCACCATCCGGTGACTGCCTGATGGACAAAGTGCTGTAGCAACGCGACTCACGGCCACGGCTCCCCGTATGCCACGTGGTCTAATCAGCTTTCAGGATCCCGGGTCTTATCTCCACAGTAATCTCTCACGTGGAAGAAATTCCAGTGAAAATCGTCCTCCCTCACCCTCACTCTGAAAATTCGGGTATGCCCTTTCCTTTAAGAGTTAACTCCCAGCTCACTGTCTTATGAAGTCTTTACCACTTAATCCCAATTAAAAAAATTTTTTTTTTCATTCCTTAACCCCCTTGGTGCTTTATTTCCTGCTATTAAATATTTATCATTAACTGCTCTTTCTGTGACGTGAGAGTTCCTATAGTTGGATGGTGTGCCCACAGAAACTCTGCCCTCACCCCAAGTCTCAAGGCGTATTAAATAAATCCCAGTTGGTGGAGACCTACTTTCTTCCAAGTATATTTATCAGTGGTGCTCTGTCTGCCCTCCCAAGACCTGGGGAGAATTTTCCAGCCTCTCCCCTCCCCTACTTTCTAAAACGCTAAGATCTTGCACGAGAATGTACAAGAATTCTCTACTTAGGCATCTAATCAGGTGCTTGGAGTTGACTTTATAGCTGGCCTGTGAGGTCCCAATGTAGGGAAGACATTCCCCCATTATTTTTCTTTTCTCTTCTTTCTTTCTCTTTTTTTTTTTTTTGGAGGGAAGTGATTTTTTTTAGCTTTTTTTTTAAGGTTTTTTTAAGTTAATTAATTATTTTTTTTGGCTGTGTTGGGTCTTCATTGCTGTGCACGGGCTTTCTTTAGTTGTGGTGAGCAGGGGCTTGTTGTGGAGCACGGGCTCTAGGTGCGCGGGCTTCAGTAGTTGTGGCGCATGGGCTTAGTTGCTTTGTGGCACGTGGGATCTTCCCGGACCAGGGATCAAACCCGTGTCCCCTGCATTGGCAGGTGGATTCTTAACCACTGCACCACCAGGGAAGTCCCAACTGAGGTTTAATTGACAAAATTGTAAGATATCTAAAGTGTACAGTGTGATGATTTGGTGTGCATATACATTGTGAAAGGATTTCCCCCATCAAGTTAGTTAACACATCTATCACCTCATCTATTCTTTTTTTTTTTTAGTGAGAACATTTAAGTTCTACTCTTTCAGCAAATTTCAATTATACCATACAGTGTTATCAACTGTAGTCATCATGTTATACTTAGATCCTCAGACCTTACTCGCCTTATAACTGAAAGTTCATACCCTTTTACCAACCTCTTCCTATTTCCCCCACCCCAGCCCCTTGCAACCAGTACTCAAATGTACTCTTTAAAATGACCTTCGTTAAGTTTTTCTAGGTGCAAATTGTTGTCTTGACCACTAACGTGATTTTCCCTATCAGAGTCCTTAAATGCACTGGAAGACCAAGATTTAGATGCTCTCATGGCGGATCTGGTAGCAGACATAAGAGAAGCTGAGCAGAGGACAATCCAGGCCCAGAAAGAGTCCTCTCAGAGCCGACCTCATTCAGCATCTCTGGATATACCAAGTTTCAGTGGTGCAGCCTCTCTTGGTTACACAGCAAATGTTGCTGCACCGAGTATTAGCCAATATGAGGATGACTTACCTCCTCCACCAGCTGATCCCATGTTAGACCTTCCTTTGCCACCACCCGCTCCTGAACCTCTCTCTCAGGTAAGTCCATGGGGTCAGGACTCTTGACCTCTGCTACCCAAGATCTCTGACCTTCTTCAGAGTGGCGGTTACATTTAAGTTTGTACGCCCAGAGCTCTGAGACTCTAAGAAACAAGAATCCCAGATGTGTTCATTGCAAAGCCAGAGTCTCCGTTAAAGGACACATTGGTGTGTATCAAGGACATATTAGGGCCATATTCAGGAATCGTTATAGTTTGGCTAAAATCTGTATTTGTATGCAACTTTCCCTGATAATACTCAACCTTTTGGGGTCATGTTTTATTAACTTGGTATGAACTGTGGAAGTGATGTATACATTTCTGTGTCCCTGGTCCTAGTCCAGTACATAAAGAATAGAAGGCATTCCTTACATATTTCAGAATTGAACTAAATGGAATTTTGCTGAATTCGGCAGCCGTATTCAGTAGGGCAAAGATATCTGTGTATCACGTGTAAGGTCATAGTTGGGAGGGGCGTTATGGGGCGGGTAGGTGATGAATGCTTGATATTAATAGATTTCCGGGAAGTTCATATTGTCATTACGTGGGACGTTAACTCATATCTCTCATCCATGCAAGAAGAGCGCTTTAAGGATTTTTCTTAGAGTAAGCCACTTTAAAAATATTTTACAGTAAGAACCTAGCTCTATTTCCTGTGGCTCCTGCATTCGTTGTACTGGGTGATGATCAGTATTCATAAATACGACCCTAGTAACCCTGAAAGTCCCTACAATGCCTTTTGAATGAACAAATATGAAATATAAATCAAATATTAAATCCTATTCATTGCTCTATTATGTGATTATTGTATAAAAATTATTTGAAAATCGGTGATCCATATAGAGCAGAGGCTCTTTTCCCCCCAATTTTATTGAGATATAATTGACATATAGTATTGTACAGATTTAAGGCATACAACATGATGATCAGATACACATATACTGAGAAATGATTACCATAGCGAGGTTAGTTAACACCTTCATCACCTCATATAATTACCTTTTTGTTGTGCATATGGTGAGAACATATAAGATCTACTCTCTAAACAAGTTTATAATACAGTACTGTTAACTGTAGTCACCACGCTGTACTTTAGATCCCCAGAGCTTATTCATGTTATAACTGGAGGTTTGTACCCTTTGGCCAACATCGCCCTATTTCCTCTGTCCCCAGCCTCTGGCAACCACCATTCAACTCTCTGTTTCTATGAGTTCAGGTTTTTTAGATTCTCACATATAAGTGAGATCATACACTATTTGTCCTTCTCTGTCTGACTTATCTCATTTAGTGTAATGCCCTCAAGTTTCATCCATGTTGTCACAAACAGCATGATTTCCTTTTCTCGTGGATAAATAATATTCCATTGTATATCTGCACCACATCTTCTTTATCCATTCATCATCAACAGATACTGAGGTTGCTTCCATGTCTTGGCTGCTGTGAATAGTGCTGCCACGGACATGGGAGTGTAGATCTCTTCAAGATATTGATTTCATTTCCTTTGGGTAGATACCCAGGAGTGGAATTGCTGGATCATATGGTAGTTCTATTTGTAAGTTTTTGAGGAACTGCCTTACTGTTTTCCGTAGCAGCTGCACCAATTTTACATTCCCACCAACAGTGCACAAAGGTTTCCATTTCTTCACTTCCTCACCAACACTTTTTTTTTTTTTTGCGGTACAAGGGCCTCTCACTGTCGTGGCCTCTCCCGTTGCAGAGCACAGGCTCAGGACGCGCAGGCTCAGCGGCCATGGCTCACGGGCCCAGCTGCTCCGCGGCATGTGGGATCTTCCCGGACCGGGGCACGAACCCGTGTCCCCTGCATCGGCAGGCGGACTCTCAACCACTGTGCCACCAGGGAAGCCCTCGCCAACACTTTTTATCTCGTCTTCGATAACAGCCATTCTAAAGAGCAGAAGCTCTTAATATAGGGTCCATGAAGAGGTCAAGGAGTCTGTGATTCCCAGCTGTCTGCAAAGTCAATGCATATGTGAAGCTTTATGGGCTTCATTGCTTTAAACATATTCCTAAAGGGGTTTGTGGCTCAAAAAATATATAAGAACTACTGGTATAAGAAGGTATATGTCTGCTTTGGGCTCATAAAATATTTCACTCTCTTTTCTGCCTGCTCATGTGTTTGTCAGTAGTTTGTTGTGGGTTTTTTGGGGTTTTTTTGTGAATTATAAGTTTAAGTTTGATTGGGGAAGATAAGGACCCTTTAGGAATCTAATAAAAACTAAGAATCCCAGAAAACACATACTAATTCAAAAGAATGTGTATAATTTCAGGAAGTGCTCAAATCCCTTGAGATTCACCTATAGATTCCTCAGGTTAGACCCAATTTTGAACCAAACAGAGACTTTTGCAGACTAAATATGTGAAACTCTGAGTCATCATTTCATCTTTTAAGTTACTATTCCTAAGATATAAAGGGTGACTGTCTTCTGTATCTCCAGGTTGAAGATTTCTGTTACAGTTACTTAAAGTTTGAAAATCAATCATATGAAATTTGGTGCCCTGTATAACACAGCCTTCTGTCAATATAAAGTGACTAAGACACTAACGATGGCAAGGGTACTTACTCCCTGGTGTTATCTAATGGACTGTGTTGAATGTCTTGTCATTTTACAGGAAGAAGAAGAAGCCCAGGCCAAGGCTGATAAAATTAAGCTAGCGTTGGAAAAACTGAAGGAGGCCAAGGTCAAGAAGGTAAATTATGAATCACTTTTGCGTGGGGCAGTCAAATTAATGACTTTTTATTATGCTTAAGCCTAAAAAAGATTTTAACTTCAAGTGGTGCTTTCCAATGAGTTGTAGTTTTTTAAATTTAAGGACAAAGAGAAATGATTCTTTTAATGACCTCGCTTGACTCATTGGTGATTGATAAATAGGGGACCTGCGTTAGTGTAAATATGGAGGTTTCCAAGTCTCTACCCCCAGGGCTCCCTCCCCTAAGGATGCACTCTGGGTTCTGCTCACTCTTGGGTAATGGCAGGTGGCGCCCCCTTTTGGGGGCGAGTTGGCGAGTCAACTGGGTCAGAGTTCAGCTTCTAGTGGCATCACCTCATTTCCACGATGGCTTTTTTGCATTTTATATACCCCCTGAGGCAGCCCCCAGCCTGCCCTGGATGTCCAAGTTCTCTCCTGAAATACTAAATGTTCTTTTGGCTAGAGCTGTGTGTTCAAAGTTGGCGTAGGTTTTGAGTGACCTGCCTCGACCCTATTGTCCCAATAAGCCTGTAATTTATTGTGCTTTTTCTGTAGAGCATAGGTTTTTCTGGAGACACATATATTGTGTTATATCAGAGACACATGTATTTAAGCTCAGGAGAAGCATCTACCTAATAATAAAGTGTTAACAATAGTTAGGTAAATTAAGAGAAAGATAAACAGTCTCACTTCGACTCCTGAAGCATATACCGTGGCTGAGAGTCGTTAAGAACTTTTTGCTTACAGTTGGGTGAATTATTCTTTTCATACAGGGCATTAGATTTTATGTTCCTGCAGCACCTCTCATGGTTCCTTGAATGAAGGATTTCAGTACATGTTGATCGATATTTAATAAATATTCCTTGACTACTCCAGGATCCAGACTTCCAAGGTTCATCTATGAGAATTTTTTCAGGTCATTCTGGTTCCATTCATTTCAGGCATGCATGAACCTTTTTATCATTTTTCTTCCCCATTCTCTATGTATGATTGCATTCTGTGGTCGGTATTGAACTGATACATCCTCGGCTGCCTTCTCCCCCCTTGTCCTCACTCTGTGAACACCTGGTTAAATCCAGCCTGGGCCTTCAGTGCTGCCTGAGCTTCCAAGTCCAGTCTCTCTCCCACGAACCTAGAAAACTACTTCCACCTTGTCCTCTCTCTGAAAATCTCCAATACCTCCTTCCTCTCCCACATTTTCTCAGCCCATTGCACTGAGAAGTAGAAGCAATCCAAAGAAAGGTTCTACAAGCCCCCAACACATTTGCCTCCCTACCCGCCTGCACTTGTGGCAGGTGGTCCATGGTCTTTCCTGCTCCTGTGCATGGACTGCCATGTTTCTAAGACCAGTCCCCCTCGTGTGATTCTCTTCCCACCTCTTTTCTTGTCCCTCCTCTGCTCAAGGATGTCCCCCCACACACACACAGTAAAGCCCAAATCCTCACAACGACATCAAGTCCCTGCATGATCTGGTTGCCAGCCCTCTCCCTCACCCTCTGTTCTAGCTTACTGGTCTCACTGCTGCTCCACAGATGTTCCAGGCATGCCTCTGCCTCGGGAACTTTGTGCCTTGCGGTCCCCCTGCCTGGAGGGCTCTTCCCCAGATTCCAGTGGGTTCTCTCTGTCCCTCACTAGGTCTGGTCACCTGTTCAGTGCCATGCACACACACACCCCTGACATCCCTTACCTTCCCCCTGCTTTCCTTCCTCCCCGTACAGCGTACTGTCCAGATTACTTGTTTATCCTGTTTAATGCCTACGTCCCCTCCCCAACCCCAGGGAAGCTCCTCCAGGGAGTTTTGTGTTTTCTTTACCGATGCATCCTCATCTCATAGAACAGGTGCTGGGGGTACAGAGAGGTGAACCAGTCAGGTGAGGTCCCTGCCTGTGTAGAGTTCACTTCTAGCTGGGGAGAGAAGTGCTATGAAGAAAATAAAGCTGGAAGGAGTGATACTGCCCAAGGGAATCTTTTTTTTTTTTAATTGAGGTAGCATTGGTTTATAACGTTATGTAAGTTTCATGTGTACATTCTTATATTTCTGCTTCTGTATACCCTAGAGTGTGCTCACCACCCAAAATTTAGCTTCCATCCGTCACCATACTGTTGATCCCTTTACCTCTTGAGCAGGAGGGAAAATGGGAGGAGCTGAGGGCAGAAAGGCAGGTGGGGTCACAGGGTCTCACAGGTCTGACGAAGAGTTTGGAACATATTGTCAGTGCAGTGGGAAAGCATTTGGCCGCACCATGCGGCATGCGGGATCTTAGCTTCCTGTCCAGGGATTGAGCCTGTGACCCCTGCAGTGGAAGCGCAGAGTCCTAACCACTGGACCTCCAGGGAAGTCCTCATATGAGGGTTTTTAACAAGGGATAATATATGGTTTTTAAAGATCGTAGTGGCCATTGTGTGGAAAGTGGATTGTAGGGGAAGGGATGAGAGCAGGGTGACCTGTTTCATAGCCGTCTCTCTAGCACAAGACCTCACTGTAGATAAACATGTACTGAACCAAGTTACAAATGGATGGCAGGGGAAGATGGGCTGTCTTCGGTTGCCGACTTTCCCTTTGGAGATAAAAAGACAAGAGAAAATGAGTAAAAATACAATTCATAATTATTTCAACTATGTTAAACCACTGGGTGGTTTATAAAATGGGGGCCACGTTGGAGATACTCTCAGAGGATAAATGAAAAGAGAAGTTGGTTCTTAGATTAAAAGGTAGAACCCGGGACTTCCCTGGTGGCGCAGTGGTTAAGAATCCACCTGCCAAGGCAGGGGACATGGGTTTGATCCCTGGTCTGGGAAGATCCCACATGCCACAGAGCAACTAAGCCCATGTGCCACAGCTACTGAGCCCGCATGCTGCAACTACTGAAGCCCGTGGGCCTAGAGCCCGTGCTCCGCAACAGGAGAAGCCACCACAAGGAGAGCCCGTGCACCGCAACGAAGAGTAGCCCCCGCTCGCTGCAACTAGAGAAAGACTGAGTGCAGCAACGAAGCCCCAACGCAGACAAAATAAATAAATGCATTTTTTAAAAATATAAAAAATAAGGTAGAACAACTAGCATATTTGGCCAGTTTGCTTAACTGGAGATGAAGAGAACAAGGAGGAGAAAGCAGTGTTTCCACAGAACTTTGCCATAATTTAGTTGAGGTGAATTGTAACAGTAGCAAAAAGCACCACCTGCCTCTAGTCAACAAAGCAGATGTGAAACAGAAGCAGTTCTGATCAGTGGGAGAGGAAAGAAAATTAAGAAGCTAAGGTGTATATTTTTTCTGACTTAGGACCCTCCAGACTTATTTCTAAAAACAAAAGGCTGTGTGGCACAGAACATCAAAAAAAAAAACTGAGTCATACTCATCCATTAATAAAGTAACTAAGATGTACTAACACATAAGCTACAACATGTTTTATAAAGGATGGAATCAAGTTTATCTGAAGTACTTTGCCCTCAAGTATTCTGTGGGGTGTTGACATCACTTTGGATCACGAAGAACGATGTACACAGTTTGTGTTGCAAAGCTGTTGGAACTGGAAACAGAATCGGATTCACTCATTGATTTTGTTTCTTTGTTTTAAAGCTCTGTGACACAGGAGACCAATTCCACTTGTAAATTTTATCATAGAAGCAAAAATGTATTTATTGCAAATGATTTAGGGCTGGGATAATTTTGTATTTATTAGTTTGCAAAAGAAAAAGAAGAAATGATAAAAACCATTAAATCTTTACTATGATGGATTAGAAAGCGGAAGTTTTTTCATGCTTGAGTCATTTTACTCTATATCATATGGTGTTGGTATGAAAAGTACTCAGCTTGCTAATCGCCTAACTGTGACTTAGGGTGTCATGTGTTGGTATATAGCTACTCTTCAGCTTGTAAATGTGAAGAAAGCTGTGAAGAAGACTAAATATGATTTCTTCTTGCTAAAAGTCATCAGCCTTCTCTTGTTTTTTTTCCCCCTAAGTTTTATAATTGTGGACATTGGTAACTACATATGGATTAAATTTAGTTTGCAATTTCTGCCAAAAAAACCCCCAACCCTTTCATAATTGCATCATTGTCAAATTATGTGATTTAGTTTTTTTCTCTCTTTGAAAGCAAAACACCAAGCTATGTTTTATTTTCTCAAGAATTCCTAAGCAAGAATGAAATGTGGTCAAACATCACTGATTTTTTCATCAGGAAGATTGTCTTCTGAATCCTAACACTGGTAGTGTTTCTTAGGACGTATAACTACTTTATAGCAATATTCCTCAGCTGAGAGCAGCAGGCATGCCTTCCACAGAAAATAAGCCATGGTCATTCCACTATTTGAGGCATTTCTGTTTTCCACACAACCATCCACGTCTGATTTCTCTGGTCAGATGAATGGGTCTTTGACATTGTAGTAGTTGGGCCTATTGTTTCATTATTTTATTTTATTTTTTTAAATAAATTTATTTATTTTTGGCCGCATTGGATTTTCGTTGCTGCATGTGGGCTTTCTCTAGTTGCTGTGAGCCGGGGCTACCCTTCCTTGCGGTGCATGGGCTTCTCATTGCGGTGGCTTCTCCTGTTGCGGAGCATGGGCTCTAGGTGCACAGGCTTCAGTAGTTGTGGCACACAGGCTCAGTAGTTGTGGCTTATGGGCTCTAAAGTGCAGTCTCAGTAGTTGTGGCACGTGGGCTTAGTTGCTCTGTGGTATGTGGGAACTCCCAGACCAGAGGTTCCCCACTGAACCCCTGTCCCCTGCATTGGCAGGCGGATTCTTAACCACTGCGCCACCAGGGATGTCCTGGGCCTGTTGTTTTAAATACATCAAAAGATGTACATACAGGGACTTCCCTGGTGGCGCAGTGGTTAAGAATCCGCCTGCCAGTGCAGGGGACATGGGTTCGAGCCCTGGACCTGGAAGATCCCACATGCCCCGCGGAGCAACTAAGCCTGTGTGCCACAACTACTGAGCTTGTGCTCTAGAGCCCGTGAGCCACAACTATGGAGCCCGTGTGCCACAACTACTGAAGCCTGCATGCCTAGAGTCCATGCTCCGCAACAGGAGAAGCCACCACAATGAGAAGCCCACGCACGGCAATGAAGACCCAACACAGCCAAAAATAAATAAATAAATTTATTTTTTTAAAAAAAGATGAACATACAACGAAAACAACTGTCCAACTAGACGTTTCTGGGCTACAGGTTTTCAAGGGAAAAAAAGTATTCTTTGGACAAGCCTGGAATAATGGTCTCATTTGAATGGTTCCAGGAGCAGGAAATGCACCTTTATTGCCCTGATGTCTGCATTTGAGTCTTAGGTGTGCAAGTGTGGGAAGAGCAGATACTAGGTGTGCTTCGACTTGTGGTCCTTGCCTGCTCTTCGTCCAGATTCTTATCACCATCCACACCCTTGGTTGCTCTCAGTAACTCTGCACAGAAATCCACAGGAATTGCATTCTTCACTGTTAACTACACACTGTCTTCAAGATCCAGTTGGGTGGGAGTGGGACCAGAGGGGCAGTTTCCCTGCTGCTCAGAATCTAACCCAAACTTTGGGGGAAGGAAGAAATGTTACCACTTGTATGACCTCTCTCTTCACTCCATCTAAACACTTTTTAAAAATAATGATGAGCCTCATATGTGAATAACCAGGACCAACCTTAGACAGACAGAATAGGCAGAACTTGTCTCTAACTATCTCATGCTTCTCTTTTCAAGTTAGAATAGAAGTTTAAGCAAGAGTGTCAGGGGGTTCTGGTTGACGATGTTGCTTCTGGGAATTCTCTGCTGGCAGCCTGTGGAGTAAGTGCAGGCACTGCAGGCTGGAGTTTGGGCAGGGATGGTCTGGAAAGGGAAAGGCAGCCCTTCCTTCCCGTGTGGCACTCAAAGATGGACTCTAACTAGAGCTAACTCCCACTTAATCAGGGAGGATCAGTGATCTTGGCAAAGAATAAAATAAGAACGTAGATCTTCCCAGAAGGAGTTATGGAAAATCTTCCCTTAAACATAAGTGTCTAATAAATGTGGGCTTCATGGGCACATTTCCACTGTTCCTTTTGAAGACTGGATAGATAGCACCGTTATAACCTGTAGCACTCATAACTAACAACTGCCGGAATTAAAAATATGCTACAGGGCTTCCCTGGTGGTGCAGTGGTTGACAGCCCGCCTGCCGATGCAGGGGACGTGGGTTTGTGCCCCGGTCCGGGAGGATCCCACGTGCCGCGGAGCGGCTGGGCCCTTGAGCCATGGCCGCTGAGCCTGCGCGTCCGGAGCCTGTGCTCCCCAACGGGAGAGGCCACGGCAGTGAGAGGCCCGCGTACCGCAAAAAAAAAAAAAAAGCTACAAATACACAGGTATCAAAGAAAATCCAAACCCTAGCTGATTAGTTGTTGAATTAATTCTGTTATGTTACATCAGAATCATGGTCTCTCTTAGGGATCAGAAGTTTTAATAACCTTGACAAGTTGTCTGGGAAAAATCAGTGAAATCCTGTGCCCTTAGGAGTAAATTCTCACACCAAACCGTCCAGATTAGGAATAAGGTAGCTACCAATTTGACTGTGAACTCAATGCAGTAAATTTTTTTTTAATCAAATGAAAAGTGCATTAGGTCACTCATTGGCCTGCATGCCTCCATAATAGCGCTTTCTCAGTCTACATTGATCTGGCTTAGTCCGCCTCTAATCTCAAACGTGTCCTGCTGGGACACCACCTGCCTCTCGATAAGACCCCTCGGTGACGCTGTCACTCTGCAACTTCCGACCTTCAGAGAATTGTAGATTAACCAACTTGGTCTTAACCTGTGTCATAGAAGTCTCGGGTTGCATGAAATGGGACCCAACTCCAGCTAAGCAGGACAGAAGAATTTATTACAAAGGTACCGGCACGGCTTTCAGCTAAGCAACGCTTCTGGGCTCTGAGGTGAACCGGAAGAAGTAACAGAAAGATGTCAGGGAGGCCGGCAGGCAGCACTTCTTGGGTTGTGTTCATTTTCTCTCTCCCTCACCAGGATGCAGAGTCTCTGAAAGCCGGGCAGGGACTTCACTTATTGTGTATTTATTTCTGTTTTTGTGAACTGGTTTCTCTACGTTTATATTCCTGGCACCTTAAACAAGTGCTTGGCATATGAGTGAGTTTGTGGGACACCTTCTTACTTAAATTCGCAGAAGAGATAGGAACATTGAAACCTTAACCTCAGTGGGTGGCCTTCTACAGTTGCTTGAATTTACTGGCTGCCCTGTGGCTTTATCCTCAGCTCGTTGTCAAGGTGCACATGAATGATAACAGCACGAAGTCACTGATGGTGGATGAGCGGCAATTAGCCCGAGATGTTCTAGACAACCTTTTTGAGAAAACCCATTGTGACTGCAGTGTGGACTGGTGTCTTTATGAAATATATCCAGAACTACAAATCGGTAAGTCCCAGTTCCAGCAATTGGCTGTACTCCAAAAAACCTGTGAGTTTGCTTTATTATGGGTTTTGGTCTATTGCGAAGAAGAGTTTGGTTCAAGGCTATCAAGACTCCCCCTGCATCACTTCCCTTAGGTCAGGTTCAGTGCTTGCCTCTTCATTTATCTGTGGCAGAGACTCGGATTGGAGCAGGTGGCCAGACCTTGGGGAATGTAAGCATTATTGCTGCTACTTCTCTAGCAGATCCGAAAGGGAAAGAAAGTGACAGGAGGATACTTCTTACCGCATGATTAGCAAGCTGAGCAGATAGTCGGAGAGCCTGGGTGTCTGTCAGCCGATGTCTCTTTAAAGTTTACTTCTTTATACTCTAGGGTAACTCTGCCGCGGGCCTCACATCACTGCCCGCTCACTCAATGTCTGACACTTTGTCTAGTGGAAGAGGCTCAGCCCGGGAGAGCAAAGGACAGTGGATAGACGTTGATTGAGTTTTTTTTTAAAAGCTAAAAAGCAATTAAAGAAATACTCTGTTACTTCTCATTCTTAATACCACTCATAGAACAATTGTCTCCTGGGAGAGCCTGTTGGAATACAGAAATACATGTTTTAGAAGCTTTGGGTACACATCTTTCTGGAGGAAGTGGTCTGCACAGAAATAACCTCTTGAAGTTTTCTTCAACTCTGTGAGTCAAATAGAGAATTGAAAGCTCTCTAAAGGAAGGTTTAGGGTTGGTTCCGAAATATATTGTTTTTTAGCATTTTAGGGAGTGATGTTTTATAGTACTCATCACTTATCTCACAATTTCTCACAATTTCATTCAAAGTTGTTTACCCAATTATTGCTTAATTGGCCTCCTTCCATATAGGATGTTGCCTCCACCTGGGGCTATTTAAAATAGTCAAAAATTCTAACATGAAATAAAGAGCAATGGCTGACCATTATCGCTACATTGTAGGTTCATCTGCCATGTTTTTAATGGAAAATAAGTTGAAGACCTGAGACTGAAGAATACACATAATAGAGATGTTACAGTGTGACATCATGTAAGAATTAGGAATTTCTAGAAACTGATGAGAAGTATGAAGCATGGTGTTAACTCAACACCAGCTTATTTCTCTGTTGGAAACCCTGATGTCTTGGGTCTGAAAGAATGCTTTTCCTTGTTTTATCAGAAAGGTTTTTTGAAGACCATGAAAATGTTGTTGAAGTCTTATCAGACTGGACAAGAGACACAGAAAATAAAGTGCTGTTTTTGGAGAAGGAGGAAAAATACGCTGTATTTAAAAACCCCCAGGTAAGATAACTTGTATATTGTTAAACCATATAAAATATCCAATTTTTAATGTCACCTGGGTACTCACCAGCTCATTCATCATCTCACAAAATATCACAAATGTATTCCTTTCAAAGAAACACAAACAACTCTTAGGCCATACGTAAACTAAGAGCCCCTTGAAGGATTCAGAGAGAAAATAATCCATTTTGTTTCTTTTGATTCAGCATCCAAAATATACCTCTTTGTTGACTTATCCTCCTCTTCTGTCCTTATAGCTCGTTGGCTACATTAATCCAATATATGTGACGCACTCTGAGCCATTAACACTTCATAGTTTAAAGATACCCTTTTCTTTGTTGTTCATATTTGGTGCTTATGGATGTCGGGATAAGTCAAGAGAGCGCCTGGAAAATGTACAACTCTACGTACAGTCTACAAAATAAAAAGTGTCCTTCTCCATATTTGAAAAAGCTTCCTCAAATCATGCGTACAAGGATGTCCTAGACTTGTCCCATGGAAATCTCCAGCCAACTGTCTGCGCATGGCGGGCAGGGAAGTTTCCTCACACAAAGTTGTGTTCAAGCGCTCACCTGCAAAATCTGTTGGAGTTAACCAGGTGAAGAGTAGAGTAGAAGCGAGCATCCTAGGCGGGGTGTGTGTGCAAAGTCCGAGAACAAAGAGGGAAGTTCTTTTAGGTCATGGGAAATTGTACAGCTGGACCACGAGGAGGAGGTAGGGACAGGGGGTGACAGTGCATTCAGATAAATTGTGGAAAAGAAACTGATAGAAATAGCATATTGGGGGCTTCCCTGGTGGCGCAGTGGTTAAGAATCCACCTGCCAACGTAGGGGACACGGGTTCGAGCCCTGGTCCAGGAAGATCCCACATGCTGCGGAGCAACTAAGCCTGTGCGCCACAACTACTGAGCCTGCACTCTACAGCCTGCAAGCCACTACTACTGAGCCCGTGTACCACAACTACTGAAGCCCACGTGACTAGAGCCCGTGCTCCGCAACAAGAGAAGCCACTGTAATGAGAAGTCTGCGCACCGCAACGAAGAGTAGCCCCCGATCGCCGCAACTAGAGGAAAGCCTGCACACAGCAACAAAGACCCAATGCACCCAAAAAAATAAAAATAAATTAAAATAAAATAAAAGAAATAGCGTATTGGTTAAAATAAAAGCAGGTCAGTAATGAATGTTTCCAATCACCAGTTCATGCAATCATGATTGTAAGGGGTTCGTTTAAAATATATTTTCAGGCTGTTACTCAGTTTTTAACATTTTGGGGTTTTTGGCTGTGTTGGGTCTTCACTGCTGCACACGCGCTTTCTCTCTGGTTGTGGAAGCAGGGGCTACTCTTTGTTGCAGTGCGTGGGCCTCTCATTTTGCGGTGGCTTCTCTTGTTTTGCGGTGGCTTCTCTTGTTGCCTAGCACAGGCTCTAAGCTCACAGACTTCAGTAGCTGCAGCACGTGGGCTCAGTAGTTGTGGCGCACAGGCTTAGTTGCTCTGTGGCATGTGGGATCTTCCCGGACCAGGGATCAAACCCGTGTCCCCTGCGTTGGCAGGTGGATCCTTAACCACTGTGCCACCAGGGAAGTTCCAACATTTTGTTATTTTTATCTTCTCAAAGAACCAGTTTTTAGTTTCATTGATCTTTGCTATTGTTTTCTTCATCTCTATTTCATTTATTTCTGCTCTGATCTTTATGATTTCTTTCCTTCTACTAACTTTGGGTTTTGTTAGTTCTTCTTTCTCTAGTTGCTTTAGGTATAAGGTTAGGTTGTTTATTCGAGATTTTTCTTGTTTCAACATTTTGCTGTTTTTAAAAACCCAGCCTCAACCACTCATGCCTGCTTTGCCTGTTTAGCTATATTCTATATTTCTTTTATATGAAGCTGCATTTTCTTGCCACTATGGGATTCATTCAACTTTGTGGTCATGATTGAGGGGCATGGAGCGTGCCCCACTCTCTGTGGGTGGAAGAGCTCAAGTCTAGGGTTCGTTCTTGCAGAAAAATGATTTATGGAAGTAGGGATAGTGAGTGAATTGTCATCTGCAGAAGCTTATTAGATGACAGAAGATTCTGAAGCCACTGGCAGTGTTCCAGGGTATTGTTCACTGCATTCAGCCTATAGTGTGTTTCGTTTATTCCCAGCATCCCAGTGCCAGTGAGAGCCGGTGGAGGTCCGACCCCGCTTAGGACTCACGGATGCTGGAACAGATCCTGGTCTTCCTGGCCGGCAGCCATGGCATCAGGCCATTGATTTACACTCACTTCACTCTCTAATACTTTGCCACAAGCCCCAAAACTTTAGGAATAGATGCCAAACAAGCATAATTGTCTAAGAATCAAATAGAGATAAAATTTAAAAACTTGAAAAAGTCTGAAAAATGGTCCCAAAGGCTTGAAGATGCATAAAAACTAAGCACTACTAAATACTTAGTGCATCCGAATCACTAAGACCTGAAAAACAAGTGGTGGGGGAGATTTTGAATCAATGTGTTGTTTCTGCTGTGATTTTGTTCTTGATCAAATGGTTTTTTAACAAAATCATGTGGTCCTAGCAAGACCTCCTTTGGACTGGAGAGCAGCAGGAACAAGATGATCAAGGGCTTTGTAGATCGTGTTAAAGACACTGGGCTTTGTCCTGAGGCTTGCAGGGAGCCGTTGAAGGGTGTTGAGTTGAGGGAAGATCAGTGTGATTGCACAGCAGAGAATGGATTTGGAGAAAGTAAAAGTGGCAGCTGCCATGTGATGGAGAGGTGGTTACAGAAGCCCAGAAAGAACAGATAATGATGGACTGAAGGGCACTGGGAGAGACTCAGGAGGTAATGGAATTTTGCAGAATATGGTGACCGCTTGGATGCTGGTATAGTAAGGAGGCATAGAAGCAGACATGGATGACACTGATTCCCCGCTCGGGAATTAGATAGACCCTAATGCCCTTCCCTTCGGTAGGAAGCATGAGAAGAGAAATAGGTTGGGATATAAACATGATGAACTAGATTTTAAACATTGCTGAGTTTCTCCTTCTCCTTCAAAAAAAAGTCTCATTTCACCCTCCATAAATTCAGCATGAAATGTACACATTTTTACTTTCGTGTTTTCTATCAGATGGGCAATATTTTACCTATAAACGTTACTAGAGACATGCTTCTAAATTTTTCCTTGTGTTGGTTTTCTCTTCTCATGAGATGAGTAAAAATCTTTCTACCTTTGACATCCCCATCTCACCTGTTCTCCAACTCCAAGGTATTTATTTACAAGGAAAAACAGAATTGACTGGATTTTGGTCACTTTCCCAATATGCCCCCCAAACTTACCTTGCATTAAGGAACTTTCCTCTGTGATTGTAAAAAAAACTTCTAGAGATGAAGATAGTGACAGGAACTGACTTCTATTAGATAGTATTGGTTCTAAGTTCTTAAGATATCAAACCTAAGAACTTTTTTTTCTTTCTAACTTTTATTTGCATTTATTTTTTGCGGCATTTATTCCCGGGCCAGAAGTTTCTGTTTCTTCAGTTTCTTCTGGGATATCTTTTTCTTCTGTGCAGCCTCCTCTTCTGGTTTAAGAACAATCTGTTCTTTTTCAGTAAGGCCCATCTCAGTGTGGCAGGGAGAGCTCGTGTATGGCTTGGTCTGACCACGAGCTCTGTAAGTCCTGCACTGCATTGTGCGGGCTTTGTTCACCTGGATTTGCTCAATGACCAGAGAATCTACATCTACGCCCTTAAGTTCAGCCTTACTCTCTGCATTTTTGAGCATGTGCAGTAAAAATTCAGCACCTTTTTTGGGCCACCGACCCTGCGTCCAGCCCCACTGTTTGGCCTGGGCACACCTACCAACTCCGCCATTGTAATGACAGAATGGCACACGTTGCTTCTTTATAGTGACCTCCTTCAGATACTTGGTGGCTTTTCGGATACGCACACACGTATTGGCCTGGGCAGTTTCACGAGTGTTCTTAAAGTGAGCACGAAGAGTTGAACCTCTTGATGTGCGTGATTTTGTGGGGTTCTCTGGATCAAGTGAATAGCAAACCATTTTTAGAGGTCACCTCAGGCCGCTTGCTGGAAAAGCCTAAGAACTTATTTTCATGGCAGTTTATAACAAAAGCTACGTTTTATCAAATGCAGAGGGATAAACTGACGATCCAGGGAAGGAGGGAAATTGCTAGAAACTATTAATAGCTACTCTATGCTAGGCTAGAAGCTTTGCAAGTATTATCTCCAATCTTTACAACTATAAGAAGGATATATTGCTATTCCTCTTTACAGATGAGAAAACTGAGATCAAAGATAGAAAGGAAGCCTTTGTTTGATCTTAAGACTCATTGGGGACTTTGATGAGTGGTTTCCATAGGTTGAGTCTTCTGTTCAGAGCTCTCAAGACTATAGGAAACCTGGAATGAAATTGGTAGTGACTGAGGTTGTCCTCAGACAAGGTAAATTGAATACGGCTAGCAGGATGATACCACAAATGGAAACAACTGATTCAGAAGTTACTACACCGACTCAGTTTCCCACAATGAGAAGAAACTGATCTGGCGGATCAGAATAAGCCCCCATTTATTCTTTTGCTGTCTCTGTAATAGTGGATGAATAGGCCTGGCCTGGGCCACCATTCCTGAAGAACCGTGTGCTGACAGTCACATTGTTTTACATGGTAAATGACATCCTCTGCGCCCTTAGAGACAATGGTGCCTGCTCTCATAGGTCTGCAGGTGTAGATCCCTGGAGTGCTTGAGAGTTCAGATTCTGTCTTTCTCCTTGGAATCTGCATTCATGACTCCAAAGTCAGTCTGTTCTTGGCCTCCCCATAGCCTGTTTGTTATGTAAAATACGGATTAGTATTTGCAGCTTGACTGAGAAAGAGCTTCTGTGGCCCAGAGTATCAGTTCTCCTGGAAAATTACTAAACCATACAAAATTAGGTAAAATTTCATGAAATTTTACAACACTGAAATCCTTAGTACTTAACAGGATTCTCTTACAAACTACTTACTTGCGGGGATAAGTCTAGGCAGGCGGCAGTAAAATGAATGCAAAGGGGGGTTTTGAGCTCAAATATTAGAAACAACCATCAATAAAGATTTGGGGACATCAGTGGTGTGCTTTGCAGGCACACATGCAAAGCACCGCCTCCACCCATGACTTGAAAAGTGATGTTGTTCACCTGTGTCTCAAGTGTCACCTGCTGACTGTGTGGTCTTAGCAGGCTTTCTGATGACACCTGAATTCAGCGTTTCTATTTGTACAATGTGATACGGCTGTACTTCCCACCTCGCAAGGTTAAATCCAGCATGAAAACCGCTTGCAGCATCGCGACGTTATATATAAAAGTCAAGTCATTTGATGCCAACCGAAATTCAGCGGTCACCTATAAGAAAAGATGAACTGAAGCATATTAAAAAAATTTAAGAGTTTATTTGAACAAAATTCGATTCGAATCCGGCAGAACCAAATCAGAAGTCTTTAGGAGCACTCCTCAGCTAAGAACCAGGGGAGAGACTTACAGAGAGAAGGTACAGAAACCAAGAAAGGAAATTATTTGATTGTAGCCTAGGTAACTGTTTGTGATCGGATGCCCTTAGGTTTCGGTTTTTTGTAACCTTGAGGCTTAGATTTGGGTTTGCTTACGTAGGCTGCCCGGCATTGGAGTCCCCGCAGTCCAGTGGCCTCCTTGTCTAATTAATTTAACAAAAGTTATCTGTAATAAGGTGACGGAGAGAAACCAGATCCTGCAAATTTGTGGACCAAAAGATGCTTAATTAGGAAGGAATTTCCCCAGGATGACTGGTCTATACTTAGAGAGGTAATAGCAGATCACTTCATTTTTATTTTTTTTAGTTTTTTAAATTAAAAAAAATTTTAAACCTTTTAAAAAATTTTATTTATTTTATTCATTTATTTTTGGCTGTGTTGCATCTTCGTTGCTGTGTGAGGGCTTTCTCCAGTTGCGACAAGCGGGGGCCACTCCTTGTTGCGTGCACGGGCCTCTCATTGCAGTGGCTTCTCTCATTGCAGAGCACGGGCTCTAGGCGCGCGGACCTCAGCAGTTGTGGCACACAGACTCACACGGACTCAGTAGTTGTGGCACACATGCTCAGTAGTTGTGGCACACGCGCTTAGTTGCTGCACAGCATGTGGGATCTTCCCAGACCACGGCTTGAACCCGTGTCCCCTGCATTGGCAGGCGGATTCTTAAGCACTGGGCCACCAGGGAAGTCCCAGATCACCTCATTTTTAAAGGAGGAAAAGCAGAGTCATGAATTCTCCTGCTGGCTGCTGTTACACCCCACCCATTGAATAGCTACTTTGGGACATCACTGGTTTAGCTTCATGCCCAAGAGGAAGGAACCACATAGGAGTCTCACTCGTGAACCTTGAAGAGGATCCAAGACTATCAGTGGTTCTTCAGAGCTACTGCTGACTCCTGGGTGTGCAGACATTGCCATAACTGGCACTGGGGATCGCTTGGTCATGAGAAACTGCTCTACCTGGAACTTTTTAACATGATTCTTGAAAGGATACAGAGGCATCTCATGGAAGCATGACCAGGCTTCTCGGGCTGGCACTGGAAAGGAATATTGTGGGGACCACAGTCGAGAGCATCTTTGCTCCGGATCTCCCTCGGACCTCTAGCTCCTGTCCCTCCACAAGCTGTGTCCTCGCCCTCCTTCTCAGTGACCCCCTTACTCTCTTCCCACACAGCCCCTTATGGCTGACCTCTATGAAGCCTGCCTCTATGAATGAAGATCAAACTTTTGTGCTTGCAAACCCCCTAGAACAAGTTTGAGAAGTGATGTACCGCCTCACACATTTGTATGTTGACATGCAAAAAAATGTTTCAGAACTTTTCATCGCAAGTTTAAATAGATGCCGAGAATGCAGTGTCCAGCATGTTATCAGTTCTGGCATTTTAATAAGCCAGCCAGTGGGACCGAAATGCAGTTCCACGCCATTTGATTCCCGGCAGCATCCGTTTACAAAGCACACGAGTAAGCTTTTTTTTTAATAGACTATTTTTTTAACATAAATTAACTAATTTATTTTTGGCTGCGTTGGGTCTTCGTTGCTGGGCGCAGGCTTTCTCTAGTTGCGGCGAGGGGGGCTACTCTTCATTGCGGTGCGCGGGCTTCTCACTGTGATGGCTTCTCCTGTTGCGGAGCACGGGCTCTAAGCATGCAGGCTTCAGTAGTTGTGGCGCATGGGTTCACTAGTTGTGGCTTGCGTGCTCTAGAGCGCAGGCTCAGTAGTTGGGGCGTGTGGGCTTAGTTGCTCCACAGCATGTGGGATCTTCCTGCACCAGGGCTTGAACCCGTGTCCCCTGCATTGGCAGGCGGATTCTTAACCATTGCGCCATGAGGGAAGTCCAGATAATAGACTATTTTTAAGAGCAGTTTTAGGTTCACAGTGTAGGGGAATAGAAATACCCTGAGGTTAGGAGCAGAGTAAGGACCCTCTAAAGCATGGAGTCAGGACAGGGACCCTTTTGCCCACGTGGTCCCGCCTCTTTGGGGTAAAGTAGGTTGGGGCAGTAGAACCTTACTGTCCTAATTAAAGCAACTTTGTTGACGAAGCAGCTGAGTTTCTCCTAGTTTCTCAGTCTGGTTGGCGTTAGGAAAGTTCCTCTTCCCAGTTGACTGTAATCACAGGGTGGTCTGCTCATCCTAAAAGAGTGCCAGATGTTCAGATGAACAAATGAAACTCAGCCGTAACCCAAAGAGTTTTGTTTTCCCGGCTGCGTTGACATACAGCTCTCACTGGCAAAGACCAGTGGGGGCCCGAAACCAAAAGAGATGCGTGAGGCCTGAGGTCTGTGTCTGGAGAGGGAGACAAACCCTGGTGTTAACATTAGCTGTTCTTGCTAGGAGCCCAAAGAATCTCATTTTCAGAGAAGGTATTGGGAAAACATATTAATGTAAGGTCGCCTGCTTGCTGTACAGCTGTTCATTTCTTTTAGTAACATCCTTTATGTTTCTGACTTCAAAATTAATATCAGTTTATTGGGAAAAAAACTGAAAAGTAGAAGAAAGGAAAGTTAAATCATCCACACATTCCGACAATCATCACTATTGATATTTCAGGCAATTTTCATTCCGTTTGTTGTTTCTTAACCAAAATTTGGTGGTGGTGATGGTTTATTTGGTTGCACGAGTGAGGAGCAAAGAGAGAACCACAATGTCACACTTCCCCTCGGGTGTAGAAGGGTACCAGCCACTGTGGGGGAAAATGACCTCATGGCGTCCCTCCTCTTTTCCAACCTCCCTGTCCTGCCAAGGTTCATCTCTGACCATCCGGGACCAGGCCCAGCTGGAAGGAAAATCATACAGGCGTCACATTTACGGCCTCCAGGAGAGGCTCCTATTTTAAAAGAAAGTCTGCTCTTGACTTCAGTGCCCCAGAGCCCCTGAGCAACCACTGTGGGCATGTGTATCAGTCAGGGTTGGAGACATGAACACAACCTCAGAATCCCAGTGGCTTAGAGTAGCAGGTGTTTCCTCTGTCTGGGGCCTGCAGGTCGTCGGGTCCTCTGTCCACGGCTCCAGAATGTGCGTCAGATCCAGGGAGTTCCACGTGCCTCTTCTCGTCCTCGGACCAGCAGCCACCTTGACACACTCTCCTGGTGAAAGGCGAGCGCGCCGGAGAATGAGTGGAAACACACAATGCCGCCTCTCAGGTCCTCTGCTCAGATGGAGACGCTGTCCCTTCCACCCACGTTCTGTTGGCCGAAGCAAGTCACGTGGCCAGACCCAACATAGGGGGGCAAGGAAATGAGCTCCGGCCATTCTCGGGGGAGGCACTGCACAGTCATCACTAGATGACGGGCATCGGTGAATTCTGACCCAGGGCGGAAGAGAAGAATTGGGAGTGATGGTCAGGTCTTCATCAGGTGTACCCCAGCTCTAGCCAGGCTGCTTGTTCACAGGTGCTCCAAAGGCACCCAGTATTTTTTTTAAATTGAAGTATAGTTCATTTATAGTGTTGTGTTAGTTTCAGGTGTACAGCAAAGTGATTCAGTTATACATACATAGGTACATATATTTTTTCAGATTATTTTCCATTACAGGTTATTATAAGATGTTGAGTAGAGTTCCCTGTGCTATACAGTAGGTCCTTGTTTACCTATTTTATATATAGTTCTGGGTGGATGTTAATCCCAGACTACTACTTTATCTGTCCCACTCAGCCCCCCATCCCCTTTAGTAACCATAAGTTTGTTTTCTATGTCTGTGAGTCTATTTCTGTTTTGTAAATAAGTTCATTTGTATCCTTTTCTTTAGATTCCACAAATAAGTGATACCACATGATACTTGCCTTTCTCTGTCTGACTTACTTCACTTAGTATGATAATCTCTAGGTCCATCCATGTTGTTGCAAATGGCATTATTTCATTCTTTTTTACAGCTGAGTAGTATTCCTTTGTATATGTATATATCACATCTTTATCCATTCATCTGTCGATGGACATTTAGGTTGCTTCAAAGAGCCCCAATATTTATCTAACTCTGGGCCTTTTTCCATGCTTTTCCTCCTGCCCTGCACGCTCTCTTTATTCCTTTTCCCCTACCTGAATATGAACATCTCTCAAGGCAAAGTTCCAACTTTGACCTCCTCTGTAAGTCTTAATCATCTCGGTTCACAGTGAGTTCTTCCTCTCTGAAAACCTATAGAACTTAGCTCATTTTGCATTTATGCAGTGTCTTATATGGTTCCCCCATCTACAGATATATAGCCGTCTACTTATATTTATCTTTTCAGTGTGATAGAAAGATTCTTAAGAACAGTGATATTTTACATGCAAAGGGCACTCACAAATATTTACTCGTGGATTGATAAGTGTTTATTTGATTTACTCTTTATTCCAGAAAGGCGATATTAAAAATGAAACATATTTGCTGTTTCTGTCCTATCCTGCTGCTCTCAAATCTTGCATTTTCAGAAGCTGTGAGAAAAAGAGGCAGGCTGTCACTGAAAGTCTCATTTCCCATTTTAAAGTTCCCTTACTGTTCTGCTCAGATTGTCCCCAACAGATAATTAACTTTTGAATTCTGCTGCTTGCTACGGAGCACTCCAAATTCTTACCCAAGAGCAATCCATCCTTTCTAAGGACTGCCCTGCGTGATCTCCAGCTTGGATTTTCTTTGTGTTTTTTGCATTTTCATTAAAACAAAAACACAATATAGCACTATCACTTGGAAGGGGAAAAAAAGGTATTCAGAAGCCGAAAAAGTGAGAGGGGTCTCAGAGAAGACACGGCTACGTCCTGACCCTCCACGATAACTTCATAAAATGAGACCCTTCATGTTTAGAAAGGCTCTTCCTTCATTTGTCCTGCAGAGGGCGACACGTGCCCTCCTTTTCCCAGATGATGATGAAACACACATGCCCTGGAGTCTCCCTCACGGTCTCTGTCCATTCTTTCAACTCATACAGGCTCACACTTTTTCTAGGGCCCTAAAGCAAGTGTGCTTGCTAGGAGCACACTCTGCATTCACTCTCAACTAGGTCATCACTTTTTGTTTGTTTGTTTTTGGCAAAATACACATAAAATACACATAGAATTTACCATTTTAACCACTTTTAAGTGTGCAGTTCAGTGGTATTAAGCCCATCCACACTGTCATACTGGGTTCTCTCCTATGGTGTTTAGAGCATTTTAATGCTCAGAAAAGTCATGAAAAACTCAAAGCTCTGGCGCTAATTGTCCTCGGGCAAATCACTTAATCCTTCTGTTTCCTTATCTGTGAAACAGCAATCGCACCTACACTGTGGAGTTCCTGTGAGGATGAAATGACAAGCATACCTGTAAGGCCTCAGTGTAGAGTTCTGGCAGGTGGCATACGTTACATATTACATTAGTCACCGTCCTCAAGCCAAACACGTAAAATTAGAATCGTTTCCAAGCCCTATAGAGTAATCACACTAATTCACACTATGCTGTCCTTTCAAATAACACGTAAAAGTTTCTTTAAAAACACATTAGGGCTTCCCTGGTGGCGCAGTGGTTGAGAGTCCACCTGCCGATGCAGGGGACACGGGTTCGTGCCCCGGTCCGGGAAGATCCCACATGCCGCGGAGCGGCTGGGTGCGTGAGCCATGGCCGCTAAGCCTGCGCGTCCGGAGCCTGTGCTCCGCAACGGGAGAGGCCACAACAGTGAGAGGCCCACGTACAGCCAAAAAAAGAAAAAAAAAAACATATTAAAAGATAATTCAATAAGAATTATGGAAGGAGTTGTACTTGATTTATTTCCTCTGTTTAAGTTAGCAAGTTGCCATTGTTATGCACTGTATTTCTAGGAGATCTCCTAATTCTGCAAATTTTATTTGCCTGCGGTTTGCTTCCTCTCTGTCCAATACACTCTGTTCTCAAACTTCAGTGTAAGTAAAAATCATCCAGGAAGTGTGTTGGAGTGTAGATTCCCAGGCCCCCTGAGATTCCGGTTCCGTAGGTTGGGAGCCCAGGAACATGCATTTCATGGAGCATCAAGGTGGTCTGGGGATCACACTTGGAGAAACACCCCCATCGTGTCAATAAACATTTGTGTTTAGACTCAGGAGGGTCCTTAATTTAGTCACTATGCACCAGGAGTATACGTTCTAGTTTTAATACATTTTTTTCAGGCACTATCTTACAGACTCTACATTTCCACATAAAAGTGCTAAATACTTTGACTGTGGCAGTGGTCACGCCTGACACAATCCACAAACAGATGTTCCAAAGAGGTAATCACGGGAGAGGGCGAGGGTCCTGCTTCCCTGAGTCGGGAGCTGCTGGAATTAGAGTAGGTTTAGTCTCTCTGCCCTTGAACTTCACTGACCTTCAATTTCATGAGTAGTGTGGTGTGGTGGTAAGGGCACACACATCATACACACTCAGCCCCTGGTGTTCATTCAGGGTGCAGTGCCCTAGCTGTTTAACCTTGCTGAGCCTCGGTTTCCTAACCTGTAAAATGGGGGTACTGTCACTTACCTCACAGCCTTGCTGTTTGAATTGGGGGGGTGTTTGCAAAGCGTCTGGCTGAGGATCTGGCATGTAATAGGTACTCCCCCAAAATCGTGAGTGCTTCTAAACTGTGGTCTTTCTTTCTTTTGCTAAGCTGGTTCTCTTTCCAGAAATGCCCTTTCTGCTTCTCTCTGTCCTTAGAAGTTGCCAAGCAGCAAACTTTATGTTGTGATTGACCCATGTGGTTTTTAAAAATTAAAATTAGTTGCCAATGCTTATAAAAATCCAATTTCATGCTTCTCTAGATAAGCCAGAATCTCTAGTCCTCAAGGCCTTGGGATCCTACATGGTGATCAAAGGCCTGGGACATGGGACACGGGCTCTACCATCCTCCGGTTCTGGGCTCTTCCAAGGGCACTGGGGTCTCCCAGCTTCCAGCATTTGACTCATGTTCTAGACCATGGAATTTAACAATTAAATGACATTGTATCCTTTGCTAGTGGTCTCTCTCTTTGCTTGTTTCTTCATTGAATGTGCACTCTGGGAGGAAGGGAAGGTGTTACTTCTGACCAGCAGTGGTCAGCACTTAGCAAGTCCCTCCATAAGCACTTGATTGACAGAGACCATACACTGTGGTCGACAGTTTACTTCCTCCAGGTATGTCTCCTCTCTCCAGCAAGACTGCGAGTTCCGTGCAGTGGCTACCATGGTAATGAACACTTACTGATCTGACCTTTTACTATTTTATTTAGAATTTTTACTTGGATAACAGAGGAAAAAAAGAAAGCAAGGAAACAAACGAGAAAATGAATGCGAAGAACAAGGAGTCCTTGCTTGAGGTATGTTTAATTTCGTAGAGTAGAATAAAAGAGAGTTAACTGTATTTTTAAATGATTTGCTTCTCAGAACAATGGGCGATTCTGAGACACACTGAAATTTTAACTTGGGGTTTTAAAATCAAATCATTACTAAATTATAGCTATTTAGACAAACTGGTTCTTGGAGTCAGTTGTTAAAAAGTTTTGCTTTCGACAATATATTTTACTCTTCATGAAGTTGGATTCATAATTCTTGACTAAAAGACATGAATCCACATAAAACTCATCTCTGACCATATATTTCATTGCTTATGTGCTCCACAGTCAGGCGTGACTTCTTTGCAGTGAATGCTAAGGTGCCCTTCCAGCAGCCAGGTGTGGTAGAAAGTGTGAGACTGCAGTTAAGAGATCTGATCCGAGCTTGCCTCTGCCTGTTGAAGGTCATGTGTTATTGGGCAAGTCCAAGAACCTTGGTTTCCTGTATTGTATTGAATTATTACAAAGACTTAGGGAGGCAGTGGAAACACAGCATGTAAAGTAACGGTACACATGTCTGGATTATCACTTACAGGGCTGTGTTCCAGAAGTTCATTTGATGGTTGATTTTCTGAAACTTCTAATGAGTTTTCACATAGCAACTTTGCTCAAAATCGAGGCTCTGTTCCCCGACCCTAATGCAGATGCACGCCAGATCACAAATGGGCATAGGAGCCCCAGACAGATTTTTGTTGTCCCCGACAGCATGTTGACCTTTTCTTGAGTTAGGAGATTTGGGGCTTCTCTTGAAAACTCAGAAGACCTGTTGACACCTTGGCCCACATTCCCATCTGGAGCCAATTCACTGATGCTAAAGGGCACCCTCTCCCAGGTACCAAGGCCTGCCCAGACCCCTGCACAGGGTTCTAGCCCTGCCAGCGCTCCCAGCCCTGTTCCCGATGGAGCAGGCCCTACAACCTTGCTGCCATGCACTCCCAAGGTCCTGGAGACAGGCTACAAGTTTTGGTTCCTGGGACCAAGAACACAGTGGGTATTTCCCAGGGAGGCCAACAGTGGGAGTGGGGACATTCTTTCTGCAGAGAGTCTCTTTCAAAGAGTCTCCAGGTTGAGTTGAGGGAGATAAAGCACGAGGCATCCCCAGCAGCAGGGAGATTCAGGTCTGAGCATCCCCAGCAGTGATGGACACAGACAGACATGGAAGGGGAGTGAGCAATTTCCTGACACAGCCCTTGGCCGTTAATCAGTGCTTATTGCATCAGCAGCTGTCTGTAAATCAAGGACTGGTTATGCCTTGGTTTATACAATCGCCTGAATAGGTCTTGTTGGAAGACTTCAGCAGTTTTTCAAAAGCCGGATGGGAAAGAAAATACAAAGCATGTTATGCTGTGAAAAATCAGCATTATCCTGCTTTCGAACTTGGACCCCAAATCTGCTTCAATTTAAGAGATCATTGAAGGGCTCTCGCGTCCGCCGCGCATGCCTGGGCACCTCGGAGCCCCTGTGGTCGGGCCCCAGCCCGGGGTCTCCCACCACACGCGAGGCCAGATGTGGAGGCATAGCTTGGAAAACTGGGACGAGAAACGTTTTGTGCCAGATCGCTGCTGCTTATGTGCGGAGACAGAGCAGACCTCCTGGGGAATGACATCAACGCGTGAGCCTCTATGGAGACCCCAAATTTAAAGCAGGGCCTGAAAAACTTGGCTGATGAGTTTGCCAAACTTCAGGATTATCGACAAGCAGAGGCTGAAAGAGTTGAAGCCGAAGTAGTCGAACCTTTGCAAGCTTCTGGAAGTGGAAGGGAGCAGGACCCTGTGCCCCCCATGTCCTCAGCCTGCCTTTTGTCTGTGGAAAAACATTAGCCAAAGAATAAGCTTAATCCGAGAAGTGAGAAATGCAGAAACAAAGGAAAACAGTCAAAGGAGACCAAATTATAATAGTTGAGTCATTAAGCAAAGTCAAGGACCTTTGGTTCCTCCTCAAGGGCCATAGATCACATTCTGTGCCATATCCTGTGAGCTGTCTTATAGGTACTGAAAACCCCACCAGGTGGAAGAAGTTAACTACATGATGACCAGACTGTAGTCATGACATAAGCTGCCACAATTCCGAGAATCGGCCTCAAAGAAATGGAAACAAACCAACCCTGGAACTAAAGATTAACTGTACCTAAAACAATCAAGATGACGCTGATCAGACCACCGATGATCAATGTCAAGATGACGGTCAGAGCTGACTGTGCTGCTTCTGCATGTAACCCCCTCCCTGCACCTATAAAAGCTCTTGCCCTCTGACTGTCAGTGGGGGGAGTTGGCCTTTGGATAGGCGTCCGTCCTCCCCACCGGTTGCCGGCATTCAAAATAAAGCAAAAGTTTCCTTTCCACCAGACTGGCCTCTTTATAATGACTTTTGAGCAGCAAGCAGCTGAACCCCACTTTCGGTTACAGAACCACTGTAAAAATGAAAGCAGATGACCTCAAAGCAACATTAACGGCAAAGAATTGAGGAGCTAAACAGTTAACTCAGAAAGAACACGTCAGAGAAACCCATCTGATTGACATGTTATTTCACAGGCAGAAACTGAATTACAGAGACTTCCCTGGTGGCACAGTGGTTAAGAATCCACCTGCCACTGCAGGGGACACGGGTTCAAGCCCTGGTCCGGGAAGATCCCACATGCTGCAGAGCAATGAAGCCCGTGCACCACAACTACTGAACCTGCGCTCTAGAGCCCACGAGCCACAACTGCTGAGCCCGCAAGCCACAACTACTGAGCCCGTGTGCCACACTACTGAAGCCCGTGTGCCACAACTACTGAAGCCCGTGTGCCACAACTACTGAAGCCCGCACGCCTAGAACCTGTGCTCCGCAACAAGAGAAGCCACCGCAATGAGAAGCCCGCACACCGCAACAGAGAGTAGCCCCCCTTGCCGCAACTAGAGAAACCCCGCGCACAGCAATGAAGACCCAATGCAACCAAACATAAATTAATTAATTAATTAATTTTTTAAAAAGAAGCTGGATTACAAAGAGCTACAATGTATGCTACTAGAACAACTCGTCATCTGGAGGAAACTACTGACAATTTTGAAAAGCAGAAAACAAAGAATATAAAGACTATATTTTCAGAATTTATCACTATCGAAATGTTATTTCACGGCAAAGCTTTAGACATCTCCACTACTACCTACCAAAATACACAAAAGATTGGTGAAGAAGATTTAGAGTTTCCTGAAATTCTCTGTATCCACCAGATTGTTCATCCCATTTAGATATCATAAGAGCAAATTCAAAGTCACGTCTTCAGAGATCAGTGTCAGCTAAGTGTGCATCTGGAACAGGACAGGTATCCACCTGTCGACTAAGAAAGGATCAACAAGCAGAAGATGATGATGAAGAGGATGAAGACTTAGATGTTACAAAGGAAGAAAATGAAATTTCTTAAGTAAACTTTGCACTTCCATTTTCATCTTAAAGGACTCGGAATCCAGAATTACTAAAACTGTAAAACTTTATACTGGCTTGATACGTTAAACCTCAAAATGAAATCCTACTGGAAATGGAGGAATTATTAAAGGAAATTTATGCTGACCAAAAAAAAAAAAAAAAGAGAGAGAGAGAGAGAGAGATTATTGACAAGGCAACTAATACCAGCTAAACTGGGGGAAACTGGGAAAGATATGAACAAAGATGTCACCCAGATCCACTACACATACATTTACTTGAAGGATGCAAAATTAAGTTTATTCTGCTTTTATGAGACTGAATGAAAGGACGTTGAGAGTTATAAAAAAGCAAAGCCAAAAATAAGTTTGAGTGTTTGAACTGAAAGATAGAATAATATGTAATTTTCTTGTACTGCTTTTAAAAGAAATTTGTTAAGAATTATATAATTCTATGCATGTTTTGATTTTTAAACATCTGCACCTAGAAAATGTACTTTGTCACTATCCTTTTCTGATACTACAGTATTAATAATTGTCTTCTTTCTTCTTTGATAAGAAACTATCCCCCGAAAAGGAAATCTTGCCATTTTTGACAACATGGATGGAACTTGAGTGCTAAGTGAAATAAGTCAGACAGAGGAAGACAGATAGCTGTATGTCTCATCTATGTGTGGAATCAAAAAACAAAAAACATGAAATCACAGATACACAGAAGAGATTTGAGGTTGCCAGAGGCAGGGGTAGGGATGCATGAAATGGCTAAAGGGGGTCAAGAGGTACAAACTTCCAGTTATAAAATAAATAAGTCCTGGGGATGTAATGTACGGCATGGTGACTATAGCTAACAATACTGTATTGTATATTTGAAAGTTGCTAAAAGAGTAGATCTTAAAAGTTCTCATCATAAGAACAAAAGGATGTGTAACTGCGTGAGGTGATAGATGTTAACTACACTTACGATGGCGATCATTTTGCAATATATACATACATCAGATCATTAGGTTGTATACTGAAAACTAATACATATTCTATATCAATTGTATCTCAATGTAAAAGAAAAGAAAATTATGCCAAAAATAAAATATTAATGTACAAAATATTTTATGTATAGAATTGTATATTTAAATTTTTCCATTTACTAGCAGTGAAACAGTAATTTTTTCACTTACAGGTACAGGAATAAGTTTTCTATTTATCAACTTACAGTAACAGAAATAGACTTTATGTAATGCTTTCTTTTATAATATACCAAGACTGTACTCACAACCTTCCTTATGAAGTTGGGGCTATCGTTACTCTGATTTTGCAAGTAAAGGCACCGAGGTTGAGTCACTTGCTCAGGGTCACAGAGCTAAGTGGTCAAGAAGCCTGGAAGTCTAACTCAGGAGCTGAGACTCAACCACCATGTTCTTCCTGTCTTTTGGCAAATGGTATGCAGTGTCAATATATGCATTCAATCAAAGCTGTAGACAAAACGATTTTTAGCTTGAAGGCTAGTTGGCCACAGTTTGTTTAAATGTGAACAAAATATGTGTTTTATCTTTCATGGGTTTTATATCGTTGGAATCTCAATTTCAGGAGAGTTTTTGTGGAACATCCATCATTGTGCCAGAACTAGAGGGAGCTCTTTATTTGAAAGAAGATGGGAAGAAATCCTGGAAAAGGCGCTATTTTCTTTTACGAGCTTCTGGAATTTATTATGTCCCCAAAGGAAAGACTAAGGTCAGAAAAAAAAGATATGCTTTTGCAAAAAGGCATTTCATGAAAGTGAAAGTAAAGAAATCCTCAGGTGGTAATTTAAATACATTCTACTTTGCTGTGAGATTCATGTTACTACAATGTTTATACAGATACATATCCTATTAGGATAGAATTACAGAAATCCTGAATCTTTCCACTGCTCTCTCTTGAAGGTGAAGAGTTTTATCTACTTTAAAGTCAGGTTTCAGAAATTATGACTGAAGCACTTTTTTAGAAATTAATTTGTTTCTTCACATATCGATCTTTGAGGACTTTTTTCCCCCCTTTTTACTCTATTGTTCTGTAGTCATTACAGTAAAACTTCTTTTATCTGGAATCATAGTGGTATTAGAAGTCTTGATAGAGTTTAATTTAGATTTTAGCTTTTATAACTTGAATAGTTAAATTGTTCTCTGAATTATATTATATGCATTTCCCTGCCTAATTTAGCAGAGTATCTTAGATATCATTTCACTTCTACTTGGTAATTTAGGATTATTGCCTCAAATCTACAAGCACATAGTAAATTTGTCTTCCTTGAAATGTAGTTTTAACTCTCATTCTAACTCTTAGCTTTTTCTAAGACCTTTCTTAGAGGATGGCCATTTCCATCCTTTGCTCACCTTTGCAAAGTTGTAGTCTGTCTCTCTTTCTATATCTGGAGTAAGCCAAAGCGTCTTGCCTTCACTGCCAAATCCAGGGCACCCCCCAACGGCATATTTTCAAATTGCAAGCTGCTTCTAATAAGGCTTGACCCACATCCCTTGCAGGTGAAGTCATAGTGACTATCCAGGGCTATTCCCACTAGTTAGAAGACTGTCATCTCTGTGGAATGCAGGAGAGCATTATGGGAAATTCTTGGTCCAGAGCAGCTACCACTCCTATTTCGTTTCAGTCTTAGAATTCATACTTTTCCCATCTGTGCTATCTTCATTCCAGTCCCAAGCGTGGGGGGCATAACAGTTGACCCACAAATTATTTGTTTTATTTTAGAGATGTTATGTCTTTGGCATTTACATATAAGTGAGACATACAAGCCTATCAAAAACAACACACTTAGGGACGAAAATTAGAAGCATTCACATTGGAGTTGGACAGGCATCCTTTCTGTCTCTGCTGCCATTAACACTAATGGAGGAACTAGCCAGGAAGTCTAGAAAAAGAATAACAAGTATAATTACTGGAAAAGAAGAGGCAAAACTCTCTTTATTCACAGTCAACATGATTGTTACCAGACAATATAAGACACTCAACTGAAAAACTTAAGAGTTTGGTCCCAATGGACCAAATAAACTTACCAAATAAGAAATTGTTTTCCTTTATATAAACAATATGCAAATTAAATATGCTGCAAAAGATTCCATGCATTGCAAGAACAAAAAAATACAAAATACCTGACAATAAACTTAACAAGAAAGGTTCAAGATCTTATATGGCATAAAATAGAAAATTTAATAAAGGAAATGAGTTCGAACTGAATAAACAGAAATGTACAATGTTGCTAGATGAAAAGATATTAATTCTCCCCCCAATTTTTCTATATATTCAATTCCAATAAAAAAATTTCAATAGGATTCTTTTTACTTGAAGTTCAAAAACTGATTCTAAAATTCATCAGAAAGAGATGCAGTTCCAAAACAGACACACACAAAAATTTTAAAGAACATTATGGAAGAACCCCTCCTCCCAAATGTCAAAACATTAGACAAAAACAGTACAGGAAGAGAAAACAGATCAACAGAGAGCCATCTAAGAGAAATTCAAGTGAGCATTTTATAGCAGTGGGGAAAGAATGCGATACTCAACAAATAGCATTGAAATAATTGTATATCCATTAAAAAATATAGCTTCCTACCTCATACCATGTTCCAGATTAAATCTTACGTTGATTAAGTGTATTTGGACAAAATTACAAAATAGGAGAAAATATATGGTCAATATTCTCATAATATGGCAGTGGAGAAGCCTTCTTAAACAAGACTAAAAACTCAAAATTTTAACAAAGAAAATTGGCAGATTTGACTATATATAAAGTTGTGTTTAACTCCTTATGGCCAGAGATACCAAACAAGAAGTTAAAGACTAGCTCTAGAGTCAGAGAGTACATTTGCAGCGTGTATAACCTGGTATGAATATCCATAAAAAGACTTCAACAACTCATTAAGAAAAAGATAAACATACTCATAGAAAAACAGCAGTGCTTACTAAGTGAGAATTCACAGAAACAGAAATATCAGTAGCCAGTGAATAATTAAAAAGTTGCTCTATCTTATTAGTAATCGGGAAAATGTAAATAAGTGAAATTTCTCCTCCCGTGAGATTGATAACACTAACAATATTGATGATATGCAAATTTCATCAGGAGTGGGTAAGAAAAATGGGCACTCTTATGTACGGAAGTTTGTAATGTAAGCTAGTACAGCCAACTTGGGGGACAGTTTAGCAAAATTTTTGCAAATATAATAGGGAATGCCCCTTCCAAGGACAGCTCCATGTTTGGCAACCTACCCCACAGAAGCATTTGCTCATATACACAATATATTTTGTAATAGCAAAATATCGAAGTAACCACTAGTCATCTATAGTAGGATGGTGGAAGTAACCTCTAGTCATCTGTAATAGGATGGTGGAATAAATAGCTACATCTATACAGTGTAATGTTATGCAGCTATACAAAGAATGTGATATATCCTTTCATATGTCCTAACATAGAAAGACCCCAAGATATATTGTTAAGAAAAAGAACAAAGTCATGGAAAAATATTGAGAGCAAAATCTCATTTATATTTTAATAATTGTATATATGTATGTGGGTATGTCTACACATACATAGGTATATAAATGTATCCCCAAAAACATTTGGAAGAATGTCTTCTCTGGAGAAGAGAATGAAATTAGAAAAAAAAAGAGTAATGAAGGAAAAGTTTTGTTTTACTATATATAAAATAACTTATTTTTAAAATTATGATGAATATGTTTTATTTTTCTAATAAAAAAACTAAAACTTTGAAAATCAGAAGAAAATATCTTACAAGAAAAAAGCATACTACCATATATAAAGGAATAATTGTGCATTGAGATGTAGCAATTCTACCCTTTCTTTTTTTATTAACTCAGTAAAGAATTATAGAACGTGAGGGGGAAAAAGTAACAGAACAAATTTGTAATTGAAGTGTAACCAAATATGTAGATTAGAGGTTGATGTCTTCTCAATGCATATTATATATGGAGGAGAGGGTTCTGTTTCTACAGCAACACCACCAGCCCTAAAGAGAAGGCATGAAAGGAATCTTTTCTCCTCAGGAAGAAGTGTATGAAGTGTGTGCGAATTTTCTGAGCATCAAATTTACCTCTCATTGTTCATCCTGAGGGGGACTTTTTTCTAAATGCTCAGTCATGAAATCCATCAATGACTTAGAATGGCAAAAGACAAAATGAAATATTTGACGAGGTGCTCGGTCACCTTGTCTGAACCCCATCAGTAATGATTCCAGTCATCTCTGGGAGTCCCCGCGTAGGTGTTAGAACAGCAGTATAATCTTTTGCTCCACTTTTGGTCTGTGGCATGCTGTTTTGCCTGGATGTGCTCTTTCCTTCTTAAAATGTAGGCTTGGCTTTTAGAAAGCTATACGTGGTAGGTGCTTATATAAATTACCTGAAATTCTGTATTTTCCTACTAAAATGTAACGCCTCGTTGTGCCATGAAGAACGACCTTAGAAAAATATTACTTGTCAGCTAGGTTGAGGTTATTTTTTCCTTCTCTTTCAGACATCTCGAGATCTGGCATGTTTTATACAGTTTGAAAATGTCAACATTTACTATGGGATTCAGTGTAAAATGAAATACAAAGCACCCACTGACTACTGCTTTGTTTTAAAGGTAGGTTTAAGAAGTCCTTACATTAGATCTGTAAGCAATTTAAGGTAATGTTTCCTTTTAAGAAGAAAAATGTTAAATGTTATACAGTTAACTACAAGTATAACATAATAAGCTTTTTATTGTAAACCAAAATAGGAAAGGGGGAAACATTTCTACCAACTCAGATCATTTCTCCAAAGCCTGTTATTTGAGTCTCAAACTTTCAAGTCAATCTGTCTGGATTTCTTCCTCACTTTATGAAAAAGAGAACTCTATATTTTGAACAAATTTTAGTTACGATTTTATTGACAAGACAATCAGTCTTTTAGTTCTTTATTTATCAGACTCTTATTCCATTGTAAGACATCTTTAGAAATTAGGAAGTTGACAAGATTTTCTAGAAAAATATAGAAAATAGAAAAAATAGGAAAATATATCTTTTTCTAAAAATAGCATTACTGGGTCTTGAAACTTTTTAAGGTCCATATTATCAAAAGGCAATATGTAAAAAAAAAAAAAAAGGCAATATGTATTGTCAGGTGTCTGGTAAGGTTGACATTAGCACCATATTTTGGAAGGTTGGGCAAAAGTAACTTTTTTTTTTTTTTTTTTTGGTACACGGGCCTCTCACCGCTGTGGCCCCTCCCGCCGCGGAGCACAGGCTCCGGACGCGCAGGCCCAGCGGCCACGGCTCGCGGGACCCTCCCGGACCAGGGCACGAACCCGCGTCCCCTGCATCGGTAGACGAACCCCCAACCACTGCGCCACCAGGGAAGCCCCAAAAGTAACTTTTATCTGCCAGCTGTAACGACTGACCCCTAGAAATGAACTCAGGGAATTTATGCAGCTGTTCTGGCCACGCCATTTTCTCCGACCTCACAGATTCCTTTCCCTTCACAGCCTCACACCAGAGAGCAGGGGTTAGCACATTCCACTTGGCCCCGGTGCAGGGCTGTGTACAGAATTTTTTTTCCCTACAAATATACTTCATTTTTTATTATTTTTTAACTGAAGTATAGTTGCTGTGCAATGGTATATAAGTTACAGGTGTACAATATAGCGATTCACAATTTTTAAAGGTTATGCTCCATTTATAGTTATTATAAAATACTGGCTATATTCCCTGTGTTATACAGTATATCTTTGTAGCTTATTTTATACCTAATGGTTTTTACCTCTTAATCCCCAACCCCAATATTGCCCCTCCCTGAAATCCCCTAGAATTTCTCCTTTCTGAATCGGGGTTCCTCTGTTTCCTTCTGGGTTAGAAGTCTATGGAACAGGTGTTAACGAGACCAGGTTCCTGGTGAGGCACCTTTGTACGTCCGTCACCCATCCACCCCCAGGAAGACCCCATTACCATGTTTCTGGAAACGTCCAAAGCTGGACTCTGTGTGTGCATATGTGCTCCTGGCAAAGCTGTCACCTCTACCGAGGAAGTGGGCCAGTCTATACCATAGTTTTACATCATTTTCACAAATTAAGGACAGTGCTTACATTTACATTGGTAGCGAACGTATTCTTTATCAAGAACCCTGTCACTGGAGATGATCATGAACCCACTCCATCATTTCAGAGGTGCCCACACTCGTGTGCCACTGTCACACGCCTGTTACTCCAGGAGTTGGGTATCGCCTTGACCCAACCATTCTCAAAACCCTGATGGGACACAGCCTGGGCATCCCCTTCTACTGCTCCCATTTGTCTTTTAAAAATGCAGCAGTTTGGGGCTTCCTTGGTGGCGCAGTGGTTGAGAGTCCGCCTACCGATGCAGGGGACATGGGTTCGTGCCCCAGTCTGGGAAGATCCCACATGCCGCGGAGCGGCTGGGCCCGTAAGCCATGGCCGCTGAGCCTGTGTGTCCGGAGCCTGTGCTCCGCAACGGGAGAGGCCACAGCAGTGAGAGGCCTGTGTAGAGCAAAAAATAAATAAATAAATAAAATGCAGCAGTTTGAAGGAAATGCCATTTCTTTTCTTTTTTAATTAAACTTTATTTTGAGAATTGTATATCCATATGCAATTGTAAGAAATACTACAGAGAGGTCCCATGTGCCATTTACCCAGTTTCTTCCAATGGTAACATCTGGCAAAACCGTGGTACCATGTCATAACCAGGATATTAACATTGGTCCAGTCAAGATTCAGAGCATTCCCATCACTACAAGGTACCCTCCTTTATAACTACACCCACTTCGCTCCTATTCCCATCCCCATCTTACCCACTGGCCACCACTAAGCTATTCTTCATTTCTATCCCTTTGTCAGAAAATGACATTTCTTAATGAACAAAAAGCACACGAGAAATGTTTCATGTGTAATGCAATGATTTAAGCACTTTCCATATATTAACTCACTTAATCCCTTTATCAGCCTTATGAGGAAGCCTTATCAGCCTTCTCCCTAGTTTGTAGATGTGGAACCTGGGCACAGAGACTCCCGATCAGGAAGTTGCTGAGCCAGGATGAGAAGCCGGGTGGTGGCCCAGAGGCCATTCTCTCGGACAGTGTTTGCTAGGACACAGAATCTCTTCTCTGCCTCCCCCCAGCCCAAGCCGCCCTTGAACTTTGTCTTCATTGTGTTTCTGTCTGCCCCCATGGCCCTTGTTTGCAATCCTGAGACTCTGAGAAATTACCAAAATGGAGGCCCTCCTTTGCACATGGGCATGCACTGCACCTCTGCGGCACTGCCCACATCTCTTAGGTAGGGAGAAGGTTTTAGAGAGAGGTTCTGAAATGCTGGTCAATAAACTGGCTGCATCAGAGTCAGGGGAGGCTGGTTAGAAATACAGTTTCCAGGGCCGGGACCCACTGAATCAAACCATTTAAGGCTGGGGCCCAGGAATCTTAGTTTTTCCTCAGCGCAGTCAAGTTTTGCACTCAGAGGATCAGAATGTGTTCTAACTCTAAGCGTCAACAGTCAGGGCTTACCAGCTGGTGACGAAATCCACTTCAGAGCGGACAAATAGAATGAACGTTGTCAGAAGGGGGCAAGGGCCCAAACCCATGGCCAGGGTCCAGAGGCTGGAGGAGGGATTTCCAGCAAGAGAAAGAAGAGCTCTCAGATGCAGAGGTTCCCAGGCTGAGGATTTAGACCCAGTGAGCAGGGTGGGAATGCGGTTTCTGGCGCTGACTCACAAGCTTGGAACTAGGTCCCAGAATCACGGGCTGAACGGTCTGATCTGGGACACAGGTCACCCTGGGCTGCACTGAGCGTGGCAACGCTGAGACCGAGGGCAGGGCCTCCCAGATGGGAGAGAGGGCTCAGAGGTGAAAAAAAAGCAGGCCCGATGATCCAAGAACAAACATGAATCAGGACAAACAACCCAAGGGGAACCCACATTTCCCTTTCCTCAGAATGATCAGTTCTGTTCTCAAGCCAGTTTCCTTACGGGCAATCACCCTGCTTAATTTGCTCTTAGGCATGCTTCTCAGTTCCTTCCCGAAATATTAGGAATTTCTATTCATTTGCTGAGTAAAAGTGTCTGTCATCGTTTGGAGAACCTAATTTGTTTATGAACATTTTGGTCATTTATGTGCCTTTCTGTCCACCGTGGGGAAAAAAATTCTTGACATGCAAATATTTCATGAGGGTGAGCAGATTTAAAGAATTCAAAGAATGTGCACATACATTGCAAAAGGAGTTGGAGATTATGGCAAAGTATGTTAAGAGATCGTGTGATTCCACAGACATGCAAGGGCTGAGTAGTTCAGCCCGGGAGTTTCTTACGCAGGATAAACTCACGGACTATCACAGTCCGTGGTGGGGCGCTGTCGGGAAGATGGGAATTTGAGTCCTGGCCTTGTCACCTGGCGCATTGTCAGGACTCTCTAAGCTTCATTGCCCTCTGCTACAAAGCGGAAATAAGAACACTTCCTGGGGACTTCCCTGGTGGTCCAGTGGTTAAGACTCCTTGCTTCCACTGCATGGAGCACGGGTTCGATCTCCCTGGTCGGGGAACTAAGATCCCACGTGCCGCGTGGCACGCCCAAAAAGATAAACAATTTTTTTTTAAGAAAGAACACTTCCCGTGCAGATGAAACAATATATGCCCATAAGACCATCAGTGCAATGTCGAGAGACACAGCCAGCAAGCAAGAACTGGGAGGCATTCTTACTGCACTCTAGAACCAATTAAATATTTCTATTGACCAGTGGTTGTCACACTTCAGAGTGCCTGGGACTCACCAGGAGAGCTGTTAAAACACAGGTGGCTGGGCCCCCAGAGTTTCTGATTCTGTGGGTCTGGGATCAGGCCCTGAAATTTGCACTTCCACCAAGTTCCCAGGTGATGTTGATGGCCCAGGGGCCACACTCTGAGAAGGCAGTAGAGACATCACCTGTCCTTTAAGAGGTTGAGCAGTATGGTCAGTAATACAGCAATAACTTTGTATGGTGACAGATGGTTACTAGACGTACCCTGGTGATCATTTCATAATGTAGGCAAGTGTCACATCACTAGGTAGTACACCTGAAACTAACGTAATATTGTACAGCAACTACATTTCAATTTTTAAAAATTAATAAGTAAATTAAGAAGTTTTTTAAGAGGCTGACCATACTCACAAAAAAAGATACCAGAGGCTGTCCATACTCACAAGAAAGGACTTGGTACTCCAGAATCATTTCTGCCCTTGTGCTTGCTCTTTGATGCACACTCCCCTTTCCTGTGAAGTTGCTCCTTTGTGAATTTGTTCTCACTGCATTCTGAGGTGAGGTATGATGGGGCAGTGGAAGTGACCATCCTCCAGGAGGAATTATGTCTCTGTTGAGCTCCGTTGAGAGGTGGTGAGGGGTCATGGGAAGAGTTCTGGACTTCTGCTCCATCACTCACCTATTCCCTACCCTTACTCTGCTACATTTTCTTCACAGTCTGAAATTACATTACTTAGTGTTTTGTATTTTTATTGGCTTTCTCCCCTAGTAGAATATAAATGCCTAATCAAGTATGAGCTCACCTTAACCTGATTACATCTGCAACAATCCTGTTTTCAAATAAGGTCACATTCACACAGACACCTAAACAGAGGGTTAGGACTTCAACATGTCTTTGGAGGGGACACAATGAAACCCATAATACCCACCTACTTTTCCAAGCTAGAAATAGAGAAAGCATCCTTGAAGTCCCTCCTGTCCCCTCTGTTGTCCAGTCCCTCAAGTTCTGGTTTCTATGAGAGATGGCTCGCATGCAGCCCTCTCTGTCTGTCTTCCTCCTCACTCCACGGCCCCAGCCACCACTGCTGCCTGGATGCCCTGCTGTTCCAAAGGTCTGATGGCCCCACTGCCTAGAGGACAACGCCCAGATGCTATTTTGACACAAGGCCCTTGACTCCGCTTCCTCTCCAGCTTCTTTTCTGCCTCTTCTTTCCATGGCTCCCAGGTCCTGGCCACACAGAATTTCTGCATGTTCCTCAAATGTATTATAACATTCTGTCACTTTGTCCAAAGAGCTTTTCTCTGGTTTCCAACTTTTACTACGAACTTTACCATGTCATAGAGTGATCATACATTTGTTTACATATGTCTCCCCCAGGGACATCCCAGCCGCCACTTCCTAAGTACAGTGTGAGCCTTTCTTTCTCATCTCTGTCTACCTAGGGATTGGTATATTTCTGAGCACCCCAGAGGTATCTGTTGAATGCACAGGCCCTTGGTTCTTGTTATGCTTCTGCCACTCCCTTTGACCTTGGATAAATGGCTTAACTTCTCTGGTCTCCCACTGGTAAGTTTAGAGGATCTGTAAGATCCCTTTGAACAACCCATCTGCAGTTGCCCTGACCTTTGTGTGCTGCCTGGCACATCCTGCAGGAGCTTCTCTTTCTGTGGTCAGGAGCAACCAATGGTGGAAGAGTCTAACCAGTGGCACGGAGCCAGCAGTTTTCCTTAAACGTCTTTGCAAATATTTTTTCAGCGAAAAGCTCAAGGGAGTAAACCCCTTGGCAAGGTCCTAAGACACGACAGAAGAATGAGCACAGGAACTTCCTGTATGATGTCCTGGGAGCCTAGAAGGTTCCTGCCTTCACGAGGGAGCCAGAAAGGAGCCCACTAGGCAGCTCATCTTAGAATCATAAAGCCTGAGGATCACGAGAGACCTTCAGGGTCATCTGATGCTTAATTCTTCTGTATACAGTCTTAGTACACATGTGACGTAAGGAAGTTGGTGAGACGCACCCCACTAATGTTGGAGAAAATGAACCAAAGTCTATACTTTGATCTCCTGATCATAGGAGGAGCCATAGTTAGAACTCAAGGTCAAGATTTCTTGCCTCTCTTTTGTGCTCAACAGCCATTATGCTTAAGGGAATGACTATATTTTAGTCTATTTAGATGAAGTATATACTTAAGAAATTGTTGATTGTGCTGTTTAAGTGGATCCCTCTACCTAGACAGTTGCTTTCATTGCCAGCACAATACAGTTTAAGTCTGCTCCTGGGAACCTGGCTTTCCCATGACATGACATGCACCAAAAAACAAACCAAAGAAATTTTAATATATCAAGCCAAAGGTAACAAGATCAACTTTTAAAATTCCTCCAGAAACAAAACAAAACAAAACAACAGCTGCTTTCTAAGAACTATAGGCATCAAATTGCTGGAGAGACCCATGTTTTGCCCCTCTTACAAGACAGTCAGAACAGGAATGCCATTGGAAGTTAGGGAGCTGTTTCTGGTGCTGAAAGACAAGGATGTTCTGTATGACCAAGGACCCGTGACTCTCCTTCCCCTTCGTGCCTGCCCATCACTGTTCTCTTTGATCAGGAGCTCCTGGAAGGCCTGGATGACCCCTAGTGCAGCACCTAGCTCGTTGCCACTTAAGATTAGACAGAAATATTCCTTCTCTGCGCCATCCATCTGGAGGCCAAAATGGCCCATTTGGGTAAGAGATGACAGAAGATGGGGTGAAACCCTGAATCCCTGGTAGCAGAAGTAACCCTAGGACTGATGGGGAGTCACAAAAGCATTAATCCCTTGACATAAGAATTACATCAGGTAAGTTCCTTTATCTGATAAATGGAGAAATGATTTGGACTTCTTGTAGGGTTAGAAACGTGATAAATGTGAAGGCTTTCAAGCATTCAAAAAGCAGGAATGAAAATGATTATTGATAATATAGTAAAAAATGCTTGTGATAAATCATGTCACTGCTTTCTGAAATTCTTTCCAAATTTAGCTTCTGTAAAAAAAATATACTCCTGTTCCTAATTCTAAAATTGCTACCGGTAATTTTGGCCACCTTCTCAGGAAATCTCATACACTGTGAGAATTTTTAAATGTTTTTGAAAGGTGCTAATAAGTGAAGAGCTTATAAACAGTCTTTGAAATGGCTTTTTCTAGCATCCCCAAATTCAGAAGGAGTCCCAGTATATCAAGTATCTCTGCTGTGATGACGCAAGAATGCTAAATCAGTGGGTTACGGGAATCAGGATCGCCAAGGTGAGAGAGCGTTCGGACTCACCCTATCTTTGCTGACCAGCCTCCTGACCTGGGTCCAGTCTTTGTGCTACTGAGAAACAGCTGATCCATTCTTACTGAGTCAATGCTATTAAGGGGTCAATGCCATAGATATTACCTTATTTGCCCATTGGTTTTTTTTAAGTAAATGAGAGTGGTTGATACATGGACCTCTCCCATGACCTGGGAGTCAGGGATTTACTTTCACGTGAGACATCTCAGCTATTGATGTATGGAGAGCTTTGCAAGTGTCGTGTGTAATTAAGAAACACGAGATACAATCTGCAGTAGAATTACATAAAGATATATGTCATCACAGTGCGTGGCTAAAGCTCTCCTCTAATGGGGAGGTGAAGGAATTACCTGACTCTGCTAATCTGGAAAATTATTTAACATATGAAAACATGATTTGTGGATTTTTTTCACTGAAATACGTCGACTAAAAAAATCTCAGGAAAGGAATAAAAAGAGTAGTGATGAAGTCCTTTTTTCCCTGAATTTGCAGTTTGCAGTTGAGTGCAGAATTCGGGATTACTCTCTTGCTTCTTTTGTGTTCTCTCCCTAGTATGGAAAGACGCTCTATGATAGCTATCAACGTGCCATGGCCAGGGCAGGGCTTGCCTCTCGGTGGACCAACCTGGGCACTGTCAACGCAGCCCCACCAGCCCCGTCTTCTACAGGTACCTTGCAGAGGGGAGAGTCTGACACCTGTTCAAAGCTCAGAGGTCGTGTTCAAACTTATCTAATGTATTTCATAGAAACAGAACTTTGTAGACACTGTACAGAATACATTCCCTCCTGATGGTCAAATTTAAGATCCCGTCCCCCCCACACACACACTTGTATCTATTTCTTTATAAGTGACCTTTAGCAAAGCTCTGACCCTTTTTTCATGATATGCCTGTGGACAAGATGGTGATCACCAGCTTAGGGTGAGCTTGTAGGGAGCTATGTCTCATCACAGTATAGATGTGATGTTTGTCCGAGGCTCCATTAGTGCCCAGCAGGCTGCTGGCACCAACAGTGAGATCATTCCTTGGTGTTTTGCCATGATGTTCATGGCTAGAGCCCCGTACCCAATTCTGGACATCACATTTTTTTTGTTGTTTTTTTTGGTTTTTTTGTTTTTTTTGCGGTATGCGGGCCTCTCACTGTTGTGGCCTCTCCCGTTGCGGAGCAACAGGCTCCGGACGCGCAGGCTCAGCGGCCATGGCTCACGGGCACAGCCGCTTCGCCGCATGTGGGATCTTCCCGGACCGGGGCACGAACCCGCGTCCCCCGCATCGGCAGGCGGACTCTCAACCACTGCGCCACCAGGGAAGCCCTGGACATCACATTTTAATGGCAATATAACAGCTACTGGTTTATATTTTTAAGAAGGAGGGCAAGACATTGAGGGATGGAGTAGGTACTATGCATTGCTTTATATACACATTATTTCTTGTCCTTACGACCACCCTGCAAGGTATACATTATTATCCTCACTCCACAGTTGAGAGAACTGAAGCTTGGAGAAGTTGGTATGTAGTACTTCTCAGTGGTTGAGCTGTGATTCAAACACATTGTCTTTATGATACATAATGGTTGGAAGAACTTGAACCATTGTGGCCAGTGATTTCATCAATTGTACCTCTTAATGAAACCCCAATAAAAACTCTAGACACCAAGGCTTGGGGGAGCTTCCTGGTTGGTGAACATTCAAGGAACCAGGTGGGTTACATGCCTTGACTCCACAGAGAAGGGGGTCCACGTCCAGGACCCACCCAGACCTCGCCCTGTGGGCGTCCGTTATAATAAAACTGTAATGGGTGAGTGTAGAGCTTTCCTGAGTTCTACAAGTCATTGTGTTGAATTATTGAACCTGAGGGGTCGTGGGAACCTCTCAGTTTATGAAGGGCTGGTCAGAAGTGGCAGTTAGCTGGCATTGAAGTGGAGGCAGCCTTGTGAAGGTTGTACCTTACACCTGTAGAGTCTGGTGCCAACTCCAGGAGGTGTCAACTGAATTACAGTCTACCCACTTGGGTGGAAACAGAACCCACATCTTGCCAGGACCTTAGCTCTACCAGTTATGTGTGTGTGTCAGAGGTCATTGGGGATTTGGGGGTGCTGTGAGATGCTATTTTGATAGGGCACCACTGAGCCCACATTCAGACACAGGCATCCCTCCCATGAAGTTCCCAAGAGAAAGATATAGACACAGGAACCGTGGCAAATTAGAATTCCATGTTTGATCAGCTGGGCTAGTGTTCATAACTCCCAATTCAAGGCTACCTGTTAGAACAAGCTAGAGCATGTGGTTTAAACTCAAAGCTTGAAGTGGGCATCTCTCTCGCCTAAGTTTCAGCCCTAGCCAGAGGCAACTATAACACCAGGGATTTAAAGAAAAAGAGGAAGAAAAGAAGGGAGCGAGAGAAGAGGGAGGGGAAAAGGAAGGAAGGAAGGAAGCAGAATGACTGGGCTGGCTCTCAACCCACAGGACTCTGCCCACCGTTAACCTAGTATATAGGAAATCTGGAGGTTGAGAAAAGGAGAGAGGGAGTGAGGCTTCTCCAGCATGGGGAGAGGGATTGGGACATCCTTTCTTCCTAGAGGGCTCGGCATACGGTAGACACTGAGTCCATCACAGATCTGTCGACATCAACCACAACCGGGCCCTTAATACTGCCTGTGGCTCTTACTGTGTTTCTCTAGACCAATGGTTCTCGACCGAGGGAGATTTGGACCCCCAGGGAAGACTTGGCAATGTCTGAAAACATGTTTGGTTGTCATGCTTTGGGGGGTGCTTGTGTCATCTAATGGGTAGAGGCTAGGGACGCTGCCTGTCCTGCAGTGCACAGGACAGCCCTGAACAACAAAGAGTTTGCCAGTCCCAGATGTCAGTAATGTTGAGAAGACCTATCCCAGTCAGTGTAATCTCCTAGCTTCTCTAATTGTTTCAGACATTCTTCACTCTCCTCAGATTTCCAATCTCCAGCCCCTTTACTCTCAGCAAAAAAAAAAAGAACCATCAACTTTCTACCACCAAACCCAGTGACTTACCTGCATCTACACCCATCCTAGCCCATGTCTATTGTGTTACCTCCTAACAAGGGCCGATTCTTCCATGCATGCTCTCGTCCCCTATTCTTGCCCCAACTGGAGTCCTGCAGCACAACTCTGATGCTGCCCCTGGAGTTAGCTCAGACCCCACAAGGGCACAGTACTAATAAGGCTGCCCTTCCTTCAGATGCCAGCCACACTTCAGGGGTCCCCAGGCCACCCAAACTTTTGACCTACCGGCCACAAATCTGGGGGTTTCCCAGAACCCCCTTAGGTTCAACAGTTCAACTCACAAAACTTGGGAGAGTGCTATCCTTATTGTTACAATGTTATTATAAAGTATACACTGGGACTTCCCTGGTGGCGCAGTGGTTAAGAATCCGCCTGCCAACGCAGGGCACACGGGTTCGGTGGGGAACCTCTGGTACGGGAGGATCCCACATGCCGTGGAGCAGCTAAGGCCGTGTGCCACAACTACTGAGCCCGCCTACTGCAATTACTGAAACCCGCTCACCTAGAAGCCCATGCTCCACAACAAGAGAAGCCACCACAGTGAGAAGCCCATGCATCACAATGAAGAGTAGCCCCCGCTCACTGCAGCTAGACCACACGCAGCAATGAAGACCCAACGCAACCAAACAATAAAGAAAGAAAGAAACATTTTTAAAAATTAAAAAAGTAAGTAAAGGATACACATCAGGACCAGCCAAACGAAAGACGAATAAGGTGAGGTCTAGGAGGGTCCCAGATGAAGAGCTGTGTCCTCTGGAATCAGGGTGCATCACCCTTCCAGCACATGGTTGTATTCACCACCAGGAAAGCACCACTGTCCAGATTTTTTATTGGGATTTCACTTCATCGACATGATTGATCAAATCATTGACCACATGACTGAACTCAATTTCTAGCCCCCGTTCTCTACTCTGCCGATGTCAGGCTGGCCCAAAGCCTCAACCCTCTAATCAGTCGGTTGGTCTTCTGGTGACCAGCACCCATCCTGATCCACCTTGTTTGCATAAACTCAGATGTGTTCCTAGGGGCTGAATAACAGAGATACTCTGATAGCTTGGAAAATACCAAGTTCTGTGCCAGGAACCCAGGACAAAGACCAGAGAGATGCATGGTTATGCCATTCTCTTCTACTTTCTCTTCTGCTCTACTGTTTTCTTCTCATCAATATTGCTCCCTTCTTCAAAGAAACAAAATCAAATTTAAAACCCTCCTACAACTCCAAATCCCCCTCCAGCTAGTGCCCCATCTGACAAGCAACTATTCTAAAAGGTGGGCCATATTTGCTGTCTCCATTTTTCTACTTCCTTTTCACTCTTCAACCCATTTCAGTCAGGCTTCTTTCTGCCTCTACTACCTGGTGGAAAATGCTCTTGCTAACCTCACCAGCGGCCTCTGTGTTGCTAAATCAAACTACTGTAAACCCCTCTTTTTAGTCCACCTTTCAGCAACCCCAACACAACTGACCACTCCTCCTTGAACCAATCTCCTCTCTCGGCTTTCCAGATATCACACACTCCAAGTCCCCCACCCCGCCCCCCAACTTCTCTGACCACTCTTTTTTAACCTCCTGTAGTAACTCTTCTTCTACCCCACCTTAAACTACCCAAGACCCATCAATCCTAACCCTATCCTCATTTTACACTATCTCCCTAAGTGATCTAATCCACCCCCAGCACTGTGTATGAGCTGACCACCTATAGCTATGTAAATCCAATCCAGGCTTCTCTGTTGACCTTCAAACCCGTGTTTCCAACTGTCTGCTCATTGGCTTCACGTGGATCCTTCCCAGACACCTCAAACTCAACATCTGCAAAACTGAGCTCATCCTCTTACCCTCCAGACTTGCCCCCCCATTGTTGTTCTCTGTTTCCATAAATAACATCATCATCTGCCCAATTGCTCCTGCAGAAAACATGCAAGAAAACTCACCTCTAAATCCAGTCACTTCTAAATCCTGCTGACTCTACCTTCTGAATATTGGGCAAATCTGTCCATGCCTGTTTGTCTCCATTGCCATCAAATCCTAGCCACCATGTTCATTTGGCCCCGTGGGGTGGTGCTTCAGCCCTTCAGATGCTTTCCACTGCTCTCAGATTAAGTCCCCAGTCCTTAGCAAGGCCACCAAAACCTGCATGAAATGAGCCTCGCCCATCTCACCTGCCTCTTTCCCCACCCCTGTCTTCCTGTTCCTGCCACAGAGCCCATCTGCTTTTCCCACTTTTTCAAAGCCCCAAGCACCATCCTTTTTCAAGGACTTCTCAGATGCTCTTCCTCTGTTTATGATGCTCTTTGTTTGTTTTGTTTTTTTTTTTCTTTTCGGTACGCGGGCCTCTCACTGTTGTGGCCTCTCACTGTTATGGCCTCTTCCGTTGCGGAGCACAGGCTCCGGACGCGCAGGCTCAGCAGCCATGGCTCACGGGCCCAGCCGCTCCGCAGCATGTGGGATCTTCCCGGACCGGGGCACGAACCCGTTTCTCTTGCATCGGCAGGCGGACTCTCAACCACTGCGCCACCAGGGAAGCCCTATGATGCTCTTTGATTTCATGTGGCTAATTCCTGCCCAGCCTCAGCTCTCAAATGAATTGTCCTTGGTAGGCCAGTCATAATTAATAATCTGTGTGATTATTAGTTTAGTATCTGTTCCCTCCTCCAGGCACTGAAGGAAATCATAAGGTCAGGGACTGTTTCTGTCTGGTACATCATAGTTTTCCCAGCACGGACCGCAGTGCTGGGCAGATAACAGGCGCTCGGCTAGAATTCGAAGATGGTTGGGACGACAAATGGAAAAATGAATTAATACCTGGTAGGGTTTCTCTGAGGGTGAAGTAATGTGAACAGCCTTAATACTAAATGCAAAATGCATGTTCATTCTGTTTCTCCTAAATGAATTGCTTAAATCCAATTTTTGAAGAACACCATTGCAGCAGTCAGATAAGATGTCCATTGATCAAAAAGGAGGATCTTTCCCACGATGGAATATCTGTTAGTAGATAGTAAATTAACCCATCTTGGTTCTGCTGTAGAGTCTTATTTATCAGAATTAAGCCCTGCAGCCCTACAGAGGACAAATGTGCTGAGATCTTAAAATAAACCATACTGAGAGCATCCCTGCTTATTAGTAAATGCTTCCATTTGAGCATCTAAGGGGAAAAACGTCCTCAATTTAAACTTTCAGTTTATGCCTTAGAATGTATTGCCATGAGCACCTGCTGGGTGGGATTTTAAGCTCTAAAGTATATTAGTGACCACCTCGGAAGGAACTGAAGATGATGAGCTTAGAAGGAAGGGAAGCCACTTTCAAATAGAACGTGAAGTTCATTCTTCTCAGTTACACACATACGTACACGATGACCGTGATCACATCTTAGCAACAAAGACCCGCTTGAAATGACGCCATCTTTTAAAATTCAGTTCTTCTCGTATATTATTATCCAAGCCTCTCTCTTCGCCTAAACTCATCACACAAAATCACTAGGGCTCCTTGGAAGGTGTTTAAGGGACCCATGTCCATCCAGGAGCCCGGGACAAATCAAACCATATGTTCCTTGCAACAGCCCTCTTCCCTCCGCCGCCAAAATTAAGGTAAATGTCAAGAATAGTGTTGAAAAAACAAATGTTCCTTGGGATCAGAGGAGTTACTGGCTAATGGGCTCACTTGAACCTCGGGCTCTTTGGGGCACTAGTCAGGGAGCCTCCTTCATCACCCCAACAACTGTTTTCTGAGTCATTGGCTTGCAGAGTGGGGTCACCCACAGAGGACAGATTTCCTGGACCTTGGACCCACGAGAGACAGATCAGAACAAGAACTGCAGCCGGGGAGACCTTGCACGGGCACTAACTCTCCCTGGGCAGGACCTGCTATAAAACCATCTGATAGAGCCTGGAGACAGTCAACCCCAAGCCCCGTCAGTCTGATGCCTCCTCCGCTTCAACTTTTCACCTGGAATCCCTTTCCTCTCCTGCCCTCTCCCTCTTCACGTGGTTGGCCCAGAGTCCTGGAGAGGCAGGGCCAAGTGGTGCAGGGTCACTGGCTGGGAGTCAAACCGCAGACGATTTGTGTGCCTCTGCTGTGATTACCCAATTGAAAATCCCGAGGCATCGTTCTACATCCAGAGTGTTTAGCAACAAGTAATGTATTCTCGATAAATGGCAGGGTTTTTTCTTTTATATTAGGAAACAGCCGTGGAGGCTTTTTTTTAGTACTTATTAAATGATTTTATGACTTTAGCCACTATTTTTCATCAGGACTCTTTCGTGGCAATTGGCAGAAATCCAACTCAATCTAGTTTAAGCAACAAAAACCAAGGGGGAGAGATTTATTATGGCACAAAACTAGGAAATCCAGAGGTAGGCTGCTTTCAGGCACAGCAGGATCCAGGGGGTTAAGCGAAGTCATCAAGATACTGTTTCTTTCTTGGGCAGTGTCCCCATGAGGTGGCAAGGACTGCCACTGGCTCGCTAGGCTAACGTTTTTCACACAGCTGGAAATCTTAGTACAAAGAGAAGGCCCCGCTTCTGAAAACACCCTGGAAGGGCTCCATTGCATGCTTATACCTAAATCACATAGCCGCACTGAAGAGGATGCCAGTACAAGTGGTAGGATCGGCCCTTTACAAACCACGTGGGTGAAGAAGGGGATGAGGGATCTGTCCCCTCCTGGGAATGCACTTGAGTTCTGTAAAACATATGTTTAATAAACGTCCCACCCCTAATTCCTTTGAGGTCTGCCAGAGAGACGTGGCAGCAGGAGGAGTGGTGTTGCCGCTTGACAGCTGGGACGTTAATACTGTGACCCCAGGACAACCTAGATCTGAAATCGGTGGCACCTACAGGATATACGAGTTATGTGGGTACCCATGGGTTGTCTCAGGATGGGGCAGAGAACCCACAGAAAAGATTAGACTTCTTGGTAAAGGGAGGACAGCAGCTTGGAGCATCTGAGAGATTGCTATAGACGTGACTTCTTTTGTTCCCACAGACTGGCAAAGACCTAGACATCCTGGTTACATAGCAATGTGCACTATGTTGTTGAGAAATCAGACTGTGTGTGTTTGGGCAAAAGAAGCAAAATATATATATATATTGATAATTTGTGCCCTTTAAAGGAATTTCCCCTAACTGTCTTCAGTATTCAGCTTTGGTTTCTGTTTATACAAAGGTGTTTCCATTACCTGTAAAGAAAGATTTTGAATATGCATACAAAGAGGGAAGAGGGGAAAGAGAAGAGACCAAAGGAAATGAGGAGATTAAGCACTTTGGAATCTAAGGGGTTTAAATCTCTCAGGGGTGGCATGGGATGGGACACAAGGCCTTATGAAAAACTCTTAAATTTAAACATCCTAAGACCTTAAGAAGTTTAAACCTGTTACTTTCCGCCCTCCAGAGCAAAGATGTGGCTAATCAGAGAGAGACATTAAATAGTCATAGAGATAATCTTGTGTTTACGTGGCACAGGGTGTTAAGTTCTGGCAGCACCGAGCAGATGTGCCGAGGGGGGCAGCTCTGAACAAGGACAGGGCTGCTCTCGCTGAATGAGGAGCGCGAATTGTACAGCAACAAACCTTACAGCAGAACAAGTTGGTATAGCCTGTTCCAGCCTTTTGATTGTATAAATGGACATGAACATATTTTTATTCTGAAATAATTTCAAACTGACAGAAAAGTTGCAAGAATAATGCAAAGAATTTCCATAGACTCTTGACCCAGAGCACCGATACTGAGTATTTGTCACATTTGCTGTATCATCCCCCTCTCCCTATCCCACCCCCCCATATGTTGTCCCTAGACCTTTTTTTTTTGGAGCCTCTTGAGAGTAGATTGACTATATTGTGTCCCTTTGTCCCTTAAATCTTCCCTTTGTATTTCCTAAAACCACAAAAAAAGGCTATTCCCTTACTAACCACAGTACAGTTATCAAATTCAGGAAATTTAACATTTCATGTTGATAGAGTATATTTATGTAAACCGCAGCCCATATCCCAGTTTTGCCAGTCGTCGCAATGATGCCTTTACAGCAATGCTCTTTCCTGGCACTGGTGCCGTCCAGATTTGGAGTTTGCATTTAGGCATCATCCCCTTTCCTCTGGAACATTTCCTCAGCCTTTCTTTGTCTATCAAGACATTAACATTTTTTAAAGAATACAGGCCATTTATTTTATAGAATGTCCCTCAGTTTGGATGTGTCTGATATTTCCTCGTAATTCATCTCAGGTAATGTGTTTGGGGCAGGACTAAGCTGCCGTGTCCTTCTCGGCGTATCCTAGTCGGAGGCGTATGGTGTCTGTTGCCCCTCATTGGAAACATTCATTCTGACCACTTGGCTAACGTGCTGTCAGATTTCTCTCCTGTGCAGTTATTTCATATTGTACTTAATAATTCGTACAGAGATACTTTGAGATAGTGAAAGTATCTGATTCCTCATCAGACCTTCCCTTCTTCCCTGTCTCCTGAAGTACTTAATGACCTTCTCTGAGTTGTTGCATAGAGTTTTGGGTTTTTCAAAATATTTGGAAAATATTTAGAGAAGCAAGCACACAGTCATTTCATAAATATTTGGCAGAACAGCTGGTACTGAGCAGAGCTGAGGCAACCTCGGAATCCCTCAGGGAGGAGACCTCAGGTCGGGGTCTGGGAGGCAGTTCAGTCATGGGAGGAGCAGGCTCAGGGTGTGGAGAGCTGACTGTCCTCCCCCCGGGATGCCCTCTCCGGAGCCAGAGACATCAACACACAGCTGCTTCTCTGACTCTCAAAACTGTGAAACCTCAGCTAGGCACACTTTTGTGCAAAAGGACAAATAAAAAGGCAGGAGGGCTTCCCTGGTGGCGCAGTGGTTGAGAGTCCGCCTGCCGATGCAGGGGACACGGGTTCGTGCCCTGGTCCGGGAAGATCCCACACGCCGCGGAGCGGCTGGGCCCGTGAGCCATGGCTGCTGAGCCTGCGCGTCCGGAGCCTGTGCTCCGCAACGGGAGAGGCCACAACAGTGAGAGGCCTGCGTACCGCAAAAAAAAAAAAAAAAAAAAAAAAGCAGGAAAAGAAGCACATATCAGGACTGCCTGGGGAAAAAAAAATCTAATTTCAGGATATAGTGGGGGTTTGTATATTTTGCCCAATCCCCTCTGTCCACCTTTTTTTTAAAAAAATAAATTTATTTATTTTTGGCTGCATTGGGTCTTCGTTGCTGCGCGTGGGCTTTCTCCAGTTGCGGCGAGTGGGGGCTACTCTTCGTTGCAGTGCGCAGGCTTCTCATTGCGGTGGCTTCTCTTGTTGCGGAGCACGGGCTCTAGGCGCACGGCCTTCAGTAGTTGTGGCTCTCAGGCTCTAGAGCGCAGGCTCAGTAGTTGTGGCACATGGGCTTAGTTGCTCCGCGGCATGTAGGATCTTCCCGGACCAGGGCTCAAACTCTTGTCCCCTGCATTGGCAGGTGGATTCCTGACCACTGCGCCACTGGGGAAGTCCTGGCTACTGTTCTTGTACTCAAAGTATTTTTTGTTGAGGATAACGTTCAAAAGTTGTTCCTGTACTTGGCATGGTATGAACCCAGATACATCCATTTCAGAAAAATCTTCAACAATTCTTTTAAAAAGGAGGTTTTCAAGGTTCATTTTCCAGTCACGAAAAAGTTTTTAAAAGCAGAACATACTGTTCTCTAGAACCCCAGTTAATCCAGATTTTGTTGCTTGTATAAAGTATTCATTTCCCTGAATGTTTTGCTGAATTTCATGAAGTATTGTCGTAGAACCTCAGGTTTTTTCAAAAGCCCTGTGTACCTGTGAATCCTTTTGCTTTGGAGACATAAAACTGCTTTGTCTTTTCAGGTTAACTCTGAAGGATGTTGAAAATACTTTGCCCACTCTTTTTTTATTGAAGTATAGTTGATTTACAATATTGTATTAGTTTCAGGTGTACAGCAAAGGGATTCAGGGTGAGTTTTTTTTTGGATTATTTTCCAGTATACGTTATAACAAGACATTGAGTATAGTTCCCTGTGTTACACAGTAACTCCTTGTTGCTCACCTGTTTTATATACAGTAGTTTGTACCTGTTAATCCCATACTCCTAATTTTCCCTCCCACCTTTGCCCACTCTTCTTGTCTCTCTTCCTCCCCTTTAGGAGTTAAAACAGGCACCACCCAGGCCAATGGTCAGATCCCCCAGGCAGCATATTCTATGAGTACTGTTCTCGGAGAAGCCCAGAGACATGTTGAAACAACTAAGGTAAGACCCACTTCTATCAGACTGTCACCTGTAAGCCCATATTCTAAACCATTAGCAGTATTCTAATTGTTCTTTTAAAAAGAGAGAATAGAGTTCCAACAATTCAAAAGTCACTGTAATTTCATTTAGATAATTGCTTCTTTTATATATATATATATATATATATATATATTTATCTTAAAGTTACATAGGCTAGGATGGAAAATTAAAACCAACTATCACAGCTTCGGGAAAATGTAAGAATTTTCTTTAATGCTGAGGATTGGTACCTATTTTTAGTTTAGCTACATTTATTTTGACTGAAGCAATTTTGTTTGTTTGTTTGTTTAGTCAAGTGGTTTTAGCACTCTCTGAAAGTGGCATCTGCATTTTAAGCCCTTGGGATTTTTACTTATTTTTTCTGAATAAATTAGAGCAACATGTTAGTCAGAAGCCCTTTGTTAAATGCTATCTGGACCCCAAACCAGATTAGAAGAGTACTGACAGGGTCCCACTATAAAATATTCATTATTGTATTTTTCTGTTAACGTTCTACATATGTCCTCAGGGTGACAGAGAAGAAAACGCATTTTAAAATAATTTCCAAATTGGTGTAACATTCTCCGTAACTTTTTTTTTTTTAGTAGAGGAGATTAATGAAGATTCATTTAAATCTATCTAGAAATTATAGCCAAAAGTTATAATTTAGTTATTAGTCCAATTGGTAACGACTTAATTGACTATACAAGTTCCACTGAATATTTCCCATGTATGATTCAAACCAGTCTTAAATGTGTTTCAGTAGTTTTCCACCTCATTCTCCCCTTTCATTTTGTCCATCAGCCAGTGGTGGGAACAGTTAAATCCTGTATTTATCGAGCTTCTTATAATTTTTGAAAACCACAATAGACCATTAAAAGGTGTGTTTCTCTAATATTCTTGTTAGCTTCTCAAATCTGACAATCTCATCTTGCAGTGTACTTTCAGCGATTATTATTTTCATGGTTTTTGTAATGCCAACTGAAGAAAAACATTTTTAAATGCTGAAAGCAATAAAAGGATCCCATAATAGAAATCACTTAACTATGCGTGAACACTAATTCCCAAACTGCCTGTTCAGAATTTTAAAAAAAATACATCACCGGTTAATTTCTTATCATGCTAAGCAGTTGAACTAAATAAAATAAACTCAATCATAAGGGCACTTTGTTAGGGGGAAAAAAAATTTCTAATCTCCAGTGGCAAGAGGTTATTAAGCAAAGAAAGAAATAAAATGAAAGCCTGATAAAATGTAAATTGCAATGATAATTATCACTAAAACAGAGGGATTCAGTTCAGCTGCCTGAAACTCCTGGGGGAAGTTGCATTATATAAATATGAGGTGAGCTAGCTCAGGAACAACCTGGAGTCTCAGGACTGAGGGACTGAGCCTCCCCCTCGGGGGCAGACCCTTCCTAAATCCGGAGACTCACCTGTCCGGGAACTGTCATGTCCACGTGGCCATGTGGTCAAGAATAAATGCTGTTGTCGCTTTGTTGAAGGACAAGAAGTCCGGCCTCGGCAGCCACGACGCCGGAGCGCCCAGGGCCCAGACCCTTCCCATGTCCAGCCTGCCTCCGCCCCCTCCCGTGCGACGGTCCTCGGAAGTCGGCTGCAGCAGCCCAGGGACGCCGCCCAAGGTCAAGGGCACGGCCGCCGGCTTCCCAGCGCCGCCCCACGACCTCCTGCCGCCGCCTCCGCCGCCGCCACCTCTGGAGGACGACGAGCTCCCTCCGCCGCCCCCCGACTTTAGCGACGCGCCCCCGGACTTCGTGCCTCCTCCACCGCCGCCGTCGTTTGCGGGCGACGCGGGGTCCTCGCTGCCGCCGCCCCCGCCCCCGCCCGCCCTCGTCCCCGAAGCCGCGAAGCCAACCCCCGTGGTGGCCAAAAGGCCGCCAGCTCCTCCCAAGAGGCAGGCGAACCCGGGACCACCGGGCGGAGGAGGCGGGGAGCAGGATTTCATGTCGGATCTCATGAAAGCTTTGCAAAAGAAGAGAAGCAACATGTCCTAAGGGAAGCCTAGAAGTATCTTTGGGTGATGGGTGTAATCATTGCTAACCTCAATTGCATTTTTGCTACTTTGTTTCCGTGACATCTTGTTCATTTTAGATACAATATTGAAGTATTCAGACTAGAAATGCAAATAGGAAACGTCTCCCTGTTTCTCAAGTACATTCATAATCCTTAACCTAACACAGAATTTAGAATATCTGCCTGAATGTACATATCTTTCCTGTGTATTTCCACTTCAATGGATTTTATCTTCCCTTCCAAGTTAAGTAAAATGATGTTTTATGTTCATTTATTTTATTATGTTATGAAGCATCAAATTAATAAAAGTTTAAATTTTTTCCTTAAGATGGTATTTCTAGAAATATCAGTATAAATCTAGTACAATATCAATTCTATTTTATAATATACTTGACCTTTTAAAAATCCTAGGCCTTCTAAAGTCTTGTTGATCTTCGACATATTTTCCATCTCCATCTCAGTGACCTCCAGAACTTTCAGGAAAATCGAAAGAAGAAAAAGAAAAAACCAGGAGAGGTAGAGTGAATTTAGTTTTTTTGAGACTCATTGCTTGATTCATTGGAGTCTTGGACATACCCTAGTTTGGTTTTGGTTTTCTAATGGTTGAATAACATAGTAATTGGGGGAAAAAAATAGTTTTTTAGATAGTTTTTGGATTCTGTTATTATAATGCTATAAGTTGCTATAAATAAAAATTTAGAGACAGGAAAAGGCAATCAAATTATATTCTTCAACCAGGAATGTTTTCCCTCAGATAAATTTAATGCTTAATTTTAACAACCAGTTTATCTTAAGTTCCTATTACCCTTATCTTCTCTTTCTAATTGGCTTCTGAGAGTCCTTTTAGATTTTCTTAGTTTTATTTCCATGGTTCTGTTTTTTTTTTTTTTTAATGTAAAACACCTCAAAATCTTCTTAAAGTGGGTAGAAAATAATAGCTAACGTGTTGGACTTCCCGGGCGGTCCAGTGATTAAGACTCCGCGCTTCCAGTGCAAGGGGCACGGGTTGGGGAACTAAGATCCCACATGCTGGGCGGCACGGCCAAAAATAATAATAATAACTAATGTGTTATTTTCTACTTAAGGAAGATAATTAATCTTATGTTTTAATATTTGGAAAAAAGTGAGCTCTAAATTGACATTTAAAACAACAATGAAAAAGCAAATTCACATTTTAAAACCAAAATATTTAGTAATTAAAACTGGTAAGGTGCACTAAATTTTTCCTAAGCACTGGGGCCCATCACTATGGAAAAGGAGGGCTCAGAGAGTAGGACCTAGGGGACTGGGGAAGGGAAAGAGAGAGATGTGGTTGTTATGGGCTTCACAGATGACCCCCAAAACCATCAATTCAAACATATTCCTAACTTAACAGAGAAGAAATGAGGCCTGAAGATGTGCTTAACCTACATCTCACAGAGCTGGGTCACCGCCTGAGTCTCCTAACTTCTATCCATACTGTACATTTACTTTATGGGGAAAAATGATAAAAATTCAAACATTAAAACGTTTGTGAGTTTTAGCATTAGATAATATATATTTTAGAAAAACTATGGAAAAGAATTAACTGATTTTGTGGTCAAAATATTGATATAATTTTGGTGGACCGAAAGGTTGAATGCACTGTCTCTCTCCATCCCTGCGCCTTTATTACAGGATATAAAAGAAAACATTAGGAAATAGATGGTCCAGATGGTCCTTGCTTTGCAGAGTTCAACATGCACAAGTTTCAATTACCACAATTTAGTTAAATAACACTAGTCCCCAACATGGTTCGCATTTGCTGCCATGCTATTTTAACTAGTAATTAGTTTTAACTAGTAGTTAGTAATTATGCAAAGTACAAACATTGCTATTAGCTCTTCAACCCACAAATCACTACATAAATAACACATACATATCATGAACAGTGACCAGTCACATCCCTTCTTTCAACACCATTAGGGATTGATCAATTGATCACTGCATATTTGTTATTCAGTTTATGCACAGACAGAAAAGTGTCTTAAGGTGATATGGTATTGTATGTATGTGTCTTAAGTTATTAACGTTTAGAGATACAGAAATATTCATAGATTAAATGAAACTATGTCTGGGAATGTCTTTAAAATACTTGGGGATATATAAATTATACTTCAATTAAAACAATAACTAGGAACAAGGGGGAGGTGTGTAGGGGTGTACATGAAGCAAGATTATCATGCATTGATACTTAGTAAGCTGGTTGAATGGTAAATCAGGTTCATTAAACTATTCTTTTATTTTGGTAAATGAAAATTACTATAACAGACAAAAAAGCTTGAGGAGTACAATTAAATTATATTCTTATTTGATGTGCCCCAAATTGCTGGGTACATGGTATTAGATGAAAACTTACAAATTCATTAAAAGATTGTTATAAGATTTTTTAGTTATTGAGAATAACTCAGGTAGTTATTATTCATTAAATTGATTGATTAAAACAAAAATGACCACAAACGTGTTCCAGAGAATAGGTCCACTTTATTTGGTTAAAAAATGTTTTTATATATAACCATTATTATGAAATGCAGGATTGTCAAGAAAATGTAGGTGGTCATTAAGAATTTGTCAAATAGATTATTCTATGCTGGGTTCGGTGATAGAAGTATCCCTTAATTGATTTTCCCCAAATTAAGATGAGCAGCTAACCCTGAGATCTTTGGCCCAGGAAGGAGTAGGTGAGGAATAGCCTGCTGTCTCAGCTGCAGAATGCTTCTGGAAAGGACGGCGAAGAACTTGCTGGAGGAGATGGACCTGGTAAACAATTTAAAGTAGATAAATATAGATTCTCTTAATCAGGACCCTTATTAATTTTCTAAATTTCTGAAACGACAAGGTAAATTTTAAATGTGCATGAAAATGTTTAAACATTTTATGTTTCATTAAAACTTCAACTATAGCTGTTACTTAAAATTTCTATTATTCCAGAGAAAGTTCCTTAAGTAGTCGTTTTTTGCTGAAACAGGAGAGTGAATATGTACATCATCACAAAGAATACATATATTTCCCGATCATTTCTAAATTCCTTCACAGCATTAAAAGAATTATAATTTTCTAAAATATTTATAAAAATAAAAGGATGTCAATGATTTATACTCTTTCCAAATCAAGGGCATGGATTCCAATTCATACTGCTTCATTTGCAGTTTTGTCCCACGGTATAAACTGAGGGATCAACAAACACACCTCTTTCAGCAATAATTCTAGGATCAAAATGTATATTCTCATCCAGTTATAAAAATAATTAAGTCGTGGGGATGTAATGTACAGCATGGTAACTATAGTTAATAATACTGTATGTATATTTGAAAGTTGCTAAGAGAATAGATCTCAAAAGTTCTCATCACAAGAAAAAAAAATTGTAGCTGTGTATGATGACATGTTAACTAGACTCATTGTGGTGAGCATTTCACAAGATATACAAATATCAAATCATTATGTTGTAGACCTGAAATTAACAAAATGTTATATTTCAACTATACCTCCATTTAAAAAGTATATATAATAAATATTATACCTACCTAATCTTACCTACTAGTTTAAAAGCTCCCTGAATAGATTTTTATACTTCTCCACAGCAACTCGCAGAGGGTGAATTCTCAAGAAATGTTTGATGCAGGAATGTAAACACAAGGTGTATGTGTAAAGAGTTATAGGTCTAAAAGTTTAACAAGATCTTTTACTTTTCCTGCATGAGGATTTAACCCTTAGCTAACTTTCTGGATCTGTTCCCCTGGTAACCTGATAAGGTGGTATACGTATGTCCACTGTATCACCATACAACAAGGCTTATGACTGACAAATAGCATTTGTCCTGGGAGAACTGTAAACACCTGATAGAATGTGTTGGACTTTCTTTGGTGTAGGGACTCACGGTATAAGGCAGGTCTATTGTGGGGATGTTGGAAACTATGCCCATGGAGCTGTTAGAAGAGATGCTGGTTTCTGTGGAACATGCAGCTTTTCAGCCAGGGCTGCCCCTGCATCTTCCCAGTGTGGATCGTGTCCCCCTGCACCTGAGCTTTACCGCTGTACCTCCCTGCCTGCGTGGATGCTTCAACAACTCCTGCAAAGGAGGAACCTAATGGTGCCCTGCTGGTAAGCTATGTTTCTGTCCTGTATCTTTCTGAATTAAGGGGGGCCAAAAGCAGCCTGTAATAGTCTTATGAATCTGAACGTTTACTTGGACCTAGGAAGACACCTCCCCACCCAAGGTGGGCACTGCATCCTTACTCAAATATAATTTTGAGGGAAGGGAGAAAACAGGGAGGGAACAAAAGAGAGGGAAGGAAGGTGAAACAAGGTAACAAAAACATCTTATTAAACACTGTTTAGTTTCCCCAGCTTAGACTAATTTATCTAAAGATAAATACTGAGTTAGCTTCCTTCTCTTTGTTTTTCCTTAATACCCTAAAAAGATTACACTTAAAAATATTTTATTTTCTAAAATGAAAACCTAGATTTGTCAGGCTAATTAAACTACTGAAATGTAACGTTAATGCAAGTTCCAAATTAGAAATAGCAAGAACAGTTTCTCTGTCGTGCCCACTCTGATCAGTTGGTAGTGACTACACAGCATGCTGAGATGAGAAGGATCCCAAGGCTGTGACCCATTTGAGAGAGAAAGGGGGCCGCGATCATTAATAATGTCTGTTCCAGTGCAGGACAAGAGTGACAGCAAGAGTGCTGGGGGCTCTTCCTCTTCTAAGAAATACACTGTGTGCAATGCATTTTTAAACAATTAACTAGGAAATGTTTGAGGCATAGAAGAAGGTATGCAGAATAATATGACAAATACCTGTGTATCCTCCACTCAGCTTCAGAAATAAAATGCTTCCAATATGGCTGAAGCCTTGAATATCCTTCCCTAACTCGAATTTCTTCCTTACTGCAAATCAATCACTGTCCAAAGATGCTATCATGTTTATTCATTTTGTTACTTTTATTATATATGCATATACCCCTAAAGACATGATTTTACATGTTTAGATTAAATTGGGGTGGTAACACATTGTATGTATTCCTTTGCCACTTGCTTGTTTTGCCAAACATTATATGTGAAATTCATACAAGCTGATAGGTATAGATCCAGTGCATTCATCTTCCCGGATGTCGAGATTTCATTTCATAGACGCAGGTTGCTAGTGCCATAGATGCCTGGTAGATGCAAAAGCTAATCCCTCTGGAGATATGCACCCTCAAATCGGCGCCACTGGATTTCTGAGGTTGAAATCCAAAATCCCTAAACATAAACAATGACTAGCAGAACCAGACCCTCAGAAGTTCAGATAATGTAGATACGATATCAAATGAATATTTAAAACTTTAAACACATTAAAGAATAAATTTTGAAATACGAGAAAATGATTCACTGATTAAAAAGAAAGAGAGACCAGGTAGTGAGAAGCTGGGAAGCTGGTGCTGGCAAAGGTATGGTTTAGCATATCTGCAAACAAAATCAGGGTGTTTAAAGTATGATACATTTTTTTGCGGTACGCGGGCCTCTCACTGCTGTGGCCTCTCCCGCTGCGGAGCACAGGCTCCGGACGCGCAGGCCCAGCGGCCACGGCTCACGGGCCCAGCCACTCCGCGGCACACGGGATCCTCCCGGACCGGGGCTCGGCAGGCGGACTCTCAACCACTGCACCACCAGGGAAGCCCGTAAAGTATGATACATTTTAAATTAATAAAAATAAGCCCAGAAGAGTCAACCAACTTACCTCTGAAAAATCATTCCTTTCTGCTTTTTGCACTGCGGATTCCACCATCCAGTTCTTCAGCACGTATCTAGGATTAACAGCTTACACAAGAGGGGAAAGTTCATCATGGAACAATAATCACTAAGTCGACACAGGCCATGTGAAATTACCACTGAAATGACATAACCTTTAAGAACTTTGCCGGGAGGCTCAAATGAGAAGAATGATTAGCATCAGTCATTCCGATTGTTGATAAACAATATACAGTATTTATCACCTTATGGTACAGGAAAAACAGTTTTTTCGCATCATGAGCAATATTATGTTTTATTTTTCTTTTCAGTGTTTCATCATTAATTTGGTTTTCACCATATTCAGTTCACTAAGCATTTTATAAAGCTGGGAGAAAGTAGAAGATTCATCCTGTAGCCCAAATGAAGGGAGGAAAAAAGTTGCTGCTTTTAACATCTTCAAACACAGAATTCAGGTCTGACTCAGTAGGACTGCTTCACGCTGTTGTTGCCAAGAGCAAATAGGAAAGGTTACATGCAGGCAGAACTCTTTGTAAATTTATATTTTTTTATAGTAACCGTGCATTTTTTCATACTAAAAAGTATTATAGGGACTTCCCTGGTGGCACAATGGATAAGAATCCGCCTGCCAATGCAGAGGACATGGGTTCAATGCCTGGTCTGGGAAGATCCCACATGCCGCGGAGCAACCAAGCCCATGCGCCACAGCTACTGAGCCTGCGCTCTAGAGCCTGCGAGCCACAACTACTGAGCCCATGTGCCACAACTACTGAAGCCCGCATGCCTAGAGCCTGTGCTCTGCAACGAGAGAAGCCACCGCAAGAAGCCCACGCACTGCAACAAAGAGTAGCCCCTGCTCACCACAACTAGAGAAAGCCTGTGCACAGCAACGAAAAACCAACACAGCCAAAAATAAATAAAATTAAATCTTTAAAAAAAAAGTATTATAATAATGGCACATTCCAGAAATTATGTCTTTATTTGAGATGAGACTTTTCCAAGATAATTTATCAACTAGGTGGAAAGGAGGGATGTTTATCCTCACTGGCCTGAAAGTAATTCTGAGAGGACTCCAGAAATCACTGTTTTGTGATTCTCAACAACATTTTTCTGAGTTACTTGAATGGAGGGAACGTACAAATTCCACTTCGACTTGGTTTTAAAGAGCTGCCAAGACATGACAGATGATCTAAAATACAAGTGCCCTGTGACCCAGTAATTCTACTTCTCTACGAGTATAGTCTATGGGAACAAATTTAAACATTAAAAAGCATGATTTATATTAAGGAAAACTAGAAACAACTTAAACGCCTATTAATAGGGGACTGGTTAAGTGAAACATTACATACCCTTTCAAAGATATAGTATGCAGTCCTTAAAAATGTTACATTATAAAGAATGAAGTAGTCAGGGGAAATGTTTATTTTTAGTGAAAAATGAAGGATCTAAAATTATACCATAATATGATTACAACTACATTTTCTCCTAATCAATACACACAGAAAAAGAGAGACTAGAAGTGTCAATAAACGCATGGAAAAGTGAATAGCAACTGTGGTTGAGTGATGGGAATCTTTTTATTCTTTCTACAAGTTTGCATCTTCCAAATTGTAAAGAATTCATGCAGAACTCTTTTAAAATAAAAACGCGTATACACAATAAATATATATAATCCTTAGACGAAAAGGAAACTGACATGCAAGGGAAATTGTGGAAGCAGTCGACTTAGGCAGAGGGAGAGTGGAGTCACCCAATTAAAAGTTTAACAAACTTCACCAACACTTTATAGAAACCTGGCAACGAAATACTGTTAAAATATGCTGGGACTTGTAGCTGCAAGCAGAAGTACTTTGGATCAAATTATGTGTTGATATATACAAACTACCTGAAATCAGAAAATTGTAGATCTGTTCATAGGATTCTTTGAGGTTATCTAATTCAGTACATTTTTTTTATCTCGTCTGGAACTTTTTCCCATTTCTCATTGTGGAAATTAATTTTTCCTTTCCTTGAGAGTACACTGTTCAGCATTTATTATTTCTCTAAAATAATTCAAAGCTTCAGCCTTGAATTCACTAAATGTCTTTCATCTTACCATCTCATCCATCCTGTCATAACCAAACAAATCCAAATCCTAAAGACAGCCACGACATTTTCTTCTCTCAATTTCTTTTTTCTCTTAATTGCTGATATAGTCCATATTGGGCTGGCCTATAAATTCTGTATGATTGCACCAATGAGCATAAGTAGCTGGCAGCTAAATCCATGCTAAGCCCCAAAGACTGATTACTCACTTCCTTGTAAAAACTCAGCTTGCTTTTATTTCTACAATAGTGTCCTGAGTCAAGAAGCAGTCTCATCCTCTAACTTAACATGGAATATTAGCATCATTCTTATTTCATCAAATGATCAGCCGCCCTGATGACACACACTAGCTCTCCACACCAGTCCTAAGTAAGGTAAGAGTACTCCAGGACTTGAGTACTTCTGTCTTAACTTCTTTGATCTTCTTAGAACCCATGTTGCAAAAAGGACTAACTTCCTTTTTTTTTCTTCTCCAAGCCAAGTGTAAAGTCACATGGTAAACTGAAAGCAGTATATAAAGGTGATTTATTTTTAGCACTACCATTTACTAGGTGTATATTATGGCCCAGGCACTGTAACAAGATAACTTACATATACTATTACACATCGTTACAACATCCCTGCAAAATATGCCCATTTTATAATAGCTAAAGGCCTTGAAAATTGGAAAGTTAAATATCTTTCATATTATACAGCAAAAAAGTGGCAAGATGAGGTTCATCTGTCAGATTGCAAAACTCACGTTCTTTCCACCGTAAACCACACCACCTTCCTTGTCTCTCCACCATCTTTTAAGGCCATATTATTTTAACATCAATATGCAAACTTATTGAAAGCAGGGCTATCATAATCAAGTTAAAAGTCATCTGAAATTAGAAAGGTTCATATATGACACTTCAACTCAACTAAAATACACTCATCTAGAGTTTTTGTAGTTAAAAACAAAACAACAAATCCAATTCCCTCAAGTAATTACTTCCAGTTTTCCAGGTTTTGAAAACTGGGAGTAATTACTTCCAGTAATTACTTCCTGTTGCTTTTATGTAATAATCCTTCAAGCTGAAAAAATCGAAAGGATTACCTACTTGTCATTCTTTTTCTTCTTTCAGAATCTGAATCATTCATGTTACTAAAAATGAACAGAAAAAAGAACAGAATTAATCACTGTCTCCCCAAATCATACCGTTCTTCCAAAAGGGTGAGAATTATTTCACAAGACAAATATTGAAAAAAAAATTTTAAATCACATTGAATCAGTGTCTGAAAGGAAGACAGAAAATCCTGTTTGATTAAACAATATATAAAATACTACCTTATTTCGTTATTTTAGATAATACCAAAATTTTTATTTTTACCAATTAAAAAAATACTTTTGTCTAAAAAAATATCTAAACTTGGGCTTCCCTGGTGGCGCAGTGGTTGAGAGTCCGCCTGCCAATAAAGGGGACACGGGTTCGTGCCCCGGTCCGGGAGGATCCCACATGCCGCGGAGCGGCTGGGCCCATGAGCCGTGGCCGCTGAGCCTGCGTGTCCAGAGCCTGTGCTCCGCAACGGGAGAGGCCACAACAGTGAGAGGCCCGCGTACAGAAAAAAAAAAAAAAAAAAAAAAAAAAAAAAATCGAAACTCTCTGGCACCTCTCTTTCCTTATCTTAAAACATAGTTTTCTGAAAATAATTTAACTTGTTCTTCATTACTCAGGGTCATCTTTATGAATAGCCCTCAGCTGCCATTAAACTGTGACAGGCTATTTGCTCCTGTGTGTCCTGTGGTTGTCCTGGCTCTCCCTTCAGCCACCACTACCTACAATTTCTTTACTCTTTCACGTTTGTTGCTTCCGATTCATTGTGACAGTTAACGAAGCAAAGTAACTTCTGACGATTGTATGAGATGTGACAATCTATAGACACTGGATGAAAGCCTGGGGAGCTGTCTCTCCAGAGCTTCAAGGCTTGGGAGACTTGGGCTCAGGACACAGGGGAATGGCATTATCAAAGCTGAGGTGGACAGAAGGGTGCTCTCTGCGTGGGTGAGATGTTACCAGACACTCCTCAGCCAGAGCAGACTTCCCGGGAATAAAAAGGAAATGTTGAAAAATGGAAAGGAAGTGAGGAATCTGATGGGTTGACGATGCTAAAGTAATATATTACATGCTTTCTCAAGAAGTGATTAGGTTACCTTACCTCTTCAGTCTCAAAAGGTACTGGGACACCCAGGCAGGAAAGAGTTTGTGCTTTGAGATCATTTTCAGTGCCCAGAATTGCTAGAAGAAAATACAGTAATAGACTGCTTATTAATATTTGTTCACTTTATTTTAACTTCATGTCCCTTAAATTATGTATTTAACAATAATTTATAACATCCAGATTTCTCTTAAGGTTCTCTATTTCAAGTAGAAGTAGTACTAAAAAGGAATAATGTTTTCCTTTTCTTTATATAACTTTCAACTCAAATTCTAATTCATGGAGATACATGTAATGGCATGATTTAAGAGAAATAAAAAATATACATAGTTCTTATAAATAGACATTACATGTGAATACTTACATTATCAAAACCCTTCCTTTAAATAGGGAAAACTCACGTAATATATAATTTACTTAAAAAATTTAATTTGTAACTGTTTTATTTAGTTATCAATTCATTTAACGTATATTTATGGAATGTCAACTGTGTGCTAGGAACTATGTTAGTTGGGAAGGATAAAAAAATTAATAAGACATAATTACTGCTTTTAAAAAGGAAAGTGTGTAAACAAATAAGTCAATGCCATTTTAGAAGTGTTACAGAAATATACATAAAGGCTAAGGGAACACGAATAAGCTATTAGCTCTAGTTAAGAGTTAGGGAGTTAAAAAGATCTGAAATTCAGAAGACACAGAAATTAACTATTAAAATGATTAAAAGTGTAATGATCTCTCTCAAATTTTCCCAACACTCAGTAATTTAAATATTAACATCTGTCAAGAACTCGTTCAAATCATTTTAACATTACTTTGTCTCAGTTAATGTTAAATCTCACATTAAACGATAATTAGTTCTGATAGTTCATTAATAATTTTTAAATTATATCAGAGATGCTTATTGGTTAACATTTTGCTGGATTTCTTGCTGAATAGGTAGACATTCTTTTATTCAAATCACTCCTAAAAATGTAATTTATGGCAATTACATACCTGTGAGAACTGTACACAAATAGTTTTTATATATAAATAATTTTTTTAGTTAACACACAAGTCATGAAATATAATGAAGAAATTGAAATTTTAAAAAATATGCCTAGATTTTCATCTGAAAAATAATAAAAACAATGCAATATAAAAGACTTACACCTTATAAACAGAGCTATATTTCTAAAAATCTATAATAAGTGGGAGTCTTCTGGTTAATACCCATATTATTCCATAAATGTAGCAGATTAGTATTGAAAAAACAAGGCAACACCTTTCTTAAAACTGAATTAAGAAGAACCATTTTGGTAACAGCTTGGCAGTTTCTTAAAAAATTAAACATAAATTTGCTAGACAATCCAGCAATTCCACTCCTAGTATCTACCCAAGAGAAATGAAAATATGTTCACACAAAAACCGGTACATGAATGTTCATAGTAGTATTTATTCGCAATAGCCAAAAAAGTGGGAATGACCCAAATGTCTGTCAACTAGTAACTGGATAAACAAAATGTGGTCCATACAAGGGAGTAATAAAGTAATAAAGAGGAAATAATAATATTTTAAGACGTACTTAAAAGATCTTAAAAATACTAAAGAGGAAAGAACCACCGATACAGGTTACAACATGGGTGAACCTCAAAAATATGCTAAGCGAAGAAGCCAGACACAAAAGACCACATACCATATGACTCCATTTACAGGGAGGTCTAGAAAGGGCAAAGAGACAGAAGGTAGACTAGTAGTTGCTTGGGGATGGAAGTAGTAAAAAGGGATTGACTGCAAATGGGCAAAAAAGGATCTTTTCAGAGTGATGGAGTTGTTCTAAAATTGAATTGTGGCAATAACTGCACAAATCTGTAAGTTATTTAAAAATCATTGACTTGTACACTTAAAATGAGTAGAATTTTAGGGTATGTAAATTATGCCTCAACAAATCTGTTAAAGAAAACTGAGTTAAGAAAAAAGCCAAAAGTCACAAATTGATACCTGAGGAATGCTGAGCTCCTGTAACTGGCTTTGAGTGATCTCACTGAGCTGCCGAAATGTCATTGTAAAGTCAGCTTCTGTCTTTTCCATGAGCTAATGAAAATACTTACATTTAGCAACCTCAATTCTTGAAGAATATATGGAATAGTCATTCAAATGTTAATCAGGAAAAAGAGATAAAATGATAAACTCACATGTAAGAGAAATGCAATTAAATCATCATCACCCTTGCTTTTTCCAAGTAATCCCAATTTGGCTTTGAACAATTCTCTAAATCTAAAAGGAGAAATGTCAATTTGATTTGTTGTTAAATTTCTCACTGTTTAAGAATTGCCCTCAAACCAAGCAGGATGCTCTAATATGTGTTAAAACAAACAAACAACAAACCTTGTATCATAAAGAATGGGATACCCCTCAAGAATCTGAGCAGCACTGAGGGAGAAAAAAGATAGCACCGTTAAACCTTGCTTAAATGTTAACATTCTTGAATTACATTTTACATGAACAAAGTGAACTTTCTCATACATTAAATAGCATTCGATTACATACTACTGATTCTGATTTAGTGATTTAATTGTATATCATACCTTAGAGAAAGTTGTCAATATAAATTTACTGTCTCAAAGATTTGGTTACAGTACAGGTCAAATCAGGTAACTCCTGAAATATGACTATATACAATTAGCTTATAGGATAAATGTTAATATGTCTTTATAATACCAAAATAGTTATATAAATGGCTTTTTTTGGTGTATTTTATTTTATTTTAAATTTATTTATTTTACTTATTTATTTTTGGCTGCATTGGGTCTTCGTTGCTGCAAACCAGCTTTCTCTAGTTGTGACAGGCGGGGGCTACTCTACGTTGCAGTGCGCAGGCTTTTCATTGCGGTGGCTTATCTGTTGCGGAGCATAGGCTCTAGGCGCGTGAGCTTCAGTAGTTGTGGCATGTGGGCTCTAGAGCGCAGGCTCAGTATTTGTGGCACACGGGCTTAGTTGCTTCACAGCATGTAGGATCTTCCCAGACCAGGGCTCAAACCCATGTCCCCTGCATTGGCAGGCGGATTCTTAACCACTGCGCTACCAGGGAAGCCCTGGCGTATTTTAAAAATTATCTTAGACCCAAAATAATGCATTACAGATACTTCACCCAATACAATAACATTTTATTTGCCTGAATGTATGAAAATAGTGAAATACTTCATAAAAATTTAAAAATTAAAGTTATTAACTTTAAACCCATTTTTAAACAAATTGTCTATTTCTTAACATTCTTAATGTATTTTAAATTATACAGATGCTCAACACACTCTGAAGCTCCACTCCCCTGACCTTTCTGACCTTATCTCCTATGACTCTTCCCCTTGCTTATTCTGCTACAGCTACCCTGGCCTTCATGCTGTTCCTTAAACACCCACACACACTCCTGCCTCAGGACCTTTGCACAGGCTATTCCCTTGCCTATAGCACTCTTCCCCCACATATCTCTGTGGCTGCTCCTGTTACTCCTTCAAGCCTCTGCTCAAATCCAGCCCCTGACAAGGCGTGTGAGCTGCAGTAGTGCCCAACCCTATACCAGCCCTCTGGGTGTAAACACTGCTGCTTCTCTTCTGCCTTCCAGATCTTGGCGATTTCTCCTGTGGCCAACCCAACCCGTGACCAAACAGGGAAGGGCATTTTTCGACCAGTTTAGCTAAGTTGATACAGTATAAGGCCACTACATGTATATGGCTATATGATTAAGTCCTGGCCAGGGCGAAATAAGGGAAGTGATGTGTATAAATTCTGAAATGTGTCCTTCAGTATTGAGGACTTGCCTCTTTGCTTCTTCATGCTCCTACCTAGAATATGGATGTGATAGATGGTCCCATCTCAGACCATGAGGGCCACAGACAATGGATGGTGGCATAGAAAGCTAAAAGCAGTCTGGGACTCAGACAACTGAGTCCCCATACCAGCCCTGAATTACCAACATGAATTACCATACTTTTATGTGAGGGAAAAATACATGTCCTTGTTCAAGCCACTATTATTTGGGATTTCTGTTACAAGCAACTGAGTCCATACTTTATCTAATACCCTACATCTCAATCAGAGTAAAATGAAAATATTAATGGTTACGTAAGATTTCAGAAAGTATATCACCTATATACTCCATGTGAGTCAAATACTTAAGAAAGTAATCAAGGCAGAGGCTTCAAGACGGAATTTAAAAAAATAATAAAAACAATGTTAGTAAGCAGTAAAATGACTAGAAATGCAGGGAGGGGGGTGGAAGAGAGATACTTCAAGGGAAAACCTACTAACAGTCTGAAATTCAAAATATTAAACTATCTTAGCAAAATGTAGCAGTTGGGTAATTAGAGGTAAAACAAAAGCATTCTAAAGGTCTCATTGGGATGGAGGGAAAAACAATGGGCAAATAGGAGCTTAGTGAGGGAAAATATTTGGAAACTTGTTCTCATATAACAGTAGAGAAAGTGGCAGAAAAACAAGATAACTGTGAGGGGTGGGGGATGCAGTAGTTTCCAAATCAAAGTTGGGGGTTGGAGAGGAATGGATAAGCTCCTCAAATCATAAAAAGGTAAGGAGAATGGGGGGAAACTAACATGTAAAATAAAACACAATGTAAGACAGAAGGAATAAAATAAATCAATTATTATAATAGATGTGAAAAGCCCACATATGTCTATTAAATCAGAAACCATCACATTGAGTTAAAACCTGGCTATGTTTTGTTTACTTTTATAAGAAACATACTTTAAAACCATGTGATAAAGATAAAAAAAATAAAGTGAGATTCAAGGCAAATACAACAAAAGTAAGCATGAATATTAATATCAGATAAGTTGAAATTGAGAGCTAAAAGTATTAATCAGGATAAAGGGGGTCACTGTATTAGGATAAAAGGCACATTTTCTGAAGGAAATATAAGAAAAAAATCAGTATGTACCAATAATGGCATATTGCACAAATTCAAAGCAATTAGAAAAAATTGCTTGCTAAAAATACAATTAAAGTGGGAGATTTTAATACACATCTTTTATGAATCAAACTTAATCTAATAGATAAAAAAATAAACAGAATCATAAAAGACTTGAATAATATACTCAATACATTCAATCTGATATATTAAAACGTTTGTGCACATTTTTTATATGATCATGAAATATGTACAAAAATTTATTATGTTGGACCATAAAGAAACTGTAACACATTTTGACTAGATTTTACCAAACACGTTCTTTGATCATAAAAATATGAACAAAATAAGCCCAACTACTTAGAAATTCAGAAACACTGTGATAAATAACCCTTGGATCAAAGAAGAAATAAACCATGATTTCACAGCACCTAAAAAGCAATAAATAGGAAAAGACTTTATCCTGATAACTATGGAAAAAAGCCAAAATGGTACCCCCCCAAAAAATAGATATACACACATATATATAGTTTGAAAGCCTTTGTTATTAAAGATTAAATAGTATGGTTTTAAAAATGTTTCTTGCTTTTCAAAACATGATCATTATACAAATATATTTTCACACAGATTTAATTAGTAGATTTCGGATTTACTCACAGTTGCTTTTGCCTAGGATCCAGTAATGGGTTTAGAGCTTGTAACAACTTGTTTAAATTAAACATTCCAATATTAGCCTGATTTCCTATTTTATATCTTCTTTCATCATCAGATGTGTTTGGTACAAAATCTGTTTAGAGCAAAAATACTATTGCTTTACAGTGGGGATAATTATAATAGTTTCTTCATTTTTAAAAAAATTATTTACTTATTTATTTGGCCGTGCCACGTGGCATACAGGATCTTAGTTCCCTGACCAGGGAGTAAACCCATGCCTCTTGCAGTGGAAGTGCAGAGTTTTAACCACTGGACCGGCAGGGAAGTCCCTCTTTCTTCATTTTTAAGTTTAAACTTAATAAATTTATATATATTAGATAAAAATCTTTCTGACATTAAACGTTTAACTTCAAAGTAATGTAAATACTTAATACCCATGCACATGAAAATCTTTTAAAATATGATTATTTGCCTAATAGAGGAATACATTTCTAACCTACAAGGATTTCCAGGTTATCACACACGTACTTCAAACCCCAACTTGACAGCATGTCCCCCACAAAGCCTGCTCTGATCCTTTTACAGATTAGTAAAGCGGGAGGTTAAGTTACTCATCCAAGGGCACAGATTAAGGATCAGATGCCAGAACTCAGACCCGTGTCTGTCTGACAACGCATTCCCTTCCTCCCCTCATGTCATCTTCTCTAATATGTCATTTTTTGAGGGCAGAGACCACAAAGGACTCAATACTGTATCCCTGTGGCACCTGGAAGATTGAGTAGCACATAAAATGACCGTTTTATGAATGAACCCAATTCTTTCTACCACCCCACTACTGAGTTAGCTATAATGGTTTATCTAAAATAAACCAGTGATAATTTTCTTAGTGAAATAAGGAATATACATATAAATCATACATACCTGGATTATAGGCCTCCATAAAACCAAATGGACCATAGTCAATTGTAATGGATAACAAACTGAAGTTATCAGTATTACAAACACCTAAAACAACAACAAAAGATGCCCAAAACATGACAATAAAATAATAAAGCATTTTTAACTGTATAAAATTTTATACAGAATAGGAAAGGTCATGAAAATGCATTTGTTTTGGAAATGAAACAATTATCAATTGAAAGTTTAACTGGTGAAGTCAAGTAGCTTAATATATATTAAAACTGTATTTTAAAATTAAATTTAGCCTTTCGTTGTATACTTCCTCCACAACCAAAGATGTCAAATACTACAGGAACAAAAGGCCCAAGAAATGAAAGCTCCTCTCATCTATCCTGAATTTCTAGCATCTATTTAAAAATATATGTTATTTGGAATGGAATTGAGACTACTAAAGAAACATTAATTAATTTTCAAAGGTTGTGAGAGGGGGAAAAGGTAAAAATATGGATATGTACCCCATAACAATCCTTAGCTGCAGACCACCAGCAGTGTGTGGGGAGGGAGTGTGACCTCCTAGGTCGGGGAGCGGGTCATGGATGGGGGCGGAGCGTGAGGCAGGAGAGAGGCAGGGAATGCATACACCAGCCCAATATAGGATAGCAGGGCATGGTGGCAACAGTGTCCAGTGTAGACAGTTTCAACCTTTTTTAGAGCAGGATGACCCTGCTTATCAAAATGTTCAGTGCATATATAGACTCGAATCCAGCCAGTCCACTTTCAGGAGTTTATCCTCAGAAACTCACCTTCGAGAATGTAAAGATATAAATGCATGGGGGTCACTGCTGCACAGTTCATAACAGCAAAACCTCTGAAACACCCCCCTGCTCACCACCCTACCCACCAAAGTGAGACCCAGCGAGGATGTAATTAAAGCAGATTTCAAGAAGTTTTACAATGTGGGATCCCCCTTTGGCATTTATCTAGAGACCTTAGTACATATGTGACCTGCTTTTATTTTAAGACAGTTATTCTTAGTTCAGGCAGATATTCCTTCCAATGTAACCCCACACAGTGAATGGCTTCAGACACACACAAGCCAGCCCTACTGTTTTTGTAGGGGATATATGAATACCATCAAAAAAAAGTCTAGAAGAATTGAGATAAAATGGTTAATAATGATTCTCCTGGAGAACAGAACTCACATGCACTTCTGTATATTTTAAATTCTTTACCATAAGCATGTAGTGCTTTTATGATTAATGGTTTTTTAAAAAGCTTTTAAAAGACCTAATATAATATATACTCACAAGCTTAAAAAGCTTTACAGGTAACAACATCAACGGGTCGAGTACGCTTATTCTATTTTGTGTATCTGTTCCGTTCAAAATCATTTTAAACATGAGAAAGTTGTTTCTCTCTTGCTAAAAATAAATTCATATATTATAAATGTTATTCCTGCTCATTGGCAGGAATATTTTGAAATACACAAAAAAGAAGTCTTCTGCTTCAACAAATTAATTCTACTTTCTCATCAGAAGCATGAAATGTCAGTAGATAACTTACCATGAGCAAAACCAACAGACATCCACAAGGCAATAAGCTGTGCCGTCTCAGACACCACAGTAGAAAAAAAATCCTAAAATGAAATTTAGAAAATTTTCAGATTTTTCAGTAACATATGTTCTTTTAGGATCTTCTGATTTCCAACATGAAAACGTGTTCTCAAAGGTGGGCCAAAAGATGACTCAAGAGATGGAAAGTAGTGCGTGTAAGAAAACAACGGAAGAACATAGAGTTATTGATCCAGAAATAATATATACAAGGCTCAGGCATAGTATTATGACCAGGTTTTCTTCATGTACAATAAGAAAAGGAAAAACATCAGAATTCAGCACAGGGAGTTAAATGTAAGCAAAATGCGTTATTAAATTTTGAAATGAGTCACTAAGAAAAATAAAGGAATTTCCTTCTCTGTGGCTGTTAAAAGAAAGAAAAAGTTAATGAAGATCAAAAACTTTCCACAAGAATAGAAAATCACATTTGCCTATTATGTATGTATTTATTTTAGAACTACTACTATAGAAATACCTATATATCCAACATGTGAGAAAACAATGTATGTGACCAAGTTACAAATGCTGCTCAAAAAGTAATGTATATAGTCAGGATGTAGTCGCACCTGTTCTCTTTTTCTAGCTACCTTTCAAACAGAACAACTTCCTTATCTATGTCTTGTTTACAAGGTGGTTCATCGTCTCTTTCTTTAACAAAATGTTCAAAATGCTCTACATTTCCTTTTTTAACTTTAGATTTTTAAGTGCTAAGTTGTAACCACTAAGGTGGCCGGCCAATGATAGAAAACAGAGTATTGTCCTTTCTTTTAAAAAACTTACCAAATATCTGTTAGGTTCCTTGGCATCTACTGAGGGGAAGTGTTCCTGTATGATGAAGTCTAATAACATCCTGGAGATAAAGGGGAGATAGCATCAGTGTTCCTCAGAATACAGTAGTGAGTATCCAGTAATCTCAATCCACTCCTGACATTCATGAATTCATTAGATGCATGCTTAGAATTTTAAAAAGTAAAAGAAGGGCTTCCCTGGTGGCACAGTGGTTGAGAGTCCGCCTGCCGATTCAGGGGACACGGGTTCATGCCCCGGTCCGGGAAGATCCCACATGCCGCGGAGCGGCTGGGCCCGTGAGCCGTGGCTGCTGAGCCTGCGCGTCTGGAGCCTGTGCTCCGCAACGGGGGAGGCCACAACAGTGAGAGGCCCGCGTACCGCAAAAAAGAAAAAAAAAAAAAGTTAAATAAGATTTTACTCCCAAAATAGCCATAGAGAAATATTTCCTCAATACCAATCACAACTGGAAATATGTTTCTAAGATCATATTAGATGCCATCTTATTATGTTACAAATTCAGATTAATTCAATAAACATCCATTGAGAACCTCCAAGTGCTAGGAAAAAGAATGACAGACCCAAACCCAGACATTAAAGAACACACAGTCTATTAGGGGAGAAGAACATCTGAAGAAATAATGACATTACCGTATAATACATGCAATAATAGAAATATATAAAAAGTATAAAGGTAACAGAGCAGAGAATGATTATTTATGTGTGGAAGGTCATGTAAGGTTTCACAAATAAGATGTCAAAAAAATTGGCCAAGGTTTGAAGTTAAAATATTTAAGTTGTATATGTATCCTATGTTTAATTCCCTGTTTTAACTGACTAATGAGTTGAGTAACTATTGATACTATTGCATTGGATAAGAGAGAATCCTGAAAATAACTGGGGGTTGTAGATATGACTTAGGAATTATTAAAGTCCAGTAGGAGTGAGTTTGTTTAGAGTGGATTAGAGAATTGTTTCAGGCACTTGGGAAACAAAAAGGAATACATACATAGTCATGTTAGCCAGTCCAGTCATTTTAAGGATAAAGTGCTCACCAATATACATCAAATGTCATAGAGATAAGTGAAATATAACTGAACTATGACCACCAGATAGAACAATTTCAGTGACATAGTGAATCTGAGCAGAAGTGACCCAAAAAAAACAAATGAGAAGTGAAAATGCCCATTGAGAGGAGACCTCTCTCTCAACAAGCTGGGATGACCCTGAGTTCAGTAAACATTTGCTAAAAAGACTCAGAGGACGGTCATGACAATGGTGATGACTTCTCTGCTCTGCACGTTCACTTCCCTTTCCCCATTCTCTCCGTGGACCAGGTATCTGGATTTACTAAGCTGATACCTACAGTGTAGGATTCATATTCCAAATGATTCTGGTTTGTCTAAGAGAATTTTTTTCTTATATATTCTAATGGCTTTTTAGAACTGTATGCTCTTAACAAATGGAAACAGAATTCCTCTTAAAGGAGTAAATATTTTTAAAAATTTATTTATTTATTTTTGGCTGCATTGAGACTTTGTTGCTGAGCGCCGGTTTTCTCTAGTTGCAGTGAGCGGGGGCTGCTCTTTGTTGTGGTGTGCAGGCTTCTCACTGCGGTGGCTTCTCTTGTTGCGGAGCATGGGCTCTAGGCATGTGGGCCTCAGCAGTTGTGGTACGCAGGCTCAGTAGTTGTGACTCGCAGGCTCTAGAGCACAGGCTCAGTAGTTGTGGCGCACAGGCTTAGCTGCTCTGCGGCATGTGGCATCTTCCTGGACCAGGGTTCAAACCCATGTCCCCTGCATTGGCTGGTGGATTCTTAACCACTGTGCCACCAGGGAAGTCGGGAGTAAATGTTTTTGTTTGAAGAAACGTCCTGCTAAGTTGGTTTGAGGAAGACAAACTTTGTGAGTGCAGATTCCACAGGCACCAAGGCATCAGAGTTTGATGGAAGATATACTGCATGACACAAGGGGAAGAGCTTTTGCTCTTTTGAAGGAACCATTCATCTGTCTTCCCTGAAGAAATCTCCAGTAAGGTTTGTTCTTAAGTGCTTTGTGCAATTTCAGTCTGTTCTTTGTTTGCTATTGTCCTGTTGAAGGGACTGAGCTTCATGTCTGGGTCAACCCAGGATGAAACAGGCATCACACACATGTCAAAACCAGGGTCCAGGAAAGAAGACATATGAGACAGAGGACGCATCCTGGGAATCCCAGAACTTGGAAGGGAATTGCAGAATTGGGCAGTTTGAGTCACTTCCACCCAGGTGTCTGGGTAGCACAGAGGCCCTCAGTTCCACCTGGGTTGCACACTAGATAAAAGCATTCCTTGAGAAAAGGGTCTACTGGGTCTAAACCCTTGTTTTTCAGCCTCATAGAAACCCACACGATATTAGGCACACAGCAAGTGTTGAAAATATCTATTAATTGAAAGTTTGGGTTTTACTTACAAGAAAACCAAAAATATTTTAACTTCACAGCACATAAATAAGCATTTCTTTCAATTGTCTTCTACCATTGAAAAAAATGGTTTTCTAACCTTAGTAAATCCAGTTCACCATAATGAGCCAAAATTTCTAACGATCCAATTCTAAACCATGATTTTGCAACACGCAGCACTACTGCACCTGAAAAAGAAACATTTATTTTAGCATAAACTATTTTAAACTACGCAAACACAGCATATGTTTTTCTTTAAAATGAAATGACTTTAATAAAAAAGAATACAGTGATTGGATTTATCAGAAAAACAATTAATTTACATCCTAGAAAGGGTCAAGGATTTTTCTGTCTTTCTTTACACCTGAATCAGTTAGAATGTGAGGAACCACAACACCTTCAGAAATACTGAGGCCCCAGCCTAGTGAGATGCTACTTGGTTAAACTGTTAGGCTCCCACTGTCTCCTCAGTTGTGACCTTTTCCCTGTACCTCACCCTGAAATATAGAATTAGTGGAATATTTCTGTGGCACAGTCCCTGTACATGACTTCCATTTGTGTAACTAATTGGAAATTAACTTCAATTTAAAAAATTTGCATATGTTCTAACTTATGAATATGCTGAAGAAATACAGTGAATCTATGCATTTTGTGATTGTTTGTAGCCTTCTATTTCCACCTTCCGTTCTGATCGTAGACATTAGTAATACAATTAGTAAATGAAGTCACGCTTTTTTCTTATAAGGAATGCTGTACTGACACGTGTTTCCATGTCAAGGTGAGGTCTATCCCAGATGACAAAGCTGCTGCTCTGCTGGTGCTGTCCTTCAGTGAAACACCATACTCGCTGCTACCTCTGGGCCTCTGTTCACTTCTCCCTGCCTCAACCCCTCTTCTCTCCATACTGAAATCCTTGCTAACTTTCTAATCTTGTGCTCAAGGTCAATTCCCACTTCCTCCATAAAGCTAACCGGATTGCCCTTTTCCTAACCTCAGATTATTTATTATTCATTTGCTATGGAGTCTATAGTGTCTATTGCTATAGACACTATTGCTATAGTGTCTGAAGACTGAGTTTCTTAAGACCAGGGACCACGGTATATACTTATTACTCCTGGACCCCCAGAGATGAGTCCAGTGGTATGCACAGAAAAGGGCTAATTAGTATTTTCTGGGTTGACTAAGTTATCCATATAGTCAGGACTCATTCACGCTAGTAATCTGAATATTTATTTTCATGTATTTTTTTTTTTTAGCAATAAAAATACATTCATTTAGAAAAAAAGAGCTCAATAGATGATTCTGAATGTTTGCTTTATAAATAGCCATTGAATCACTGAATGTCATTACTGAAACACATAGAAGGTGTCATCTCATCTAACCCCTCATTTTAGTTGGAGAAACAGGGGGAAAATGTGACTTGCCCAAAGTCACAAATCAATTCCCACAGAGCCAGTTAGAGGTTTCACATATTCTTTTTGCCTGTCCAGCTCTTTTCCTACAGTGTCTGCTGGGCAAATATTAGGGAAAAGCACAATCAAAATATCTGTATATGACTTAGATGTGGAAATTCTATGAATGGCCTAAAAAGGAGAAATACTTGAGATAATTTGAAACCATTCAGTTTGGTTTCCAAACCATCTAATTCAAAATTCAGATTAACAGGGAATTCCCTGGTGGTCCAGTGGTTAGGACTCTGCCCTTTCACTGCTGAGGGCCTGGGTTCAATCCCGACCAGGTCCTGGTCAGGATTGAACCCACAGGCTATGAGGCGCGGCCAAAAAAAAATTCACATTAACAATATACATGTCACAGACATAAAAGTAGTATTGTGCCCATCATATTAACAGTCTGTGATCGGAATCTCATTTCCAATCACCATAAACAAAAAGACCTAAATAGCTGTTAAAGCCCCATGTGCAGTAATAGTATGCATTTTATCCAGATAATATTAGGAGAGAGAGAGAGAGATGCCTTAAAGATAAATAAACTTTAATTCATGTTTAATTAACATGAATACTCTAGGGGGATTATTATGAAAACCTTATCAAAACATATTTTTCGCAAAGCATGAAGAACATAAAATGTTCTCTTGGTGAATCACTATAAACAGCAGTAAAAACACTGGCCCGTAACACAGTGATGTCCAAGGGGCCCAATAAAGCAAGTAGGGCTGTCAGCGGTTCTCAATAGCTCTGCATTTTAAATAGTTAAATATGTTTCTTATTGATTTTCAGGTCTCCTGCCTCTCCAGAGACTCAGAGTCAAGTTTCTCTCGCTCTTCCTTTTTCACTGCTCTATGGCACTTTCTCATCCCCTTTCTAATTTATTTCTGACCTACTAAAAGCTGAAGGAAAAGTTAACCGAACTTACTGGAAGTAAACATGAAGTAAGAGCAATCAGGATCTGAGGTAAAGTCTGAGGGGGTCTTCTGGGAAGGAAGTATATGAATGTTCATGCACTGGCTTTATAATGTTTTGCTGGCTGTTCATAAACTTCCCAGGTTAACTTCCCAGAAGTTTGTTGTTAGAAAAGGATGGGTTAGTGATGTAAGGGTGTGGGAAAGGATATTCTATCATAATATCATAACACTGAAATTACATCATGAAGATCCCCAGGTCATGTTTTAAGAAGACTGCAAAGATGCCCAATTTCTGTTGTTCCTGAAGAACTTAGTCTAACTTTATGTAAGTGTTCTAAGAACTGCTATTACCTCGTTCTTTCACAACGTTTCCATTGTAGAACTGATCTCTCCATACTGCATCATCACTTACAACCAGACTGAAAGGTAAGAGAATCAAACAAAGTTATACTGTACTGTACTTCTAGCAAGCTCTCAAGAAGTAACTAAAACTATAAGAAACGATGAGAAATCATGCTATTGGGGGTTTATCTGCTCACTTGACTGACACATTTCTGGAGATAACATGATGCAGTCCTGAAAGTTAGCTTCAAGGGAAGAGGAATTACCTTGCAGCTCTGCTAGTGGGAATTCTGAGATAGTACATAGCCTCACTACACAAAAATTCTCTCACGGAGGAACGAAGCACAGCTCTGCCGTCGCCATTTCTATGGGTAATATGATAAAAAAGATTTTCAGTTATAATTAAGATAACACCAATTTTTATTTAGATGACTAAAAGAAAAAAAAAAGAAGTACCGGGAGTATGGGGTTTTTCCTGAGCCTTTTAATTGGAGCTCCCACTTTTCACCCTGCCTTAAAAAAAAAAAACCTAAATATTAGCAGATTTGTGTTTATATTGAGCAGAAAAGCTATTATTCAAGAAAACATGTAGTACCTGTTCATGTAAATTCCAATAAGATGGGCTCTTCCATCCCCGAGCTGATCTGCCCATATCCCAAACTAAAAGGGAAAATTATTCATGTTTATTAACCTTTAAAGTTTTTATTGTAATTTATAATCAAAGTTACCTTGTCAAAATTGAAAATGGAATAGTGCATTTTTAAGATTGTAACAATCAACAACCTGAATAAAGGTGAAAATAAAATTCAATCCATAAGACGTAACTGAAATTCATTTAAAAAACATAAATTTAAGACATATAATTAATTTCTTCATCATCTTATAGCTGAGCTCAAGTTTGTTAGGTGTAGAATACTGAGAACTGATCTATTTAATTCCAGAATAGGAACTAGGAATGATTTATTAGTAGAAAATTTGCCTATACTATACACATACAATATAAAATCAGGAGCATACTGTACCTGAAAAAATTGCTTTTGAATGTACATGGTTAACTGTTTCCAAACTTTTCTGTTAAAATTTGTTTGTGGTTGTTCAGCTCCCAGCTGTGCCACTTACTAGTTGTGGAAATTTGTTTGAGTAACTTAATCTCACTGAGACTGACCTTTCACTTCTGTAAAATGGGAAAACCCTTGCCAGATTGTTGTAAGAATGAATGTTAATATACGCAAAATGCCTTGCATTGTGTCCAACACACCAAAGTGCTCAAAAGAGGGTAATTATTATTATTGCCAACAATTACTTGCTAAGTTAAACATCACTCTATTCTCTTAAATTAATCAATTAATCTTTAACTCACAAGAAAGTCACAGCAGTTTCAACAATTGGTTCTGTTTCCTCTCCTTTTTTTAAAATCAGATTCCACACATTGAACTTGCTTCAACGTCTTGCCGTATTTCTAGAAGGTGCCTTCTTAATTGCTTCAGCATGTATAACATCCCCAATTAATCCTGACTTAATTTCTAGCAGTTCTAAAAATGTTCTACAGCTATCCTGGCAAAATTATATTCTATTTGCCCTTCTGAGGCTTTTATATTGACTCACTGTGTGGCCTGACTTTGCCTAAATCTCTTGCCAAAACTCCACTGAATGAATTCTCTAGCGATAATCACAGAAATGTTATAGTGTGCTGCCCCAGTTTTCTCAATTCCATTAGAAAAACTTACACCCTAGCTTTATCACAAGAAATCACATCAGCTAATCTATATATGACACATTCTTTTAGAAACATCTTCTTGAAGTCTCAATACACTAATATTAGAAATTAATGCAAAATAACTTCTTCAATAGGATAGCATTTCTACCAGCTGTTTATATTTGCATAAGGAAGTGATATTGGTGCTACTCTTACCTGGTGGCCCCCATATCTGTGAGCCAATGGAATGGATCCAGGTACTATCTTTTCGCCACTTACAAGCTGGATAAAATCATCTGTTTCTGAGACAGATAAATCAAGGTCCAAAATATCTTCTAGCACTTGCTGAGGCAGGAAAAGAAAAATCTTCTTACAAACTTAAGTAATCCTTTAATAGTTTTTGAGAAAATAAACTTTATGGAAAAAAGAAAATTAAAAGGATAAACTTCTTCCAAAATTACATTAATATTTTCTCAGAAGAGATGTACCATACTTTCTAGGATTATTTATGCTACTTGGGAAAATTAGGTCTATTAGATAGTTCTAAAATTGTTATGGCTTTCTTATTATGCATGGTAAAATAATATTCTTCCTAGTATATATTCTTTAAAGGAACTAGAAAAAAATAAATGTCCTATTGTTATCCCAAATTCATCTATATCATGAGAGAATAATTTAGAATTTGTTATTGGAGCCCCTTTCTAAGAATTTAACTCATTTACCCCTTTTTTCCACAAAAGTGTGTTTTCCTTGTAAGATAACTTTAAAATGAAACTGAGTACTAGGCTCCAGGAATAAGTATCAAAAAGTGACTTCTAAGAATGACATTCTCCAAGTTACAAATTTTAAACACAAAGATAATCATTTATCAATAGATTAACAATTTAACTCTGAAAAAAATATTACTAATTTTTTAGACAAAAGTTATAGTGAGTTAAGTGTTGTGAAAAAGTAAAGCCTAACCTTTGAAACTGCTACAAGATGTACTCTTGATTTGAAAGGAGTGGGGAAGGCAATTGAGAAAACACAGTTTTTCACTTTACGCACATAATTTTCTTTAACAGGATCAATTGGCAACACAGCTGATAAAAGAAAAAAGACAACCCTTCTTAATGTTCTCATTTGTTGCATATACAGCATTAATCGTCCTTAGAAAGCCTACAGTTGTTTAACAAAATCAACTTAAACTACTACTTTGTTCATACTTTGTTATTTAAAGACTTATTTTCAACCATATCTATTCAATATTCATATATTACAGTATATTAAACTGTCCAAGAAGATGGGAGATGAAAAAAGTTTAAAACAAGACACATACCCTGTCTTCAAAGATTTTCACTTATGGGAGACCAACGGGATGTGCAATTTATTTATAAATAAGAATATATGAATAAAATGAGGTGAGCTGCATTACAGTATCAGAATTACAGTACTGGCCAATCCAGTAGATCCAACCAAAAAAATATTTGACACTTAATCACATTCTTTCTGCCCTTCAGAAAAATCATAATTAATTGAAGGAAACAGATACATACGTAAATAACTCTAAACCAGGCAACAGATGTTTTACTAAATGTACAAAACTGCTTCCAATCCCATCAGAAACTTCAAAACATTTGATACGTGCCTGTTCACAGGGCTAGAATTCTAAAAATTGCCTCTAAAGAGATAAACTATGTTTCATGAAGTCCATGCACTAAAGCCCATATACTTTATTTAAAAAGCTGTAGAGAAAAAAAGAGAGTTTGGGCATGCTTTAGATACTCAGAAAATGTTTACTTTTAAGTACAATTCTTAAAATCTTAATGTTTTCCTAATCCAAACAAATTAAAACAAAAAATAGAAGAGGACAGGTGTATTACTAAAACAAGGGACACAAAAACCTATGTTTCTGGATAGAGATATTATCAGGATGTCACTGTCACCAAATTTTTACTAAACATAATGGAAATCCAATCAAATTATTTACTAAACATAATGGAAATCCAGTCAAAAATCGTAGTAGGATTTTTTTTTGAAGAAAGAAAGTGTAAATCTGAGAAAACACTTTTTTAAATAACAGAAATGGGAGCTTCTTTATCATTTTAAAAATTGTAAAAATAACTATCCCCAAAAATAATGCTATCCCCAAAATAGATGCAAAAATCAATGGGACTCCATAAAAAGCACAGAAACAGTCCAAAGTAATGTAAGAATTCCCTATATAATGAAAACAATATTTTGAATCAGTGGAGAAAGGTGGCATCATGTCAATTTGTTCTATTGTTTGGAATAACTCCTTTTTTATTCCACACAAGCCTAGGTGAACTAAATGTCAGTTATAATAGAAACAAGAGAATTCTTATATCTTCTCCATATGAGTAAAAACCAGGCAAACGTGGGTCAGATTTAGCTCTTTACACTTTCCCCTAAGTACATGGTGAATAAGGCAGCATCACGGGGGAACAAATGGGTAGTCAACCAAAAAACAGATTTTAGTATCCATCAAGAAAACCTGACTATGATTAGGAGCAGATGATCCAATAGTGTATTTTCTCCTCTTTTAGGAGAGCCTCTGTGTGGAAATAGACTAAATTATATAATTAATGCATTATCTTTTATGATGCTCTAAAATTTTAGTAGAGCATGGGCAGTATATAACGTTTCACTAATACTTATTTTTTTGTACTGATTGACTCACATTTTGGCAAGGCAGCTGATCACCTAACACCTGTGATCACTGGCCAGGGAACAAAAAAGACTAATTGCTTCAGAGGTACCCAGTCCTCACCCTTGTTACATTTAGCGAACTAATCAGTCATAGACTAAGACCCCAGAGAAAATGCCAAATGCATGTTAACCCGTTATCTTAACATTTCAGAGAAATCGGTAGTAGAAATAAGGGTATTATTTCAAGTCTTCAGAATTCAGTTTGGTCTAAGAATATGAAATGCACAAAAATTGCTCACCTTTCAGTGCAACTCTTCTCTCAATCAATGTTGTTACCAGAGTTACATTGATAATTCATTTATCAGTTATCTAATAACATCAGGATGAGGTGTTTCTATGCAGTACTATGAAACAATATATGGTTATATTTTGTATGTAATCTCTCCTTGGCTGTAAAACCTGGTCCTACCTAATGTTTTGAACAGTATCATCATTATGGAAATAAAATGTCTTCGAGTGTAGCCAATTCTCCAATATCAAAATAACTTTGAAAATGTTTCAACTGTACACTTATTCCATTTTTATCAGTGTGACTAGTTGTTTCATTTGTATAAGTGCAGTCAAAAAGGCCCAAGCCATTTCTAGACTGTGCACGAGAGGAGTCTGTTCTTTGGCAATTACTTGCACAGCTTAGACAATATTTTAACTTTCTAGACTCATGCTTGGCCTAGTTGGGTCAAAGGAACTACTTTGTATTCTGCATGTCCTGTTGGTGGGTTATTGTTCATGGGAAGTTTAGCTATACTATAATGGTGGAGGCCTTCACAAATTTCATCTGCCTTCCCCCCTACTTAGCTTTGCCAAATTACATCTTTTTAAGAGCTAGGTTATTGTTTTAATCTGGGTAAACAATTTCTAAATGAAAATGGCATAACAGAATTGTGTAGTGCTCTATCTACCAACTATGTGAGCTTGGGCAAGACACTTAATTCCTATATATCTGTTTCTCTACCTATAAAAAAAGGGCAAATGAAAATATTCTAAGTCACAGGATTGTTGCAAGTACAAGTGTTTACTGCAACACTCTATTTTGGCCAACTCCACCTGTGGATATTTCTTAATACATAAACCTAGATCAAGATAAGCCACAGGTGCATATTAACAACCTTAATTTGTAAAGCACCTGACATCTTTTATATAATATTCTTCAAAATTAGGGGAAAAAAACCTCAATAAAACTGACATTTTTAAAAACTTCTTTATTATATGCTTTTATTCAGTTAAAAAATTTTGAAGATAAATGTAAAAATGTGCTCAGCTATACGGGTACTTGCATTCTTTAATGCAAAATGCATGAGTCAGAAGAACAAGAAAAAATATCAGAGCATCACATTTGCCTGTTTGCTGGTCTATTTTCTCATAAGAGTGAATTTTTTGAGGACAGAGTTAAGCTTCTTCTATTTCTGTATCCCCAATGCTTACACTTTCTCTGATAGGCTTTGTGCGTTTGTACGCATGTACTGAATGATTAATTATATCACTTCTCTTATAAAGACACCCTCTCATTACCATGAGAAGAGTAGATCTGGCCACAGAATTAAGGAAAGGTCTTTCTAACCCTTAACGGGCATTAATCCTGTCCATTCTCCAGTATTCCCCGGGCTGGTTACAAGTAGGTTCAACATTACCAAATATTAAACAACTTCGCACAGCTCAGTACACCCACGAGCGGGACTCACATATCCAGATGTGAGCAAGATTGCCAAACTAGGCCACAATATACCTATAAGGTTTTCAGAGGAGAGCGTCCAGAAGTCGAGAGACGAGGCTAATCTAACTTCTCTTTCACAATAGCCCTGCTCGGGGTTTGACTTGTTACTGTAAAGATGCAAAAGGCTGGCACTTCCTGCAAGGCCAGGTCGCCATAAGGAGCAGACGACGGCGTGGCAGGTAACACCCAAGAGAAGCAGCCGCGGAAACTGGAGCCTCCGGATTAGGCAGCACGACAGGAACCCGATGCTTCGCGTCCTACTTCTGCCTAAATACGCAACAGGAAAGTTCGTGATTGTTCGTCGGGCGCCCTGTAGCATTTCTAGATGACAGCCGGTCTAACACGGGTGCATTTTTGCGGAGACTGCTGGAGGCACCGGCTGGGCGGGGTCGGGGGAGGCCGCTCCCCAGAAGGAAGATCACGCTAGTTTCTCCCGAGCCAGCGGCGGGCGGGCGGGCGGGGTTACGAGGGGATCTAGCCGCCCCACCGCCGCTCAGCCCCCTGCGGCCGCTCCTCCTCCTCCGGGGCGGGACGCGCCCTCGGGAGAAGCGAGAAGGGGCGGGGCTGGCGAGGCAGAAGCTCTTCCGCTGCCGGGCTTCCGGCTCCGGGTCCCGGCAGGAGGGGCCGCCGGGCCAGAGGCGGAGCTGCAGCTCTGCCGCGACTTTCAGACGCGGACCATGGCCTCGTGCTGGTGGCGGTGGCGGCGCGGCTGCTCCTGGAGGCCGGCGGCGCGGAGTCCCGGGCCCGGCTCCCTCGGCCGCGCGGGACTGTCCGGGCTGCGCGCCGCCGCCGCCGCCGCTGCATCCCGCGCGCAGGTGAGGCCGGGTAGCGCGCGCCGTAGCTGGGCGCAGAGGTCACCGCACTAATGACAGCGGCGCCGCAGAATGAATGAGGGCGAGCTGCACGAGCGGCGGGCGGGGGCTGCGAGGCTGCGCTGGGACGCGACCCAGGGCTGGCGGGGCACCGAGGACGGGACAGAACCGAGGGGTGGGCGACCCGCGCGGGGCTGCAGAGCCGTGTCCTGGGGACAGGGGAGCGTCTCGGGTGTGGGGAAGGGGCGGTGAGAAGCCAGGTCCCGGGGAAACGCAGGTGTGGCCCAGTGGTCTCTTGGGGTATGCGTAAAGCGTGGAGAGCGTCTGCAGGTGTTTCCTTTCGAGTTACAGCCAGGGCTTCGGGGGCAACAGAACTTAATTGGGATTTTAGAGCAAAAGGTGCTCTGAGCGCTCAGAGATACGGAGGGTCCGGGTAGCCTCGGAATAGGCGGAAAAGTCTCGTGGAGAACGCAGGGCTGATGCTTAGAGTGGACCGGAGTTCAGTCCTGCGGTAGTTGTTTCGGAGGGAGGGCACACCTGGACGGGCTGGAAGGAGAAGAGGCCTGAGGATGTCGCAAGTGGAGAAACCTTGATTTTTAAATCGACCTATGACTTCTTGAAGCAGAGTCAGAATCTGAGCACTAACCGTGACTCCCTGACGCTCTCCCCTGCTGCCTTTGGACTCCATCTCATTTTTCTCCCTTTCCGGTCAGTTTAGCTCCTGTGTATTGACAAGTTTCTATGGCTCTGTGAGTCCTTTGCCGCACTTTGTAGTGATTAATTCCTGGCGTACCACAGGCTAGGCTCGTACTGGTAAGCATAACCACGCAAGGCCTGTGGACTCACTGTCCTTTTAGAGACTTCTCCGGTCGCATAGTAATTGTATGTGTTCTCCTCTCATCCTCCAGGCTCATTTTTTTTTAAAGTTTATTTGAATTTAGGACTCTTCCGTGTCCATCAAAGACCATTTCCCAATATGAAATATGTAGTATTTCTAAATGTCTACTTTGGGATACATATGCATACATAATCACAACTTATCCAAAATAGACATTTGGAGAGAGAATGGCCGCTGGGCTAGTCTATGGATTAGGCAGTAAAGAGAGATATGGGAGAAAGAGAGTCTGCTGGGATCCATTTCAGTACTGTCCTAGCCAGCCTTCAGATATTTCCAGTACCGCAGATGAGGATGTTATTTGGAGAGATGGATGCACCCACCACTGATGCTACTGATACTTCTTTTCTTTGATGCTCCTTATTTATTTATTTATTTTTAAATTCCATGCCCATTAAACAATTATCTTAGCCACAGAAAGGGTGCTTTCCTGGAGAGAATATGCTGGATGTCTTCCATGTCTGCCTTAATGACCACAAGGAGGAGCCTTGCTGGTAATGCCAGTACCGTGTATTTCTGATTCGTGTCAGTGGTATTTTTCACTGTAAATACATGAGCCTTCTGGTGTCTGCCTCAGGAGGGTGTGTTGTGGCTAGTTCAAGTCCGATAGGGCCTGATAGTCCTTGGGGACGAAGAGCAACAACAGTAAAGCCACGCCCGTCTCTCCCAGCACAGCTCCATTTTTCCTGATGTTTGTATGTTCTCTCAACTTCTTCATTGGTAGTGTTCAAACATCTTGGAATAGGACAGAAACAAGTGTGTATATGATTGTAACAAATCGCTTGTCAGTATGTCTTGATTCTTACTCAGCATTTTCTCTTTTTTAAAAAAAGTAACTTCATGAGAGGCAAGGTTGACTTTCAGGGAGAATATGTGATGGAAAGACACAAAATCGGAATTGGGAGATGGTTGTTGCCTGTGCTAGCAGTGGCACACCAAGTGGCTCCGGTCACACCACTCCCTTTGAATACTTTCCTGTTCTCCTGAGCACCTCTAACCTCACTTTGGGAAACATTGCCCGAAGGTACTCTTTTTTTTTTTTTTGCGGTACGCGGGCCTCTCACTGCTGTGGCCTCTCCCGCTGCGGAGCACAGGCTCCGGATGCGCAGGCTCAGCGGCCATGGCTCACGGGCCCAGCCGCTCCGCGGCATGTGGGATCTTCCCGGACCGGGCCACGAACCCGTGTGCCCTGTATCGGCTCTCAACCACTGCGCCACCAGGGAAGCCCGCCTGAAGGTACTCTTAAAGCAGAAGACAGCTTGGTTGAGTACATACCATATTAAATGTACACAGCTAAGAGCCTTACATATGATCTCTCAATTAATCTTAGAATCTCTGTGAGTAGAGATTATCAGAAAGCTGTCTCAAGGTAACTACCGGGAAATGTTGGGATCTGAGCCAAGATCCACCTTCCAGGCTTTCAACAAGCTACACTGTTGCACTGCCCAGTTAAGAGCCTCTGTACTAGCTGTGTAATTTTAACTCTTCACCCCAAGTTAGAGGTTAGGTCTCAGACTGAATAAGCATCATAATAAACCCTAAATTCGTGTGAATCATTCACGCATGAAGGCTGACAGAAGTAGGTTAAGTGTCATGTAATGGTAAAATGAAAGGATTATCACTTCTTTTCCGTAGGACATTTTAATGCCTGGGGTGTCATAAATGTCCTTACTGGTTTAATGAATATAATGCTATGGTGAAAATAGAACTCAGGACCGCCTTCTTTGGCCACTGCCTGCCTGGCAAAGTCAACCTTTATTGTCATTTTAGTATGTCTAAAGCAGGGTGTGTTCACTAAAGAAAATTCAGAAAATATGAATTTTAAAAGAATAAATCAAAAAGCTCCCACGATCCTATTTATTCCAAAATAACGATTTTTAATAGCCTGGTTTATATGCTTCTAAACCCTGTTTTCTGATTTTTTGTGTGTGGGTGTACACATTTTTAGTGGAATCACATAATGCACACAGTGCTGTAGGTGCTCTTTTCTTTTGATATATTGTAAACATACCCGTATTACCAGTTTTTCAGACTTTTCTGAATTTCAGGTTCCCCGGCTGTATAAGAACAAGTAGTTGTGAGAGTCAAATAGTGTGAAAGCACATTGTAAGGCTTTATTACCTTCGTTTTCTTTTTCTACTGCTAAATCCATCCTTTGTCAAGATATTTTCTTCAAGTATTCTGTAAGAGCCCTTCACACATCAGATTAGTAAATTAGTAATTTTTGAAATGCCTGTGTCCCTGAATTCTTCAAGTTAGCTGCTGTATCTGTGGGTCCCCACTGCTGTGCACAATAATTGTTGGAACTATTTGTCGGCACCACCTCTGAATCCTTTAGAAGTCGTCTCTTGTTGTTCTTGATCTCTCATTAATATTATCAAAATGTGCTGCTGGGCTTGCTTGTTTGTTGACATTACTTTTCAAGAAGTACCATTTCCAAGTATATTCAGGAACAGTGGCTTGAAATAGGCAGTGTTTGTGTAACTGTAAATTTCTTCCTTAACATTGAAATCCTTTCTTTTTCACTGTCTGGGCAGATGCTTTTGGGATCTTGATTATTCTTTGTTTTAAAACAAGTTAAGACTTTAAAAGAGTGTAAACAACACTAATCCTTACTATTCTCTGCCCACTCTTAGCTAAATGGAAGGGAATTTCAGATCTGGAAAGATAGATGTGAATATGGAGCAGTCTTTGGGGGAAGGGATAGATTATAGATGCTTTTTATTTTCTGCTTTTTTATATTTATATTTTCTGTAATGACGAATATTGCTTTTGTAATAAGGAAAGAAAACTTATT